>NC_080086.1:190997880-192202880 GCF_950005125.1 Chionomys nivalis | reverse complement strand
AAATGTATCTTTTCCACAAAATATAAAAATAATAAAAGGAATTTTTATTAATGGTTCTCTTCATAGTTGAATTATGGGTCTCTCTCTCTCTCTCTCTTTCTCTTTCTTTAAGTTCTTTCACATTTCCAAAATGAACATTCAGTTTGTATTGAAAATAATACTTATTTGGAAAAGATGAGCCCTTTGCTCCTTGCTACTTGTCTTCTGAGTTCTTCTCCCCCTCATAAGCTCAGCCAATGTTTACAGCTGTGGCACAAAAGAATGCAAATATTTACTTGCTAAACAGTGGGAAGGGTTTTCAAGGCATTTGTTGGCTGTAAGCACTTGTACAGTGAGTTGATTAAGATTTGTATACCCCTTAAAAGTGTAGAGATTAAAGGAGAGGTCTAAAAATGCATGCATAATTAGAGAGGGGACGGTGGTTGTGTTTGGGACATGATTAACTGGTAATCAGCGAAGAACAACTGATTATTAGCTGTTCAATTCTTGTTGGTCTTAGGGGAATCCACTCAGTGCCCTAATTAAAGTGAGCTTGAAGTCTTCACATCTCCATTCAGTGGCAATTTCATTATAATATTCAGTTCTTTGTATGAGATCTGCCTTCCCCCTCTTTAATCATATGTTTTGCATTTGTGTAACACCTTCCTTGATTAGTTTCTCTACAGGATTAGCTCTTGATAACTGCATGGTTTATGAAAGCAAATGTCACATATAAGACAATCTGAATTTTGAGGTTTATTGTCAGCCTTGGAATTTTTCAAAAAAGAAAATCAAACAAAACCCATGAACTTGTTTTAATTAACATGCCTTTCTTTGTTTTCTGAATAGTTTCCTTGGCTCTGAATATTTTTTATAGATATGGCTTTAGAGAAAATGAATATCTCAATGACTCCAGAGAAATAAAAAATATTTGCATTTTCATCTTAGACTCGGGGGATTTTTATTAATTGCGTTATTCCCAGTGTGATGGTCACTGCTAGGAAAGCAGTAAGTCTCTTCAGCTCTAGGGGTGCTGCTTAGATTAAAAATACCCTCTTTGCTTTGAAACATGCAGCACAGAGTCTCTAAATGTGTGCCTTTGTAGTTCTAAACAAAATAGTGATTTAGCAATTACCCTATTAATTTGATCAGGGTTGAAAGCTGAACTGGGGCTTACTTGAATAATGTAGTCCTTTGCATGAATTTTTGGCTACAAAGCATCTGGGTTAGCTATATAATTCATTGATAAATGAACTCAATTAAAAATCCCCAATTTCATTATGCCCAGCATAAGCCCAGAAAGAGAAAGTTCAGTTCCACCCTAAATATGTGGAAAGAGAACAGTTTTATAATTATGATGTAACAGCATGGTTGTTTGATATTTTGATACTGCTATACTATGTGATTAGCAATACAAATATTCTAATATTTCCAGTTCTTGACCTGTGTTACAATCTCTACCCTTAAACAAGTGTTTTGTTTTTAAGATGTAGCATGTCTTGATAGCATTCTCTATAGTCTACAAACTAGGTTATTAGGTCTAAAATATAAAACCACATCCAAAATTGCTTGCATTTTCAGTATGCTAGAATTATGTAGAATTGCTCATTAACAACAATTTCTATGTATAATTTTTTACAATGCTGTCTTTGTAAAATAAATAATTCTAAAAATTTTCACTTGCCAAAATGATGGTCACTTGCCAAAATGATGGAATATCTTTTTTGTAATACACTATCTGTAGATAGTTTTATTTATTTATTTATTCATTTATTTATTTATTTAGGATTTTTCGAGACAGGGTTTCTCCATAGCTTTTGGTGCCTGTCCTGGAACTAGCTCTTCTAGACCAGGCTGGCCTCGAACTCACAGAGATCCGCCTGCCTCTGCCTCCCGAGTGCTGGGATTAAAGGCGTGCGCGACCACCGCCCCGCTCTGTGGATAGTTTTAACTACTGGTTTAATGATTGAAGAGTAGCAACTTCAAAAATTTTAATTGAATGAGTCCATGAATGACGTGATTCTTGAAAGTAAAAACTCTGAAGGTTATTTGACTCCATTTGGGATCTTTCCCTATCTTGTTGATTCACTGAATAAATGACTACCTCACCATCTTTATGATTGATGTCCTTGTTGCCTCATTCTTGCTATGAATGGATCTAGTGTTTTATTTAATTTTGCATTTAAAAAAATTCATTTCTATTTTGCTCAGACACAGTCTTCATACAATATTTTAAAGAAATTTCTTTTCTAATTTCTACATGGAAAGCAATTTCAATCATTAGATTATTGTTATATAGATTTTAAACCTCAGCTTATTTGATAACAGAAAAGTTTGTATCAGTAGTGATAAATTGAGAATTTTTGTGAGTAGGCATTTTGAATGTCTTATTCAGTAATGTGTAAGTTTTAGAAGCTTGTTTAGTATTAGTCTGTTAGTACTGAGTCTTATTAAATACAGGGATAGTTGGTAATTCCTAAGGTCCTGAATGTTCTGATAAATGTGTCCATAGGGAGTGTTTAGTGCAATCTCCACATGCATCTAGAATATGACAAAATTGGAGTGAGAGCTTGAAATGCCCACTTTATAGCCCTTCATTTAATTCTAAAATGGTATTTCAATTTGACTCAACATATGGACTGTTTCTCTCGATAATATTTTTAATTTTTTCAGTGTATCTTGAAATAATATAATGATATTATATATTTAACCCACAATATAAGTATCTCCCTATTCTTTGTCTTAACATTTCATGTTTATCTGTATGTTAAATGTATCAAGATATGCTGCTACAATTTAATAGTTCATTTTCTTTTCTATTTACACTTTGATTTGTCTGATTTTCATGTCTCATCCCTATAGATTCATATTTTTTACTAAGTTAAATCTATTAAAAGCAAATAAAAAGAGTGTGTGTGTTTTATCCACATGTGAATACCTGTGTGTGTCTATGACGATCTGTGCATGCATGTGTGAAAGTCAGAAGACAGAAAACACTGTCTTGTGCACTGCATCCACAATAAGCATTCTTACCTGCTGAGTCATCTCCAGAGCTCTTCAAATATGTTTTGAATTGAGATAATTTGGAGGTTTTGAACAGTTTGTATTTTAGTCATTTTGTACAGTTTGTATTTCAGCAGAATATAATGCCTTTGCCCATTACATTTGATGTCTATCATATATATTTAGCTTATTTATATTTCAACTATTATGCTAATTTTAAATTTGATTGGCCTTTGATTCTATCACATCTCCAGAGTCAAGCACTTTAATGATATACAGGTATATGTAGTGTTCTCAGCTTTCCAGTCTTTTTCTTGGTGCCATATTTTCTTTTAACAAGGTAAGTGTGAGAATGGATGCAGTAATGCTGTCCTGAGAAAAGGAGGTCTCTTATTTATCAGCTCATATACTTATAGTGACCAGCTGATGTCTTCGGTCCTTGGGAATCCTCTTACAATTGTCCCTCTGTCCTGAACTCAGACCATGTCAAGACTTAGCTCTGGAGACTGCCTACTAACTAACCAATTCACCTGTTAAATACTAGCTTTATAACAAAACTAACCTTTCCTTCAAGGTTCTTAATAATATTATGGAGTATATAGTGGAAATTTTATCCAGTATTTTAAAATACTGAAGTAGATCCTGCATTTTACACACACACACACACACACACACACACACACACACACACACCCCAGTGGTCTTCTGTAATTTAATTTAAATATAATTTACAATTTCTTTCTTTATATTTTTTTATTTTTAATTGAGCTATATTTTTTTGTTCATTCCCATTTCTAACTCCCCTTCTGACCTCTCCAGTGACGCCCCTCTCTATGCTCAAAATTTACTCAGAAGATCTTGTTTTTCTTTTTAGCTCCTTTCTATGTAGTTTCATGTATGTCTCTTTAAGAACCTCTTTGTTGTCTAGGTTTCTGAAGTTGTTGGCTATAGGCTGGCTTTTGTTTTCTTTATGTCAAAAAGCCACTTATGAGTGAGTACATATTATATTTGTCTTTCTGAGTATGGGTTACCTCACTCAATATGTTTTTTTCTAGACGCATCCACTTTCCTGCAAATTTCAAAAAAAAAATAAAATAAACATTTTTTACTTCTGAGTAGCACTCCCTTTTGTAAATGTACCACATTTTCTTTATCCATTCTTCGATTGAGTGGCATCTAGGTTATTTCCACATTCTGGCTATTATGAATAATGCTGCTGTGAACATAGTTGAACACATGTCCTTGTGGTACGCTTGAGCATCCTTTAGGTATTATACCCCAAAGTGGTATTTCTGGGTCTTGAGGTAGATTGTTTCTTAACAGTCTACCATACTGATTTCCAAAGCAGCTGTACAAATTTGCACTCCCACCAACAATGGAGGAGGGTTCTCCTAATGCCACATCCTTTCCAACATAAGCTGTCATTAGTGGTTTTGATCTTGGCCCTTCTGGCAGGTATAAAATGGAATCTCAGTGTTGTTTTGATTTGCATTTCTCTAGCGGCTAAGAATGTTGACCATTTCCTAAAGTGTCTTTCAGCTATTTGAGATTTGTCTGTTTAGAGTTCTCTGTCTAGGTCTGTACCTCATTTTTATTTTATTTAAGTTATTTGTTCTTTTGTTGTCAAACATCTTGAGTTCTTTGTATATTTTGGAACTCAATCATTTGTCTGATGTTGGGTTAGTGAAGATATTTTCTTATACTGTAGGCTGCTGTTTTGTCTTGTTGACTGTGTCCTTTGCTTTACAGAAGCTTCTTAGTTTCAGGAGGTCCCAATTATTACTTGTTGCTCCCAGTGTCTGTGTTACTGCTGTCAACGTAATCCACCATATAACAAACTGAAAGAAAAAAAAACCACATTATCATCTCATTAGATGCTCAAAAAGCCTTCAAAAAATTTCAGCACTCCTTCATGTTAAAAGTCTTGGAGAGAGCAGGGATACAAGGAACATACTTAAACATAACAAAGGCAATATACAGCAAGCCAACAGCCAACATCAAACTAAATAAAGATTCCACTTAAGGCGATCCCACTGAAATCAGGGACAAGACATGGTTGTCCACTCTCTTCATATCTATTCAATATAGTACTTGAAGTTCATGCTTCAATAATACAATTTACAATTTAATATTAATTTGTAACACTTAGATTTATTTTTATATTTTTAAAACAAAGATATGAAGATATCAGGGCTATAGAATTAGCTCAATTTAGAGCACTTGGATCCACGGAAAGAGGTGGGGGAGAAATACCTGAGATATCTGAGTATTTGAGTAGAAATGATAAAGGACAAATGCTTTGCTTCCTGAATCCTGACACAAGGGCCACAAATATATAAGCTGGTTTATTCTTCACTTCCATTTGAACTTTGAATTTGGGAAGATTCTAGAAGAGAAAAGCAGAAATGAATTTGCTATTTGTAGTGCCATGCAGCGCATTGTGGCAGTGATTGCAGTAGTGACTCTCAGTTTTCAGAGGCAGAGATGTCACATTGGACTGTTCTGAAATGTGACTATGACCTTACCTCCTCAGAGTTCTCACCAAGTTTTCTGTAATTTCCTCAAGCTCTATTTTTTTTTCTGTTCAAGTGATGCCAAGATTTTTAAATTTATATTTGTTCTTTTTATTTGTGCATGTTTCTCTGTTCCTTCCTCCAAACTCTGAATGAAACCTTCCATACTCCTTCAGTTTCATTCTTTCTTTTTCATTAATTGCTTTTACATACATTATATATCTGTATACATGTTCCTGAATGAACAAATAGAACCTGCTCGACCTCTATAATGTGCCCGGCATGTATGTTTGGTATTTGATAACCATTTAATGTGCTTTTCTCTGGAGACTATTTCTTCCATTCTCAGCTTTCTTAAATTGCCTGCACTTTTTGTCTAGGGCTGAAGTCTAGAGGTAATCCCTTTCTATGATAGCATGTTTACTGTTATTTTTCTTTTTAGGCTCATGTTTAGGCAACAATACTAGTGAGATTATTATGGATTTACAGTCTTCCACTCCTAGGATACATAATCTCACCTCAACGTTCCTGTTCCTCTGGTGCTTACAGTCTTTATATCCTGCCTTCCATAATGATCCCTGAGCTTAGATGCAGAAGTTGTAACACTTTAATAAATCAATATAAACCTAAAGGCATTCTGAATATCCTTCTTATACCCATAGCTAAGTGTGATTCTCACCCTCACCAAGGAAGCTTCTCTTTTAACAGACAGAGATCATCACAGAAAACCACAATTAGTTAAGACACAGAATTGTGGAACCCAGTTACAACCAATGCATATATTTGTATTTATATGAATTTGAAAAACTTAAAACTCCTTTTTCTAATTTTAATTTTATAATTACACAGTAATTCATTTAACACCACAAGTGGCAGTATAGGAAGATTCTCTTCAAATTTCACATTCATTCTGTCTTCACAAAATGAGTGACATCATTCTATAGTTGTCAAATACATAAAAGAACTAATCAGTTTGGGAAATCTTATTTTTTCATAAGTACTTGCCAAGTAAAATAATGCAGTGGTAATTATTACGTGCTTACTTCTATTTCATTGTAACTGTCAGGTTCTACTCTCTTTAAATTGTATAATACAGACATATTCTAGAACTGTGAAGATTATAAAATGTTAGAGATATGATAATAACATGAGATTATTAGATAATTTATCATTATATAAATAAAATGTTCAAATGAAAATGTTGTTAGCTTATTTTTAGTCATATGAAGTATTTGAAATTTCTTCAGGAAAACAGTATCCCATGCAAGAACTTTTATATTTTTAAAATTTCATTCATTCAGAAGTATTCTAAGTTAAAATAGATTATTCATATTTTAAATCTTTCTAATTTCCTTATAAGACAACTTTGAAAGATGTATGTGGGTTTTATATCTAGTCTCTTTTGAAGAAAAAAATTCTCTCATGTCATGTCATCAGATTTCTTAATATTTAGACTAACTCTGATGATTGTTCATAATTTGGTATACATGTGTAGTCCTTAAACATATTATACTCCTTGCGATGTTTCACTTGGTTTCATAAACATCTTAAGGTCTACAAATCTTTCCCCATTTAAAAAACAGAAATAAACAATATTATAAAGATGCTGCCTTTAGGACTTTAGGTGATTTATTATATATAAGTGTAACAGAAATTGAAACTATTTTTTTTCAGCCAGCTAATGACAGTGAGGGGAAATACACCAATACTTGCTACAGTTTTTCCAGGTCCCATGTTGGTGTTTGAATGGCTTTTATCTTTGTTCCTGGGCCAGAAAATATAAACACTGAATATTAGCAGCTCTTGGTCTTATAAGTAAAGCAGGTGTTTTGTTACTGTAAGTAGAGCAAATTGCTGAGAATAATGGACAAATGAATATTCAGTCCCGAAGAAAACGTCAATAAGGCTCAAGGAATATTGCATTATGGAAAAGGGAGTAGAAATAATGCAAAATGCAGAAGATATGGGAGAGAGCTCTGAAAAAAATCCTTTCTAGGATAGTCACAGAGCCATTGTAATTATGAACTCACAGTAGTTGTGGAGAGCTGCACTTGGTCTGTATGAATGAAGCAGATTTGGGGGTCCCTCCCACTCATTGCTGATTTGATAGATTCAAGAAGAGGATCAACCCATGACTGATCTTGCATTGGATGAGAAGAATATGGAAGTTGGATGGCTCAGAGATCTAGGACAGAATAAAACAGGAATAACCCCCCCACACACACACAAATCTCAAAAAGTTAATGAAATGATTTCCAATGATATTCTGCTATATTCATAGCATATATTGGTGCCTAGCCAACCTTAATCAGAGAGACTTCATATCAGCTGATGGGAGCAGATTCAGAGACCCAGAGCCAAACATAAAGGGAAGCTTGAGGAGCGCCACAGAAGAGGGGTAGGAAGGATTGTAGAAGCTATAGTGGTTGAGGATACTGGGAGAATATGGGCTGAACAATCAACTAATCAGGACTGAAAGGGGCTCACTGAGATGGAAGAGACAACCACAGAACCTGCATGGATCTTAGGCTCTGTGCACACATGTTGTGGCTGTACAAGTTCTAACAGTGGGAGTTTGGTGTCTCTGACTCTTCTGACTGCTTTTGGGACCCTTTACCTCATACTGTGTTGCCCTGTCTAGCCTTAATATGAGGGTTTATCCTTAGTGTTATTGTACCTTGTTATGCTGCCTTTGGTTGATATTCCTGGAAGGCCTGCTCTTTTCTGAAAGGAAACAGAGGAACAGTGGATCTGGAGTAGACTGAGTTTGGTGGGGGGACTGGAATGAGTGGAAGGAGAAGAAGCAGTGGTCGAGAAGTACTGTGTGAGGGAAGAGAAAAGGAATAGGAGAGGACAAAAATCACTGCTTTCAGTTGTAGACAGACACACTAAAAAAGTCCCACCAAGTTCCAATGAATAATTCCACACCCTTGTTTTACACAGATGTCATTGGTTAAGCTAACTATGACACACACACACACATACACACACACACAATGACCACAAAACAAAGAATCCAAAAATCATAATCTGGAAAAGAAACTGCTAGAGGTGTGAGTGATTGAGAGATATGGCAGAGAGTTAGGGGACATAGGGAGTGAGAATAATTAGAATTCATTTTGTTTACGTAAGAATCATCAAATCACATATTAACAAAATGAAGTAATGTTACTGGAACAGTACCTACACAAAACCAAATAAGCAATAATCCCAACATAGGTGGCTTAAAATGGAATACACTATTTTTTTTTTTTTTTTACTGCATAGCTATTGGTAGTTGGCAGTTGCTAGGGGAGGGAACTTCACTATATTTCAAGGATGGGTACAAATACTATGCAAGCATGAGTCATACTAACTGGATTTAGGAGGTCATTCAAAAAGAAAATGAAAAAAAGGAGAATGAAGCATGTTGGGTAGGATATGAAGAAATTAAAATTTGAAAGCTTAGGGAATGGCACTAAATACAATTAGCAGATGTGGCCTTGTTGGTGGAAGTATATCATTGGGGATGGGCTTTGAGGTTTTAAAAGCTCATGCCAGGCTCAGTGTCTTTCTCTTCTGACTCCCTGTCAATCTAGATAGAGAACTCTCAGTTACTTCTCCAGCACTCCATCTGCCTGTGTGCTACCATTGGCTTCCCAATGATGATCAACTTACCTTTTAAATGGTAACCAAGCCCCAATTAAATATTTTCTTTTATGAGTTGTCATGATCACAGTGTCTCTTCACAAGAGCAGAATACTGACGAAGATAAAAGCTGGTACCAGGGAATGGGATATTGTTAAGACAGACTTGACCATACTGCTTATAGGAAGAATGTGGATGTGGTGACTTTAGATTAAGAAATGTTTTATGTGGGACTTAGTGAGTCATACTAGTAAGAATGTAGAAGACAGTGGTGATTAAAAAAATATAGAGTAATGGCCTAGAAATCTTTCTTGTAATAATTTACAGATGAATACTTTTCCAGCACCACAACAATATGTGTGCCTCCATGCTTCCCACCATGAAGATGATGGACTAATTTTGAATCTGTAAGCAAGCCCATCTAAATGTTTTGTTGTCTTTGTCATGGTATCTCTTCATGGCAGAGAACAGTGATTAAGGCACCATCAAATGCTACCTATATGACTCAGGTGTTGGCCTTCCACTGGGTCATGATCAACTCATCAGTGATCACAGGTTTAAGAATATCAACTCTTCTAATGAGTCAGTATATACCATATTAATATTGGGGGGTCTGGGTTACCTCACTCAAAATAATGTTTTCTAATTCCATCCATTTGCATGCAAAATTCAAGATGTCATTACTTTTTGCCGCTGAGTAGTAATCTAATGTGCAGATGTGACACACTTTCTTTATCCATTCTTCCATTGAGGGGCATCTAGGTTGTTTCCAGGTTCTGGCTATTACAAATAATCCTGCTATGAACATAGTTGAACAAATGTTTTTGTAGTATGATTGGACATCTCTTGGGTGTATTCCCAAGAGTAGTATTGCTGGATCCTGAGGTAGGTTGACTTCCAATTTTCTGAGAAACTGCCACACTGATTTCCAAAGTGGTTGCACAAGTTTGCATTCCTACCAGCAATGGATGAGTGCTCCCTTTACTCTACATCCTCTCCAGCATAGGTTATCATTGGTGTTTTTTATTTTAGCCATTCTGACAGGTGTAAGACGATACCTCAAAATCGTTTTGATTTGCATTTCCCTGATCACTAAGGAATTTGAACGTGTCCTTAAGGATCTTTTGGCCATTTGTACTTCTTCTGTTGAGAATTCTCTGTTCAGTTCAGTACCCTATTAATTGAGTTATTTAGAATTTTAATGTTTAGTTTCTTGAGTTCTTTATATATTTTAGAGATCAAACCTTTGTCTGATGTGGGGTTGGTGAAGATCTCTCATTCAATAGGTTGCCTTTTTGTCTTAATGACTGTGTTCTTTGCTTTACAGAAGCTTCTCAGTTTCAGGAGGTTCCATTTATTCATTATTGCTCTTATTGTCTGTGTTACTGGGGTTATATGTAGGAAGTGGTCTCCTGTGCCCATGTATTGCATGCTACTTCCCACTTTCTCTTCTATCAGATTCAGTGTGGTCGGATTTAAATTGAGGTCTTTAATCCATTTGGACTTGAGTTTTGGGCATGGTGATATATACGGATCTATTTTCATTCTTCTACAGGTTGACATCCAGTTATGCCAGCATCATTTGTTAAAGATGCTTTCTTTCTTCCATTGTATAATTTTAGCTCCTTTGTCAAAATCAGGTGTTTATAGGTTTGTGGATTAATATCTGGATCTTCTATTTGATTCCATTGATCAACGTTCAGTGGATTCTAGCCATCAAAAAGGTCATTGGCCCTATTGTTCATGATCCTAGAAAAGCTATATAATAAGTTGAACCCAAAGAAGAAGGATATATAGATATATAGGAGGATATATAGATCCTCCTAGAAATTGGAAGCCGACAAGATGCCAGGCAAAAGTTGGGAGCATGGGGGTGGGGGTGGGATGGGAAGAATGGGAGAGAGGAGAAGAGAGAAGGGAGAGGGGGAGGATTGGGGAGAGCTTGGAGGAGTGGGATGGTTGAGATGGAAGAAGGGCTGATATGGGAGCAGGGAAGAAGGTATCTTAATTAAGGGACCTGTTTTAGGGTTTGCAAGAGGGTTGGCTCTAGAGGGGTTCCCAGGTGTCCAGGGGGATGTCCCCAGCTAGTAGAGGAGAGGGTGCCTGAACTCGTCGTGTCCCATAGTGAGACTGATGACTATCTTGAATATCACCATAGAACCTTCGTCCGTTGACAGATGGAGATAGAGACCACATCGAAGCACTGGACTGAGCTCCCAAGGTCCAGTTAAAGGCAGAAGGAAGGAGAATATGAGCAACGAAGTCAGGACCACAAGGGATTGGTCCACCCACTGAGACAGTGTGCCTGATCTAATGGGAGCTCACCAAAGCCAGCTCGACTGGGACTTAACGAGCATGTGATCAAACTGGACTCTCCAAATGTTGCTGACAATTGGGGCTGACTGAGAAACCAATGATAACGGTACTGGGATTTGTCTCTACCGCATGTACTGGCTTTTTGGGATCCTATTCTCTTTGTATGCATGCCTTCCTAAGCCTGCTTGGAGGGGGGAAGGCCTTGGACTTCCCACAGGACAGGGTACTCTACTCTCCCTTGGGAATGGAGTTGGATGGGGGAGGGGGAGCAGGAGGGAAATGGGAGGAGGGGAGGAAGTGGAAATATTGAATGGTATTATTTATAAAGCAATAAAAAATTCTATCGTATCTTAGTTTGAAATAAAGATGAGGACATATCTATAAAAAAGAATATTGACTTCCATTATCAGCAGGTGTCAATTGTCAATGACTCTTTAGTCAGGGGAGCATCTCCCTACACTTCCCTCCACAGTTTATACTAGCATTTTGTCCAACTGAGCTTGTATAGGTTTGAAGACAAATTCCCTTGTAGTCATACACTTCTTTTGACTCTTATCATATTCTTGCCTCCTCTTCTGCAATTGTCTCTGAACTTAGAAAGGAGGAAATGTGATATCTACTAAGGGAAATAGAAGGAGTAGGGAGGAGAAGTCCCATTTAGGGCTCAGATTTCCACAGTCTCATATTTCCCTCACCTTGACCATTATGACACTATGTATTAATTACCACTTACAACAAAACATTCTCTGATGAAAGGACAGAAATGTACCAATTTATGGGCATAACAATAAGTTATTAGGAATTAGATTAATACTATTCCATTGAGCAGATTAACAGTAATAGCTTTTTTCCTAGAGGCTGTAACTTTCTAGCTAGGGGTTCTTTCCCTCAAAATCAATGTCAGGTTTGGCCTTAATTCCAATTCGTATGGCAGAATACTCTCATGACATTCCTATCACTATTGCAACAGTGGTCATTTCGTGTCAAGTTGGTCCTTACTGTAGCTTACAGGTCTTATAATTGGGTAAGAATGGTGATGTGCTTCTCTTCCCTTAGCATGCATAGCACTTCTAGCACTATAATAGCTAGCTAATAAGGATGAAGCTTCAAACAAGTCCTATCTTGATTTTACCATATACTATGACTCAAGTATGCTTCGGCAATAAGGTACCCTCAGGCTGTGGTGGGTAATAAGTATCAATGGCAATGATATGTAGTGTTTGGACTATAGGACTTCATTTGGCAACAATTTCAAAAACTATAAATCATTCTTGACACTGGTCTTTCCATCTGTTAGCTTTATGGTTTCCAGTAGGGAATTATTGTCCCATTATATGTGGCAACTACATTTAAATTCTTTTCTTTCTTCTTTCTTTTTCTTAAAAAAAAAAAAAACCCAACTGTTTTCATTTTACATACCAATCCCAGTTCCTACTATTTCCCATCCTCCTGTTTTCTCCACCTTTCCCCAACCTCACCCCTTATTCACTCCTCAGAGAGGCACATAGTTTGAGAAATGACCAAGGCCCTTTCTACTATATTTAGACTGAGCAAAATATCCCTTCAAAAAGAATGGGTTGCAGAAAGCCACTACAAGCAGTAGGGGAAAATCCTGCTCCCATTGCCAGTGGACCTGTAGTCTGTCTCAGCCAAAAAACTCTCACCCACATTCCAAGGGCCTAAATTGGTCCTATTCTGGTTCCTGTCTTGTCTGGCTAGAGTTGGTGAACTTCCATTAGCTTAGGTAAGCTGTTTCTGTGGATGTACCCACCATGATCTTGACCTCTTTGCTCATATTCTCACTCCTCGCATTCATCAACTAGATTTTGGGAGTTCATCCCAGTGCTCCTCTGTGGATTTCTGCTTCAGCTTCCATCAGTCGCTTAACAAAGGTTCTATGGTAACATTTAAGATAGTCACAAGATAGACTACAAGGCAAGGCCAGATAGGGCACTCTCTCTTCTATTGCTTAGGGTCTTAGCTAAGGTCATCTTTGTGGATACCTGGACATTTCTCTAGTGCCAGGTTTCTTGCTAGCCCCGTAATGGCTTCCTCAATCAAGATATCTCTTTCCTTGCTCTCCATCTTTGTCCTTCCCCCATCTTGACTATCCCATTCCCTCAAGTTCTCCTTCTTTTACCCATTCTCCCATCCTCCTCCCCTTCTGCCCTTTCTTCTCCCCCCCCAAACCCCATTATCACTATTTTCTCAGGAGATCTTGTTTATTTCCCCTTTCAAGGGGGAATCTATATGTTTCCTTTAGGGTTCTCCTTGTTATTTAGCT
Source organism: Chionomys nivalis (assembly GCF_950005125.1). Lineage (NCBI taxonomy): Eukaryota > Metazoa > Chordata > Mammalia > Rodentia > Cricetidae > Chionomys > Chionomys nivalis. The sequence goes on along the minus strand of NC_080086.1, from coordinate 192,189,158 downwards.
TCTCTGGAGTCGTAAACTATACTATTCTCATATTTCTGGGTCTGATTAACTCACTCAGGATGTTTTTTTCTGGTTCCATCCATTTGCATGCAAATTTCAAGATGTCTGTCCTTCCCCCCGCCCCCTGCTATAGTACTCCATTGTTTAAATTTACCACATTTTCTTTATCCATTCTTCCATTGAGGGTCATCTAGGTTGCATCCAGGTTCTAGTTATTATAAATAATGTTGCTATGAACATAGATGAATAAATGTCCTTGTAGTATGATTGAGCATCCTTTGGTTTTATGCCCAAGATTGGTATTGATGGTTCCTGAGTTAGGCTGATTGCCATACTGATTTCCAGAATGGTTATGCAAATTCACATTCACACCAGCCATGGAGGAGTGTTTCCCTTACTCTGCATTCTCTCCAGCATAAACTATCACTGGTGTTTTTAATCTTACCTATTCAGACAGGTATAAGATGGTATCTCAGAGTTGTTTTGATTTGCATTTCCCTGATGGCTAAGGATATTGAACATTTCCTTAACTGTCTTTCAGCCATTTGAATTTTTCTATTGAGAATTCTCTGTTTAGATCTGTACTTCATTTTTTTTTTTTTTTGGTTTGGAATATTTGATATTTTGATGTCTAATTTCTTGAGTTGTATATGTATTTTTGAGATCAGTCCTCTGTCTGATGTGGGTTTGGTGAAGATATCTTTTCCTATTCAGTAGGTTGCAATTAGTATTGTTGAATTCTAACTTTAAGCCATGGTGATCTTATAAGATACAGGGGTTATTCCAATTGTTTTGTATCTGTTGAGGTTTGCTTTGTCACTACTGAGGATGTGGTCCATTTTAGAGAAGGTTCCTTGAGGTGATGAGAAGAAGGTATATTCTTTTGTGTTTGGGTAAATTATTCTATGATGTCTTTTAAGTCCATTTGAGTCATGCTGTCTATTAGTTCTTTTATATCTCTGTTAAGTTTCTGTGTGGTTGACATTGGGGAGAATGGGCTGTTGAAGTCTCCTAATATTAGTTTGTGGGGTTTGATGTGTAATTTAACCTTTAGTAATGTTTCTTTTACATATGTGAGTACTCTTTTATTTGGGTCATAATTATTCTGGATTGAGACTTCAACTTGATGGATTTTTTTTTATCTGTGATAAGTATGAAGTATCATTCTCCATCTCTTCTGATTGATTTTAATTTAAAATCATTTTGTTAGATGTTAGGATAGCTGCACCCAATTCTTTCTTAGGTCCATTTAATTGGGAAATCTTTTCAAAATCCTTTACTTTGAGGTAATGTCTGTCTGTGAGGTTGAGGTGTATTTCTTATATACAGCAGAAGAATGGATCCTGCTTTTGTAACTATTCTCTTAGCTTGTCTTTTTATAGGTAAATTGAGTCCATTGATATTAATGCATATTAATGACTAGTCATTGTTAATTCCTGTTATTTTTTGGTGGTAGTGTTTGTGTGTTTCCCTTCTTTGGGGTTTGCTGGTGTGAGGTTATCAGCTGCCTGTGATTTTGTGAATGGATTTAGCTTCCTTGAGTTGGAGTTTTCCTTCTAATACTTTCTATAGGACTGTATTTGTTGGGGAAATTTTCTTCTATAATTTTGAAGAATATTCTTTGCCTTTGAGCTTGAGACCTTTTTCTATTCCCAGTACTCTTAGGTTTGGTCTTTTCATTGTGTCCCAGATTGCCTGGATGTTCTGTGTTAGTAATTTTTTGGGTTTAATATTTTCTTTGATCGATGAATCAATTTCCTCTATAGTGTCTTCAACACCCGAGATTCTCTCTTCCATCTCTTGTATTTTCTTGGTTATTCTTGTCTCTGTAGTTTCCGTTCATTTACCCAGATTTTCCATATCTAGAATTCCCTCAGTTTATTTTTTATTGTCTCTGTTTTAGTCTTCAAGTTTTGAACTTTTGTTTCACCTGTTTGATTTTTTTTCTCTTGGTTTTCTTGGGTTTCTTTGAGAAATTTATTTATTTCTTCCATTTTTTTGTTTTTCTTTTCCTCCATTTTTTAAAGGGAATTTTTCATTTTTTCTTTAAAGGTCTCCATCATCCCCATAAAGTTATGTCTAAAATTGTTTTCTTCTGCTTCTTCTGAGTTAGGATGATCAAGTCTTCCTATTGTATGACCATTGGGTTCTGGTGTTACAATGCTGTATATTAGGTTATTGAATTAATTCTTACATTGGCACCTACCTATCTCTTCCTCCAATTGATTCCAGCAGTGTCTTTGCCTCTTGGGCCAATTCTCACAGTCTTTGGGAGCTGTTCCTTGTTTGTGCTGTACTATGTTGCTGTCTGGGTTTCAAGGAGCCCCTGAGGTGTATCTTGGCTTGCTCCCTTGGTCCACTCTATATACTCACAACTTTTGCTTTAGAGTTCCTCTCTGTGCACTTGCAGTCTGTGCTCCAGAGTTCCTCTGAGGAGCTGGGGGATAGGAGAATTTGGGTGCACAGTGAGACTTGTAGCTTTCAGGGTCTGATTGATAAATGTGGGTGTACCTACTGACTGACTAGAGAAGCTGAGGCAGGTGGGGGATGAGCTGGGGGTTTTGCCCCAGTACAGAAAGCCCAGGGAGTAGGCTACCCTGTTGTGTGGGTGATCACTCATGTCTTGGTACTCTCTGTGCAGCTGTAGCCTGTGTTTCAGAGTTTCACTGAGGTCATGGGGGATAGAGGGGTTTGGCTCCTGAGTGGGACTTGTAAATTACAAGGTCAGATAGAACTTAAATTCTTTGTTTTTGCATATGTGTATGCATGTATTTTGAGAAGCTTATACAGCATTAGTTCTCTCTATGAATTTTTAAATATATCACTGATAGTAGTTATCCATCCCCATATTGCCTCTCCTGCTTTCTATTCTATCATCTCATCTAATACTTCCCGTTTCAGTTATCCATCCCCATATTACCTCTCCTGCTTTCTGTTCTATCATCTCACCTAATACTTCCCATTTCATTATTCTCTTTAAGTTTTTATACCTCTGTAAACATTTTTTCAAACAATAAAATATGTGTTGTGGCTTCTGTTCAACAAGAATATCATAATACCTAAATATCCTATAATGTTTCACTCTCTATATAAGTTAACAGAATGGTGACAGGGTATCATTCTGTTTTAACATTTGTATAGATGACTGCAGTGAATTGCTTTCCTTAGTTATTTTCATACTGTGACATATTTTTATAAGAAATATGATGCAATTGTTTATTTGTAATGTTTCCCAAATAATTGGATGGTTTCTTTATACTATGAAGCCATCATATTTGCTTAGTATTGTAAATAGTATTAACATTTTATTTGTCATGTGACATTTGTATTAGCAGTGTTTTTTCAATAGGCATTGGTTTTTTTTTTTCAGAAGAAATCTTTGTGAATTGACTCCTGTAATTTAGTTATTCGTTTAAGTTTTGACTTGAATTCAATGTTTATTTTATCCTTTCCTTGAACCCCTTGATTAATTTTTATTTTTAATTTCTATTTTATCATTGCAATTAATAAGGTATAGTGGGGTAATTCAATAAATGCATATAGTTTGTAATGACCAGATAAAAATAGTTAACATTAAATTCCCTTATTATTTATTTATTTTTTTCTTTAATCTGCAATATGTTTACATATTTATGGGATACTGTTTGGCATTTCAATACAAAAGCACATTGAACCTGACCAAATCAGGTACTATTCTTATTTATACTATGTCTGTAAGGGTTTTGAACAAGTATCATTTACTTATTAACAACAGGATACTGTGATCAATAACCTTTATCACCGGTCCTACAAACAGAAGCATTTACTACTTCTATTTAACTCTATTGAGTGTATTCTTAATCTTCTACAATTCCTATCACTAATCTAAATTGTTATTCACTATTTAAAATGTAAATTAGGGCTATGGGGTGGTCTATTAAGTTCTCTGTGTTGCAAATATGTTTATGAGAAAATACTTATCCTAAAAAAGGACATAATGACCATTTAATATACAGGAGTATATCACAATGCCCATACCAATAATAATTAATAATGCTTAAAATATTTATTATCCCATAGCTTGCTTTATCTGAGCTTGAGACCACAGAATAGTTGTTTCTCTTAGGGTCTCCTACGCTGTAATGAAAGTATTAACTTAGCTGCATTCTTATCTGGTAAAGCATTCAAGTCGATATTCATTCCAGTGTTTGGTAAAGAGGGTAGAGAAGGAGGAAGGTGGTGAGATGGAGAGAGAATTAAAGACATTTAAATTTAGTTTTTACATATATGAGAAAACATTCAACGTTTGTCTTTCTCCTCCACCCTACTTCTTCTCCTATTCTATTATCCTATCTTTGTTTAGAGTAGATTACTTATATCACTTCGTATGATGGTGGGTTCAGTTGTTTTCCTGGTTTGTATTCTATTCTTGTGTATCAAGACTAAAAAAAAATCTGCAACTTCAAAGGCAGACCAGACCCTCCTTTAAAAGATGCCAGTTGATTAAATTAGGTCTATGCAGGATAATCTCCCATGTGATTGATCTAAACCTTTAATTACCTCTGAAAAGCTCCTTGCCTTTGTCCTGTTCTATCCATAAAAGCCAGCCACAAGCCCATACATACTTATGGGAAGGAGGTTATTTAGCATTTTAATGCAAAGAAACAAAAGTCATGAATGTCACCATAAGATTCTGCTTGTATTTGGGATATTACTATTAAAATAATTTTTTTTATTCTTTTTTAATTAAAATTTCCAACTGCTCCCCGTTTCCCATTTCCCTCCCCTCCTCCCACACATTGCCCCCTCCCCCCACTCCCCTCCCCCATCCCCACTCCTCTTCTCCTCCCCCCAGTCCATTCCCCCTCCCTCTCGATACTGAAGAGCAGTCCAAATTCCCTGCCCTACAGGAAGACCAAGGTCCTCCCACTTCCATCCAGGCCCAGGAAAGTGAGCATCAAAACAGGCTAAGCTCCCACAAAGCCAGTTCATGTATTAGGATCGAAACCTAGTGCCATTGTCCTTGGATTCTCATCAGCCTTCATTGTCCGCCATGTTCAGAGAGTCCAGTTTCAACCCATGCTTATTCAGTCCCAGTCCAGCTGGCCTTGGAGAGCTCCCAATAGATCAGTTCCACTGTCACAGTGGGTGGGTGCATGCCTCGTGGTCCTGATTTCCTTGGTCATGTTCTCCCTCCTTCTGCTCCTCATTTGGACCTTAAGAGCTCAGACCATTGCTCCAATTTGGGTCTCTGTCTCTCTCTCGATCTATCGCCAGTTGAAAGTTCCTGTGCCATTCTCCTTGGCCTCTCGTCAGCTCTCATTGTCCGCCACATTCCGAGAGTCCGGTTTTATCCCATGTTTTTTCAGTAGCAGTCCAGCTGACCTTGGTGAGCTCCCAATAGATCGGCCCCACTGTCTCAGTGGTTGGGTGCACCCCTCATGGTCCTGACTTCCTTGTTCATGTTCTCTCTCCTTCTGCTCCTCATTATAACCTTGGGAGCTCAGTCCGGTGCTCCAGTGTGGGTCTCTGGCTCTATCTCCATCCATCGCTAGATGAAGGTTCTATGGCGATATGCAAGATATTCATCAGTATGATTATAGGATAGGTTCATTTCAGGTTCCCTATCCTCAGGTGCCCCAATGAACTAACTGGGGACATTGCCCTGGGCATCTGGTAGCCATTCCAGGTTCAAGTCTCTTGCCACCCCTTAGGTGGCTCCCTTACCTAAGGTATGAGTTTCCCTGCTCCCCTATCCAACCTTCCTTTATCCCCAATCACCCCGATTCCCCCAGTTCCCCTCATCCTCTCCTTCACACTTTTCTCTCCCCATCACCCCTCATCCCCATCCCACCCCACCCCCAAGATTCCAATTTTTTGCCCATCAGTCATGTCTATTTCCCATAGCTGGGAGGATATCTATATGGTTTTCCTTGGGTTTACCCTCTTGTTTAGCTTCTTTAGGATCACAAATTATAGACTCAGTGGCCCCTATCCATGGCTAGAAACCAATTATGAGTGAGTACATCCCATGATCTTCTTTTTGGGTCTGGGTTACCTCACTCAGGATCGTATTTTCTATTTCCATCCATTTGCATGCAAAATTCGAGAAGTCATTGTTTTTTACCGCAGAGTAGTACTCTAATGTATATATATTCCACACTTTCTTCATCCATTCTTCTATTGAAGGGCATCTAGGTTGCTTCCAGTTTCTGGCTATTACAAATAATGCTGCTATGAACATAGTTGGACAAATGCTTTTGTCATATGCTAGGGCATCTCTTGGGTATATTCCCAAGAGTGCTATTGCTGGGTCCAGGGGTAGGTTGATCCCAATTTTTCTGAGAAACCGCCACACTGATTTCCAAAGTGGTTGCACAAGTTTGCAGTCCCACCAGCAATGGATGAGGGTACCCCTTTCTCCACAACCTCTCCAGCAAAGGCTATCCTTGGTGTTTTTGATTTTAGCCATTCTGACAGGTGTAAGATGATATCTCAAAGTTGTTTTGATTTGCATTTCTCTGATCGCTAAGGAGGTTGAGCATGACCTTAAGTATCTTTTGGCCATTTTAACTTCTTCTGTTGAGAATTCTCTGTTCAGTTCAGTGCCCCATTTTTTAATTGGGTTAATTATCCTTTTAAAGTCTAGTTTCTTGAGTTCTTTATATATTTTGGAGATCAGACCTTTGTCTGTTGTGGGGTTGGTGAAGATCTTCTCCCAGTCAGTAGGCTGCCTTTTTGTCTTAATGACAGTGTCCTTTGCTTTGCAGAAGCTTCTCAGTTTCAGGAGGTCCCATTTATTCAATGTTGCCCTTAATGTCTGTGCTGCTGGGGTTAAACATAGGAAGCGATCTCCAGTGCCCATATGTTGTAGGGTACTTCCCATTTTCTCTTCTATCAGGTTCAGTGTGTTCAGACTGATATTGAGGTCTTTGATCCATTTGGACTTGAGTTTTGTGCATGGTGATAGATATGGGTCTATTTTCATTCTTCTACAGGTTGACATCCAATTGTGCCAGCACCATTTGTTGAAGATGCTTTCTTTCATCCATTGTATACTTTTAGCTCCTTTATCGAAAATCAGTTGTTCATAGGTTTGTGGGTTAAAATCCGGGTCTTCTATATGATTCCATTGGTCGACTTCTCTGTTTTTATGCCAGTACCACGCTGTTTTCATTACTGTAGCTCTGTAATAGAGTTTGAAGTCAGGGATGGTAATGCCTTCAGAAGTTCCTTTATTGTATAAGATTGTTTTGGCTATCCTGGGTTTTTTGTTTCTCCATATAAAGTTGATTATTGTCCTTTCAAGATCTGTGAAGAATTTTGATGGGATTTTAATGGGGATTGCATTGAATCTATAAATTGCCCTTGGTGGAATTGCCATTTTTACTATGTTGATTCTCCCAATCCAAGAGCAAGGGAGATCCTTCCATTTTCTGGTATCCTCATCAATTTCTTTCTTCAATGCCTTAAAGTTTTTGTCAAATAGATCTTTCACTTCCTTGGTTAGAGTTACCCCAAGATATTTTATGCTGTTTGTGGCTATCGTGAAAGGTGATGATTCTCTTATTTCTCTCTCTGCTTCCAGATCCTTTGTGTATAAGAGGGCGACTGATTTTTTGGAGTTGATCTTGTATCCTGCCACATTACTAAAGGCGTTTATCAGCTGTAGGAGTTCTTTGGATGAGTTTTTGGGGTCGCTCATGTACACTATCATATCATCTGCAAATAATGCAAGTTTAACTTCTTCCTTTCCAATTTGAATCCCCTTTATCCCCTTATGTTGTCTTATTGCTATTGCTAAAACTTCGAGAACTATATTGAAGAGGTATGGAGAGAGTGGACAGCCTTGGCGTGTTCCTGATTTTAGTGGAATGGCTTTAAGTTTCTCTCCATTTAATTTGATATTAGCTGTCGGCTTGCAGTATATAGCTTTAATTATATTTAGGTATGACCCTTGTATCCCTAATCTCTCTAAGACTTTTATCATAAAGGGATGTTGAATTTTGTCAAATGCTTTTTCAGCATCTAATGAAACGATCATATGGTTTTTTTCTTTCAGTTTATTTATATGATGGATTACATTGATAGATTTGCGTATGTTAAACCAGCCCTGCATCTCTGGTATGAAGCCTACTTGATCATAATGGATAATTTTTCTAATGTGTTCTTGGATTCGGTTTGCCAGAATTTTGTTGAGGATTTTTGCGTCGATGTTCATGAGTGAGATTGGCCTGTAATTCTCTTTCTTGGTTGGGTCTTTGTATGGTTTTGGTATCAGAGTTACTGTAGCTTCATAAAAGGAATTTGGCAATGACTCTTCTGTTTCTATATTGTGAAATACATTAAGGAGAATAGGTATTAGGTCTTCTTGGAAGTTCTGGTAGAATTCCGCATTGAAACCATCTGGTCCTGGACTTTTTTTGGAAGGGAGGTTTTTGATAACAACTTCTAATTCTTCACGACTAACAGGTCTATTTAGGTTGTTCACCTGGTCCTGGTTTAACTTTGGTAAATGGTATTTATCTAAAAAAGCATCCATTTCTTTTACATTTTCCAGTTTTGTGGCATACAGGCTTTTGTAGTAAGATCTAATGATTCTCTGAATTTCCTCTGTGTCTGTGGTTATGTCTCCCTTTTCATTTCTGATCTTATTAATTTGCAAATTCTCTCTCTGCCGTTTGATTAGTTTGGATAGGGGTTTATCAATCTTGTTGATTTTCTCCAGGAACCAGCTTTTTGATTCATTGATTCTTTCAATTGTTTTCTGTGTTTCTATTTTGTTGATTTCAGCCCTCAGTTTGATTATTTCCAGTCTTCTACCCCTTCTAGGTGAGTCTGCTTCTTTTTTTTCTAGAGCTTTCAGGTGGGCTGTTAAGTCTCCAATGTGTGCTTTCTCTGTTTTCTTTAAGTGGGCAGTTAGTGCTATGAACTTTCCTCTCAGAACTGCTTTCATAGTGTCCCATAGGTTTGAGTATGTTGTTTCTTTATTTTCATTGTCTTCAAGGAAGAGTTTAATTTCTTTCTTTATTTCTTCCTTAATCCAGCTATGGTTCAGTAGTTGACTATTCAGTTTCCATGAGTTTGTAGGCTTTCTGGGGGTAGCATTGTTGCTGAATTCTAGCTTTAATCCATGGTGATCTGATAAGATACAGGTGGTTATTAATATTTTTTTGTATCTGTGGATGTTTGCTTTGTTACCGAGTATGTGGTCGATTTTTGAGAAGGTTCCATGAGCTGCAGAGAAGAAGGCATATTCTTTCCTATTTGGGTGGAATATTCTATAGATGTCTGTTAAGTCCATTTGATTCATTACCTCCATTAATTCTCTTATTTCTCTGTTAGGTTTCTGTCTACTTGACCTGTCCATTGGTGAGAGAGGAGTATTAAAGTCTCCTACTATTAATGTTTGCGGTTTGATGGCTGCCTTGAGTTTTAACAATGTTTCTTTTACGTACGTGGGTGCTTTTATATTAGGGGCATAGATATTCAGGATTGAGACTTCATCCTGATGAATTGTTCCTGTTATGAGTAGAAAATGTCCCTCTCCATCTCTCCTGATTGATTTAAGTTTGAAGTCAACTTTGTTAGAAATTAGTATGGCCACCCCTGCTTGTTTCTTAGGTCCATTTACTTGATAAGCCTTATCCCAACCCTTTACTCTGAGTAAGTGCCTGTCTTTGTGGTTGAGGTGTGTTTCTTGTAAACAGCAGAATGTTGGATCCTGTTTTCGTATCCAATCTCTTAGTCTGTGCCTTTTTATAGGAGAGTTGAGTCCATTGACATTAAGTGATATTAATGACCAGTGGTTGTTAACTCCGGTCATTTTTTAAGTTGTAAATTTTGTGTGTTCCCCTTCTTTGTGTTGCGCTGGTGAAGGGTCTCTAGTTGTCTGAGATATTGTGGTCATTGTTGGACTCCTTGGTTAGTGATTTTCCTTCTATTACTTTCTGTAAGGCTGGATTTGTGGCTACGTATTGTTTAAATTTGTTTTTATCCTGGAAAATTTTGTTTTCTCCATTTATAGTGAACGAAAGCTTGGCTGGGTATAGTAGTCTGGGCTTGCATCCATGGTCTCTTAGTTTCTGCAGTACATCTATCCAGGACCTTCTGGCTTTCATGGTTTCCATAGAGAAGTCAGGTGTAAGTCTGATAGGTTTACCTTTATAAGTAACTTGGCCTTTTTCCTTTGCTGCTTTTAGTATTCTTTCTTTATTCTGTATGCTTTGTGTTTTGATTATTATATGGCGAGAGGATGTTTTTTTTTGATCCAGCCTATTCGGTGTTCTGTATGCTTCTTGAACCTTCATAGGTATATCTTTCTTTAGGTTGGGAAAGTTTTCTTCTATAATTTTATTAAATATATTTTCTGGACCGTTGAGCTGCGCTTCTTCTCCTTCTTCTATTCCTATTATTCTTAGGTTTGGTCTTTTTATTGTGTCCCATATTTCCTGAATGTTTTGTGATGAGAATTTGTTGGCCTTGCTGTTTTCTTTGATCAGCGTGTTTATTTTCTCTATGGTATCTTCAGAATCTGAGATTCTTTCTTCTATCTCTTGTATTCTGTTGGTTATGCTTGCTTCTGTAGTCTCTATTCGTTTACCTAGATTTTCCCTGTCCAGCTGGCCTTCTGTTTGTGTTTTCTTCTTTGCCTCCATTTCAGTTTTTAAGTCTTGAACTGTTTCCATTATCTGTTTGATTGTTTTTCCTTGGTTTCCTAGGGTATCATTCACTGATTTACTCAATTCTTCAAACTTTCTGTTATACTTCTCATCCATTTCTATAAGGGCATTTTTTACATGTTGTTTAAGGGCGTCAATCACTTTCATAAAGTCAATTTTACCTACCTCTTCATGATTAAGGTGTTCATGTCCACCTGTTGGGAGGTCGCTGGGTTCTGGTGGTTTCATATAGTTTTTCAGATTGTTAGGTGAATTCTTGCATTGGTGCCTGCCCATCTCTTTCTCCGAATGCTCCCCTCTGGATGTTCTTTTACCGGATCAGGTCTCCTTGCCTACTGATGTACCTTCCCAGTGATGGCTCTCTGCAGTGCTAGTCTCCTGGTGTTATAGTGATGTCTCTCCTTGCTTGTTGCAGGCAGGCCAGTGAAGCAAAGGAGTTCTCGCCTGCCTGCTTTCCCTGAGGATTTGCCCCCAGCGCCAGACAGACTGAGCTGGATGGTGTTATGTGCCCAAAGAGGAAAGGGGGCAGAAGGAAGAAGGGTTCTGTATGCAAGCTGGGTGGGACAAGAAGAGAGAGGCAGTATGCGGGGTATAGAGCCCCTGCAGGGAGCCCAGGGAGTATAGGGAGGGGGATGAGGAACTTCAGAGTTCCCTGTCCAGGGCTGCTTCCGCTGCCGCTGGTCACAAACTCACCTCACTGCTGTCTATCCTGGTGCCGAGATCAGATCTCCATGCAGGTTGGGTAGTTCGTAAACAAAGCGCCTACCTTGGTTGGTGCAGGCGGGCCAGTGAGACAAAGGAGGTCTCGCCTGCCTATTTGCCCTGAGGATTTGCCCCCAGCGCCAGACAGACTGAGCTGGATGGTGTTATGTGCCCAAAGAGGAAAGGGGACAGAAGGAAGAAGGGTTCTGGATGCAAGCTGGCTGGGACAAGAAGAGAGAGGCAGTATGGGGGGGTAGAGCCCCTGCAGGGAGCCCGGGGAGTATAGGGAGGGGGATGAGGAACTTCAGAGTTCCCTCTCCAGTCATAAACTCACCGCACTGCTGTCTCTCCTGGTGCCGAGATCAGATCTCCCTGCAGGTTGGGTAGTTCGTAAACAAAGCGCCTACCTTGGTTGGTGCAGGCGGGCCAGTGAGACAAAGGAGGTCTCGCCTGCCTACTTGCCCTGAGGATTTGCCCCCAGCGCCAGACAGACTGAGGTGGATGGTGTTATGTGCCCAAAGAGGCAAGGGGACAGAAGGAAGAAGGGTTCTGGATGCAAGCTGGGTGGGACAAGAAGAGAGAGCTAAAATAATTTTTTTGGAATAAAATATTCTTGAATATGTGAAGTGCCCAGGAGACCCAGTAAATAAAATCTCTTTCATGTCTGGTGAATGATATTAGGCCTTGTGTAGGGGAAGACAGGATGTGGTTAAAGTCAAGTGTCTGGAATTAAAGGAATTTATAATAAACTTTACACTTCTGGACCTGTGAGTCAATGTTAAGAGAACTGTAGAAAAGATTAAGGAGATATGGTAATATCTTTGATAGCAGACATCTTTAGGCCTTTGTAGATAGAACCAGATCATCTAGAGAGGGTCCAGGGTGACTTGGTAAGAAATGTAGCTATGAAGTTTGTACTAAAAAAATAAGAGAACTCTAAGATGTGGAAGAAGCTCAGACATGCTAAATTATGTCCTCACAACTGAATAAAAATACGCAAAACCTGGTCATGAAAAGGTGAACTTAATCTGTAAAGAAGAGAAGTGAAAGGTCAAGCCACCTCTGTAAAATCTAGAGACGTGAAGTTTGAGAATCATTGAGCACTGGGTGCAAAAGCTATAAATGGACTCTATCATGTGCCATCAGCCCCTCTTTCCTCTATGATAGCATCACCCCTCCCTGGCTCTGACAACCATTACATTTTTTTCTTCCTATTGGTCTTTCCTGTTTTCTCCCTGTTCAAGAACTTTTCAATCTACTCCTGACTATCTAGGATTAGGGTGTTCTCCCAACCCTGACCAGGATCCATCATTCCTGGTAGATTTGCTTTCTGTACTGATGTTTCGGTCCTCTTCAGTATCACAATCCCCATGTGTTGGGGTGCTGTCCATCATGAATTTCCTTCTCTGTGTATGTTCTCATAAACCATATTTACAATGTCACCTGTATTCTTCACATTCCACACAAATTCTTGCATCTCTATGATGTCACTTTTGGTTTAACATTACCTTGACATCCCATACCCTAGCAGTTCATTTTAGACATTACATTAGGAAGTAAAGTGTCCCTGGAGGCATGTAAGTTAGTATGCCCTAGAAACTCCCCCAAAGAAATAAACAATTGATTTGTGATATTTCCTTTAGCTTTAGCTGTCTTGACAGATTTGATGGTTATGTTACAAAGATGCTCATGGAACTGTATGAAAACTACAAGACATGAGTTTTGTGCATGGTGATAGATATGGATCTAATTTCATTCTTCTACAGGTTGACATCCAGTTGTGCCAGCACCATTTGTTGAAGATGCTTTCTTTCTTCCATTGTATACTTTTAGCTCCTTTATCGAAAATGAGGTGTTCATAGGTTTGTGGGTTAAAATCCGGGTCTTCTATACGATTCCATTGGTCAACTTCTATGTTTTTATGCCAATACCATGCTGTTTTCATTACTGTAGCTCTATAATAGAGTTTGAAGTCAGGGATGGTAATGCCTCCAGAAGTTCCTTTATTGTATACGATTGTTTTGGCTATACTGTTGTTTTTTTTTTTCCCCATATAAAGTTGATTATTGTCCTCTCAAGATCTGTGAAGAATTTTGATGGGACCTTGATGGGGATTGCATTGAATCTATAAATTGCCTTTGGTAGAATTGCCATTTTTACTATGTTGATCCCCCCAATCCAAGAGCAAGGGAGATCCTTCCATTTTCTGGTATCTTTTTCAATTTCTTTCTTCAAAGACTTAAAGTTCTTGCCAAATAGATCTTTCACTTCCTGAGCTCCCAACGTCCAAAATGAGGAGCAGAAGGAGGGGGAAACTGAGCAAGGAAGTCAGGACCGGGAGGGGTGTACCCACCCACTGAGACAGTGGGGCTGATCTATTGGGACTTCACCAAGGCCAGCTGGACTGGGACTAAAAAAGCATGGGATAAAACCGGACTCTCTGAACATGGAGGACAATGAGGACTGCAGAGAAGCCAAGGACAATGGCACTGGGTTTTGATTCTACTGCATACACTGGCTTTGTGAGAGCCTAGCCTGTTTGGATGCTCAGCTTCCTAGACCTGGATGGAGGAGGGAGGACCTTGGACTTCCCACAGGGCAGGGAACCCTGACTGCTCTTTGGACTGGAGAGGGTAGGGTAAAGGAGTGGTGGGAGTGGGGAAGGAGAAGGGGGAAGGGGAGGGAAATGTGAGGCTGGGAGGAGGCGGAAATTTTTTCAATAAAAATAAAAACTACAAGACAATATAGTGGCTTGGTATATTTTTTCATTATGGCATGCTCATCTTGCTTCTCTCTGTGTCTGCTTGTGACTTCTCTGACTCTGCAGTTCCTCCCATCATTCTCAGTTTGGCTTTCCCGACTAATCTTATCTTCAGTTATTGACTACTCAGCTTTGTTATTAAATTAGTCACAGTGACATATATTCACACAGTATAAAGCAATAGTCCACAGCAATGAGTTATAAAGGGAGTTGCACTATTAAAAGGTGTGGCCTTGTTGGAGGAAGGGGAAGACTTTGAGGTCTCCTTCACACAATACTGCCCAGTGACTCTTGCCTGCCAGATGTGAGACTCTCAGCTACTTCTCCAGCACTATATCTGTTGCATAGTGCTATGACCCATCATAATGATTATATATGGAACCTCTGAAGTCTAAGTTAGCCACCCCCCAAAATGTTTTCCTTTGTGAGAATTACCATGGTCATGATTTCTCTTCACAGCAATAGAAACCCTAAAACAGTATGGCAGTGCAAAGTGTGTCATATCCTTTATTTATTCCTTTTTAAACCTTGCTTATAGTACTTGGGAAAACTTCCTAATTTAGATAATTTAACTATAAACAGAAATCCAATAGAAAAACTATTTCCTAAAACCAAGAGACAAAAATGCGTTGTATGATTTGGCCAAGACATGCAAACTCTTGATTTAACCCTCCTGAGATCTTTGAAAAAATATTGGTTATTGAAATGAAAAAGACTGCTCTGGGAATCCAGCCAGGCTCAGCATCCAGGCAGGGAATTGGATCTGTGAATTAGCATGAAGAAGAATAAGTACTATCTGCCAGAAGGTAGAGGATGTGAGTGAGATGGATTACATGCATCCTTTCCACAACTAGAAATGAAGTAGGACCTTTCTTTAATATCTATGTTACAAGTAATAAAGAATGCAGAGAGTGCTATAAGCTCATAGAAATATGGGTACTGTAAATAAGGATAAGTATTTCCTAGTTAATGTTTATAATCTAGAACAGAAAATTAGATGGATAAGCAGAAAGTACTATGTCGATTATACTCTTCATTTTTGGATCATTCAAGATACACATTAAGTTGAAGGGAATAATTTAAAGGTTTTTAAAATACTTCTCACAAATGAAGTAATGACAGCATCTTGTAAGATGTAGAATACCATATCACTGCTCAAACAATAGATCGTACTCTGATGGAATGTGTCTATTACTACCAATGTCTTCATGCTGTATTTCATAAAATATCTTTGTTATTATAATGTAATCTCGTCATTTTCCCATTTGTCTCTTTTCCCTCCAAACTCTACCATGTAACTCCTCATACCACATTCCTCCAACTGCCATTTCTTTTATTCTCAGTATTCACTAGTTATTGTCTTTTCTATATTTTATTTTAAGAATTTTATGTAAATTGAATTATATAGTACATATTTTTGGGTAAATTACTTTACTCAGCAAAACCCTTTGGAGAATCTCCCTGCTAATTTTCACAATAACATTTTTTTCTTAATTCTTATTTCCGAGTAGTATCCCATGGCATGGACATACATACCGCTTCTTCTGTAGCTATTTCCAAAAGCATTTCCAAACAGTTTTCAGTGTTTGTCCATTACAAATAAATTTACTATGGACATTTATGAATTTTATATTTTTATTAGTTTTAATTTCTCCAGATAAGTATTCCAAAATGTTAAAACTAGGTTATACAGCAGCTTTTTGTTTAATCTATCAAAAAATAGTCATATTGCTATCCAGAGTACAGTGACTATTACATAGTCCCAGTAGAAACAAAGGAATTGATTTTGTGACTTTACTTTGCTCTTACAGAACCTTTCCCCTGCTCTCCTGCTCCGTAGTCATTCCCTACTCTTATTGATCCTTTTCCTAGTCCCAAATAAGCCTTCTTTTACTTTCAAGTCCTTTGTATTCCATTATCACCTCCTACTTCCTTCATTAATGCCCTTCACTTTCTTCTCACAGTACACCTTCTACCTTTAACTCCACCCACATACATGTCCACACAGTCTAGAGTTTGAGTATGGCATTATCTATTCTACTTGCTTTTCTGAGTCTGATTTATTTTGGTTAACATTATTATCTATAGTTCCATTCATATTTTCTACAAGTTATCAGCTTCATAATTTCATAAAATTCTATTGTGTATATGTACCATATTTTTAACCCATTCATTTAATGACAGAAACCTAATGTGCTTTTTTTTTTAATTATTTTAGCCACTGTGAATAGTACCATGACCATCATGAATATGCAATATCTCTGGGATGCTGGCTTAGAGTCCTTTCTGTAAATACACAGAGTGACACAGTTGAGTATTATGCTTCTTATACTATGAGGAACTACGGCCCCGATGCCTATAGTGGCTGTACAAGTTTACATTTCCACCAGGAGTGGACAAGAGAACTTCTTTCCCCATGATTTCACTGGCAGATTTTGTACTTTGTTCCCTTCATGATACCTATTCAGATGAGATGAGACAGACTCTCAAA
Source organism: Chionomys nivalis (assembly GCF_950005125.1). Classification (NCBI taxonomy): domain Eukaryota; kingdom Metazoa; phylum Chordata; class Mammalia; order Rodentia; family Cricetidae; genus Chionomys; species Chionomys nivalis. Next base: position 192,172,543 of record NC_080086.1, on the reverse strand, counting down.
GAATTTTGAATTTGAGTTGTCCTGATAACCAAGAATTAGCCACATGTTTTTCCAACCATGTATTATCCATTATTTTTCTCCTGTTGAGAAACATACATTCATTCAGGTTCTTTTTGTTGACTTAATGTATTTGAAGTTTATATTGCAAATATTAACTCCCTGACTAATGTATTATCACTTGCAAAGATTATGTTTTACCCATTCTGTATTTTGTCTGTTTTCTCTGCTGTTTGTTATGAATTACTTTTTTTTTTACATTGTTCTGTGGGAGTCCTGTTTGGAGTGTCCTTTCTTTTCTTTATGTGTAAAAGTAGTTTGTTCATGTGTGCTCTAGAAAATTTGGTGTTGGATATTATGTTTAGGTCTTTCATCCGTTCTTTAGTGATATTTTGAGCCTAGTGAGAAATACAGCCTATTTTAATTTTTGTACAAGTGTATATTAAGTTTGCCTAGCACCACTTGTTAAAGAACATATTGGGCAGTGTTTTATTGATGTCAAGAGAAAGCCTGACCACAGCAGTAAAGGAGAAAAGTTTAATTGGGGCTTGCTTACAGTTTGTCATCTGGGTGGGGAGCATAACAGCATTTGGGCAGAAATGACACTGGAGAAGTATTTGAGAGTTCTACTTCTGGATCCAAAGGCAGCAAAAGCATCAGCCACTGGGTCTGACTTGGACGTTTAAGCCTCAAAGTCCAACCCCACTTCTTTCAACAAGGTCTTATCTACTCCAAAAAAATAGTGTCACTCCCTAAGGATTCAAATACATGAGCCTTTAGATACACTCTTATGACAATCACCACGAAGGGCTTGCTTCTTTTCAATTGCTCATTTCTGATTACTTGAATCTGAGGTTAACTGTTTCTCTATGCTTCTAGCCTTTGGGTTCTTGTTAGTCATTGCTGAATGATTTTCTATCTTGGAAATTGTTTTAGAAACAATTAAACTTTCTTAGATTTCCAGTAGTTAAATAAATTTAGTTTCCTTGATATTCTGTGTGATTTCTAATACCTGGTCTGTCTTCACCCCTTAATGATAAGATACTTTAAAATTATTAAATCAATGAATGGGAAGGAAGTTAGTGGGAATTGGATAATTGAAGGGAAACTATATAGCAATTGAACTATGATTTACAGACTCGTCAGTACAGCTTCCTTTAGACACACTACTTTAGAATTATTTAAATTATACCACTTTGTAGAGGTTTTTTTTTCTTTTATGGAAGTTAGGTTTTATTCTCACGTAATATATCCTGGTTACAGTTTCTCTCCCCTCTACCCCACCTACTTAATCCCTACCTCCTCTCCTATCTCAATACACTTTCGGTCTCTCATTAGCAAACCAATTGGTATCTAAGAGATAATAAGAAAATATATATGATAAAATAAAAACTAATAAGCTGAAATAGGACAAAACAAACAAAGAGAAATAAAAGAGCCAAAGAAAGGGCAATAGAAACAGATATTGCCACAGAGTCCCACTCATTCAAACCCTCTAAAATCCCATAAAAACATAAAATGGAAGCCATAATATATATTCAGTGGATATTCTTTCTGCCTCCTCTTCTGCCTTCTGCAGGGTTCCTTGATCTCAGAGGGAAGTGGTTTTGAAGGAATACCCTATTGAGGGCTGAGTGTTACAAGGTCTTTCTCTTTCATTATCTGTATAAAGTCTGGTTTAATTCTCTGCATAATGTTTCTAATAATGTAATAAGTAAGGTACTAATCTATGAGTATAGCAGACTGTCATTAAGAGACAATTAATTGCTACTTTTTAAAAAAAGTAGTATTGGATTTTTCTATAAGTCCCTGGGCTCTCTGATATAAGGTTCTTTATCACTATCTGGGCTATCTGATATGAGGTTCTTTATCACGATCACTGTTGAATTCTATCTCATGGAATGGGCCTTTAGTCAAATGAGGTATTAGTTGGTTACTTCTATAAGCTTTGTGCCACCACTGCATGACACGACATATCTTTCAGGTGAGACACTATTATATATTAAAGAAGGATTTTTGGCTATGTTGGTGTTTCATTTATCCTCTGATAACATGCAGAGTACCTTTCTGTACCAAAGACACTAGCACATAGATATAAAGGCTCTCTGTGGGCACCAGGTCAATTTCACAACGGGCTTTGATGTCAGTTTATGGAAAACAACCTATAGTCTAGAAAAAAGCCTGGATAGTTTGGGGATTCTCAAGGAAACACTTTTGCTAACAACTCAATTAGATGTTGCCCAATCCCACGAATGGAATATTCATTTGATGACAAGTGATGTCCATTTGGGCTCTTTCTCCTCTGTTATGTGGAGACTTTATGTCACCTTCATTTATATATGTATGTATTTTAAGAAGTTTTTGTGTCATTAGGTTTCCGAACTACCCCTTAAATGCCTCTTAATTTAGTTCTTTCTCCCCATATTACCTCCCTCATCCATCTTTTCCTTCCCCCTTTTCACTTCATCTTCTCATTCCAGTCCCTCCCATCCAGCCATATCTATCTATTCTATTTGCCTTTTGTAAGGAGATCTATCTTCCCCATCCCTAGTCTCTTACTCTGGGCAATATATTTGTGATTCCATGGATTTTAAATTTGGTTTTCACTGACTTAATAACTAATGTCCACATATAAGTAAATAAACACCACATTTATCTTTCTGGGTCTGGGTGACCTTACTCAGAATGATTTTTTTCTAGTTTCTTCCATTTATCTCTGAATTTCATGATTTTATTTTTTTCAATGGATGAGTAATAGTTCACTGTGTAAAGGCTCCATATTTTTATCATTTATTTGTTAAGGAACATACAGATTGTTTCCAATTTTTGACTATTAGCAATAGAGAATGAAGGAACATGAATTAACAAGTATCTCTGTGGTAGGAATAAGCACCTTTTTGATATATGTTCAAGACTTGTATAGCTGCATTTTGAGGTAGATAGATTCCAATGTTCCTGAGGAACTGCCACATTAATTTTGGTAATTGATATACAAGTTTGCTCTCCCACCAACAATGGCTGAGTGTTCCACTTACTTCATATTCCTGCTAGAATGAACTGTCACTTATTTTATTTGATCCTAGTCATTCTAATGGGTGTACGTTGAGATCTAAACATAGTTCTGATGTCTATTTCCCCTGTGACTAAGGATGCTGAATGTTTAAATGTTTCTCACACATTTGACTTTTTTAGTATGGGAATTCTCTGTTTAGATTTATACACCATTTTAATATGGCTATTTGTTTTCTTGGTATTTAGTTTTTGAGTTCATATATTTTGGATATTTGTTCTCTATCAAATGTGGAACTACTAAAATATTTTCTGATTCAACATGCTGCAGCTTTGTCTGATTAATGGTATTCTTTGTTTTACAGATGCTTTTTGTTTTCATGAGTTCCCATTTAACTAGCTTTTGAACTTAGTGAGGTGATAGTGGTGTTCTGTTCAGAAAGTCTTTTATTTTACAATGAGTTTTATGTTATTTCCCACTTTCTTTTCTAACAGGTTCTGTCTCTCTTGTTTTATTGAGACCTTTCTTCCCTTTAGAATTGAGTTCTGTACAAGAAAACAGGATAGTAAGTATAGGTCTATTTAAAATTTTTAATATTCATCCATAGAGTTTGGCCAGCACCATTTACTGAAGTTGTTTTTTTTTCCCATTGTGCACTTGTGTCTTCTTTACTTAAAACAATCATTCAAATAAGCAAACAAACAGAACCCAAAAGAGAACAACAATAACCATGTACCCATAGGTGAGTGGATTTATGTCTGGTCTTCAATTCCATTGATCAGGATCTCTGTTATTATGCCAAGGAATTCTGCTTTATGACAATGGCTTCCTAGCACAGTGTGAAGTCAGAGATGATGATGATTCTAGCAGCTCTTCTATTGTTCAGCGTTGTGTTTGCTCATGAACTTTTTGTGTTTCCATATGAAACACAATATTGACTTTTCAAAGAATTGGACTGGAATTTTGATTATGATTGCATTGAATATTTAGATAGCTTTGGTAGAATGGCCATTTGCCTTAAAATATTCTCTATTTATTTACTTATTTATTTATGTATTCATTTTTATTTTACAATAAAATCACTTGTTTGATTACAGACACTACAAAGTATTTTATATTATTTGAGGTTAGTGAAATGTGTTGTTTCTGCAATTTCTCTTTTATGTCTGTTATTGTATTTATGGGAAGGGTTAATGATTTCTGTGAATTGCTTTTGTATCTTGTTACTTTGTTGAAAGTATTAGGTTTGACTTAGTCCCAGGGAATGCCAGCCGGAGTTGGGGCCTGTGATAACAGGAGGAATGGGGATGAAGGTTGAAGGAGAAAATCTGAGCAATCCACCGAAGATGGAGAAGAAAGGATATGGGTGCCACATGTGGTCTGATGCAGAAACAGTGTTGAGACTGACAGAATGGATTTTAAGAACAAAAGATGAATATCTCTACTTAGCCTACTGATATCCTTCGCCAGAATGGCCTTTGAGTTTTTCTGGGAATACCTACTGTGTAAGGGATTTTGGTAATGGCATATGTAGAAGCAAGGAATTTTGAGGGGAAGATCTGTTGGGTATCCTGGAGTTGGGAGAAGAGAGGTGTGGAAGCCAAAACACAGCTGGAAATGAGACTTGTTTGCCTAGATTTTGGTTATAGGAGGAACTGGGGAAGATTCACTGTTAGCCTACCTGCTTCTTCGGCACTCTTGACTTGAGAGTTCCCAGGGAATCATATTATGCCATTTTTAAGTATAATCATGCAGATATATTAAATATCATCTATATGGATAGGGTAAAAGAAACTACCTATCTTCGTTATTTTTAATAAACATTGACTTTGAATTACTAGAATAATTTTATTCATATTAAATATTTAGAAGTAACTGCTGTCAGCCTATATATACAGTACTATATATCGTTACTCAAATTTCAGAGTGAAAGAACAAATTTCTCTGTTCTTTCTCTGAACTTAACATGACAGTAGTATGGCTTTTTGAAGTCTGTTTAACGCTTTTCGCCCAGCAATAACTCTCAAATAAAATTTCAACTTTTTATTTATTAGTTTTCTTAAACTGTTTTATAGAAATCTTCAAAGGCTGTTGTAGTATAGAATAGGAGGACACAGACTCAGTTTCCTGCTTTTGGGTTCACTCCAACTCAACAGCACTGAGAAGATATTGAATGAATATTTATACTATAACTGCAAGATAGCAGAAGGTTGATATTAGAAATATATGTGCCTACAAATATATATACTTTTATATATGATGCTTAGATTTATAGCTCCTTGTTATTCAGCAAACTGCTGCATAATTTTCCTTCTGCTATAATTTATTAGTTTTATTTTCTTTTAACTCTGCAATCTAGAAACTTAGCTTGCTACAGTTTTACCAGTTAAGCAGACCTTTTGATTTTAAACCGCTATTTTATCAGAACAATCACTTTTAATGTGTGTTTCTGTTGTGTTACAATGTTCACAGTGATGAAACCTTCCATTTTTGTGGGAAAATTCAAAAGACAGGATGTTCACAGGGAGGTGAAATAACAGGATGCTCTAATGTGGTGAGATAGTTCAGGGAAGCTCGTTAAGACAGGAAGTACACAACTCAAAGTAACACCAAGACGTCACTGAAACTGACCAGATATACTGGTTCTTCCTTTTGTAAGAATACATAAACAGACTGCCGAGAGTCACTCACTGAGGTCAATTGCAAATCAATGTCTCAGACATGTGCAGCCACCTGGAAGAAGTGGAGACCGACGGACTGCCTAGAAGAAGCTTAGTCCAGGCAAACTGCATGGAAGATGCTTAGAATAAATGCACCATCAGGAAGGGACACTTTGCAACCCTCTGAGTGGCCTGACAGCTGTTCAGTATGCACCAGGCTTCCCCCTTTCCAGAGTTGTCTTTGAACCTGGAATGGGCTTTGGTGAATCAGATTCTTTGATTGTTTTAAGTCTGTTGGTATAAGTAACCCCTCACTCATATTCCTGTAAACCACCCATACAAAACATTAGTTCACATATAAAATATTAGTTCACAAGTTTGGACTGTGGTAGGCTCCCTATCTGTGGTGAATACATGTATGTGTTGCATCTCTCAAGGGAAGTCTCCACACAACAATTTCTGTGCAATTTTATTTCCTAAAATATGCAAATTTTATTTAGTCTCACACAATAACATCCTACAAAAGTCAATATTTCCAGAAAAGAAAATACTAAAAATTACTAACAGTCTTTTAATATATGTGATACTGTAGCTCACATGCTTGTTAACACGAATGATTTATCATTCATAATTTTTTTCTAACATATTTAAACATTTTACTTAGGGTGAGAAATATTTTATAATTCAAAATATTAATATTTACTAATTCTGGCTGCATAGTAATATACAAACCAAGCAAGAAAATCTTCATCAAACTGCTCATGATCCTGTCCCAATAATATCCCCAGTCTTTGAGTTTATTGGTACTTGGATTGTAGTCCTCATCATTAAAAATGATTTTATTAGCATAAATTATTTGTACATAAATGGGCTTCATTATGGTGTTACATACATGTACGTAATATATTTTGATCACATTCACCCCTATTACGCTCTCCCGTTTCTTCCCACTTTTCATGATTGCTTTTCTCTTCCCACCTAGACCCACTTCTATTTTCAAGACTCTTTCATTTTTTATTTTTGACTCAACTCTTTTACATGTTTACACTAGTATACAATAAACTATGGTCACAATAATGCCTTAGTATCTCTCTTCACTCTCTGCTCCCCCTGCTGAATCCATTCTTTACAATTTATCACTTTCCTTACCATCTTACTCCATCTCTCCCATCTCTTGGGTTCTTTATGCTTTGAACATGTGCTTGGAAAGTCTGGCCTCACAATTCGTTCAGCTGTGCCCAATTCAGAAGTCAATACGTCTTGCTCTTCCCCATCATCTGAGGCCCACCATCTCTTCTTTGACATTTTCTGGACTAAGGGAGGGTGAAACAGATGTTCTGTTCAGGGACACATATCGAGTGATCACATCCCACCACTAAAAGTCATTCTTTTGAAAAGTATTGATATTGTCAGAAATGAAATTATTTTAAAAATATTCAGAAACAAGTAGTGATAATGTTTTGCGAATTATCTGTAAAACTTAGTAAAGACAATGAGGATCTCTGGATTTTTAATAAATAGCAACATTTTGCCCTATGAAAACCTATGTGGAATGCTGTGGGGCTCACATGTATATCAATGATGAAAGATGTTTTGCAATTCAGTATTGTTATTTCATGTTGTGTCCTTCTGTATACTGCATCGATAACTTTAAGGTAACCTTCAGGGAGATTTATATTTATCTTAATTGATTTCTCAAATCATTTGAATCAATCAAAAATGTTTTATTTCCTTCCCAAGTGTTTCAAATATATGGGCATTAACCTCAGTCTTATGCTTCTACATATCAAGATTACATTTCAGGAGAATGCTATTTCAGGAGAATGCGTTGCTTTATTTATTTTTTTGTCCAGATAGTTATGTGTCTGTTTTCATTACTCAGTAATTCAATTTTTCCTAATTGTTCTCATCTTTATTATTACTCCTTCCCATGGGAAGTTTCGTTTTATAATGATATATTGGGTGACTTACTTTTTTTCTTGACTCTGTAGTAGCACCAATTTAAGGTATTTTATGGAAATGCAAATTTTATAGCTTTAAATTTTTAATGTACTTGAATATATATGCTTAATTAAAAGGCATGCAGGGGATGGAGGAGACATCATAACAATTATACTGCTTTCTCTTAAAACAGTTTTCAGGAGAAAGAGCCTTTTCCACATGCAAATCTATCTCATTATGTTGGCTTAAAAATACTTCAAGGTAAACTGGGAACTGAGGGGATAAAACTCTTTTGTATAACTATACAAAATAAAAATAAGAGTACATGCCATATATTTTTCATGGCCCCCTGATTCTCTCTGCTAATTTATAATAAAGAATGAATATCAAGATATTCATATACAATTAAAAATTAGCTTCTGTTAGCCATGTTTCACTTTTGAGAGGTTGTAGATATACAAATACTTTACAATTATGTGTACTTCTATTTCTGATATGATGATCTCTAGGGATATGTGACACTGTACATTATGCATAGGCTATTCTAAACACTATGGGATACATATTCATATTCATTATTAACACATCATAAGCCATTTGAAACATTGGCGCATTTTACCCTTCCATCCATTAAGTTAAACTAATGGACGGTGGTCTGTACAGAAAAAGGGAATGGAAAATCACTGTATCCCACTGGACAATATTACAGCACTATAATAGATGTGAGAAAGAGGCATATTAAGTTAAAAGAAGCAAGTAAGCACCTCCTCATGTCTTTATTATTTATAGATTTATAAAGATTTTTCTAGAGTCTTACTTTGAGGAGATTTTCCCCTTAATGACAGCACTGACTGTTAAACAAGTAATGAATTCACAGACCAAGAGCAAGGATAGACATACACAATGTTAACCTAAGAAAATGGAGAAGATTCCAGTACTTGAAATGCAAACTTCATGTTGCTTCTCATTTTCATCTTTTTTCTGCTGCAGTGAATCAATATAAAAAGTAAAATGCATTTTTGCTTAAAACCCCACTGCGATGTTTTCAAATGGTAAGCACGGTTTCCCTTGTAGAGATACAAGAACAGAAGCACACTTTAGCTGTGACATAAAAATTACAGGTTCCCAGATTAAAAATAGTTCCCTTAATATGTATGTGTTGTATCATCACTGCCATTCTTCTTAAAAGGATGAGACTGGCAGCTGATATTAATAAGTATGTTGATTATGGGTATCTTTTTCACTAAACTAAGACCTAAGACTTCTGGCAGTTTTTCAGAGAATACATTTCCACATTTTGCCTTTGTTATTTTTGTCTTTTAAGAAAATCTCATTTGTAGCTATTACTGGCATGACATAGATATGTGAGCCCAGGGTGGCTGTGGACTTTTCTCCTCAAGCGTGAGACTTGAAAATGAAGAAATTATAGGTGTGTATCACCATGTATAGCTCTGCAATTTTTACTACAAGGTATGAAATTAATCTATAATTTCTAATGCAAGTTAAGATTTTGTTGTGTTTCCTTTTTGATACAAGTTTTTATATTTAAATGATCATCATCATTCACACTTGAATATAAAGTATCTGCTATTATCGTAAACTGAAATTATGCAGTTTTGTATTAAAAAATAAAGTTGTGCAAGGACAAAAATATGTAAGCATTTTCCCTTACCAAAAGAGAAATAATTTTGCTAACTGTGAAGGGTAAAAGCAATGTATTTGTTTGCTTAGACCATGATGGTTTATAAAGAGCACAATTTTTAAAAATAATTTTTACTAGTATAAAATCCTTTGTTTTCATATGTTTCTTTTAAGAACAGAAATTATTTATACAGAGGTGTTTTTACAATAATGGACAAGTAGAGGCCTGACTATAAGTTTCCTGAAGTGGAGAACTAGGTTCATCCTGTGTGAGCCCAGGAAGCCTCATTCAGAGTACTTGACAATTATATAGAAATCAATAAACTGTCAGCAGTGAAACTTAATCACAATTTTGTGGCTTGTACACTATACTGAGAGTATTTAGTAGGTGTCAGCACACATATTCCGATGTATATATGAAATACATTCTTCTAAAAATGATACTGAGGTACTTTTTTGTTTATTTCATTTTGATTTTGTATTTTTTGCCTACATTTGTGTATGTATACAATGAATGCAACTGGTTCCCCTAGAGTCCACAACAAAGCACTGGAGACATGAAACTGAGTTACAACCGTTTATGAGCTGCCATGTGGGTGCTGAGAACCAAATACAAGTCCTCTACAAAAGCACTCTTCATGAAACACTCATCTGCCTACAATCTTACAACGAAGGTTCAGGGGACATGGGAGAACAAAGTGGGGCAGAATGATTATAAGAGCCAGAAATTCTGAATATCTGCTAAGGAGTAGCCTCTCTTTTAGAAGAGAAACAAAAACAAAAAGATAAATAGGAGGAAGTGGAGGCAACGTAGGGAGGAAAAGATGGATGATGGACAAACTGGAGCAAGGCTATTGTAAAGATACACTATATGAAACTATCAAAAGATTAACAAAATACTATAGCATTAAAAAATAATCTTTAAAATTAATTTATTATTTTTTGCAAGGAAATAAAATTTTTACCGTGTCAAAATTGTATCCAATTCAAATATCTAAAATTTATGAGGTAGGAAATGAAGTTGTGCTCTTTTAAGGTTAAGTTTTCATGATTTCATCAAATTATATATTTTTTTTTTCAGGATGTGGTTCCAACTCCAGTCTTTTTCTTAATGCAAATAAGCTATTTTCTTTCATGAGCTGTGTAGATATTTCTGCTAACCCATCTGCTTTCAAAACACCAGCTTGAATTTTAATGAAGCAATATTATTTACTGTACTTGTTCCAACAAATTTTCTAGTGTTTGACTGTCTTGATAATTCTTTCTGAGAATGGGTCAAATTACTTCTGCCTTTCTGGAGAAGTTGGCAGTAAGTGTTGAAACTTGATTAGTCAGTGAAGCTCAGGGATGTGAAATTTTAAGGTCTACAAATTCAAATAATTGGAACCGAGACTTTAAACATTGAGGCAAATTCAGGAGGTCAACAAGACATCCTTCCTGGAGATAGTAAATGAGCATCCTCTTTTACACACAGAGAGAAATCCGTATCTTAAATGTCATCTATATGACCTTTGAAGAGTTCATTCACATTCACAGTGGGAGAATCATACTTATGCCCATGATGATGTTACAATGAAATGATCTTCATTTGTAGCATTAGATAAATCAATTTCTTTGCAGAACTGTCTTGATAACCTTTTTTTAAGAGTAAAGAATATCAGAATAAAATCATATTATAGGATTTGAGGTCTATATTATCCTTAATATGTAATAGATGGAAGTATGCTTACTGTCTTGTAAAAGCATCAACAGTTTTCACTCCCACACCATTTGTTTTCTCTGAGAGGCAGAAAGCTTGGGCTCTCCCTGGAGAGCCCAGGGAGAGAGTTTCATATGGGTGTTCTCACCTTCATTTCCCTTAGGAAAGCCCTTTTGCAAATAAATGATAATATAAAATCCAAGTCATTAAATAAAAAGAATGAATTTACAGAATGGTATAGATTTTCAACTGTCTTAATTAAAGTTCATAGAACTTTAGAAAATTGAGAAATGCCCTCTCTTGACACTTTGTCACTTTGTCTACTGTTTTGGTTTCTGATTTAAATAGGTTTAATTAGTTATTCTTAGTATTCAGTAATCTCGAGACAGTTGGGCTGACTGCTTCTTGCTTGGAAGACAAATTATCCATTTGACTATCATTGAAGAGGTTGTAGTGTATTATCTATCTTCCCCCATCCCACCATGATACGACAATCTTTGGAAAGAAGGGAGCATGGGCACAACAGAGCATAGAGATTTCCTTCCTAGGAATGACAGCTCAGTGGCACAGAAGCAAATCTGCTTTCTCATAAACAATACATGAAGATTTGAATATCTTAAGGATATAAAATTTCCACCAAATACTGGGAATAAGGGTTAGTATTGACCTAGTAGACGAATAAGGGATATCAATGTGTGTGTCTCTGGGTTCAGTCAACTGTCTCTGGTTGAATAGAACTGCTCCGCATCACACCAAGAAGGGCCCAGAGTATCCAATGTAAGGGGACTTGTAACTTATTTAAAGTTAGGAAACTGTCTTTCCCATACCCTAGTGTATTTGAAGATATTTCAAGAATGAGTACTTAACAATGGAACACAACCATCACTGTGCTACCTTAATAAGCTCCTTGGTTGCAAACAGAACCTATTTCATAACATAGGGTTAAAAGTCTAGAAACATTTTTTATCAAATCTTGCACTATTCTTTGAAATTGAGGCTGCTCTTCGAGGCATGCAATGTAAAGGTGGCATTTTGGATCAATAATATTCCATCTCCTAGAAAATAGCTCTTAGAGTGAACTGTTCCTGTGGGGAAAGATTACTTTTGGGCTTAAATTTGCTGCTTGGTTTTGCTGTTTTATTTTCCCCAGAATTCCCTTTCCTTGTGACTTGGAGTCTCCTATGTCTTTAAATCTGACAATTGTAGTCCTGGATCATATGCCCAGCATAGCTTTAAAGTCGTGTGTGAAAGGCTACCTTAGAGCTGTGTCTAACAAGCACTCAGCCTGATATGCAACAATAATGTATCCCATTAACCTTCTCTAAAGCAACATTCTGTTCTCCAGTGTTTTTGAAGCAAATCGTGTTTTTGGATGGACAGAATAATTAGTAGTCAAAGAGAAACACAATGGTTTGAAAAAAAATTGATGAAACAAATTCACAGGTAGAACTAACTCAGGTGCACATTTATAGAGAATTATAAATCTACTAGTAAAATTATATTTCCACACAAGAAATATTGCTAACTTTGCACTGACTATAAGGCAAGGTGGTTTATCTTAAATGGTGAACTATGGAAATAAGAAAAGACATGTCAAAATATTTCTTGGTCTTATTCTCAATGACCAAGCATCTTACAAAATTTAATTCCTTACAAGAATCTTTATATGAAGGGAAAATTTTGGTGAGGATGTAAAGCACATCATTTAGAAACAAAGATGACACTGCAGTATCTATTTTCTATTTAATAATAATACTTTGTCATAAAAATAAAGGACATTCAAAGCTTTATTGGTTATGAATGAGAAAATTTACTAGTATAATAACATCTCATTCTGAAGTACTTAAGTTCCTCATGTGATTATAAATATTTAGATTTAAAAATACATGAAAATTGAGAATTTGTTTCTTCTTATTATTCATGTTCTAGGCAGATAAACATAAACTACTTATCTTTTTCTATTTCAGAATATAAATTATTGCCCAAAGAGCAGAATCTGATTATATAAGGACTAGGTTCAAGATTTCATAATAAGCTATGTTATAATGTATCGAGAATTTCAAACATAATCAATTTTATCCATAAGCCAAAAATAATATAATCTCAGTCTGAGCTTTTTATTTTAATTCATGCAGAAAACAAACAATGCTATCATAATTCTGACAGTTCAAATTCGAAATTGACATTTAGAATTCAATGTGTTCAATCCTGTTCATTTTGTGGTCACAATATAAGAGAATTGCTTTACTTCCTTAATAATTTATTACTGTAGTACTTTTTCCTATAATATAATAGAGGTGTTTCTAAGAAAGCCAGATTTGGATTCATCATGCATTCAACTCCAGCTCATGGGAGAGAGGATACAAAGAGCAAATAATTTTTAATATTTTTATAGTGAATGATGAGACTTCATTTTTATCTAAAGGCATATATGCCCAGGCTGAGTAAATTCAAGTAGAAAACTGTTCTATTATTTGGTAATGAAAAAATGTAAACTCATTTGCTTGCCATATAAGTTATTAAAAAGTTACAATATTATTGTTCCTAAATGCAGATCTTTTACTGAATTATGTTTCTAGTTCACAGAAGGCATTTAAAATTGAATCAGTGTTTCGTTTTTACTTTGCATTCTCCCTTGAGATACACCACTGATACCTAATAGCTTCATCTTGCAAAAGCCAAATGAAAAGTGATTGTATCAAAAATAGTTGAGTAGATAATGCTATTTCAAACATTTTAGAACCTAAACAAGAATTCCTCCAGAATCACAGGTAGTTGCATTTACATCTCTTGAGAACAAAGAGAATTCTTTGTTTTAGATAACCCACAACAGGGCTGATAGAAAATGTCATTACCACTAATTGGAATAAATGCCTACCTTTCCTGTTGCATGTCAGTGCTGCTCAAGATTTTTGTCTGATAATGTGGCAAGAGCAGCCTCACTTTCATCTATTAATGTCATCTCTTGTGTGCCTGCAAAATTTGCCAGAACTGATTAGAGCAGATATTAAATGATAATTGGACATTTAGTGCTCATCAAACAGAAAGTGACAGATGGGGCACTAATTAAATTATAGTTCTGACATTATTCACAATGGTTTATGACCCTTCAGTGACGACCTTCATGCATCTCTTCTTCAGATTCCCCCCACCCCTCTGTGGGGAAAGAAGGATTGCAGTTTGACTAGCAGAAAGAAAAAAAATCTTTTAAAACCCCTGAGCAAAATCCAGATAAGTTGAAAAGTCCCACTTTGTTGAGCCTATCTATCAAGATAAAGCATTGCTGAATGGCTAAATGAATAATCACGCAACAAAGAGAAAACCTTACTATGAAGTTAATGAAGTGGGAAGAAAATACCTATGTCGTCTTGAAGAACGCAGGAAGACAGATTACAATGACCTTAGTTTTGAGAATGGTAAAAACTTTTGTTCTGATTTGAATAAAAATGTAATTCGGATATCGGAAGTGAAGAAGATGGGCTTTTTTTATCCTGCATTTCCAATCTGTTAGCTCAGGATCCTGTTACTCCTCATCTCCACCATTTAAATGAAGAGCAATTGTGAACAAAAGGGGCAGGCGGGGTGCAGGGGGTCTCCTAAAAGTAACTCTAAGCAATGTTGCTGAACCAGGACTACACTTTCTGTTTCAATTAAAAGAGAAAACACAGTGTTGATTACTTTCTAACCTTAGTTTCTTTAATTTCACCCCAGTGTTTGGTAGTTGTCTAAAAATAATTTTAAAAATAAGCCAACATGGTCAAGTGTAACAACTTCAATGAGTCTGAGGTTTCTTCTGAGACTCATTTAATGAATACCTTTCTGTTTGAATACACAGTTAACATTTTAAATATATTATTTCATGGCTCACCTTTCCCATGGTTTTCTAAACACACGGTCCTGACAGAGTCACACAGCCTTATGAGTGATGAGACTTTGTCTAATGACTAATAGAATCCATGCTCTTCCCCTTCCTGCATTAGAATGAGTGAAATATGAAGGCAGAGTGCTGCTTTGTTTTGTAGTAATCTCTTCAGTGTGTAATGGTATAAAAAATATAAAGCATGGAGGTATCCTTTATGTAGCTGATTTGAAAAAAAGTTTGTCTGTAAATATAAAATTAGCTGACATGTTAGATGTAAGAAATTATAAATAGATCTCTAGCTGCCTAGCTAGTCATCTTAATTTGAAGAATTTTCTTTACTTGAAAGAATCTTTATTGTCTCATTGACAAAAGCATATAACTTTAATAAATACTTTATAAATCTTTTTACACTGTCAAGAGTCTTCTACATGTTATGGATGACTTATTATTCAGTCAGTAAGATCAACATATGTCAACAACAATTTATTTCTAAAGAAATTGTATTATGCCACCAATAGCATAACAGGTCAAAGAAATGTAAATGTTTTCACCTACTACAACAGAACAAAGATGTTTAGAAAATTATTGTCATTAATAGCTGAGCATCCACCTATTCAAAATCTTTACAGTGATTTTTTTTCTTTTCCCGTTTGTTAACCAATAATAAATTGATACTATTCCAGCTGCAATTGAGCTCATCAAAATTGTTTTTACATGTTCATATTGGCCACTTTGTCAAGCATCCTTTTAGCTCTGAGACATTTTCCTATTATAGTGCTGAATAAAAACAACATTAAATCCTTTGCTTTTCTGCTATGTTAATTCCATGGAAGGAAAATGTATAGTTAGTAGAGTATAACACACACTTGAGAAACTTATATACAATGATTTTATTTATTCTTTCCTAGATTTACACAAAAGCATTCTTTCTTATAACCATATTTTCAATTTTTATTTTGATTTCAAGAATTCTTCTTAATATGTTTAGTCAAAAATAGACATCTCTAATATCTAGTATTTTATTTTCTCTTTGAAAATCATAGCATTTAACTTCCTTTTTTTTTTTGCTTCTGTTACAGAAAGATATCACTATCAACAGAATTGTTTCTATTTTTACACTTGAAATTTACTTCAACCCTTGGAATGCACTAACTGGAAATGAGTTTTTATTTTCCTGCTTACTTCAAGTTCTGTGATTTCACTCATAAATATTCCTATTGCAGTTACTCAGAATTCTTCATGAAAGAAGTGAAGAAGCCACCCACTTTCTCTTTGGTTAAAAACACCTATGATTCTCTTTTTAATAGTCTCCAGTTTTTCTTTATTAAATAATAATTCAGTGAGTTATACTACCACTTAGTCTACTAAATCTGTGTGAGTCAGGATGATCCAGACCTGTTGTATCCATATAATATAACTTTCAATTTTAGACCCACTAAGTCTGTCTATTTTATTTACAACAGTGTTTTACTAAACACTGAAGCTGCTGGAGGCATAGGATGTTGCTAAGATTAGCTTGTTATTTTAAATTGAACTAATTATAGAATATTAAAAATTTTAATGTTATTCATTTATTTGTTTGGCACTGTAAACTTCAATGAATAATTCAAATGTCAATAGTTTGCATTATCTATTTATGAATATATTACTCAACATTCAGATTATTTAGGAACAAGCATAACAACCTTATAAGAAACACAGGTGTAATAACTGTTTTCATAGGAGAACCATATGCTCTACAAAACACATATTCATGTTAGAAAAATTTCCAAGAATTACTTAACACAGTATCTTCAATTTGGTGATACTAAGAACCATGCATGATAAAAACTTCTCAATTATCTTAATTATCCCAATCAGTGAATAGTACATCTGACAAATAGTATATCTGATCAAAAACAGACATCAAACAAACAGACAAACCCCGTTTTTTATGGTCAATGTGGCAAACTCTGTTGTTATGTAAAAGAAAAAATTTATTTAATCTAAACTAATTGTATGTGATATTTTAATTTACAGCATGTCTGATAGCAAATAATATTTTTTTTGTGGCCATGCAACCTCTTTCAAACACTCAAATGTTTAGGTATAGACTATATGTTAAGCAAGTTAATATGAGTTATTTCAATGCAATTCCAATCAAAACCACATGGCCATTCCTTGCAGAAATATGAATTTCTGAATGAAATCCTAAAAGTCATATGGAAGCAAAATAGACCCTAGATAGTTGAAGCAATCATGATCCAAAACAATTATGAAGTGATTACAAGACTGGTATTAAGATTATATTAGAGAACTATAGTAATAAAAAACAGTATGGTATGCTACTAGCGTAAAAACAGGTGCATGGATCGACAGAACTAAAGAGAAAATCTAAACACTAGTGCATCTAACTACAGCCACCTGCCATTTGATAAAAACGTATTTCCCTTATTTCACAACTCACACCTTACTTGTGTTTTATCAATATTAGTTAAATTAACAATTCTACAGAAAGGAGTTTCTCATTCAGCCTATCTAAAGTTCTGTGTTCCATTTTAGTGGCTCCTATCACTGGGACTTGTTTGCTCTAACCACAGACAACTAATGTAGCTATTCTTTCATTTGTTTTACTACTGGTCAGCATGTCGTGAAAGATCATGATTGCCAAAGTAAGGAATAAATATGATCAACCCTAATTTGCTTTAGACATCTTCCCAAAGGAAGCTTTCAACCATCAGAGCAGTAAACAACTAAAATACAGAAGGAGCATAGTGAATTTAGGGAGGTTCCTAAGAAGATTTTTGGGAATTTGGGACCCTTTAATCCTACCTATTCCAAGATTTTGTGTTTTCTAGGGAAACTTCCTCCAGTCTTCAGTTGAGAACAGATGGTATATGCATATTGATGTGGGAGTCCCCTCTGTGTGCTGTGATTACCATTAATGAATGAAGAAATTTCCTTCCTCTGTTGATAGGGCAGAACTTAGGCAGGCAGAGAGGACTGTACTGAATGTTGGGAGAAACAAGGACGGATTGAGGGATGCCATGGATCCATCACTGGAGATAGACATCTGAAACTTTGCTGGTAGGCCATGACATCATGGTGATATACAGATTAATAGAAATGGATTAAATTAAGATGTAAAAGTTAGCTAATAAGAATCTAGAGCTAATGAGACAAGCAATGTTTTAATTAATATAGTTTCTGTGTGGTTATTTTGGCTTTGGGCAGCCAGGAACAAACAAGAAGCCCACTGCTACAGCATAGGAAGATATTTATTAAGCCTAAAAAAATAGAGAATTCTACAATGACAAAAAAACTATTTTTTTTTGTAAAATCAAGGACCAGAGATAATAATAGCCCAATATCTAAAGAGAAAAATCACCTGGATATACAGAGTATCTAGAGGGCATGAAAGCAGTGTAAGTAAATGGTTTTCAGTAAAGAGTCAGATAGCCCTGTGAGCATGTGCATGCATGTGCATGTGTGCACACACACGTGTGTTTGTGTGTGTGAAGTCTCTATAAAATTTACACAGTTCTGAACTGTAGAACAAAAATAGACACAAGCAGTGTTTATGTCAGTGAACATAAGATGAATGACCCATGTTTCCAATTTTCTTTCAAAGAGACCAGCTTTACTTATAAAATTTAAAAGATGTCTTGAATTCATTAACATTTTACATAAAATTTGATTCTCTGTTAGAAAAAATATAAAATTATTGAAAAATATGAACAAAATTACAATGGGAAAAAACCAAAGTTTTTAAAAGAGTGAAATCATAAATTGTAGGAAAGAAAATGTCAGATAATCACAGATATGTAAAAATAGAAAAGATCACAGAATTAAAAGAAAATCAGTTAACACTATTATTGAAACTATTGTCCATAAGCCAAAGAACACAGGAGAAAGACTGAAGATACAGAGCAGTAGAAAATATAGAAATTAGAAATTGGATTTCTAGAAATAATAAAAGATCTGACCAAAAACCAAACCCATAAGATTTACCGAAAATTAGACAGTGGAAATGGAAAGAAACTATTCACTGTTAAGCACCAAAAGGTTAAAAACAAAGATGGGAAGAAATCCACAGAATGTCAGTGGCTATTAGACAACTTTAATCAGCCTAATAAGGTGTAAATGAGTCCTCAATGGAGAGGAAATAGAATAGTAAGAAGACAAAAAAGTGTAATTAGAGAAAAGAAGGGATTGCACATTTCAACTTAGCTGAGAACTGTTAACTTACTGATCCATGAATCTATTGAAACCTTAGCTAAAGAAATAAAAATGTAAGCACGAGAAGAAAATAGCTAAAGAGGAATACTTTCCATTAAAAAACTGGATGAGTAGTTATGAGAAATAAAGGTTGCTGAGAGAGAGGTAGTTTTTCTTTTTCTAAGATGATATGTTATCTAGTCCTAATTAGTCAGCCGGGAGTGCATATAGATACAAACAACAGTAAAGTTGTTCAGTATATATACATACAGGCGAATATTTATGTAACAATAATAGTTAAAGAGCATGAGGCCATTGATTTGAGGAGGAGCAGGGGCTGGAGTGAGAACAGAAAATGAGGAGAAAGAAAAAGATGAAAAAAGGTTAAAGACAAAGGATTGGGAAATAATGCAATCTGAAGGTCAAAGACTAGAGGTGAAACACAAAACTTGTGCAAATGATACAAGTCAGAGATGTAATAATTGTAGGGTGTTTGCCTATCATTCATAAAGTCCTAAGTTTGAACCATAGTCATGAAAACACAAACCAAATCAAACAAGAAATCAAAACCACAAAATTCAGGCAATTACAACATACACACTGAATTTTTTTAAAAAAAAATTAAAATGTGAGTGAATGGAAAATGCTAAATCAGAGTTACATAACACTTCATTTAATACCCATGAATTTAAAACAAAAGAGAAAAAGTTTGGCTTCAGGGATATGCAACATGGAAAAGTCTGAGTTTGCAGCATGGAGAGCAGAGACCAGCTACAATCAGCCATACTGAAACTGTTTGATTAGTTAAAACAATAAACTGGCTTTACCAAAAAGAACTATACAGTGTGGTAGGGAAGAGGGCCAGTCTTCCTTAATGGGGCTTCCCATCTCAATTAGTAACCACTCTCCCCATAGATATGTTCACAGGTGTACCTAAAATATAAAATAGAGTTATTCCTCTATTGATGCTTCCTTCTCAAATAGTTCTAGGTTGTGACAAGTTGAAAGTTGTGAGATGTTGAAAGTTAAAAACTAACTACCACGCTCACTAAACTAAATTTTAATTAAAAAATTAAATCCTCCAGTCAAAATTAACCTGAAGCCCCACTGTTTAGAGTGTGTGAAATAAGTCAAGGCTTCATAGGAGGAAAATCACTGCTGAGTGTTCACAATTGAAAACTGAATTGATCAAACAATTTAATGATGAACTCCAAGCTCCTAGAAAGAAAGAAAAAGCCAAGATAATTAGTACAAAAGAGATTGTATTTATTGTATTTTCTTCCTGAAGTTAATAAAATGGAAACAAAATAGTAATCCAAACAGTCAAGGACCAGGCCAGGGCTTGGTTCTCAGTCTCTATGAGTACACACGAGGGTTGGTGAGTTGATTCATGTGGGGCATATTCCCCAGATGTCCTCCATTCCCTCTGATGTCTACAATCTTTCCTCTCCAACTTCTGCAGGGTTCCATGATCTCTAAGGTGAGGGATCCAATGAAGACTTCCAATTTAGAATTTCTCTACAGAATGTTTGACTGTGGGTCTCTGATGAAGCCTGGACAAGGCACCAATCAATAAGTGCAGCAGGTTTCTCTCTCTCTCTCTCTCTCTCTCTCTCTCTTTCCCTCCCTCCCTCCCTCTCTCTCTCCCTCTCTCTCTCTCTCTCTCTCTCTCTCTCTCTCTCTCTCTCTCTCTCTCTCTCTCTCTCCCAGTATGTGTGTGTGTGTGTGTGTGTATGCACATGTGTGTGCATGCCAGTTTGTTTGGCTCTACCCTGCGGCTCTAGGTAAAGCAGATTCCAGGCATGAACTACCACTGTTGGTATAGGCCTCAAGTTAAACTAGACATTGGTTGACCAATCCATTAGCATGGTTGTTTATGGAAGTCATCTAGCAGTGGGAACTGGTATCTTGGACTCCTTTGGCTACTACTGAGACTCATTTTCTGCTCTTTGAGATGAGAGTTCTTTCTTTGTCCTATTGTATTTTCTTTTGTCCTGTTTGGTTATTGTCTCTTGAAGGTCTACACTTTTCTGAAGGGAAACAAAGGAAGAGTGGGATTGGGAGATAGGAGTAGAGGGAGTAGGAAAGAGTGGAGCTCAATTCATAGTCAAAAAATTCAAAGATAACACATTAATATATATAATCCAGAATCTGTGAATATTCCATTTTTATGTGTCTTGTTTTTAGTCTATTACTTTTTAATGTTTATTTTATTATATTTACTCCTTTAATTGTCTGTACTCTGTCTCTTTAAAGACTTTACCCCCTTTTTAAAAAAAAAACATTTACTTCTTTTTATAACTCTCTATACTCCTTTTCTTCTCTCTCTCAAGCCTACATAAATTTTATAAACACACTGTGTCTCATTTAGGGGTCTTCTCTATCTGGATTTTTCTTTATTGCATACCTGTAATTCTTTACTGTCCAGGAGCACTTTTTAAATGCTAAGCCCTTCTTAAAACTTAATCTGAGTCATTACTAGGTCAAATATGGTACTGCCTACTTGCTGTGCCCATTCCGATATGGTAGAGCTGCTCACTGTTTCTGATAGCCACACACACCACCCCACTTCCAGGCACAGAGCTGGTCCGCATTGCCACCAAGCAAGCTGCAGCACGTTGCTCACAAAACCCGTCCAAATGCTTGGTCTCCCAAGTTCCTGCTAACAGCATGGCCCACAGCCAGGAAGCTGCCCTTTTGAAATTGGTGGCTGCTACCACTGAATCAGTAAGATATCTCTTAAAGGAGCCGCGCTGCACGCCACCAGGAAGCAAAGTCCATTAAGGTGGTAGGGGTGGTGAGGCTAAACTTTGTCTTTTAGTGTGTAAAATTCCTCTGCAAGCCCTCTCAGTTTTTAAGTAGACCCAAAGATTAAGAGTCTCATGCTGTACCGAATGTGCTAGCTGGGCAGCCGGGAATGAACAAGGGCAACCTCCTCCAACAGATTGGCGCACAATGTGGGGCATGAACCCACAGCCCAGGGATTAAGAATTTTATGCTCTACTGATGGAGGAAGGTCATTGGTTAACTAATAAAGGAACTGTCTTGGCCCATTTATAGGCCAGCCCTTAGGTGGGTGGAGTAAACAGACAGAATGCTGGGAGAAAGAAGCCGAGTTAGGAGTCGCCATGATTCTCCCACTCCAGACAGACGCAGGTTAAGATCTTTCCTGGTAAGCCAGCTCGTGGTACTACACAGATTATTAGAAATGGGTTAGATCAATATGTAAGAGTTAGCCAGTAAGAGGCTAGAACTAATGGACCAAGCAGTGTTTAAATGAATACAGTTTCCGTGTAATTATTTGGGGGCATAAGCTAGCCATGCGGGCGGCCGGGTGCCGGGGACGCAGGCCCGCCGCCCTTATCACAACACTCTACCTGGTGTGGGATTATTTTGTGGCTTCTATCTTCAAATTACTTAACCCAATATGTTTTTTCTAGATCCATCCATTTGCCTGCAAATTTCAAGATGCCATTATTTTTACTGCTGAGTAGTACTCCATTGTATAAATGTACCAAATTTTCTTTATCTATTCTTGCGTTGAGGGCCATATATGCTGTTTCTATGTTATGGTTATTATGAACATAGTTGAGGACATTTTATTGTGCTTTCATTGTCTTTACTAAAGTTACTTAAATTCAAACCTGTATATTCTGAGTGGCATGGGGATGTTAGAGCAACAGGACTGTAGACTGTATGATATGTATGATGCTAAGATCATTTTTGAAATGACTTCAATAAAGTCTTTGCTGTCAAGGTTGTGGTATTTGTGACAAGACCTCAATTTATAATACAGGTAAGCTTAAAATTTACTGTGTAACCTAGGTCTGCCTTACCTTTCCAACAATTCTACTCCTTTGACCTCTCAAGTGCTAGGATTAAGGACCTGAATTATCTTAACCAATCAGTCTAAGAATTTCCTGACATATCAAATTCAAACTCAAATCAATAAAAAAATTTATTTTTTTATAATATTCATAATAATTATGCAATGTTGTTTTGTTTTCATATATGTAATCATCATACTAAGCATGTGTACATATTTCAAGAGCACATTAAAATTAGCACAGCAAAATATTATGATGGGATATAACTCCAGCAGTCACAAAAATTAAGTAAATACATGAAAATTAACCCAAAGTAAATAATTCTGTGTGAAAAAATATCCCTTACCACAATAGTACATAAGCTGTAATTCCATTTACTTATAATTCTAGAAAGTAATACAGAGTGACAGATAATAACTTCCAGAAACAGAAAGGCCTTATGGTGAGGGACAGGTTCACTCTGGAACAAGAGCACCATACGTCTCTTTATTATTTTAAATATTTTGGTATTTATTTTAGTTTATGTGTATAAGTATTTGTTTGCACTTGCATATATGTATGAGCTCTATATCCATCTAGTTGTTGTGTAGGAGAGAAGAAGATATCAGATCCTCTGGACTAGAGTCAAAGATAATTGTGATGTACCACGTAGGTGTTGAGATCCAAACCTGAATCCATAGCATAAACCACAGAGCTCCTAACTGCTGAGCCAGTTTTTAAACACTTGAGTTTTGACTAAGTGGGTTTTAAAATTTCTCTATTACTTCTGAGATTATAATATAACTACACAATCTCTTCCTTCCAAACTTTCCCTTATGCATCTCCCTGAATCTTTTTAATTTCTGTCCAAATTTTCCATTAGCTGTTGTTGCATTCATATACAAAATATTGGAAACTAAGGAATGCTGATAGTGGAAGAAATTGACTTACTGTTTTTACTATTGATTCTATCAGGCAACATCCTCATGAAATCTAATAATTTAAATGTGTACAGGCCATTGCCAATTTTCTATTAACTTAATTAGTCAATTAACCTATAAACATTAAAATAAAATGTTTTCCATATGTCAGCAAATATTCTTTTCAGGTCCCTACTGATTAATGAGTTATTTTTAATTTGTCCTTCATGACATGTTCCAATCATCAATTGTCTGCTTCAAAACTTCTTTAGAATTTAAAATATTAACACTTATTTTTGTATGAGTTTAAGGTCTTGTAAAAGCTGTATGTGGTCAGCTTACTGCTTCTCCAGTCATCCCAAAGCTGGAAATTTTGAATCATTTAAAAATGATCATTTAAATGGCTGGTGATTGATTTACATGTTGGTTGGTGTGATGACCTGACAAGCACACTTGGCCTTTGAGTGTTGTTGCTTGGCTTTCTTCCAGTACTGTGCATGAGTAGTCTAAGACAGGGTCAGGCAGAAACTCTGTCTCTTTGTATGACATCAACTGAGAAATCATACAGTAGTACTTCTACAGCATTTTACTGTTCAAAACAAACTCAAGAAAAGAAAAATTAGGCTTCTTCACTTAATAAGAAGAGAAATTGTAGACATGTTTGAAACATGCAACAAAAGTGATAATTTATGCTTACATATTAATTTTTGCATTAATGTTCTATTACTTCATTAGTCTAAATAATTCAAGGAGAGATAAGTTCATGTGAAGTAGAATTTAATTAATTGAATAATTCATGTAAGAAATAATTTTTAATTGGAGTTCTTTTTTTTATTTTCTGATAATGAAGCTACTCTGGATATGCAGAACCACGTACTTTATAGTTACATCTGCCTAACGTCATTGCTTCTGTTCTGGATCAAAGTGGAGTTAAATCTGAGTCTATTGTAAAAGCAGTCTTTAGGGATGACAAGTGACTGATTGTGAAATGCTGTACAGTATTTGTTTGGAATGCCGTGATTAGAAATTTGATGATGCATGTGGAAAATAAGTGGATGAGCATAGAATCTGTTTTTTATTAACACTCTGTATCCTCTACATTTTCTGATTAACATTTTCAATCTGTTTGGAATGAGAGATCCATTTGTTCAGTTTCTTGGAAAATTAAGGTTGATTCTGGAGTGCAGTAGTACATTCATATCTGAATGTATAATTGAAAATTAATTACTCTAGGACTACTAGTATAATGAAAAGACTTTGAGAATAGTTCTCACAATGTTATTGAAATTTAAAGTTATTTTGTTTATATGTCATATTTAATAAACAGAGTCAATAGAAAGTCTTTCCTTACCTTACTTTACTCTTTCTTTAAATGCAGAAAATATTTTAACACTTAATATCGAATAATTTATCTATAATACAACTGTTGAATACTATTACTTTGAGTAATGATCAACATTAAGAAATATTCTTTTTCTAAAATTAGGCTACTTTTCCTATTTATTAGTTTTGCTTTTTTGTGCAGTCTATGAACCTGATTAATTTAGAACAATTTATGTCCTTAGTCTATCCACTAAATCTATATCATGAAATGATTAAAGACTTTTTCAGGACATTCACTTATTTGCTCTCTATCTTACTGTATATGTTTAATTCTCATTGGTATTTAATAAGCTGTAGTTCAACATTTTCATTAATATTCTGTATTTCATAAATGACAATTTAAAAACATACTTAATTCATTTTCTGGTCTGATTCCTTAAAAACATAAATAATATGTCACTAGTTGAAGTTTTTAAGCCTTAACATTAAACATGCACATTCCTAATATTTGATATTAAATCAGAAGGAATTCTTAGTCTATACCCAGATAAAACTAAACATCACTGCCTATAACAACAAAGCAAAGAAGGTTTGAATTAATGAAACCCTTAACCTTCTCTGGTATCAAGTGATAAATTTGACCCCAGGCAATGATGACTGTTCTAGAGGTAGACAATGGCAAAATAAGTAGATAGATAAGTGAATAATAAATAAATGAAAAATACTTAACACCTGAAAGTAAGTGATTGGTCACTGATCAAAGTGCTAAGGAGAAGAACGGTGAGGAAGGGACTTACATGTTGACCCAGAAGAATTAGCTACAAGCCTGAACTTCCACAGCAATGAGTCTTTTGCACTTAAAACATGTTGACCAAATTAACAACAATAAAATAAAATGAAGAAACTAACAACTGAAACAACATTTGGCAATCTCATTATTCCTAATATAGGTGTTGCAAAGATTCTTAAGCGTGTGATAGTAAGAACTGCATCTCATTTGCTTTCTTTTCAATATATTTAACTTGATTGTTTTTGTTATCCATTTGTGTAAAATGTTGATAATATTTATTTCTCTTTTATCCCAAATATTTGAGAACAGAATTTTTTAATATTGGCATCTTCTTTCTGAAAAAAAAAAAACAAAAAAAAACAAAACAAACAAAAAAAAAAACTCCCTTTCCTGGTTTGGGTAGGTAACGAATTTGTTTATCCTATTCCATCTTGATATGTTTTTGCTTCCTGACCACCATGAGGCTACCAGTCACTTTTTTCACTGTGGTGTTTCTGCTACTATGGTGTTATATATCACTTGGGGACTGCTGCACATTGTTTGAAACCTCTGAAACTGTGAAGCAAAAGATATTTTTTACTTGAAGTTTCTATCCGTAAGTATTCTGGCCACAGAAACAAAGGCTGACTCATATATACTCATACACTTTAAATGCTCCTCTCTCTTAACATCCACCTTTTGCCCAGGAGCTGTTCTTTTATAGAATTAACTACTCATGTAAGACATTGTGCATGATCTTTTCTTATATAATGTATTTCCTTTTGCCTTTACCTTTGTTTTAAGTGTTAATTAACATACGGTGCTTTATATCTTATACATTTGAGCCTCATCTTGTGCATTTGTGTATATACTATATGTAAAAATCTTTTCTTCTTTTTTAATTTCTGGATTTAACATTTAATTTCTTTATGTATTTTTAGAAGAATGCTACTTCCATGAGGGAAAAAAAAAGAAACAGGGCCAGTGTTCAGTAACTGCTATTGTATCCATGTATGTATGTGATATATATAAAGTTTCTAAATATAACCTAGTAAGTCTATATAATGTTATCTGTGTATACATTTCAGGGCTGACCATTTGGCACTGAACAACCAACTAGTTTGCTCATCTCTGGAAAAGACCACCTCTCCTTTCCACAGCTTTCTTCATCCCCTATAGTTCCTGGTGGAAGGTTGAGACCTCAAGGGCTTTCCCAATTTTGCACGTCTGTTGTTGTTCAGCTCATGCTTAGAGCATCATGTTGGTGAGACTTTATGGGTGTAGCTTTTCAATTTACCTGGAGAGAAAATCTCATAGCAACCTCCCTGATCCTCTCCCAATCTTCTGACTTTTGCAAAGTTCACAACATGAAGTGCCTACATATAGAATTTTGAGAAATCTCACACTTGTGACTTAAAAGCATACCTGAAATCTCTAGAACAAAAAGAAAGCAAAATCATCCAGGAGGTGTAGACAATAGGAAATAATCAAACTGCAGGCTGAAATCAGTAAATAAAAACAGAGACCCATTCAAAGCATCAATGAAACAAAGAAATGGTTCTTGGAGGGGAAAAAAGACAAATCCTTTTAGAAACTAAACAAAAGTCAGTGAGGAGAATATCCAAATTAACAAAATCAGAAATGAAAAAAGAGACATAACATCAGGCACCAGGAAAATCCAGAGAAAGAGGATAATAATGAAAGGATAATAATGAATTGATGGGGCATGCAAACGCATTTAGGGAGAAGCCTGGTGTCAGGGAAACTCCCAGGAATTCCCAAGAATGGTCCCAGCTAAGATACTGAGCAAGAGTGTAGAGGGTGCCTGAATTGATCCTCTCTTGTAATTAAATTGGTGGCTATCCTTATTGTCATCAGAAAACATTATTCCAGAACCTGACTGAAGCAGATGCAGAGATCCCTAGCTAAGCAGTAGGTCTAGTTCCAGGAGTCCTGTTGAAGAGAAGAGCCAGGTGGGTCAAGGTCATGACAGGGGTACCCACAGAGATAGCTGACCAGAGCTCTTGGGAACTCAAGGACTCTAAATTTACCATCAGGGAGCCTGCATGGAATTAATCTAGGCCCTTTGCATGTGTCTGATAGTTGTATATCTTGATCTGTTTGTGGGGCTCCTACCAGTGGGATATGATGTCATGTTTTATAAACTCCTATGGGAGATGTGCCGCTTTCTGATTGGAGACTAAGGAGGAGTGTGTGGAAGAGAGTAGAAGGGAGGAGGGGGCGAAAACAAGAGAAGAGGAGGGAAGGGAAACTGTGGTCGGTATGTAAAATAAATGAAAATATTTAATAAAAAATAAAAAATTGCTTGTCAGTCTTAAACTTACTTTTTCCTCTCCATTTTAATCTTTGATTACTCAATTCATGTCTGATAATTTCCCTTTGTTATAACTGAAGCACAGATGTATTAGAGGCTTAAAATACCCTTTGATGTTTTCATTGATGTTGCTTCCTTTTGTCTGTCTTCCTTGTGGACATATGCTTTCCTTTATTATGTTTTCATTTTTGCCTGTCTGAGGCACATTATACACATTCAAGTCATACTGATAGAACTTCAGCAGTTGCAAAGGGATTCCTTATGTCTATTTATATAATTTATACAGTGTTATTCTACAGCCTCTCAAATTAGCACTACCAGCTGGGGTGTAAGCAACAATATACACGCTTGTGCATATACCTTATATTTAAGTTGCAACCCCTAACTATTTCCTATGTTTTTATGTGCAGTAGAAATTCCATATCCTCTTTCTTGTACACTAAAAAAATGTTTTGTGTGTGTATGTGTGTGGGGTCCATGTGTGTAACAATGAGCATTTGTGTGAAGAATTCTGTAAAAGACTAAAAATATACAGATTGCATTACAAAATTAGAGCAAAAATTCCACTTGTTTTCAAATATTTTTATCTGAGTCCAATAGTGTTCAGAATTTCAAGGCTGAAAATGATAGCTAGGAAAGGAATGTTAGCCTTTTAATTAGGGAAAATACATAAATTGCAAAACAATTGGTAATGCTTTCACTGACAGATACAGTAACAGTCATGAGACTGCAGAGCACAGCTGAAGTATTTATTTGACATTTATTAAAAAGAGCTTAATGGCAGTGACATTTTAATCTAATTTATCAATTTAATAGTTTTCATAAGAATGGTTCATTTACTTAGACACTTTATGTATCTTTTCTAATCTCACTAATCATTTTTGTTCATTTGCAGTTGAAGCAGGTTGTCTTGAAATAGAGCATTAGAAACAGGAGAATACAGCTTCATAAAGCACTACCACTAAAAACTATCTAGATTAAGAAGTAGTAAGTAATTACCATTTTACAGGATTATTTTTCCATTTGTCTCAATGACAGTAAATCATTAAACCAGAGAAGCCATAGGAATGGATCTATAGATGCAAGCCAGAGGTCATCTTTGAAAACATCATCATATATTATTATGAAGTCCCAATTTATAATAGTTTTTCTACTTTAAAAATCTTTAGTGGTAATATTTTCTAATGAACATGATATATTTGATAATCATCTAGAGAGTTTAGCTTCAAAAATTTTGCTAAATCAGTAGAATGCTTAAGGTAATAAGTAGACAAATGATGCTGATCTACACCTTAGGGAAGATATTTTGTATCTAACATTACATATATTTGTAGCTGACATTACAGTTTCAAATATGTATGTTTATAAGTAATCAGTAAATTCTTACTGATTTTACTCTTGCATGGATTTCTTATGGAAGATGTTGCATGCTGGAACTAGTGAGACAGTTCAGAAAAGGCCAATTAGCATATTATAAAATGCACATTTGCATTAATCTCCACAACAGAGTTAAATAAAGTAGGTAAATATTGAACCTCTTCTTCCTGCCTCTTTTGGAAAATCGAGTCCTTAATTATAATGCTGTTCTGAATTGTTCTATCATCTTGTAGGGTACTAAGAAGTTTGTTATAATTGTTTGTTAAGAAAAAAATATTAATTTCTAATACTTTCCAGTAGATATTAGCCAAATAGTCAAGTTCTACCTATAAATACCAATAACACAGATATAAAAACAACACACATTCTCATTTTGTTAATTCAGTGCCACTTGTAGTTTTCTTAAATCTGTGTTAGTCAAAATAAAAGTGGGGATTTAAGAAATTTAAAAAATGATGGTCAATCATACCACAAAGATTTATGCTCAACTATGATCTGAGAGATGGCTCAATGATTAATAGCACTGCCTGCTCTTCCAAATGTTCTGAGTTTCAATTCCCAGCAACCCCATGGTAGCTCATAACCATCTATAATGAGACCTGGTACCCTGTTTAGGAAGAGACCTGGTCAGTCATTCTCATCAACTTAGACCATTAAACCCAATATGGACCACGGACAATATAATGTTTATAGCAGCATATGTAAGTACCCCTCAACTGAAGAATGGATAAAGAAAAGATTGTATATTTATATAATGGAGTATTACACAGTGGTAAAAAAATAATAATGACATCTTGAAATTTGTCATAAACCATATTGAGTTAGGCAACACAGACCCAGAAAGACAAATATAATATGTACTCACTCATAATTGGCTTTTAGACATAAAAAAAAACCTACAGTTCACAATCCCAGAGAACATAAACAATAAAGAGGACCCCAAAAGAGACATATATGGATCCATATAGAAAGAAGAAATAGAAAAGTAAATTGGGGGAGGGAGAGTCAAAGGAAAGGGTAGAAGGGGTTAGGGGTAAAAGGAGAGAAAAGTGTATAACTCAATAAACACAATAAAAAAGAAATGATGAATGGTAAGAAAGTATTGTATCCATCATGAAAACGCCATTTTAGTGGACTTATTTGCAGTGAAAATTCACCTCTGAAGAAGACATTTCCTTTTCTCTAGGTGTCTAGTCACTGAGTTATTTGGATATCTATTCTCATTTCTAGGTTATGGTAGAGTCTCCTGGAGTGGTTGCCTCTGTGTTTAATTTATGAATGATACTAATAAGCATGATGATTGAAAAATAATTCCAGCTGGGCGGTGGTGGCGCACACCTTTAATCCCAGCACTCGGGAGGCAGAGGCAGGCAGATCTCTATGAGTTCGAGGCCAGTCTGGTTTAGTTCCAGCTAGTTCCAGGAAAGGAACCAAAAGCTACGGAGAAACCCTGTCTCGAAAATCCAAAAAAAAAAAAAAAAAAAAAAAAAAAGAAAAAGAAAAATAATTCCAGTAGGGATCCCAATTTTTCTTTGTTACGATAAAGGGATGTTTTCTTTTGTAAGTCCGAAGGGGTGAAAAAAAAAAAAAAGAAACTCACAATAATCCTAAAACTCATGTTTGGATATTAAGTTGAAGAGTTTTTGTGTGTTTACATATTAACATTTAGAACAATTTAAAACTCTTATTTGCTAATTGAAAAAATAAAAACATGCTTATTTTTATTAAATAACTAAAATTATTGACTTATTCAATGTATGCATTTGTTCATGGCCAGTTTATCTGGTGCAATGAACAACTCTTCAGAACTTGGATTTATCTATCTATCTGTCTATTTATTTGTTATTAAAAATTTCTGCCTCGTCCCCGCCTCCCATTTCCCTCCCCCTCCCCACACTCTCTTCCCCCCCCTCTGCAGTCCAAAGAGCAGTCAGGGTTTCCTGCCCTGTGGGAAGTCCAAGGTCTTCCCCTCTCCATCCAGCTCTAGGAAGCTGAGCATCCAAACAGGCTAGGCTCCCACAAAGCCAGTTCATGCAGTAGGATCAAAACCCAGTGCCATTGTCCTTGGCTTCTCAGCAGCCCTCATTGTCTGCCATGTTCAGAGAGTTCAGTTTTATCCCATGCTTTTTCAGTCCCAATCCAGCTGGCCTTGGTGAGCTCCCAATAGATCAGCCCCACTGTCTCAGCGGTGGGTGCACCCCTCGCGGTCCTGACTTCCTTGTTCATGTTCTCCCTCCTTCTGCTCCTCATTTGGACCTTGAACCTTGGGAACTCAGTCGGGTGCTCCAATGTGGGTCTCTGTCATCTGTCAGAATGGAAAAAAAAAAAAAGGCAATGGAGAGGATGTGGATTAAGGGCTACACTCCTCCACTGCAGGTGGGAATGCAAACTTGTGCAACCACTTTGGAAAGCAGTGTGGCAGTTTCTCAGGAAATTCGGGATCAACCTACCCCAGGACCCAGCAATACCACTCTTGGGAATATACCCAAGAGATGCCCAATCATACTACAAAAGCATTTGTTCAACTATGTTCATAGCAGCATTATTTGTAATAGCCAGAACCTGAAAACAACCTAGATGCCCTTCAATGGAAGAATGGAGGAAGAAAGTGTGGAATATATACATATTAGAGTACTACTCAGTGGTAAAAAACAATGACATCTTGAATTTTGCATGTAAATGGATGGAAATAGAAAACACTACCCTGAGTGAGGTAACCCATACCCAAAAAGATGAACATGGGATGTACTCACTCATAATTGGTTTCTAGCCATAAATAAAGGACATTGAGCCTATAATTCATGATCCTAGAGAAGCTAAATAAGCAGAACTTGGATTTATATTGAAGAACTAGATCTTTCTTTCATATTTGATAGTCATGTTTTTCTCTGTCTTTTAGGGTAGACACTGATAAACTCCAAGCTTTGTGAAGAGATGATATTACTAAAGAAATATAAGTGTGATATTTCAAAATCTTGAGATTTTTGATCCTTTTGAGCTCTTTACAGAAATGTAGGATAACTGGGCATACCATTTAGGAATTATATACTTCCAGAACAATTTCTCTTACTGGCAAATGTAATGAAAAATATCTCAAAGCATACTGATAAAGATTAAAGATATCTTTTGGAATCATGATTGCTTATTGCTTTGAATTTCTCAAAGTAAGGAAGAAGATATTTATCATGACTGCATTATAATGAAGCTAAGGATAAGGTAGATATTTTGTGAAACCATTTATTAGTCATTATTTAAGTATATATTATTATATTATCCTATTTAGTTTTGGGTGAATATTGTAAGGTACATATACTATTATGTTAATTTTTATGTACTAAAATGGGACGATTAATACCCAATTAGGTTATTTTACCACTGCTATGTGGTGTAACTGAATAGAGAAATGATTTTGTTTGAGGTTCACATATAAGAATTCTTGCCAAAAGGAGACTGTCACAATCAGGTTAAAATTGGTAGAAAGTTTGTGTTCCTTGTATAATCAGATAGATTAAAATAGATTGATGGGAAACCAAAGGATTTCTGGCATAGACAAATACTATGAAGAACTGGAGGAGATAAATGTTACAGATCCCATTAGTTTGGCAAGTAGAAGTGTGTGTGTGTCTTCTGTGTGTGTATAATCAAGAATGTTTGCGCTCATGTACATACAAATATACACTCAAAATTTTCACTGATATCATTAGACTATGTTTCAGTGGAAAGGACCAGTAATTTACAGGGTATAAATGTAAAGGAAGTAAAACAAAGCAAAACAATATAAAACCCAAATGTCAGCAACTTAAATTATTTAGCAATTTTATAAGCCTATTTGTCACCATTGCTGCTTATTAGCAATATTAAAATGCTTATACATTTACAATTCTAAGATATACACTGTGTTTAGCTTATTTTTCAATTGATATACAAAGTTTAGACTGAGTACTTTTCTTAATATTACTGCTTTAAATTTTTTGTGTATATGGATATTTTTCCTGCATTTATTTCTGTACACTGTATGCAAGTAGCACCTGTGGAGGCCAGGGGAGGAAATTGAATACACAGGAAGTGGAGTTACAGATGTTTGCTTCCTTCATATATTCATCTATTCTATCTCTTTCTGTATATGCACACACACGCACACACACACACACACACACACACACACACCTGTCTGTGCTGAGAATTGGTCCGGGTCCCAGGCTTCTGTTTGAGCAATCAGTGTACTTATCTTCCTTATCATCTCTCTGGCCCCAGGACTTTTGAAAATAGCAATTTTGAGGCTGGAATGACAAGTCAGTTATTGATGTTCATTCTGTCATGTGGACTGAGTTTTATCCTCAGAAACCATGCAAGAAAAGATAGATTGGTAGCACACATTTGTTACCACAGTACCAGTAACGCAGAAATAGCCAGACAAGACAACTCAGCAAGTTCCAGGCCAACAAGAGACTGTCTCAAGAAATATAGTGAAAATTTTCTGAGAATGACACTGGAGACTGACTTCTAACCTCTGCATTTGTTCATGTGAACACATTTGTGTACCCAAACACAGTTATGCACACACATAGCACAGAAACAATCACAAATTCGTCCCCACTTAGGACTTGTACATTTTCTGTCATAGCTAGCTTCAGTGTCAACCTGGTACATGTTGGATCACAAAGGAGGAATTTCATCCTTCAGATTGTCCTAGGATAATGCCTGTGTGATGTTTTTTAATGTGCTAATTGGTGTAGGAAGTCTCTGCTCACTCTGAGTGGTCCCATGCCTAGAACTGTGGGTCTGGAGTTTATAAGAAGAGAGCCTGAAAATGCCTGAGAAGGAAAGTTAGACCATAACATTGCTCCAGGGTCTCAGCTTTAAGCTCCTGCCTTGAGTTCCTTCCTTGGCTTTATTTGATTTGACTTTATTGGACAGTAACCTGCAGGATGTCATCTTCCTTTTTTCCTTAAGTTGATTTCAGTTAGTGTTTTGTTGTAGCATGAGAAAGTGAAGTAATACGTTATTTCACACATATTGGGTTGAATTCCAAAGTTGCCTGTAATAAAAAAGTCAAAATTCTAGTATTGCTTGCATAGTCTTTCAAATACTGTAATTGTGAGTTAATACTCATATGAAGAATAATACAAATTAAAAGGTAATTCCACAGGTAATGTATGTTATTTTTACAAATCATTATTAATGTCCCTGCTGATAATTACTTTGAAGCCTCTCTTGTGGCTTTAGTCCAGAAAGAGGTAAACAGCAACCATGTGTTGCCCTGTCAGCATTTTCTCTTTTGTTTTGTGTCTGCTAATGGGACACTCATCACATAATACTCCCTCACTTTTCACTTAGTGGTATGTATGCCGATATTTGTTAATTTGTAGTGTCTGAGATAACTTTCATTAGTACCTCCCTGGGAGAATATTCTGACATGGCTATTCTTATATTCCTAGATTATATATGATTTATCTATAATTTATTAATGACCATTTACTGCTTTAATTTTTTACACATGTGTGTATAAATATGGTAAGTTCATAATAAATATTTGCTTATTTTTATTTATATTATTTACACATATCTATTTCACAGGAGAGGATTCCTCTGCACTCTTCTATTTATCTTCCTATTCTTTCTCAGTTGTTTGCTTGTTCCCAGAAACTTCTGTACTTCTCAGTGTTATTTCTCATGTTTTGTAATATTTGTAAAGTCAGCAGGCAAACTAGATTTCTAGAGTATCTGGAGTGTTTACTTCTTAAAAAAGTAGAGAGGCAGTTCTTTGTAAATGAGAGGAAATGGGTAAAGGAAGTTCAATATATTGCTGTACAAGGACTTCATGGTAAAATACGATTTAAATAGATTGAAGTCAATTGTATTTTGTGATGTGTCTTTCCACACATTTCTATTGTGTATGATAATGCCACTTTTGAGTAGTGGAGGCAGAGAAGGAAGCTGAATAGGTAATGATGCTAATTTACCTCATCTGGGAACTGTGCAAAAGTGTCCTTCTTTATTTACCACTTTAAAAAGAGAAAATGATGTGGGAGTTTGCTTTAGAAATACATGGTAAAAAGGAAAATTGATCTTTGCCTGTGTTTGTCCTCTTTTGTTGATGTGGGAACAATATTGAATGACTTCTGGCAACTACTAATCAATTGCTATCTTCCTTCTAACAATCTCTCC
This sequence comes from Chionomys nivalis, assembly GCF_950005125.1. NCBI lineage: Eukaryota > Metazoa > Chordata > Mammalia > Rodentia > Cricetidae > Chionomys > Chionomys nivalis. The sequence goes on along the minus strand of NC_080086.1, from coordinate 192,136,838 downwards.
TGTCATTGTTTGATATTCTTTTATCTCTTTCCCCAGAACATCCTATATTAGTGCTATTCATTCACGCAAACATTTATTGAGTGCTTACCTGTGGTCCAAACTATGCTAGGTGTTTTAGGGAGTAAATGTAAGTACAGACAAAAAAAAAATGGTTTCTGCATTCAAAAATATATCAACTCTTTTCTATTCCACAAAATAACTTTGGCAAAACATGTTAACATTCTCATGAGCAATGGGTACATTTATCTAGACAGATACAATTACAGCATCTTATGTAATAGCCTGAAGTAATCTTATCTTCCATACTTTCCCAGCCTTTGACAGCTTCTATTTTTTGTGATTGTAACTATAAAATTTAACATTCCTTGAGATATTACTGATTTATGATAATTTCATTTCTATCAATTTATCTTAACTTAAAGGGTTATTCTAAAGTAAACCCTTTCTATACTGTTAGAAAACCTTTCTACTTTATGAATCTTGACACTTATTGTTTAATGAGGGCAAAGAAGGTACTAGTTTTAACTTCTCTTATATCCAGAACACAAGACGATTTTTATGGAAGTTCCTAGCTAGCAAGTAAGTTAGTTTTTGTTACTTATGAGGTTATGTGAGGATCTGAAGGAATCTTTGGCACCCAGCAGTGTAACACAGAACCAAACCAGTAGGAAAGGAGCAGAACGAAAATGTCTATTTATCAGATTTTAAGTACAAGATTTTATATAGTGAGAGCTTTAAGAACAGAAAACATGATCAAGTCCTGACTGCAGTAGCCTGTGAGCCTTGATCATCTCAGGCAGCATCTTGAATCTGTTCTGGATGTAGAACTCAGACATCTGGGCCATCTGTTCCTACCAGAGATTTCTTAGGTGGTCTTCCTTGGTCAAATCTGATTTTTCTTAATTCAGAATTGAATCCATAGCCTCTCATTTTCTGCAGAAACCAAAGCAAAACCTCTTCTGCAAAGTAACATTCCTTTTGGCTTCAATTTTGAAGTAAAGGCATTTACAAAATATTCATGTTTCATTAATCAAGCAGCATTTATATTTAAATGTCTTTTAGCAGCTTTGCTCCTTCCTCAACTGTCAAGCAATTTAAAAAGAACATAATAACATACAGTATTCAGACTCTCTGTGTATTTTTCATCTTTTTGTGGCTCTCTCTATTTTAATCTCTATTTATTTATTTGTACTTTTTGGCTTTTTGAGACAGGGTTTATCTATGTATTTTTGTCCTGGAACTCAAACTGTAGGCCAGGCTGTCCTTGAACTCACAGAGATCACCTCCCTCTGCCTCCCAAGTGCTGGGATTAAAGGTGTGTGCTGCTACAACTTGAACTCACAGAGATCTGTCTGCCTCTTCCTCCCAAGCATTGGGATGAAAAGCATGTGCCACCATGCCTTGAACTCACAGAGGTGTGCCTGCCTCTGTCTTCCAAGTGTTGGGATTAAAGGTGTGTGCCACCACACCCCACTACTCTCTCATTTTTAAAGGAATTTAAACTTTCTATTTTCTCTCCCAAGCCTGCATGTATTTTTAACACACTGTAAACCATTAAAAGTTTTTTTCCATCTTTGAATCTATCTTTACTGTATCTCTCTCTCTATTTATTTATTTATTTATTAAAGATTTCTGCCTCCTTCCCCCCACCAACTCCCATTTCCCTCCCCCTCCCCCGATCAAGTCCCCCTCCCTCGTCAGCCCTAAGAGCAATCAGGGTTCCCTGCCTTGTGGGAAGTCCAAGGACCACCCACCTCCATCCAGGTCTAGTAAGGTGAGCATCCAAACTGCCTAGGCTCCCACAAAGCCAGTACGTGCAGTAGGATCAAAAACCCATTGCCATTGTTCTTGAGTTCTCAGTAGTTCTCATTGTCCGCTATGTTCAGCAAGTCAGGTTTTATCCCATGCTTTTTCAGACCCAGGCCAGCTGGCTTTGGTGAGTTCCTGATAGAACATCCCCATTGTCTCAGTGTGTGGGTGCACCCCTCGCGGTCCTGAGTTCCTTGCTCATGCTCTCTCTCCTTCTGCTCCTGATTTGGACCTTGAGATTTCAGTCTGGTGCTCCAATGTGGGTCTCTGTCTCTGTCTCCTTTCATTGCCTGATGAAGGTTAATATTCAGGAGGATGCCTATATGTTTTTCTTTGGGTTCACCTTTTATCTCTCTCTCTCTCTCTCTTTTTCTGACCACATAAGTCTATAATTTGCTAAACTATATGGGTAGATTTAAATCTGTGTCTTTGACGGCTGGATCCAGCCTTTTTTTTTTTTTTTTAGCTTTCTCAGATTCCAGCCTCATGTAGAAGGTACCTGCTGGACCCATGTTTATTGCCACAACTCTATGGTGTTTCAAGGTCCCTGCCACCACCAGAAAGCATGTGGTCAGCTTTTCATCAACATCATTTAAGTGTTTTATGGCAGAACCCCTTAAAAGAGCTGCAAGGTTTTACAGCTAAAGCTGAGTCAGGAAGCTTCTCTTAAATGTGAGCACTTGCCTCCAGCAACAGAGCCTACCTGAGATAATGCTGCTATCAATAAGCCATGCTTTTTGTCTAGAATTACTTCCCAAGCTCCCTCAGGCTTTATGTGGATGCAGTTTTCCACCCTTTGGACACCATTTGTTGACTGAGGTTTCTGTGGTCTACATTAGTTATAAAGTGATTGGCTCATTAACTCGGGCTTCTTATTAACTCTTACAACTTATATTAGCCCATTATTCTTGTCTATGCTAGCCACATAGGTTGGTACCTTATTCAGTAAGGCAGTCGCATCTTGCTTCTTCTATGGCTGGGTTAGGATTGCTGAATAAGTTTGCTTCTTCCCAGAATTCTCCTCTTCTCAATGTCCCACCTCTACTTCCTGTCTGGTTGTCCTGCCTATACTCTCCATCTTGCTACTGACCAATCAGTGTTTATTTAAAATATAATTGACAGAATACAGATTGTATAGGGGAGACAATCTTGAAGGATTTGGAAGAGGAAATTATCAAAATATTATCAAATTATTTAAGTAATAAAGATATAACAGAATATCTAAATTCTTTATCTCTTGTAAACAATGGATAGTTCTCCTTCATTTAAACTTACTAATTTATTTATTTTAATATTTTAATATGTACCTCTATATTCACCTTTTTATACTTAGTGGTTTTGTTATCAATAAATGATGTTTTGTAATCTCAGATAGTTTGATGTGTCCATATATGGACATGTTCATGCAAATCAATTAATTTTTATAGAAATAAATTTAGAAAATAATTATTAACTGACTTGATTGAGTCTACATGAAATTCAAATTGTATTTTTTTCTGAACTGAAGCTATAACAGTACAAAATTTTCTATATATTCATATCTTCATTTAAAATTTATAAAAGCCTTATAACATTTATTTTGCTTCTCTATAGTTGTGCCCATTATATTTTTCTTCTAAAAAGATCTTTTCTTCTAGCAATCATAAAGCTATGATTTACTCTTTTTAAGTTCATGACATATTTGACTTACAAGAAATCATTCTACCTAATTAATTATTCTATAATATTTTATTGTATATGCCCATAATGTACATAGAAATAATAGTGATGTGCTATTTGTGAATAATTTAATCATTGTAATATATGAGATATATATCTCACTCCATATGGTAGAACTGAAAATTCAAAGAACTAGAGGTTTTGATTTACTCACCAAGAATTACACAGCTAGATGATCTCATTATAGGAATGAACTGTCTTCCTCATACTTAACTTACCGTTCAGAACTATAGATGAATATATATATCATGTATGCTTATAGTTGACATTTAAAGCCAAGATATTCCATAGAACTCCTAGTTACATTGTTTTAGAACTAAAGAACAAATTAGAGATGAAATTCCAAGTCAAACAGTGACCTTTATATTCAAGTGATATTTCTGATTAAATTAAATTTAAACCAAATTTTCTTCAGTTTCTCTTTTGCCTGCTATTATCTCAAATCTCATTGCTTTTGTTTTCTGTGTGGCCTTTGAATGCAGTTTTTATTAAATTAATACTTTTATTGCCCAATCAGAATTCTCTCTTATCATTTGGGGAATTATCAATAAACTGAAAGGTCACAGCTCTATATCTTGAAGGTGTGGGCCTACTGCTTCTATAAGTGTTATTTAGGTTCAGTTAAGGCTTATGACTTGGTTTTCCTAAGTATAAGCAGCTGCTTAAATCTGATTTCAGCATTCAGTTTCCTGCCAGAACTAATAAGAATATATGGAAAAATATACTGCATATGAACCAATCACAAACTTATTTTTTCCTGTAATTATTCCCTCACAATAAACTCTAACAATTATTCACATAATTGTATATAATATTATAAGAAGCCTAGTGATGCAACTTTTGTTCAATTTTCAGGAAACATGACCACTTATAGACTTTCGCGTACATAAGTACATCGAACTATTAACCGACAAATGTTGATGGGTAAGTCTATAAATGATTGAAGCAGAAGTACATGAGAAAGGATTCTAAAAATTGTGCTGCGTAGTTTTATCTCAACTTTACACAAATGAAAGGAAGGTACATAAACTGAGAAATTGCCTCCATAACATCAGACAGTTGGTCATTTTCTCAATTGATGGTTCATCAGAAAGAGCCCGGCTAATTAATGTGTGAGAGGGGAACTTCTCTGGGCTAGTGCTCTTACTTCAAGGTGAGGGAGTGAAATACCAACCTATTCACATAGCCTTCAGCCTACAGTCTGTCCCGCCTATGAGATGTGCTGGGATAAGGGTGACCTAAAGATTGAGGGAGTAGCCAAACAATGACCCATCTAGACTAAAACCGATGTCAGGAGAGTAAACACACCTCTGACACTGCTTGAATCATCAGGACCCATGGGCTGGATGACCTGGAGACCTGGGATAAAACCAAACATGACTGGAAAAAAATATGTCAATGTTTTTATTTTATTTTACATACAAATCCCATTTCTCCCTCCCTCCCCTCCTGCTTCCCTACTTTCTCATCATCCCACCCCCATCTTTTCCTCTCTCCCACAGGGAGTCAAGGGATTCTGTCACATCACCAAGTTGAGGCAGGACCAAGGCCATTTCCCTTGTGTCTAGGCTGAGCAAAAATTTTCTTCAAAGGAAATGGGCTCAAAACAGCCATATCATTCATTAGGGATTGCTTCTGGTACCACTGTCAGTAACCACACAAACTGCCCAAGTCACCCACTGTCACCTGCTTCCAGGGAGAGTTAGGGTTAGATAGGTCTTATGCAGGCTCCATGGATGTCAGTCCTGAGTCAGTGAGCTCCCACTAGTTCGGGTCAGCTTTTTCTGTGGGATTCCTGTCATAGTCTTGATCTCTTTGCTCATGTTATAGCTCTTCCTTCTCTTCGACAGGACTCCTGGAGCTCTGTCCAGTGGTTAGTTTCACAACTAACCAAGAAACCATTCTGCATCTGCATCTATTGAAAAAAAAAGAAAGAAAACTGGCAGGAAAAAATTATTATTTGAAGAAAGCTGATTGTGAACAAGTAGGAGGAAGTAGTCAGTAATGCAATAATCCTCGAAGGGCTCTGCTTTGGCTCCTGACTCCAAGTTCTGACTTGAGTTCCATATGTGGCATCTCTCAGCGATGATCTGTGATCTGTAAGTCTGATAAGCTCCTTCTTCCCTTAGATAGGGTTTCTATTACCATGATCATCACAATCAAAAACAGATGATGGGGGGGGGAGAGTTTATTTAACTTACACTTCCAAATCACAGTTTATCATCAAAAGAAGTCAAAGCAGGAAATCAAGCCAGGATCTGGTAGGCAGGAACTGAGACAGAGACCATGGAGTGTTCTTACTGGCTTTACTCAACTGCTTTTTTTTTTAATTAAATTAATTAATTAATTTATTAAAGATTTCTACCTCCTCCCCGCCACCACCTCCCATTTCTCTCCCCCTCCCCCGATCAAATCCCCCTCCCTCGTCAGCCCTAAGAGCAATCAGGGTTCCCTGCCCTGTGCGAAGACCAAGGACCACCCACCTCCATCCAGGTCTAGTAAGGTGAGCATCCAAACTGCCTAGGCTCCCACAAAGCCAGTACGTGCAGTAGGATCAAAAACCCATTGCCATTGTTCTTGAGTTCTCAGTAGTCCTCATTGTCCGCTATGTTCAGCGAGTCCAATTTTATCCCATGCTTTTTCAGACCCAGGCCAGCTGGCCTGGGTGAGTTCCTGATAGAACATCTCCATTGTCTCAGTGTGTGGGTGAATATTAACCTTCATCAGGCGATGAAAGGAGACAGAGACAGAGACCCACATTGGAGCACCGGACTGAAATCTCAAGGTCCAAATCAGGAGCAGAAGGAGAGAGAGCATGAGCAAGGAACTCAGGACTGCGAGGGGTGCACTCAACTGCTTTCTTATAGTACTCAGGACCAGAAGTATTGGGATGGTACTAGAGGCTTACAGTGAGCTTGGGTCCTTGTACATCAATCATCAATCAAGGAAATAGCAGAGTCAAATCTGGTGGGGGCATTTTATCAGTTGACGTTTCCATTTCCTAAATGACTCTGGTTTGTGTCAGGCTGATATTAAGCTAACCAGCTCCCCTACATCCCACCAAATACGCCAATGTAATGGATATTCTGCTATACTCATAGATTGATGCCTAACCCAATTGACATTAGAGAGGCTTCATCCAGCAGCTGATGAAAAGAGATGCAGACTCACAAACAAACATTAAGCAGAGGTCAAGAAATCCTGGAAAAGAGGTAGGAGGGAAGGAGTTGATGAGCCAGAGGGTCAAGGAAACACAGGAAAACCAACAGAATCAAATAACCTGTGCAAAAGGGGCTTAGAGAGATTGAATTCACAACCCGGGAGCCTACATAGGACTGATCTAGGCCCGCTGCATAAACATTACAGTTGTAGCTTCGTCTTCTTGTGGGACTCCTTTCAGTGGCGCAGGGGCTGTCTCTGACTCTTTTGCTGGCTATTGGGACTCTACTCCTCTTAAGAGTCACCTTACTCAGCCTTAATATATGGATGAGGAGATGCTTAGTCATACTGCTGCTTGATATTCCATGATTTTTAATATCCATGGAAGGCCAGCCCTTTCATGAACAGAAACAGAGGAGGAATGGATGGCAGGATGGGATAGAGAAAAGGTGGGGAGAGGACTAGAAGGAGAGAAGGAAAGAGAAACTGAGGTCAATATGCAAAATAGGACTGGAAGGAGAGAATGAAAGAAAAACTGAGGTCAGGATATAAAATTAAATAAGAGCAGGCTGAGCGATGCATGAGGAATAAACCATAAGTAGTACCTCTCCCTTACCTCCATATTAACTCTTGCCTCCAGATTCCTGCCATGCTCTTGCTCTAATTTTCTTGGAGATGAATGGTGATGTGGAGGCTTAAGCATAGTCAACCCTTCCCTCTCTAACTTACTTATTGGTCCTCAACTTTCATCACAACAATGTAAAGTTCTAACTAAGATAAGAATCTCTGGCATCCACATGCCTATTGTTTTTAAATGTATGCAACGACCTCTCCCTCTTTATTTATTCTTAAGCCTTCCTTTAAAGAATGTTCAGGGAAAAGGTCAAAGGGGAATAAGGTCCAATGTTGTGAGAATCTTTTTTTCTAATAATCACATCTGCTGGGCGGTGGTGGCACACGCCTTTAATCACAGCACTCGGGAGGCAGAGACAGGTGGATCTCTGTGAGTTCGAGTCCAGCCTGGTCTACAAGAGCTAGTTCCAGGACAGGAACCAAAAACTACGGAGAAACCCTGTCTCGAAAATCTCCCCCCCCCCCCAAAAAAAAGAAAAGAAAAGAAAACCAAAAATAACATCTGCCCTGACTTCAGGTCTACAACGGACCACTCTGGTCTAGAGGATAGAACTTCACAGCAAACATCAAACTGTCCTTTATGCTCTCATAGAAAAGGTTGCCAGTATTTAGGGGACTTGGTTATATATGTAACTTATTGTTCAAGTTTCTCAGGGTCAAATAGGTTTTGTAAGTGACTTTCTCTAGTTCTTCCTCCCTTAATTTGTATGATTATGTTTGGGGGGCAGTGATGGACAATCTTTTCCATTTCCAAAATTACTTAGGCTGACGATTTGATGTAAAGTATATTCAAGAGAAACTATCATAGAATTCAAATTCACTGAATCACTTATTCCTTGATTTTCAGTCATTAAGTATTCATGCAAAACCTATCTTTGTCAAAGTTAATAAGTTTGAATAGGGTTGCAGGGAAGCTGGTAACTTTGATAATTGCAGAACTACATTTAACCCATCCCTCAGGTCTAAATGCCGGCTGTTATTAGGGTGAATTCGAATTTACTTTCAAATCCATCATTTTCAAATGCAAAATAATTGCAGGATTGCAAACTTTTGACCTTTATAAATGTCAAAAGGCAGGGAAACCTCTTCTATAAGGCCAGTTTTCTGCAAAGCATGTAGTGATTTGTTTCTTTACCTTAGCTCAGAATAGTTTTGATGGCTAGCTAGATCCCTGTAAAACAAGCAAAGGAGAGAAGCCTGATTCCTTGCTGGAGTGAATTGAACCATCTTTGTGAGATAGATTAATTTTATGTATGAGAACTTTTTTTTATAGTTTGGGTTTGCGTTGCCCTTATTAACAGCCTAATTATTAATGGTTTTACATAGAAACAGGACAGATGAGAGGGACGAATCTCACTGGGATTTATTTCACAGATTTGACGTATATGGTTATTGTAAAGGTGAAGACCTCAAATAATGTGGAACCAGTGGCCTAGAGACTGTGGAAGAAGAGTGGTATATATTTAAGGAAGAATTTCTACGCAGTAAAATCAGTTTTTTCTTAAGACCCTTCCATTGATTGACAAGTCTTACATACATTTGTAATTCTCCAACACTTTTACCTGAACACAACTGAGTGTAAATATGTCATTCTAGTGTTGAACAGCTGGGTAATATTATCCAACTATACCAAAAACAGAAAAGCAAATATCACATTTATTAAATTGAATTATACAAAATTAAGAATTTATTTTACTGGGAATTAAGCAAAGTCTACATTTGAAGATTTTTAGTTTCAATCAACATTTGTGGTTAACCAATGCTGTCTAAGCCTGCACAGTGGAAATTGATATTAAAGTTTATTATTCTCCAGTTTGCACTTAAACTTCTGCTTTTATCAGATGGCTGATACAGATAACACAAATAAATTATTTTTTCCAAACTATAACTTTTAAAAATAAGAAGAAATAAGGTTTGCAAATTAACACTGCATGTGATACAAGAAAATCCAGGGTCATTTCTTGGGTTTTTAATTTCATTAATAAAAAAATTAAAAATGAATGAAAAGGTAAGTTCAAAGACACTTTCATTAGAGTTTGGGGAAAAATAACCTGAGGGGAAGCAAACTGTAAATCTCAATAGCTGCACTGAGGAGAGTAGAAGAGAGAAGTGGGGAGGCCCTGACTTAAAAAAGCCAAAGTGGAAGACAGACAAGAGGCAGAGAAGCAGCCACTTGGCTGGGATGGTGGAATGGTGGGTGGGAAAGTGGAGGATCTGAAGAAAGAGAGTAAGAAGCCCAAGGGTTCAGAAATGGCATAATTAGGCTTTTTCCAGCATCCTAAAACTGAGAGCAAAAAAAAAAAGGAAAAAATAAAGCTGTACCTTCATGCTTTGTCCTAGGAAAAAGGGATGACTCTAGGAAACATCATGGCAGCTCCTGGGGACTGTACTCAAGTGAGAAATTCTGAGTATGGGAAGTCCTGTGTCCCTTTGAAGGGAAAATTCTACTATCTCTTTAGCATACTTAAGTTGAGACTGCCTACCTCGGTGGTCTCTGGGCCAGGTCTATCAACAGGCACATTTGGACTGTCAGATCTTAGCAAGTGAGAGATTCTGTTTTCTTAACCAGAAGTTTCTCATTATTGGGCCTTTCTTACTACCCTTAAATGTACACACAAGACTGAAGTTCACTTTCTCTTTTAGTTCATTTGGTATGCTCCACTGGAAACACAATGAACTGTATTGCTTGTAAACGGAAAACATGTATTTCTCACTTTTAACCCCACAGTTCTCTAGACTCTATAGTTCTTTAGGTATCTTTGCTTTGACTAATAACCTGCATTGTATTTTCAGCAAAATAAAAACTGCCTGGGTATTTCTCTACTACAGAAGCTTCACCTAAGCACAACACCTGTTGAGTATTCGCATATATTTTTTCCTTTTTAGGGAATATTTATGTTTACAATCTCATTTCCCATTGTATTCACTCAAGGAGAAATGAACCTTCTTCCAGGGGTTGGAGAACTCTCTTACTGAGGATTAAAATTTGTTTTTTTTTTCGTTGAAAACTATGGTAAACTATATTTTTTCTCATAGCAGTACTGAGTTCACCAAAATGTGAAATTGAATATGGTTTTAACTGTATAATGCTATGTTGCAACTGTTTATGTTGTATTTGTTTAATTATGTAAAAATGTGCTGTTGTTTTACACTGCGTGCCTAAGACACCTGATTGTTCTTATAAAAAGCGAAATGGCCAATAACTAGGCAGAAGAGGGATAGGTGGGAATGATGGCCAGAGAGAAAAGGGGAGCCAATGAGCCAGCAAGGGGCCAACTAGTCAGACGCCAAGGAAGCCAGAAAGAAGGATGGACAGGATGCAGGTAAGGTCCAAAAAAAAAAAAAAAAAAAAAAAGCCTCAGGGCAGCACAGAAATTAATAGAAATGGGTTAATTTAAGTTTTAAAAAATTTGAACTAGAAAAAAGACTAAGCTATGGCTGAGCATTTATAATTAATAATAAGTCTCAGGGTCAAGATCTGGGGGCTTGTGGTCCAAGAAAAATTTAGCTACACCAAAATTAATGTAGAATTTCTATCTAAATACTTGATAAATAATGGTTGTATAAAAATAATTAGTTATTGGTGTGGGATTTAACAATTTGACTGTGGTAAACCTTTTAAGTATATAAATCTAAAATAAATACATATCTTAGTAAAAACAATAGATATCAAAATAGCCTTTTATATTATTTACTGATCTTATTATTTATTACTTTTTAATTACTATATGTGTTTGTCTGTGAATGCACCTGTGTGAATAGGCACAGTATGTGGCCAGAAGTGGATGTTGATCTCTTGGAACTGAAGTTATAGGTGAATGAATGTCTCCTGACATCGGTCAGAGAAGAATTCAGGTCATCCAGACAGGCAGCATTTGTTTTATCCAGTGAGTCATCCTCAACAAAAAAATATCTAGTGCAGATTTTCTGTATGTTCTTCCATACCACTTTCCTTTCCATTTCATCATGTCTTTCCTAATCAAAGAGACTATACTTTATTTAAAATTGGGCTAGAAATCATAGGTGGCCATTCATTTGTTTAACAATGGCACTCATATGGCCAACGAATCTCAGATTCAAGTTCATTCAAAGTAAGACATGGTCACAAACACACAAACAAAACCATAAAGAAATGAGAAGAATAACAAAAGCTGAAGTGGTGGTATAGTTCAACTGTAGATAGTGAGCATACCAATCACAAAACTTGGGGTTTAATCCTTAGTATCATGTAATGCTTGCATATATTGATACACATATAGTCATAAACAAAAGTTTGTATTTGTTCATTTATTTCCATTTTCAAATTTTAATAAGTTTGTTTATATTTTCAAAGATAACCTTTTTTTCTAACATGCAATTGATAAAAATATAAGATAAACATCCATACTGCTATTTTCTTTTTAAAATTAAATTACAGATATCATAATCCTCAAGAATTAAAATACCTTGTGTTTTATTCTGATAGGAAAGCATAATTACATAGCTATTTTGTTGTTTCTATTTAGAAAAAATTGCCTAAAATTTCTCAAATTATGTAAGATAAAATTTTTATTTTATTTGAAACAATATTTTAAAGTTTGCTTAAAGTAACATTAGATTTTGAACATAGCATTTTCTTTAGAGCTATTTCTGGCATTTCCTTCAGGATTTTTTTGTTATATAAGGACGTTTCAAAAGCAGTATGTACTCTAAAGTTTTAAGTCATCTCACTGGTACTTAAACTCATCTTTTGAGGACTAGAGAAAACTGGGCTTCTTATGCTGCATTTAATAATATATCTGTAAGGTTCTTTAGCTCATGTCTATGACATGTTTGAATTTTTTATTATTAAGGAGACTGTAATAACAAAACCACTTATTTTAAAAATGAATACAAAGAGAAATCATAAAATATCCTTGCATTATGTTTCTTACTAGTTTCCTACGATCTATGGGTACTTCATTTTAAACACACAAATCTAAATATTCACAACTAGCATTTATAAATGAGAAGTATAATATCACTCATTTAGCTCCATCTACTTACCTATGAACCTAATAATGCCACTTTACTTTATTGCAGAGTGACATTCCCTTGTACATATGAACAAGATTTCCATTATACATTCATCAGTTTATGGACATATAATCTGTCACCATTTCCTGGGCATTGTGAAAAGAAAGACAGCATGGATTACCAAGTTTCACTGGAGCAGGTTATGCTTTTCTTTGGTAAGATTCACAGGAGCAAAGACGATATGCTATAACATAGCACAGGTGCTTTGAATGAGGCATGTAGAATATCAGGGCAGAAAAGTTCTGGATTACATGAAAAGGGAGAACAAGGTGTGTCAGAGGGTTCAATATCCCGCTTCCTAACTCTGGATATGATGTGACTGCCGACTCACAGTCTTCCTGCTATTCTTTCCTTGTCATGATTACCCAAGTACTCAAACTTTGAGCAAAAATAAACTCTTTGTTTCATAAGTTCCTTTTGCCAGGACATTCTTTTTTTATCAAAGCAGCAGGAAAACTAACAATTTCACTGTCTAAGATCATTAGAGGTTTGATATTAGTCCAGACTGCCTGTTATGTTTTCACAACTACTGAACTAGTTTCAGACTGACTCACCAAATCAAATTTCTTTAGTTAAATAAGACTAAAACAGAATAAAGTAGTGTGTGTGTGTGTGTCCCTTCAACAAATGATTTCCTTGGTCTATGTAAGGGCAGAAAAGAAAGCGTTTAAACATACTATGCTATTTATCAATGGGCACATTCTAATAGAGACAGAAAAACAATACAATTGGGCTCTAAATCAGTGTTTCTCAACCTGTGGGTCATGACCCCTCTGGAAGTGCAGTCAAACAACAATTTCACAGTGGTCACATATCAGATATTTATGTTATGATTCATAACAGTAGCAAGATTACAGTTATGAAGTAGCTACAGAAATGACTTTATGGTTGGGGTCACCATAACATGAGTAACTGTATTACAGGGTTTCAGCATTAGGGAGGGTGAGAGCGACAACTCTAGATGATCTCTCTTTCCTTAAGGGGCTATTGTCTCTTGAACACCCACGTGGGTGGGATTCCCTACGGTACTGTTAAGGATCACAGCATTAGGAAGGTTGAGATTCATGGCTCTAAATAATCATGGCATAAAAGGAAGGAAAAGGTAATCTTAAATTTACAAAAAAAACCCCAAAATACTTTGGAGATCTCAACTCTAAATAACTCTTCAAGGTTCAGGGATCTATGCAGAAGAGGAGACAAAAAGATTCTAAGAGCCGGAGATGAAGGATGACATAAAGGTAACAGTGTCAGTCAGTAGATTAAAAAGAACTCTCAGAGACAGTGACAGCCCTGAAAAGACTTGCAGACAGTTTGAACCAGAAAAATGAAAACACTTAAAAGATGAAATAGACACAGAGCCACACCCACACCCAAGCAGAAGCTGTATGCAATTGATAAATGCTGGGAAAGGGAAATCAACTTCTCCAATGGCATTCCACTGTATGTATCAATCGGTTCCAGGGCAGCACCCCTACTTGGAGTGGCTGGCCATATCCTTTTTTTTTTTTTTTTTTTTTGGCTGTTTGTTTTGTTTATTCATTTCTTTCACTGGGTTTTTTGCTTATTTGTTTTGATGTTTTTAAGATTGTAAAATTCAGTGGGTAGAGAGGTGAGGGAAATTCTGGGAGAAATTGAAGAAATAAAAGATATAATCAAAATATATTGTGTAAAAAATCAAATGAATATTTTTGATTTAGGAAGTTTACAATAAGATGCTTCCCCCTGCAATACTGATTCCTGGACTACAAAGATTTCTTAGTGTATAAGAGTATGTCCAGTGTATGTAGTAGAATCTCAATTTGAACACATTGCACCTATGTAAAATGGGTACTGTGTCTGTAATCTCACTATCAGATATCAGAGGCAGACACAGGTTAGGAAAATGCTGCCAGGCCAGTCTAGGCCCAAACAGGCACCTTCCAGTTCACTGCTGGACACTGTCTCAAGACAATAAGCTGAGGATTGATTGAGGTACAATCTCAGTATCCTTCTATCATTACCATATGGGAAAAGATACTCCATACTCATGTGTATGTACCAAACACACACAGCACAGATATCCTTACTACCAAATAATAATATATGTAAATCACATAAAACAAACTCATTATGATGAAATCAGTATTATAAAGGTGAATCGTTATTTTACTAATTTTACAGATAAAGGTAAACATTTTAAGCCTTTACCCACTGTTCCATAATCATATTTTATCTATTTTATTTTATGACAAATACAAAAAGTGACCAACACATATTTTAATATTCCACAAACAGACTTGTAATAAAAAACTGACTTGAACACCACCACCTCTCTTATCTAAATTTGCCCTGCTAATGAAGCAGTATTACTTTCTGTGGTGGATTTAGAGCAATGTCAAATCTAGGGTTAATATTTATTTGTTTATCTTCGCCCTTCTCTTTTATTCTGAAAGAGTCCCTTATTTCCCATTGCTCAGCGATGAAAAATATGTATCTAAGGGAAATCTTACAATTATTTCAAAGCTCATTCTTTGCAAGTCTAAAACAAAATTAGAGATTACCAGATTTAAAAAAAAATCTATAGTTGCTGTCAGCGGCGTGAGATTTGCCTACTTCCCGATTCAATACTTTCCCTTGAGTTTCCATTAGTTCTCATGTCATCCTAGTCTTTCAGATAGCCTTCTGTTTTATCATGACAGAAATCAAAAATTGAGTCTTTCTTACCTTGAGGGATATTTCTCCAAGTAATATAAATAAATTCCAAATACCATACCGGTTCTATTTTGATATGTGATACAGGAAGCTCAGAGTCAGTATCATGAAGATGGCGATGCCTCTATAGAAAGCTACCCTGCGCCTTCTGCATGTGTTGTATAGCTCTTGCTGAGTGCTGTCTAATTTATATTTATTTTATATTATCTGGCATAAGTTGCTTTTATACCTCTTTATTTCTAATTCTATCATTTTTTTTTTGTTCAGAAAAAATTACGAGGAAGAAATTAAGAGTTTTCTCTGCAAGCCAAATGATTGAACTGTATACAATTTAGGACTCCAAGCAATGTTCTGGATCCTTGGAAATCCTAGAGACAATGATATATAGGTGCTTAGTCAGAAGGAGATGAGATGCTTCTGTTACACTTGAAATTAACATAGTATGTTATACTTGAAAAAAGAAAAAACATTTTGCTTCATAATTTCATTAATGCCTTGAAAAATAAGTCCATGCAGAATAATCTACACCTTTATATTTGTGGGTGGCAGTTTGCTTCACCATCATACTCTTATTTGAGGAAACAACCTGTTACTGGAAAACCTTAATAAGAAGGGAAGGGAAAATTAGAGAGAAGCAGGAAAAAAACAAAGTGGCATAGAATTTAAGATTCAAAGGTGTAGTAAATGTAACAATTACAGCATAATCTCATGTGGCTGCGCAAATGAATGCAGACAGATTATATAGATATATACAGCTTTAATAAGGAAATAAACTTACAGGACCACAGGTTCCCGCGGAGCACTGGAAAAGCGGAGCAAAAGAAAAAAGGGCTGCTGGGCTCACGCCCGGCAGATTTATCCGTAAACATTAGCCCGAGGCGAACACGCCCCCAATGGGTGGGGCTATGTCCCTACATCTCCCCCTTTTGTCTAAATAAGATAGAACCAAACCAAATACAACTATATACAATAATAACAATAAATATAACAAACAATATTGAGAACAAAACTTTTGCTAAACATTCTATCTCAAGGAGTCTAAATAACATAGAGAGTAACTACAATTATATAATCTTCAACTCCGTCAAAGATCTGAGAAGGGAATAAATATTACTTAACAATCGAGAGATATCCAAAATGTGCAACAATTGACAGAGACAACTGACTACCTGGGCAATCACCCAAAGTCTCGTTTGCAATGTTGAGTCAACCAACTTTGGCTAAGGCCTAACATAACTGGCATACCATTATTAAAGGCAAGGAACTTTCTTAGGACTATCCTACCCTGTCTTGGCAAGATAAGACAATCCTGTTTCATCCACTTAGGGATATTCTGTATCTTTGTCAGAAGTTGAGGTATGGGCTTTTCTTAACCCAAAGGCCAGTTCTGCCAAGAAGACAAGCTCCCAGTGGAGTGTCTTTGGTGCTCAACGTTCTCTCGGGAGTAGAGTGGTGTTGCCAGGAGTAATTGTGTCTCTTTGGCATAGAAATTTTAGGTTAGATTAAAGGCCATTTTCTACAGCTCTTCGAAGAGGCTGAAGATCATACTATCTATACTAAATATAATCTCTATGTAACTAAAAGACCTGATAAACTTAAAAATAAATATGACAAACATATAATTCTCAATACCTATCTAACTTTGAAGACTAAAAGAATAAACAACTGTGCAATATATGAAGACAATGATCTTCAACTGTAAACAATGTCATAGTATCAGAGGTAGAAATGTACAATGTAATATGGTAGATGTATCAATACAATATGGACAAAGTTATAAGCATACTCATACAAAAATAGAGGTAGGAACACTCATATTCAATATTCAACATATCAATATACAAGAAACAGTACCAGTACAATTTTCTATAGACAGTAATTCACAAATACCAATCATCCCAAAAAACCAGTTACCCCCTTCTTCTTCCTCTTCTTCTTCTTCTTCTTCTTCTTTTTTTTTTCCAAAAAAAAAATATCACCCCATCCCCTCAACCCTAAACCAACCATTAAAAGATGTCCCCAACCCTGAGGGCAAACTCTGTTGGGACAGGGGATGCCGTCCTCTAAGATTGCTTCTAGCTGACATGGGGGCGACGTTCTTCTTAGGGGGTCCTGTGAAAGCAAATGATGGTAAAATTTCCAAATTAACCTTTGACCTAAGAAAATTGTAACTAGTCTCAGAGCGTTTTGAGAAGGTCCGACCAGAGTGTTGTCAAAAATGTGCAGCATTCGAAATTGTCTCTTGTAGTTGGTACCAAAAAACAGGTCTAATATTAGCGCTTTTTAAAAAAAAAATCATGACGTCATAAAAACCAGATGGAGTTGATGTTGTGGGGCCCCATCTTCATCCTGGAAACTTCAAAGATTACTGTAGGAAAATTTGTTGCTTGTTATGGGAAATTTAAACATTAACAACAAGGACATATACTGACATATAAAGAAAGACACAGATATGAGGAAAAGCAAAGAAAGTTTAAGACATATATATATATATATATATAAATTAATACTTACAGAACAAGTCCCTCCATCAGTAATTAAATATTAGGGGTACCTTAAATTCTTTGAAGATGGGTATTTTCCTGTGGAGATAAGAAGAGAACCCTGCCCCCAACCTATTTGTATTACTTACCATCAGTATGATTGCCATCCATGTGATTGAATTGTTATTTATCTTTCCCAACTGGCTTCTCTTCATCAAAACGAACCTTTATCAATTTTGATGGAATCCACAATTTTTCCTCACCTGTGGAGACAAGAGCAAATCCCCTTCCCCAACGCAGCACATCTCCTGGCTTCCATTGTGAGGTCAGCACATCCTTGAAATAAACTGGTTGATTTAGTTCAGTAGACTTTTCCATTATCCAATGTCTTTCTGCAGCCGATGTTCCCTTCTCATTAGCGTTGAGGAAATTCAAGGTTAACAAAGCATTATGTAACCTATTTCTGGGGGTGTTTTCCACCCCTTTCTGTTTGTTCAACATATCCTTTATAGTTCGATTTGATCTTTCTATGACTGCTTGACCTGTAGGATTGTATGGTATACCTGTAACATGCTTGATATTGTAATAATCAAAAAACCGTTTCATTTTCCTAGAGACATAAGCAGGACCATTATCTGTCTTTATTTGTGTAGGTATACCCATGATAGCCATGACTTCTAATAAATGAGTGATAACTGAATCAGCTTTTTCTGAACTTAAAGCCGTTGCCCACTGAAAGCCTGAATACGTGTCAATGGTGTGATGAACATATTTTAATTTGCCAAATTCTGCAAAGTGGAACACATCCATCTGCCAGATTTCATTCCTTTGGGTGCCCTTTGGATTAGCCCCTGCAGGCAGTGGCGTTTGGTTATAGAAAGAGCAAGTAGGGCATTTCTTTACAATCTCCCTAGCTTGTTGCCATGTAATAGAAAACTCTTTCTTCAAACCTTTGCTATTAACATGATGTTTTTTATGAAATTCAGAGGCTTGTAGCACACTACCAATCAATAATTGATCAATTTCTGCATTACCTTGTGCTAGAGGACCTGGCAGACCCGTATGGGATCGGATGTGTGTTATGTACATAGGGCAAAGCCTGTTCCTAATCAAATCTTGCACCTGGATAAACAAAGAAGTTAGTTCTGTATCATCAGGTATAAATTCAGCAGTTTCAATATGTAAAATAACTCTTTCTGCATATTGTGAATCAGTAACTATATTAATAGGTTCTTTAAAATCCCTTAGCACCATAAGAATGGCATATAATTCTGCCTTCTGGACAGAATCATAAGGACTTTGTTCCACCTTACCCAAGTCTTCTGATTTGTAACCTGCCTTCCCTGATTTATTGGCATCAGTATAGAACGTACGGGCTCCAGTTATTGGAGTATCACGGACGATTTGAGGAAGGATCCAAGAAGTTCTCTTTATAAAGTTAAGCCTCTTGCTTTTTGGATAGTTGTTATTAATGTCTCCCAAGAAATTAGCACAAGCTCTTTGCCATGGTTCATTATCTTCCCATAATTTCTTTAGTTCATCAGCAGTGAAAGGCACTATAATTTCTGCTGGGTCTATGCCTGCTAGTTGACGAAGTCTCAACTTGCCTTTTATAATTAACTCAGAGACTTTTTCTACATAAGTTTTCAGTTTCTTACTTGGTTTATGTGGTAAAAAGATCCATTCCAAGATAATATCATCTCTCTGCATTAAAATTCCTGTAGGGGAAATTTTTGATGGTAGTATGACGAGAATACAGTCGAGCTCTGGATTTACCCTATCCACATGTGCCTGTTGTAATTTTTCCTCAATCATCGTCAGTTCCTTTTCTGCTTCAGCTGTTAATTCTCTGGGACTGTTTAAATCTTTGTCACCATCCAAGGTTTTGTTCAAATGAATTATTAGATCAGGTGTTATCCTAATAGCTGGCCGTAGACTGGAAATGTCCCCTAATAGTCTTTGAAAGTCATTAAGAGTCCGTAGGCGATCTCTCCGAATTTGTGCCTTTTGTGTCTTAATTTTTTGTAAACCTATTTTATAACCTAAATAATTAACAGAATCTCCCTTCTGAATCTTTTCAGGAGCAATTTGCAATCCCCATTTTGGTAAAAGTATTTTTATTTCTTCAAACAGTCTGTTCAAGGTATCCATGTTTGAATCGGATAACAAAATGTCGTCCATGTAATGATATACTATCGATTTGGGAAATTTCTTGCGTATTATTTGCAATGGTTGATTCACAAAATATTGGCACAGGGAGGGGCTATTTAACATACCCTGGGGGAGGACGGTCCAGTGGTACCTCCTCGAAGGTTGAGAATTATTATAAGTAGGCACTGTGAAGGCAAATTTTTCTCTATCTTCTTTTTGTAAAGGTATAGTGAAAAAACAATCCTTTAAATCAATAACTATGAGAGGCCATCCTTTTGGCAATAAAGAGGGCAAAGGAATTACAGATTGCAGAGGGCCCATAGGTTGAATAACCTTGTTGATAGCCCTGAGATCTGTCACCATTCTCCATTTACCTGATTTTTTCTTAACCACAAATACAGGAGAATTCCAAGGGCTGGTAGATTCTTCTATATGTCCAGCATCTAATTGCTCTTGTACCAACTGTTCTAAAGCCTGTAACTTTTCCTCAGCTAAAGGTCATTGCTTTGTCCATATTGGTTTCTCAGTCAACCATTTTAAAGGCAAGGCTGTTGGTATCTCTGAAGGGACATCAATTGCTTGTTCTTGTACAGCCTGAATGGCCGGTTTTCTCCATTTGTAATATCTTTTAATATTATCCCCAGAAATATAGGCTCTAGAAGTAGCAGGAATGTTAATTTGGGTATTCCATTGTTGTAATAGGTCACGACCCCATAAATTCATTGCAATATTGGCTACATATGGCCTTAATTTTCCTATTTGTCCCTCTGGTCCTATACATTCAACCCATATCGTGCTCTGCCTTACTCGAGATAGGGTTCCAATTCCCAGGAGCTGAACATTTACATTCTGAAGAGGCCAATATGGATGCCACGATTCTGGGGTAATGATACTTA
This sequence comes from Chionomys nivalis, assembly GCF_950005125.1. Lineage (NCBI taxonomy): Eukaryota > Metazoa > Chordata > Mammalia > Rodentia > Cricetidae > Chionomys > Chionomys nivalis. The sequence goes on along the minus strand of NC_080086.1, from coordinate 192,116,242 downwards.
CATCCGCACCTGTGTCCAGCAGGCCAGTAATAAAAATGCCATTTACACACACTCTCAGCTTTGGTCTTTGGTCATTTATAGAAGTTTGCCAAAACACACAGAACTCATCTTTCTGATCATTATTGCTTGTAACAGTAGGCATGGGGCTTTCTAATTGTCCTGACGAGTCATGTTCTCTGTAGTAACTGGAAATGACTGAACCATGTTTGCCATGGGGGCCTGTGAGGCCCCCCCTCTCACGTTTCCCGTCTGTATCAGGTTGCCTTGTCTATCTCTTGTAGACCTGCACTCATTCGTCCAGTGTCTGCCCTTTCCACATCTTCTACATAAACCTGAAGGCTGAGTCCTCCTATTTCTGTTATTTCTAGAAGATGCATTATTATTATTTCTGAAAATCCGTTGTCTACAATTCCTTTTCATATGACCCATTTTGCCACAATTAAAACATTTGGTATTCTGATGTCTCCTTTTACCATTGGAAATTGCTTCTTCTACCCATGCTTCAGTGCCATAGTCAAATGTATCAACATCTAGTGTATGCAAGACCCATTCTTCTAATGGCGCTGATCTGAGCTTTAAAGGTCCCAAAATCCTTTTGCATTCCACATTTGCATTTTCATAAGCCAAAGTCTCGATCATTATACGTCTTGCTTCTGGGTCAGATATCCCTATTTGTACAGCTTTAGTTATTCTTTGTAAAAAGTCACTAAAGGGTTCTCTTTGACCCTGTTTAACTCTGACAAATGATTCCATCCTCTGTCCTGGGTCTTGCACCCTGTCCCAAGCCCTTAAGGCTGCTGTAGTACACACAGAGAGTATGTTTTCATCCAAATTAGCTTGTTCCTGAGGCTCAGAAAATAGCCCCTCTCCCAAAATTTGATCTATGGAAATCTCAATTCCCTTTGCTCTTTCTTGCTGTTCTAAAAGTCTAGCCTCTTGCCTGAATAAGCATTTCCATTTCAATTGCGTTCCACTCTCAAGGACAGCAGAGCTCAGTTGAAACCAGTCATTGGGCGTGACCTTATTCGTCGTGGCCCAAGATCTTAGCATCTCTTTAACAAAAGAGGCATTCATTCCAAAAGTCATTACAGCCTGTTTAATTTCTTTGAGATCATTCATACGGACAGGTTCCCATGTATCTTCCTTGATGACCCTAGGGTTTCTGGAACCAACTACTTTCTCAGTTGTTACAACTGGAAAGGCAGGTAGAACTGTAGGTAGAGCTTTGTGGGAATTGTCCCGGAGGGATTTACCCACAGATTTAGTTAAAATATGCCTTTCTACCTCTTGCTCTTCTTCCTCAGAATTTAGAAATTCCTCGATCTTTTCAATTCTATTCACCATTGCCTTCTTTAATGTCTGAATCTCCTGTCCAGAATTATGTTCTAAAGCCTTCATTGAGGATTCTAAAGTATGAAGTTTGTCCATTAGAGATAATGTCTCATCTTTGGACATAATTTTTATAGCATATACCGTGCCTTCTTGTATAGATAATCTTTCTGTCAATCTGTCATTAGACAAAATCCGATTGTCACATTCAGCAGTTTTGATTCTCTCAGTTAATGTTTCTGTTCCTACTGAAAGGGACTGAAGCTTACGATCCAAATCAGCTGTTCCTTCTTCCACAGTAATGAATTTCTCCTTAACATCAGCCTGTACCTCTTCTAAATTTTTTTCAGTTTGTCGAGTTGTGTTAAACAAAGATCTGTTCTCTGCCTGGAGAACTTCAAACTGATTTTTGAGAAGATTGTTGTCATTCTCAATTGTTTTTAAGCGTTCAACCTCGTCTCGTAAAGACTTTATCATATTTCTATTATCAAACCATACAGTACCAAGGAAAACTACGAATCCCAGAAAGATCCATATCTGTGGGCTGACAGACACTTCTTGTAAAATCTCCCACATGGTACAACTGAAAAGGCTGTTAAAGTCTTGAATGGTAATGTTTTCAGACATTTTTTTTATTTATAAAAGAAAATTATGTACCTGTAATGAAGTTTTCCTGCCAGTGGTGGCTAAAGAAATGCACCTGAGTCCACGTGGTCTAAGCCAGAGCCGGTCTGAAACAATTAACTCAAAACAAAAATTATTGTACTGCCTGTTAAGGGAAGGGGTTGGTGGCTTTTACTTCAAAACCGCAGGTGCTTCCCTTAAATCAGGCAGTGAGGGTTTGGAACAAGCAGGGAGCTATTAACTACTCTGTGGGGGGTCGCTGCTCTGCTACGGTAGTGGCCTGGAGTGGGGGAAGGGAAAGCGAGCAGGGAGCGTGCTGTAAATCGCCTTCCTGAGCTCAGGCAACTAGCCGGGAAAGGTGGAGCTTGCGCCCCCCCCTGTGCCGGGTTGGGGGCAAAATAGCCCGACGTTGGGACGCCAAATGTGGCTGCGCAAATGAATGCAGACAGATTATATAGATATATACAGGTTTAATAAGGAAATAAACTTACAGGACCACAGGTTCCCGCGGAGCACTGGAAAAGCGGAGCAAAAGAAAAAAGGGCTGCTGGGCTCACGCCCGGCAGATTTATCCGTAAACATTAGCCCGAGGCGAACACGCCCCCAATGGGTGGGGCTATGTCCCTACAATCTCAAAAATGTTTTTAAAGTACAACATTCAATTAAAATATTTATTCAAACCCCAACTGGAAATCACAATTTTCACATTCTCTTGTTGCTTCAACAGTTATAAAATATAAAGAGTTGGCTAAGACTAATGAATATAACAAGGTAAATATATTTTTCGTGTTTTTCTTTTTTCTAAAAAGTTTCTTCCATAGGGAATCTGGAAAAGATTTAAAAGCAATAGAAAGGGGGCTGGGGAGATGGCTCAGAGGTTAAGAGCACTGGCTGCTCTTCCAGAGGTCCTGAGTTCAATTCCCTGCAACCACATGGTGGCTCACAACCATCTATGATGAAATCTGGTGCCCTCTTCTGGTGTGTAGGCATACATGTAGGCAGAATTCTATATACATAATAAATACATAAATCTTAAAAAAGCAATAGAAAGATATTAGACAAAAACTAGACAAAAAAAGAAACTTGCCAATGTAACCTTGCATTCTATTTAACAACTTCGACTTAGAGACTGAAGTCTCTCTCTCTCTCTCTCTCTCAATCAATCAAACAGTTCAGTTATTGCTATCTTTAATTTTCTCATTTATCTAAAACGCTTTTCTTTTATTTTTTTCTTTTGGTCTCTAATTGTTTAACTCCATCATCAAAATATTCTTTTAAATTTCATTTTAAACTGATGATTTTGGACTCTAAAACCCACTGCAGCTTTACATTGCAGGTAAAATAAGGACCCTTCCTCAAAGAATTTCTTTCTTGTTAATCCCTCTTCTTAGAACCAGTATTCAACAACCTCCTCCATACTGGTTACAGAAGTTGGTTCAGCAGTTTATAACCACTGGGGGTGTTTTGAGAGTAGAAATACTGAGATCCTACTCTGTGAGTTGAATCCAGTTCTATCCTAGAAAGCTTAGGAGAAGGGAAGAAAGTCTGGAAGCTTCACTAGTTTCTTTGTGGCTAAGTTGACATCATAAGGGTCTTTCTGCTTCTGATTGTCATTTACCACATCTCTTCTGGCATTCTCTTTTGAGCTGTCAATGGAACTGTCACAAGCATTGGTTCCTTTTTTTTTCAACTTTTTATTGATTTTTTTTTATTGAGGTCTATTTTTCTCTGCTCCCCTCCCTGCCTCTCCCCTCCCCTTCAACCCTCCCTCAAGGTCCCCATGCTCCTTATTTACTCGGGGAATCTTGTCTTTTTCTACTTCCCAGGTAGATTAGATCTATGTATGTCTCTCTTAGTGAACACTTCTTCATTGCTTGTGGGAATGTAAGCTGTACAGCCACTTTGGATGTCAGTGTGGTGATTTCTCAGAAAATTAGGAAACAACCTTCCTCAAGACCCAGTAAGCATTGGTTCTTAGAGCCTTTCTATGGACAAACGTGAGCACAGCAATGACCACAGAAAGATATATGCTATGAAACAACTAAAGCTACGAAGCAACTGAGAGCCCAGCTGTTGGGGAAGAACTTTTGCCGAAAGTTGCAGAAAGTTGCCAGACAGATTCACTAACCACAGCTGCTAGAGATGAGCCCCTAGCTGTAGTATTAAGTGCCAAAGGTCTTGATACCCTACTCTTGAAGCTGGGCATTCTTGTAGATATCCATGGTGTTCTCACCTGGGTTCTATACTCCCTTGAAAGCCCAGTGCTATAATATTAAGATAAAAAAGGTTCTCAGCATCAATAACTCACAGCTACGGACTCAAAGGAAGTTGAGCCTTTCACATCATCCAACACAGCAACAGAATTCTCAGTAAGATGGCGACAATGATCAGCAATTGTAACATTTCCTAAAGTGTTTATTTTTCATAAATTTATATATGCATTTAACAGGTTTGTTGAATATTTATTCATTTACATTAAATTTATTTTAAAAATTATGTTGGTAAGCATCAAAATGATTAGTTTTAGGTTTAGTAAAACTTTATTACAAAATAAATAAAATAGTGTTAGTGTATATGGAGGTTAGGTATATAAGAGAATTGCAGAGGGTTTGATGGGAAAAATGAAGAACAACTGTTTTGGAAAAAAAAAAAAGTCTGCTCAGACCTTGGATCTGCAACTTTATGCATGTGATCACCATGCATGCAACTGAAAGTAAATATGCGCATGTACTAATACACAAGCAAGTCACATGGGAAAATATCAATATTCTATGTGGATTATGTCACATCAGTAGGATATAGCATGGTGTTGGTGTCAGTATTGTACTATGATATTCTAACAGAATATCTGAAGAAGCTACCACTGAGGGAAGCCGGTAGTGCTCTGAATTGCTAGCGCCGAACTAACAGACTATTTCAACTGCCATGCTTATGTGTCAGCAACATTTATGTGATGTGTAAGCACAGCGAAGATTGAGCTGTCAAGCTGCAGAAATTCTAGAAGGCCCATTAAAAGAAGGATTGCTATGCAGTTGATTCGAGTGTCCACGATTTTCCAACATATACACGTGTATATTCATAAACATTTCCCAGTGAAGATAGAAGTCCCCAGTAGAATGAAAGTGTAATTTGTAATGAACAGTTTTCTTTTTTGTTCCTCTGGAAGAAGAACTGATGACCAGTGGATCATTTCCTTGTATCACAGTGCTGCACTTGAGTAAATGATAAACTAAGTAACTGGTTCTTTAAATTGTTCTAGTGATCTGAATATCAAAAAGGTATTTTCTTGACTATTTCAAATCTGATGGCATAATAGTCATTGATCCCTGGGTTTTGAGAGGTTTTTGAATATATACAGCATGACGTTCTAGGCAGCTCTGCAAAGCAAAGAATGTCTGTGTGTTTTCCACATTTGGCTGCCTGTGAGAACTTTCTGGTGGGAACCCCCACAAATGCCGCCAGGAAATAAAACAGCATAGATTTTTCTAATTAAAAGAGCCCCTTGTTTTAGGAAGCACATCAATGAAAGGCTTTGGTTTTAAATTCTATTTGAACAACTACCTTGTAATTTGGAATGCTCATCAGGAACTCCGTGCCATTAAGCAGTACAATGTAACTTTGTAAAGGATCCACTTTAGAAATTACATTCTATTTTCTACTTGCCTTTTCTGGAACAACCCAGTATTTAGGGGATCCTCCCTTCCTCCTTGGATTCTGCTTTGTATTTATCATTACATGTGGGAACAAGTTTCTTTACTGTGTGTGTGTGTATGTGTGTTCATAGGAATATTTCGAAATGCATTAACAATTCCAAGGTGGTTTCAATTAAAAATTTAATGTTTATTGCTAATGTAATCTACCCTTTAAGGAACAATTCTTTTTAATTACAAGAATGATGGATTTAGAGCATTACTGTGTTAATTAATTACCTTTATTTTAGTTTAGTAAAACAGGGTCCGTGTAATGAAGAGTCCACTTTTGACTTGCATATTAATGCAAACTAATAAACAGACCCATCTCCACACATGTGTTCAAGTCCTTCAGGTTAACGACTTTCTGTGTTGGTATTTTTCTTTCATTTATCAAAGTTCAGAAATTAGAATATTATCTTTCTTTCTAAGAAAGTATTAACTTTTTATACACTTTTACACAATTCTGGCACATATAATGGGATCTTTTCTAAATATAAAATATAAATATAAAAATACCTGATTGTCTATTTCAATGTGCTATCAGAATATTGTAGTTACATTTGGCACTATTGGTCATGAATGTTACATTTTAAACAATTTCTGAAAAAAAATAGGGATAGAAAAATATGTGGTTTAAAACAAAAACAAAATGCTGTCATCAAAACATGTCAGGAGAACTGCATTATAGAAAAGACATAGTAGGATGATTTTGAGATCAGAGTCATTGCCTTATGTTTTTATTGACTGCCTTACCAACACCTGAGATTTACACAGGAATAAGCCCATCTTCTCTGAGAAAGCCGGTTAAAGTACCACAGGATCACTGGTCCTGTAAATGCTAACACTTTAATTTTAAGGAATTAAAAATTATTTCACCAAAATATAATTCTCAAGGAAATATGAGACTTGTAACTGTTGCAATTGTATTTCATGATGATTTCGATATTATCTCCTGTTGGAATTCAACTATAATGCTATCTATGTTTTGCCTATAAACCTCTCCTATCATTAGAGCACATGTTCTTCTTTTCAATTCTAGGTGATATGTATGTAGGTATTATGTGATTACTTAATACTCTTCCTGTCAACATTTAGTATCTACTTAGCTATTGTGTGAGACTGTGCACATGTGGCTGCACATCTTCCCCGGAGCCGCCAGAAAGTTCTCTGAGAACAGAGACTGGAACTTCCTAACATTCTACCCAAGTCACACAATGTACATTAAATTTATATTTTGTTAAATAATGAAATAAAGGTTTCAGGTGGATAAGGTTTGCAGTGGTAGAGCATAATTCTATCAAAGAGGATAATTTGAAAAATGTATTGTAATTCTTTGGAGGAAAGTATGGTATTTGTGGAATGAATGTGTAATATCTATGATAGCACTTAAGGATGCTGGTGTGTTCTGACATAGAAATGAAGGGGAAAACAACCAAATCAACATGTTTCAAAGTTAATCATATTTTCTGATTATATGCTTCAGAAAACTGGAGCTCTCTAGACAGTTCTTACTATTACTATTATTTTTTCTATTTCATTGATGATTATGTTTAAACTGAGTCATTGCCAACAATCATTTGAGTCATAGAGAGCACACGTTGGAGGTTTCCCTTAATCAATTTTATAGTTTCTTATTCCCTTTTCTAGACTATCTTGCCTTATTTGAACTGAATGAAGACAATTTATAGCCTCTTTACTTTCCTCTTCTTAAAAAAGTTTCTTTGCATCACTTCTCTTTGTGATATGATATTTTTCCTTATGGCTTATAAGACAGGAAAGGGGTATAATTTCAATTTTCTAATTGTTTCCTGCACAATTTTAACACAGCACCAAAATATCTGCTTAAAATTTATTGGATACCAAACACATATATAGTATGACTTGGTGATTAAAGTTTTAAATCTTAGTGCCAATGTTAGCCATAATTCTGATCCTGAAGCAAAATATTTGAAAAATATCAGCCAAAAGGAAGGAAGGATTATTTCTGCTTGTATTTTCATAGGATTTATTTCATGTCCACTTGGCATTGTAAAGTTTTCTGTCTACTTGGCATGGGAAAGCTGTCTATCTCAGGACACATCAAAGGAGAGAAGAGTAAGGATGGAGCGGTGAAGACAGAGAAGAATCAACAAACGAACAAAACTATTATTCAGAGAAGTCTTAGGGCTCTACTTTCTCCAACTGAACCTCAAATCTTAAATATTTCCTCTTTTTCTGTAGTATTAATTACGAATTGGGGACCAATCTTTCAACCCATGTACTTTTATTTGTGTATTTTTAAATGGCTATACTGTGTGTGTGGGGGGGTGTCGCGGCCCCCCTTGTCCAGCAAGGATGACGCGACCACCAGAGCTCTTCTTACTGCAGTTTATTCCAGGACTTTATTCACAGCAATCTTTTCCCTTTCTTTCCTCTCCTTATCTCTTCCTCTCTCCCCCGGGCCAACCTCTCCCAGCCCTTAAGTAGGCCTGGGCCGCCAACCTCAGATTGCCAGGTGGGCACTGCCCATAGGTTCACGCATATGCAAGCAGCTGACAGTCATTGCATGATAATAGCATAAGTCAGGCTTTAGCCATAGGAGTTGATTATCACAGAGAGCACTCGCTTTCGGGATCGCGGAGGGCGGGAGCCAGCACCATCAGGTGCAACTCCACGCAGCTCTCTACATTGCCATCAGGTGTGGCTTCATGCAGCTCACTACAGGGGGGGAGGGCTGTATGTGTATTTAAGTGTACCTTATCTGCCTTCCCATTTGTGTTCCCTTATACACATCTCTCCACACATCTGTAAACATGCAAAAGCCAGCTGAGGACTTTAGTGTCTGTCCTTTCACTCTCAGCATTATTCTCTTTAGACAGGACCTCTTACCTTATCCATAGGTAGGCTGGCAACCGTCAATCCTCAGTGATCCTCCTGAGTTATCCACTAGAACTCTGTGTTCCAAGCATGTTCGGGACCACGCTAAACTTCTTAAATGGGTGGTGTGAATTTGATCTCTGTTCCACAACTCTATAGCAAGTACTGTTACCTGCGGAACCATCTTCGCAGTTCCTGAACTATGATCTTTAAAAGGTTCATCTCAAACGCAAAACGCAATGTTTCATGATCATTTGTATAGTATGCACAGTGTTACCTGTGTTCCTTATATACACATCAAAATTTTACAAATTACCTTTACTTCTCTTTACAATTAAAAGAACTTGAGTGTCTCAAATATGTGACCACACATTTTTTTTGTGTCTATGTTGTATGAATATTTGCTAGTCAACATGTATTAAAATGTTTATCTTTAACAATAAACCTAATAGTTAGGTATTGTTTTCTTCAATTCATATACATAAGGAGTCATTGGTTCATTATGGAAGTAGTGACTAATCATAACTAATTAATAAGCAACAGAATATGTTAAAATATTTCTATCTGCCACCAAACTCTTGATTTCTCTACTTTCATCTTTATATTTAGGAATTTATTAATAAGTAGTTGATCTTGTAAGTCTCAGAAATTGTTATTAGAGCTATTCTGTAACCTCAAAGCAAGTAAGATTTTTATGAAATGTTCTCCCATCCTTAGCCTCCATACAAAGCTCTTCCAATAGGGAAAAGAGCAAAACAGTGACCATGAGTGAGTGTGCAAATTATGTGTGCCTCTTACTTATTAGGACATTAAATATGATCCCTCTTACTGGAAACAGGAAAGTCCCAAGCATAACTTCTAAGAAAACTGCTGTACAACCATATTATTTGATCCATATTTTAAACTTGAAACTCAATATTTTTCCCTCAAATGGTTTTCTGAAAGGTCAAAATTGGCAACTGGCACAAAGTTCTTTTGGAAATAATTAAGAGAGGTGGTGAACTGTGCATGCACTTATCACATTTTGCCAAAATAATCAGTTTTCCTGAGGTTTTCGCTGCTGACTTTGCATTACTCTACCGGCGGGTATTTATATAGACATAAATAATATTGTTTCAGCAGGAAGGCAGTATTTACAATATACAGACTAATGACTTTTCTTCTTACTGATAAAATCATTCCCTAAAATTGGAGTCAAGGATTATTTTCATTTAAAAATAATCCAGACCAGTGTTATTTGTGACAATGACAATAACACAAATCCCATTGTATGCAGCATAAAATCTTAAGATCTCATCTTATTAATTGAAAACCAAAATCATTTGAAGAAGAGATTTAAGGATTAATTTTTAAATCAGTTTTAATCTTCTTTTTCATTTTTCATTATAGTACATGAAAATTATAATGAAAGATGTAGTTCTTAACCTTTAATATTTTTTCTTATTTCAATGCATTTAATTATAAGAACTCTAAGGTTCTATCTTCCAGAGCAACAGACCAGAATGTAGATGTTTATTGCCCATGAGTTGCACAATTCAACTTTTAAAGCGAACAGTTCTACCTAAGACTATTTGTCTGAAGAGCTGTTTACTGATGCCTTAGGCTATTAGGAGACACAGATCTGTGGAAATGAAATACTAAATTTAAAACTGGAACTGGACTAACAGTCTATGCATAAGTAAAATGTATTCAAATCAAATCTAATTGAATAATTACATATAGTTCCACTAATTATAATAATACATGTTAGTATATATACCTGTACTAATTTAATTCCTGATATAGTACATTGTCCATATGAAAAACATATATATCTATTTCAGAATTCCCAGTTAATTGCTTTTAAACTATAATTGAAAAAATATTTAACTGAAGTAGTTAGAATAAATTTATATAACTACTGGTATTTCTCTAACTTGACAAGTCTCACTAGTATCTGCCAATTAAAAAATGTAGAAAAAATAACCTTGAGATAAGTATTCCAGACCCAGGAAAGACAAATATGTTATACATTTACTGATGTGAATATATAAGCTGTTAAGTAAATGATAAAGAATCTCCATTCTGTGGAATCACAGAAGTTAGGTTCAGAGTAAAGATCTAGGGAATAGAGACAGATCTCAATAGAAAAGGGAAACTGAACAGGTATGTATGGATGGGGATGATGACAGGAGGATCAAGTGAGGAGGGGATGATGGAGCAGATACAGGGAGATTCAGTTGAAATCAAGGGCCATATTAGAAGTATTATGGAAATCTAATATAGTAGAAGACTCTTAAAATCTCACATAATAAATGTGATATAAATAGTATCAGAACATAATGGGGGAGATGTGGTTTCAATTAATCATCTCTTATCACCAAATGAAGCTTCTAGTACTGACTAGATTTTATCTAGCTGAGTTTTTGGCTAAAGCGGTCCTATGGGAATCCACAAACCACCCAGACAAACTGTTGCTGAGACTATAGGTCTCCCTCCACAACCTGACTTAAGACCCAATTGCTGAAGAAACCTACACGACTAGTTAACTATAGGGAAACTGAGCTGCTGCCTACATAGAATCTTCACTGCTAATACTGTATCTTTGGTACAGGAAGGTATTCTGTATACTACTAAAGGGGGGAACAAAAACATCAAGCCAGACACAAACCATTTTTATCTGCATGATAAGACAGGGTAAACTACAAAACAAGGAAGGCAAGAGGTAAAGGAGAACAACAGAAAAAGAGAAGCAGGAAAGAAGGACAAATAACTGCAGAGTTGTTTTACAAATTCTCAGAGTCAGATTATTTTATGCTTACCTAAAATTGTATATAATACATGAATATATTTAATATCACATACATACATATATACACATACATGGTTTAAGCAAAATAATCTACTTGGGATGACAGTGCTTACTGTAAAAGCTATGGCGTATCTAAATGAAAGTCCCTGTCCAAGGTTGAGGACACTGTGTTCTATTTGTTGGTCAAGTTGTCCAAATGACTCCTCAGTACACTGTCCAAATGACTATCCAGTACCATGTTGTCAGCCCTGTAGTCTTACACACACACATGAATGAACTGTGTAAATGTATATGTGTATTTTGAAAACTTTTTTTTACTTATTTTACATAGCAGCCCCAGTTATCCCTCTCTCCCTTTATTCTGCCTCACACCTACCCCATTCCCCTATTCAGTCCTCAGAGTGGATAAGGCCTCCCTTGGATAGCCAACCAAGTATGGCATCCCAATTTGAGGCAGAACCAAGTCTCTCCCCCCTGTATCAAGGCCGGAGCAAGTTATCCCACTATAGGTAATGGGTTCCAAAAGCTGGGATAACTTCTGAACTCACTGCAAGAGGTACCCCCAACAAATGAAACCACATAACTATCACCCACATTCAGAGGGCGTAGTTTGATTCTACGGATGTTCCCCAGTTATAGTTCCATAGTCCCTGAACTTCCCCTAAATCAGGTCAGCTGTCTTTGTGGCTTTCCAAATCATGATCTTGACACCCTCCTCCCCATTGCTCATATGATACCTCCTCCCTCTCTTAAATTGAGCTCCAGGAGCTCAGTCCAGAGCTTGGCTGTGAATCACTGCATTTTCTTCTATCAGTTTCTGGTTCTTAGATGACAATTAGGGTAGTCACTAATCTGATTATAGGAAAGGGCACTTCAAGAATGCTCTCTATGCTTGCCAGGAGCCTAGGTTGGGTCACCCTTGTTGATTCTTGGGAGTTTCTCTAGCACCATGTTTCTCACAAAACTCATAATGGCTCCCTATATCAAGATATCTCTTTCGTTGCTCTACATTTCTGTCCCTCCCAACTAGGCCATCTAGATGCCTCATGTTCACATTCCCCATCCCCTACCTTCTACCCCCTTCCAGTTTACCTAGAAGACCTTAACTATTTCCCTTTCCTGGGTCCCTCCATGGGCGCCCCTCTTCTGTTCTTCCTTTTTACCTATTTTTTTTTGGGGGGGGGGTTGTGAATTGTAGCCTGGTTATCCTTTGCTTATCCACTTAAAAATGAGTTCATAATGTGTTTGTCTGTTTGGGTCTGAGTTACCTCACTCGGAATGATATTTTTTCTAGCTCTAACCATTTACCTGCAAATTTTAAGATGTCACTGTTTTGTTTTTCTGCTGAGTAACACTCCATTGTGTAAATGTACCACATCTTCTTTATCCATTCTTTGGTTGAGGTGCACCTTGGTTGTTTCCAGGTTCTGACTATTACAAATAAATGCTGCTATGAACATAGTTGAGCGAATGTCCTTGTGGTATTATTGTTTATCCTTTGAGTATATGCCCAGGAATGATAATCCTGTGTCTTGAGGTAGATTGATTCCAAGTTTTCTGAGAAACACTGATATCTAAAGTGGCTGTACAGGTTTGAACTCCCACCAGCAGTGGAGAAGTGGCCTTACTCCACCTTCTCTCCATCAAAAGTTGTCATCAGTGTTTTTGATCTTAGCCATTCTAACAGGTGCAAGATATAATCTCAGCATCTCTTGGATTTGCATTTTCCTGATGGATAAGGATGTTGAGCAATTCCTTAGGTGTCTTCTGGCCATTTGAGATTCTTCTGTTGAGAATGCTCTGTTTATATCTGTGTATATATTTATACATATATTTGTAAAAATAACAAGGAAAACAAAAGTTAGGAATTAGAGATGGAGCAAGAGAGTATATGGAAGGAGGAAAGGGAAGGCTAGAAATGATGTAATTATATTTTAATTAAAAATAAAACCTGGAAAAGTCTCAAGTAGTTTTAATTTAATTTCTTTAAGTATTAATGACATTGAAAACTTTTAAAGCATTTTCTTAGCCCTTTTTTATCTCTTTTTTTGAGTATTTTCTATTTAGATACTTAGCCAAGTTTTTATTGTGTCATTTATTTTATTGCTTATTTGGGTTTATTTTGATGCTTTATATATTACAGGTTTTTATCTTCAATCTCATATACAGTGATAATAATTCTGAACTATTTTTGGATTTCCTTTTCATTAAATTGATTATTCCCTTTGATATAGAACACTTTTTAGGTTTATGAGGTCCCATTTATCATTTTTACCTTAATTGCTAAATGAATGGTGTCCTAGTCAAATTGCCCTTATACTAATACCTAGAAGGGAATTGTTTATGTTTTCTTGTACAGTTTCAGCTCTTCAGATTTCACATTGAGGATTTTGATTCATGGTTTCAGGTAGAAAAGAGCTCTAAAGTGTGTTATTGAGACATAGTGGCTATGAAAGGAGAGAGTAAAATGGGAGTGGTTAAGAGGGAAGGGAAAGGAATCGTGTTACAAAGGAAGGACACACAGATGATATTAAAGATGATTGAATTAGCCATAGAGAAATAGTAGTGTATAAGCTTAAGATGTGTGTGTATGTTTGTGTGTGTGTGTATGTATGTGTGTGTTAAATGAAATTATTTCATAGGGAATGATGTTCCACCCTAGAGTTACATACTACTAACCAAACCCTTCCAACAGGAAAAAGAAACTTCTCTGGTACATCTATAATATAACTCTTACACCTAAACGTCAAGAAATATTGTGAAAGAAGAGGGTGGTAAAATCGTTTGAACCAGGAGATCAAGATGTTTTCTGTGAGATCATGTCCTCTAGAAATGAAAGGGATGCCCATAAAATCTCAAAATAGAATTACCTAAATAATACCAGAATGATGTCAACAACAGTTGTTATAACAATATATGTGGAAAATTTTCACAGGACTCTACTTCCAGATGAAGCACTACAAGCAATTGATGGCTTCTAAGGGAGGGAGAATCAGTCTTCTTTAGTGATCAGCTTCCTGATTGTTAATCCAACTCAGTTGCCACAGCAATTACATATGAATGCTCTATTGGTGAACATATTTAAGACTCTAGCAATTATTCCAGTATTTGCTCCAAAATATATTTTTAGTTAATCCTAACATATAAATTTATTCATAATACAAAGAAAACATATTTCAGTTTGACCAAGAACTTGAAACTATAATCCACACAACATACTCAAAAGAAGTATTTCCAAATGATACTTAATTGAAAGTGGGCTACAGAAGTATTTCTTTGTTCATTCCCCTATTTATTGAGCTTAAAGTGATATATTCACATTGAAAGTGTACTTGTGTGCTATTTTTATTATTTTGCCCAGCTGTTTAATTATTCTGCACATTTGAATTTGGGATATATTCATATTATTTGCTCGAAGTACTAAAACACACATCAACATTCAAATGCTTCAGACTCTCATTATTAAAACAATATGTCCTGAATGCTGTGGGGCAGTGGTCTGTACCCTGTTACTTGTATTTTAAATAAACACTGATTGGCCAGTAGCATAGGCAGGGCAATGAGAATTATGGGAAGAGGGAGGTTTCAGTTTGCAGTCATCACAGAGGAAGCCAGACACAGAGCAAACAAGATGTGATTGCCTTGCTGAAAAAGGTACCAAGCCACGTGGCTAACATAGAGAAGAATTAGGGGCTAATATAAGTTATAAGAGTTAATAAGAAGCCTGAGCTACTAGGCCAATCAGTTTATAATTAATGTAAACCTCTGTGTATTTCTTTGGGACTGAACAGTTGAGGAGCCGGGCAGGAGAGAAACCTCTGTCAACACCTGAAAATTGGTTTTTATTTTCC
Source organism: Chionomys nivalis (assembly GCF_950005125.1). Classification (NCBI taxonomy): domain Eukaryota; kingdom Metazoa; phylum Chordata; class Mammalia; order Rodentia; family Cricetidae; genus Chionomys; species Chionomys nivalis. Next base: position 192,101,099 of record NC_080086.1, on the reverse strand, counting down.
ATCACCTCTGCACTATCTCCCAAACATTAGAAATAATCATTCTTTCCTTTTTATCATGGACACTTTGAAACATTTTGTCTTTTAAGAATTCTGTATATTTCATTACAGATGTCAAATCTTTTGGAATAGACTCCCACATGTAATTTTCTAACAGCATGTCCCTTTGTAAGAATTTAAGAGAATTACCCACATAAACAGGAACACAATTGATTTTCAAACCCTTGTTTCTACCTTTCCCCCTTTCTCAAAGAAAGATAACTCTCAATTCGAAACATGTTACAATTAATCAAATGGGCAAATATAGAAAAATGAAGAAAAGAAGAGAAATAGAAAAATCTTATCTGGACCTCCAAAATAGATGTTACACTTATTCTTAAAATAATTATATAGCTATGTGGACCAAGCCAGGGATGTGATTTTTAAAACTAACTAAACAACTGTTCCTTTTGCCACAGTACATGATTTGGCTTCTATGAGGACTTTGGCTTCAATAACTTTCTACTTTTGATTAGAGTTTAGGAAAAATGTTCTTCAGAAGGTTGTGAATATTTACAAGTGAATATAAACTATATCTAAAAATAACTATTTATCAAAATTTATTGAAAATTTGCTGGTAGCTGGTGAAATTTATATTTTGTTTCATCTTGAACAAGTTATTTTTAAATTTTCTAGATGAGACAATGTTGATTTTAAATTTAGCTTCAGAATATTTCTTGATAACTTGTAGGATTTATTTATATGTTTGAATTGAGATGGCTATGTCTCCAAAGATAATCTCAAGAGGAAACAAAGGCTGGTTATTTCTAGCACAAACTAAGCTTTTTCTTTCCTCAGAGTGCATATAAACCCAATCAACTTAAAGGAGCCAATTCATCTCCATAAACTGTGGTTTATAACTAACTACAGTGCTGGTTTCAGATGTTGTTGTATTCTTTAAATAATCAGAGGAGAAAAGAATGTGAGAATACAAATTTGCTACTGTTGCAGATTAAAATACCATGCCAGATGAGTGAAGCAATAAGCAGCCCATATATTGCAATCATTATAGTCGAATGTTTGCTAAAGAGACTGTCCAATTGACATTCTCTTAGGTTTTGTAGTTTTAATTCAAAAGATATAATATTTAAATGTCTAAAAACAATAGGCAACTGAAGAGTGTGATCAGTGGTGCAGAACACAGAATGTTCTTCCGGGGGACCCAGGTTGAGTAGTCAGCACCCTGTGGAGGCTGACAGCTACTTGTAATTCCAGTTCCAGAGGGTTCAACATCCTCTTCTTGATCCCATGGGTGCTGCATTAATACAGGTTACACACATATGCAGCCAAAATATCAATGCACATAAAATCAGATAAACACTGACTTGAGTCTACAGGAGTCACAATCAAGCAGGAGCCACCTGTTCAGCCTACGCCTGAACCAGTGATGGGCTCAGAAAGTATTCTCCCCTACTCTTGGGTCTGTGGGGGCCACAGTCACACAGGGGCCACTGGCTCAACCTGAGCCTAAAACAGAGATGAACACACCTCAGCTGAGCACAGAGGGGGAATCTAACCCTGGCTCACAGTGAAACCTCAGTCAAGCGCCCAGCCCACACCATAGGTTCTGGGCATTTGGGCACTATAATGATCTTCTTCAGTCTTGGGATGAAGAAGCATGAACCAGTCCAGCCTCCCTGTGAGAGACAATGACAGAGACAGAGACAGAGCCTGTGGTTGCCCACCCTGGCTCCAAAGAGAAAACATGGGCCTACCAAGTACCTTGAAACACCATCCAGAAGGCCATTACTAGTGTGAACAGAGGTACTGTATAGTGGAAAGACAGGGAAAGAGAGAGAGAGAGAGAGAGAGAGAGAGAGAGAGAGAGAGAGAGAGAGAGAGAGAAAAGACAGTGGTGGTTCGGGTCCAGTGGACATATCTGAAGAGGTGAGAGACGAAGGAAGTAGGCTCAGATGGTGAGGGAACTGACCCCTTTATCAGTGAAAACACAAGGGAAAGTCAGCCCTACTTTGACTGGGTAGCACAACAGAGATGATCATGTTGATGACAGCACAATTCAGTCAACCCTGAGGATGTGAGCACGGGGGACCTAGCCCCACCCCTTATCTTCCACAGAGTGGCATGGACAGGGAAAGATTCCCTTCCCCTGCCCTGCCCATGAATACCTGGAATATGTTGTCATAAGAGCAAGAGAACTGTCCCTGACTCTCCCCAGCTACAACGCACAGGAGAGCAGGCACTGTACCTCACGAGGGCAGCACAATAGAACCTACCTTGTAAGTGTGTGTGAGAAAGCTCTGAAATTGTGAGCGTGGGAGAACTGTTTCCATTACTCATTTGTTTAATGATGGCAAGGACTGGGGAGGGCTGCTGCCCCCACTCATCAATATCTGGGACAGGTGCAAGAGCCAGACCTGTGGTCATAAGAAAGAGAAAGCTGTCTCTGATCCCAATGACCTGCAACACTTGAAAGAGCAGGTCCTCCACCTCACCAGTGTAGCAAAATAAAGACAGACCTGTTAACAAAGGTGTGGGTGACCCAGTCCCAAACATGTGCATGGAAGAGATGTCTCTATTTCTCATCTTCCTTGTAGTTGCAAAGGCAAAGCAATGCAGCCACCCCCTCATGACCACCAACAACAGAGACTGGTAGGAGAGCTGTCCCTGAAGTCATAAGAATGGGGCAGGTGATGCCCACCAACTGAAACACTCTGGAGATCAGGTCCTGTGGTGTCTGTGGTAGCATGAACAGAGGAGAGTTGATACCTTTGCCCATCAATGTCTGAGGCAGGCAGCAAAGCTGACCCTGTGGTCATAAGGATGGCAGAGCTGTCCCTGACACCCACCAGCTGCAACACTTGGGGGAGCAGGCCCGGTACCTTGCCAGTATAGCACAGTTAAGTCAACCCTGTTAACAGAGTTGTGGGAGAGTCAACTCTGAAACTGTGACCATGGGAGAGCTGTCCCCTTACCCATCTCTTGTGTGGTGACATGGGCAGGGGAAAATTGCCCTCCCCCAGTTTATCAGCACTGGAAGCAGGTGGAAGAATGGGTTATGTGGTCATAAGAGTGAGAGATCCATCCCTGATGCCTACCTGCTAAAACAGTCAGGAGAATAGGCCACAGCTAAAGCAGTCAGCAGAGTAGGCCGCCACCTTGCCAGGGCAGCACAATGGAGCCAACACTGTCAGGGCAGGTGTAGGTGACTCAGCCCAGAATTTATGAAGATGGGAGAATTGTATTCATTTTCCATCTGGCAGACCAACCCTTCAGCTGGCCAGGTTCAGACCCAGAGTTATGACTTGGCCTGCCCCAACATTCACCCCATCTCTGATCCACCCCCATCTTCTGGAGCATGTGACCTGACACAGAGATTCAAAGCTGTAGGATCTCCACAACACAGGGTGGCAGCTGGAAGTCAACAAAGAATCATAGTTGGGGGCCCAGCAACAAAGGTATAATGGAGATCAGGGCTCTCGAACTAGAACAATGGCTTTTTGCAATGAACCCTGCAAGTAGAGATGTACAAGCAAAGGTGTATATGGAGTGACTTGTTGGATCATACTGAAGCATCCATGATGAGATTTTTAATTCTTTCCTTTAAAAAAAGTTCTCATTTTATTTTCTTCCTTTGTTTTCTCTTGAATTTTGTTTTATTTGGGGAAGGTGCAGGGACAAAGGGTAGATGTGAAGGGACAAGGAATGAATGGGATCAGGATATAAAATGTAAAAAACATACAAAATAAATAAATTTAAAAATTCTTTAAAAGTAAATAACCTCTAAAAATTAGTAAAATAACAAAAGAACCATAGGTTTAAATAGATATAAGTATATTTACATATAAATATATGCATTTCCTAATAATCTATATCAAAAATATAAATAGTTTAAATAATAAATTCAGAGATTAGGATTTCTAAACAATTAATTCTCCATAACAGTATTTGAAGTGTTTTGGGGAGAAAATTGCAGTTTGTTATAAAATATAAATCAAACAGATTCCAGTGAGAGAAAAGTGAGACAAGCCTGAGATGTTTTCATGACACTAGAAGACACGAGAGTCCCTAACATAAGCATGTGCTTGACACACATTGCCCATTGACAGACTGTGCCATCAAAAAGAGTAATGAGTTCAATTGCTTTCAGATCATACACATATAAACACTCTTATGCTTCATTGTAATATTCAACAGATGGAAAGACAAAATTATCTACTTGTCTTTCATGTTTATCACTGAAAATATGCATGAATTCATTGACAGAAAAATTAAAAAGAAAGCTGCAGAGAAAAATAGCCAACCTAATGGTATCTAGAAGGCTAAAATTTTGTATGTGTGTTCGTATGAGAGGGGGGGATTTTATATATAAAAGGAATTGGTAAATTATGATTTAAAAACTCATAGTAAAGTTAGGGCCCCGTAGTAAAATTACCCTTAGTGTTTGTTTTCTCTTTGTTTACTCAGCTATTAATACACTCACAAAAATTGCTGAATATCTCCTCTATGTTTTCAGTGTTACTTTTTCTCATATCAACAAATAAAATATAAGGAAAAGAGGGGAAGATAATAAGAAAATAAGAACTTGTGATATTAGTGTTCTTCATGAAAATGTAGAAAATTAGAAATGTCCTTTGAAGATTAAAACCTGTTTAAGAGATCAATGAGTTGAATGTAATTTACAGTTTACAATCTAGTTTCTCTTTTTAGATTAATTAATTTTACATGCCAGCCACAGTTTTTCCTTCTTCCTCTCCCCAGTTTCCCCTCTCACCTTTTTTTTACACCACTATCTATTCCTCCTCGTCCACTCAGAATGTAGGGATATAGCCCCACCCATTGGGGGCATGTTCGCCTCGGGCTAATGTTTACAGATAAATCTGCCGAGCGTGATCCCAGCAGCCCCTTTTTCTTTTGCTCCGCCGCGGGAACCTGTGGTCCTGTAAGTCTATTTCCTTATTAAAGCTGTATATATCTATATAATCTGTCTGCATTCATTCACGCCGCCACATTTTGGCGCCCAACGTGGGGCTATTTTGCCCCCGACCCGGCACAGGGGGAGCGTAAGCTCCATCTTTCCCAGCTAGTTACCGGAGCTCAGGAAGTGCGATTTACAGCGTGCTCCCTGCTCGCTTTCCCTTCCCCCACTCCAGGCCACTACAGTCGCAGAGCAGCGACCCCCACAGAGCAGTTAACAGCTCCCTGCTTCTTCCAAACCCTCACTGCCTGATTTAAAGGAAGCACCTGCGGTTTTGAAGCAAAAGCCGCCAACCCCTTCCCTTAACAGGCAGTACAATAATTTTTGTTTTGAGTTAATTGTTTCAGACCGGCTCTGGCTTAGACCACGTGGACTCAGGTACATTTCTTTAGCCACCACTGGCAGGAAAACTTCATTACAGGTACATAATTTTCTTTTATAAATAAAAAAAATGTCTAAAAACATTACCATTCAAGACTTTAACAGCCTTTTCAGTTGTACCATGTGGGAGATTTTACAAGAAGTGTCTGTCAGCCCACAGATATGGATCTTTCTGGGATTTGTAGTTTTCCTTGGTACTGTATGGTTTGATAATAAAAATATGATAAAGTCTTTACAAAACGAGGTTAAACGCTTAAAAACAATTAAAAATGACAACAACCTTTTCAAAAATCAGTTTAAAGTTCTCCAGACAGAGAACAGATCTTTGTTTAACACAACCCGACAAACTAAACAAAATTTAAAAAAGGTACAGGCTGATATTAAGAAAAAATTCATTACTATGAAAGAAAAAACAGCTGATTTGGATCGTAAGTTTCAGTCCCTTTCAGTAGGAACTGAAACATTAACTGAGAGAATCAAAACTGCTAAATATGACAATCGGATTTTGTCTAAAGCTTATGACAGATTCACGAAAAGATTGTCTATACAAGAAGGCACGGTATATGCTATAAAAATTATGTCCAAAGATAAGACGTTATCTCTAATGGACAAACTTCATACTTTAAAATCCTCAATAAAGGCTTTAAAACATAATTCTGGACAGGAGATTCAGACATTAAAAAAGACAATGGTAAATAAAATTAAAAAAGATTAAAAAATTTCTAAATTCTAAAAAAAAGAACAAGAGGTAAAAAGACAAATTTTAACTAAATCTGTGGGTAAATCCCCCCAGGACAATTCTCACAAAGCTCTACCTACAGTTCTACCTGCCTTTCCAGTTGTAACAACAGAGAAAATAGTTGGTTCCAAAAACCCTAGGGTCATCAAGGAAGATACATGGGAACCTGTCCGTATAAATGATCTCAAAAAAATTAAACAGGCTGTAATGACTTTTAAAATAAATGCCTCTTTTGTTAAAGAGATGCTAAGATCTTGGGCCACAACAAATAAGGTCACACCCTCGGACTGGTTTCAACTGAGCTCTGCTGTCCTTGAGAGTGGAACACAATTAAAATAAAAATGCTTATTCAGACAAGAGGCTAGACTTTTAAAACAGTAAAAAAGAGCAAAGAAAATTGAGATTTCCATAGATCAAATTTTGGGAGAGGGGCTATTTTCTGACCCTCAAAAACAAACTAATTTGGATAAAAACACACTCTCCGTGTGTACTACAGCAGCCTTAAGGGCTTGGGACAGGGTGCAAGACCCAGGACAGAGGATAAAATCATTTGTCAAAGTTAAACAGGGTCAAAAAAAAACCCTTTACTGACTTTTTACAAAAAATAACTAAAGCTGTACAAATAGGGATATCTGACCCAAAAACAAGACATATAATGATCGAGACTTTGGCTTATAAAAATACAAATGTAAAATACAAAAGGATTTTAAAACCATTAAAGCTCAGATCAGCGCCATTAAAAAAATGGGTCTTACATACAGTAAATGTTGATACATTTAACTATGACACTAAAGCATGGGTAAAAAAAGCAATTTCCAATGGTAAAAGGAGACATCAAAATACCAAATGTTTTAATTGTGACAAAATGGGTCATATAAAAAATTGTAGACAACAGATTTTCAAAAATAATAATAATACATCTTCTAAAAATAACAAAAATAAAAGGACTCAGCCTTCAGGTTTATATAAAAGATGTAAAAAGGACAAACACTGGACAAATGAGTACAGGTCTACAAGAGATAAACAAGACAACCTGATACAGACGAAAAACATGAGAGGGGGGCCTCACAGGCCCCCATGACAAACATGGTTCAGTCATTTCCAGTTACTACAGAGAACGTAACTCGTCAGGACAATTAAAAAGCCCCATGCCTACTGTTACAAGCAAGGGGTAACTGGTTTTTTGGGATGATTGGTATTTGTGAATTACTGTTTATAGAAAATTGTACTGGTACTGTTTCTTGTATATTGATATGTTGAATATTAAATGTGAGTGTTCTTACGTCTATTTTTGTATGAGTATGCTTATAACTTTGTCTATATTGTATTGATATATCTACCATATTACATTGTACATTTCTACCTCTGATACTATGACATTGTTTACAGTTAAAGATCATTGTCTTCATATATTGCACAGTTGTTTATTATTTTAGTCTTCAAAGTTAGATAGGTATTAAGAATTATATGTTTGTCATATTTATTTTTAAGTTAATCAGGTCTTTTAGTTATATAGAGATTATATTTAGTATAGATAGTATGATCTTCAGCCTCTTCGAAGAGCTGTAGAAAATGGCCTTTAATCTAACCTAAAATTTCTGTGCCAAAGAGACACAATTACTCCTGGCAACACCACTCTACTCCCGAGAGAACGTTGAGCACCAAAGACACTCCACTGGGAGCTTGTCTTCTTGGCAAAACTGGCCTTTGGGTTAAAAAAAGCCCATACCTCAACTTCTGACAAAGATACAAAATATCCCTAAATGGATAAAACAGGATTGTCTTATCTTGCCAAGACAGGGTAGGATAGTCCTAAAAAAGTTCCTTGCCTTTAATAATGGTATGCCAGTTATGTTAGGCCTCAGCCAAAGTTGGTTGACTCAACATTGCAAACGGGACTTTGGGTGATTGCCCAGGTAGTCAGTTGTCTTGGATATCTCTCGATTGTTAAGTAATATTTATTCCCTTCTCAGATCTTTGACAGAGTTAAAGATTATATAATTGTAGTTACTCTCTATGTTATTTAGACTCCTTGAGATAAAATGTTTAGCAAAAGTTTTGTTCTCAATATTGTTTGTTATATTAATTATTTTTTATTATTGTATATAGTTGTATTTGGTTTAGTTCTATCTTATTTAGACAAAAGGGGGAGATGTAGGGATATAGCCCCACCCATTGGGGGCGTGTTCGCCTCGGGCTAATGTTTACGGATAAATCTGCTGGGCGTGATCCCAGCAGCCCCTTTTTCTTTTGCTCCGCCGCGGGAACCTGTGGTCCTGTAAATCTATTTCCTTATTAAAGCTGTATATATCTATATAATCTGTCTGCATTCATTCACGCCGCCACACTCAGAAGGGGTAAGGCCTCCCTGCCTTACAATCTTGTTTTTTATTTTCAACAAATCATCAACCAGCAGGGCCTTCATATTGATCTGGCATTATACACTTCAGGGGAATTGTTACAAACGCAAATAAGAAAGATGATAGGAATGTGTATGACTCATAACTCTAAAGTAATGGCGTATTGGGTATATTCGAGCTTATTATACTATTCTTTTTAGTTGATATGCCTTAAATTTGTAACACGGTGAAAGGGAAATATATAATAAGTATGTAATACTTACATTTGGTTTAGTGACAGAGAGAGAGAAGAGAAGTGAATGATGAAGCAAGTGCTCTGTTTGACAGCTACTTTCTAGGAAATCCATCTGTATGATGGAGAGAATACTTCCCCTTCTGCTTAGGGCTCATCTCTTCAGAACTGAGTGTGTACTCATTTGGCTATGTGCTGATACGCTAGGTCCAACCAGGGAGAGTGAAGCAGAATTTGTGACATGAATTTTAACTGTAGATATCTACGGGATGAAGAATGGAGAAGATGCACAAGTGAAGGAGCCAGTGTAAGTGATTTAGCTATGTGGGATCTCTAGAGGAAGAATGAGCCCTTGTTTTAGATGGCACACCTAAAATACATGTCTCACAAAGTAGTATGCATTCTATGAAATGAGCTAAAGTTGGAGAACATCTAGGGGGGATGTAGTGATAAAGGCAAACGTTTCACGTACTGAACTTAAGGGTGTGCTTCTCAGGCAAAGGGGGAGACAGTTTGGGCAACCATCATTCTTCATGCTTGTATATGATCTATGACAGAGGAACAACTCAAATGTGAAGTGATTTCCGAGATGAAATGCCATTCATGCCTTAATGCCAATGAAGCATTTTAAGGCACCTTTCATGAAAAGATGGTTTAGAATTGCTTTTGTCATTGTCTGCTTAACCATATGTCTAAATTATTCTTCAACAAAAGAGTGTACTTTGAAATGTAAATTCATTTTCAAAGAATATTTTTAGGGATACAATGGTGCAAAGAAAGAAAATCCATGTTCTTAGCCTGGTTCTGATTCTGCTGTTGACATGGCTCAGCCTCAATGCATCATCATTGTCCTGCAAGGCACAGTGAACAGACCCATTCCTTGACAGATTTTGGTCATTATTTGTGGCTTTGTAGCCACAAACCTCATCTGCTATCTTTTCTGGAGAATACGTGAGCTATCCAAAATGTTAAATTTCTCTGTACCTATTAAAGTCAACAAGGTTTGGCGTCTGGTTTTGAACTTAAGGGCCTTGCAGAAGAAATATCAACCAGAGTGAATGGCAACTCGGTTGGCATTCCATCAGTGTTGAATTAGAAAATGGCTGTATTCTGACCAAAGAGTAAAGACAGTGACTCTCTGTAATCCTGTGGCTGCAGTAGAGGCACAGTGTGATTTTATGGATGCTTTACTATAAGACTGAAGCTTAATGGGACATCCACAGGGTATCATTATTTTAAAAATATTAATTTCAAACACTGAAAATATTTCATTTCAATAGAAAACAACGTTTTAGTAAAGTTGTACCTTGAATTCCATCTTTCATTTGCTAACAATAGTTTTTAAGAACATAATTTATTCATACATACCTATTACTGTAATACAGTTTGGGGAGATTTTTATAATCTCCAAAACAAGCCAAGTGTTTACTAGCAAGAAGTATCTAGTCCCCCCCACCTTTTACAGTTTTCTTAAGATATTTTATTTTTTGTGTATGATTGTTTTGCCCTATGTATGTAGTGTGTTGCCAGCTTAACTGGTGCCTGTGATGGTCAGAAAAGGGTTTTGGTTTCCTGGAACTGGGATTCAGATGTGTGTAAACTCTGCTGGCATCTAGGAAATGAACCCAGGTCCTCTGCAAGAAAAACATGTGCTGTAAATATTGAACCATCTCTTCAGTCACCAATATCCTAGTTTTAATCATTGTTAATGCTCTTTGTACTGACTTACTCTAAACATTTCAAAAAAGTGGAATCACACAGTATGTTGCCTTTGGTAACTCACATGGTCATTTCAAGACAAATTGATATTTCACCATGTTTGTGTACTTAATATTTCTTTTGAGGAAGTGATATTCTGTTATGGAAATATAATACTCATCAATAAATAGGAAGAATCCTGTCTCTTCTTGACCACAAACCACTCTTCTCTATTTAATTATCAGTTATCCTGAAATTAATTGTTTTTTTTACATTGAACAAAGATTAATAGATATACAATATGTATACACATTTGTATTTCATTTCCTTTATTTTATGTGATTGGAATAGAGTAAATATACAGTTTTATACTGTGTTTTTCCATAGAAAATTTAAGTTTCATCATGTTCTTCAGTAAGTTGTTTTCTTCTATCTAATATATTTATATTATTAGCAAGTGAGCCATATTATACTGCAATTATAGTGATGCTAAATATATAATTGTATTCATATAAATATAATTAGAAAGTATTAATGGTTTCAGACATTTCTTATATCAGAGTATAGTAATTTATATTATAGTTTATACATATATTTTTAGTCTAGAAATTTATTTCTAGAGGCATTCACATAAACCTCAAGTTAATTTTTACCGTACAAAGATAGAGAAATTTGAAGTTCTGCTATTGTGAATTCAAAAATATTAATTAAATCATTTGATACTTGCTTTGATACCATCATTGTACTACTATTACACTGATTCCTTAAGATACTGGAGTATTTATGAACATTTCAAAAATGAATTATAATATTATTTTAAAACAAAATGAAAGGATATGAGAGAAACAGCAAACATAAGAAGATTAGACTTCCATGCTTTTAATATTCAGAAGGGTTCACTGGTGTTGTGTTTCCCAATGCTGCTTCTAAGGCATGTTTTTTTGGTACATGGCGATTTAAAATGAGTGATGGAAGCGTACTAAGCCCAAGAAGAAACCAATGTAAAACTATGCTTTATTTCTGCCTGCAAAATAGTTTTTCAAAGAACTTATTAGTAATTCATAACTAGGAAAACATAAGCATAAATTGAAGTCCAAATTATGTTTTTATATCATAAATAAAAATGTGACAATTTATCTTACAAATGTTAGATATAATTCAATTACTTTTGCTGATAATTCTCAGTATTGTTGAAATTTGAAAAAAGAGAATACATTGAAAGAGTAAGATAGAAACCTTTCTTAACGTAGCTCACTAGATAGCCCGGGAAATCATTCCACCATAAAATACCGTATCACAGGTAAACCAGTAACCATTAACTTTTCAAATTTTTTTTTCTACTTGACTTTCATATACTGTATTTTGATCTCATTACCCATATATTCTCAAATCCATCCTCACATTCCAGACCCATGAAGATTTGTCTTCATTCATTTATTTTAAGGCCTACAGTCCACCTCGTGCTGCCAATCTACTCCTGGGTGTATGGCCATCCACAGGAGCACCTTAGACCTCCCAGGATTCACACCTTTAAAGAAAACTAACCTCTTTCACACAAGCTATCAATCACCAATATCTCCTCAGACAGTAGTGGGATTTCATGCCTGCTTCTTCTGTCTGTTTTGTCTAGCTTAAGCTTGCCTAGGCCTTGTGTATGCTGTTATAAGTGGTATGAGCTCAGAGGTACAGCTACAGTACTGTGATTAGAGATTGGTTCCCATATAGGATTGAACTACTGTGCATCTCAACACATCTTTCTCAATGATCTGTGTGCACAGAGGGTAGGATGAAGGTGTCCTGTTTAGGATTGAATACTCCTAAGTCACTTATTCTTGGTATTTTAATTAATTTAACTGTGTTATTTACCAGCTACCTAAAACAGAAGCTCCTCTAATGAGGGTTGAGGGTTCTCTAATTTATGACTATAATAAGACGTCATTTACTTATTTATTTATTTATATTTATTTTTTTTTTAGCATTTTTTTTTTGAATTTTCAAGACAGGGTTTTTCCGTAGCTTTTGGTTCCTGTCCATTTATTTTTTTAAAAAAACTTGTGGATTACATTTTGCTGTAAATCAGTTGTAATCTACAGACCAAACCAGCTTACATCAACATTACAATAGCTTTCCACATATATCCCTTTTCCTCAGGTGCTAAACAAAGGCTCCAAAATGGATACTGCTTTAGTGACATCTGTTTTATTCTTAAAATGCACATTTCTTTTGCTAATTGTAAAGATTTGGTGTTAACAAAGTGGTTTTAATATGTAAATCTGAACGAATACCTTAAGTTCTATTTGTCTATTGAGTCTTTGCATTTATCTTTTGTAGATACTTTTTTCACAATCTTGAATACATTTCAGTAGGTATTGTTGCATCTTTAGAGTGAAAACAACTGTTTTGTCTTAGATTACGCCTGCTGCTGCTGCTATGGGAAACTGAAAATCAAGAATGTGATGCACTTTTTAACATTACTATATACCATAGGTTGCTTTAATACCTTTTCTCTGTAGCACAGCCACTAACAAGTGATGAGCAGAGTTTATAATTTCTTCAGGAGTGAGTCAGTCTGTAGTTTGTGTTGACCTATGAAGGGGACAGTAACTTAGGAAATAAACTTTTGGTTAATATTAAAAAAAAAAAAACTTGTGTATGAGTGATTTGCTAGCATGGATACCTGTAAACCACATGTGTGCTAAATGCCCTCAGAGGCCAGAAGAAGGCTTCAGATTCTATAGAATTAGAGGTAAAGATGTTTTTGAGCTACCATGTTGGGGCTAGACAAACCTGGGTCCTTTGGAAAAGTAGCCATTATTCTGAGCCACTGACACATCTCACCGGTCCCATAAAGAGACTTTTAAATATTATGTGCATATAGCAGAATAACAGTAGTATGTTTTTTCTTAGTAACCATAATATATCTAGCTTCCAATTCTTAGCTTCCCTAACAGTAACAGATATGGGTGCCATAGCTTGCCAACAGGCCTTAAATCCAATCAGAAAGTGGTTTGTTATTCCCATGACATTTGTTCCACAGCTGCATGAATGGGCTTATCTTGCAAGGCAGGTCAATATTATAATGATCAGAGTATGCAGCTGTGGGTGATGGATGATTACCTTTCCTGCCTGATAGCACTGTCCAGCACTATTAAGGTTAGCCAATAAAGATGAAGTCCAGGTCAGAAAAGGCTTGATTCTTTCTTCTTCCATGACTGTCCTTGGCCTTCCCTCTGACCCTCCTCCATCAGCTGCTTTGCCAGGTAAGGACCTTAGACTCATGTCGACAACTCTGTCTCTTCTTATAACACTTGACTAAATATTGAAGAAAGAAAAGAAAATTTCTATGAGTGAACTTTCTCTTTGTCAAAATAGAATGAAATATGAATATCAATCATATACAAAGAACAAAACTTCCTAATGATACTTAATGAATCTCAGGACCAGATATCATAACGTTAAGAACATTATTAACTATTGGCACCTTGGCTGGAGTGGACTAGACTGAAGCACTCTAAGAGATGTAGGTGATCAAAGAGATGATTGGCCTGACTGGCATATTTTGAAACACTTTGAAAACTCAGAAAAGCATTTGATTTATACACATTTATATTTTTAGTATTTTAGTATTTAGATATTAAGTCTGGTAGTAACTATTAAATACTTTTACCAGAGGTAGAAGTATTTCTGAACATGGTGAATCTTAGCCACGCTTGTATACGGTAACTCAGGTCTGAACATTCTAATGCTCTCATGGAAAAGTGAGTGACACTTTTCAAATTTCCTTCAGCGAAGATGAAGGTGAATGTTGTACATAGTGCCACTAAGTCAAAGACTCAGTGAAATGGAGAAGTAGAACAAAAAAACACCACATTAACCAGAGGAGATGAAAATAAAACGCAGAGCAGAAAATAGTGATACAAGAAAAATACTAACAGAACTGATAAATCAGGAAGAATACAAAAAAACAAAACAAAACAAAACAAAACAAAACTAGAAACACAGAGAGAAAACACAAATGACCAATGTCAGGAAATTAAATAAAGAAATATGGCTTTGTTATCACTGAAATGAAACACTAGTCAGACAATAACCTGAATATTTTGAAGTCATTAAGTTTTGGCCACCTATATGATGGCTTAAAATATTTTCTCCCATTACTTTTCTCCTACCTTTTAGAAGCATTAGTGAGAAAGTGTGTAAGTATGTTTGAAATTTTGCCATGGTTTTCAAAAACATATTTCTTTCCTCTCTATTTTTAATTTTCTATTTTTAAAATTTTCTATTGCTTTTATCATCAAGCTTGAAAAATTCTCTTGTTTGGTGATTTCCCTGCTGTAATTGTTGGTCTAAAAATTTTCTTCACTTGTGTGTCTGTTTGTGAAGTTTTTGTTTGTATAAAATTTTCCTATATATTCTTTTTGTTGTTCTTTTGGTTTGGTTTGTTTGTTTTCTTTTCTTTTGTTTGTTTGTTTGTTTTGTTTTGGAGATAGGGTTTCTCTGGAACAAAACTAGCTGTCCTGAAACTCTTTTTGTAGGTAAGGCTGGCCTTGGACTCCTGAAGATCCTCCTGCCTCTGCTTCCCAAGTGCTGATATTAAAGGTATGTGCCACCACTGCCAAACTTCTATACATTTTTGGATACAAGTTATAATTAAGACACTTTTGATTTACTTCTTTCTTATAATGGTATCTATGCTGATATGGGGCTATGTTTGTTTTTTCTTTTTTCTTTTTTTGCATGCCACACAGTTATCAACCGGATTTTATGTGTTTAGATTTCATCTTTCCTTGGTACTAAGTGATATTGTCTTATTTCTATTTTTTCTAGGTTACCACTGAAGTAATTAGAAACATCTTGATTATTGTAGATGGAACATCAAATATCTAGAATACAGAATATAAGGTATTTTATTTAGAGATTATAAGGTTTAAATTTTCCAATTTAATCTATAGGTAAATACAGAATAATGCAACTGCTTTGGTATTAATCAAGTTTTATATGAGCTCATGTCTCATATCTAGGTGTACTAGATATGTGAATATTAGCAGAGAATACTTGACAACAATACAGCAAAAAAGAAACATCTGTGAACCTGAAGTTCACTGCAAGTAAAAAAATGGTGGGAGGACTTGAAGGAGAGATTCATAGTTTTGAAATATCCACTAAGTATAAAAGTAATACAAGCCACTGAAGTTGATAAACAGAATAACATGAAGGGTAAAAATAAAGAACTTTGAAAAGTCATATTTTCTATGAGATTTCTTTTAAAAGTATAAAAGCCCATATCAGTGTACATTTAGGTATTTATTATTTCTATACTTTCTATGATTTTACATATTTTATGTAATTATTTAATGGACTTAATGGATAAACTTGTATATAATAAATTTTTATTTTCATTTTACTCTTTGAGGAATAAATAATTATATAGATAAATAAAACAAACAGATGCAAGCATTTTGCCTAAAATCCATATTTTAAATCTTTTAAATATATTTTGAATTAAGTTATTTTATCTGATAATTCATACCCTAATTGAGGACCTTATATGATGCATTCTACCGGATCAGCTGATTTCCAAGGAGACACATAAGGTGCATTTTTGTGAAATTAGAAAAAAGGAGAACAAAAACAGGAAAAAAAATTATTCATCTAGTATTAAATCTTAAGAATATAAAATGACAAAATAGTTCTGCTTGATGAAAATGAATGATTGGATTTTCTGGTATTTAATCGTTAATTAATGATTAAATTTGTCAGAAGTGCTATTAACGTAGATTCCTTTAACTTCATTTCCCAGTTAAGAATTTCCCTAGGAGAGAGCCCTATGGGGCTCCCATAGGAACTTTGCCCACAAATGTTCTAATTAACTGTACCAGAGGGTCTGCTGTGCTGTCTTGTTAATGCTCTCTATCCAGTTCTTCAGGGCCCATCATGTATCATTGTTCAGCGAGTGACAGCAGTCAGGTTATTAAAGGTGTAGATATTAAATTAACAACAGTAGTAAACATTGTAGCTGTACTTCACATCACAGCAGAACCAATGAAGTGGATGACAGTGAATCCAAGCTGATATTCTGCAGTGACAGATGGGCGTCATTTAACACAATACATCAGTGAGCAACCCACGTACCACAGCTGTCCTCCACTAAATGAATTAGATCAGGGTAATTAATCTAAGGCAGAGAGTATTACTAAACTGGATCCAATGCAGAATTAGAGAAGAATGAACTCTCTTGCTAAAAATCTGAAAAGGATTTTGCATTAATATTTCTAGTGCTGCTAACTTTTCCAGAAGATATTTCACTTCTTAAGACATATATAGATCTTCCTTTTGTTGAAACAACAATAACACAATAGCAAAGACCCTCCCATTTGAGCCTAAAATGGGTGATGTCTTTTATTTCTGTTCTAAAAATAGATGCTAGCAACAAATGAGGCTTAACTTGGCAGCAGCTCTTTAACCTAAATCCCATCTCATTATTTATTATCACATATGTTTGTTCGAAGCTCTAGTGCTTACAATAAGAAATTAGCTGTTAAGGTGTCATAGTTTTTATTGGTTTTACATTGATTGCCAAATTGATATTGATTAAATGGATGGGTAGAGGGAAAGACAGCTTGTTTTTCTTTCTGATTTCAATTTCTCTCCAACTAAAGGTCATTTTGATTTATATAAAAGCCAGATCTGGCTTACTAAAAGCCAGATAGACATGCTTAACAATGTGAATTTTCATAAAGGCATTCACAAATTTAAAATTATTCAAAGCATATTTTAAGACATGTATTGCCAATTTAGCCTTCCCTTTGCATAAATTATTTAAGTCCATATGTATAAGAAAACACAATGGATTTTTAAAAAATTTTCAAGTGTTTGTATGGTGCTAAAGGAATATTCTGTAATGTTTGTCTCTATAGAATAAAGTACTCTTACCATTATGCTACCAAGATATCAAACTCATGATTAGAAAAAAAAATCAGAATCTTTATAAACCCCAGGTAAACAGATACATTCTTTATACTGTTAGTGCTAAATTAATTGTGAATAATTATACTTAATCTCTTATTAATCTTAAAAGTCACAAAACTTTGACATGGTCTTTGAATTTATGAATATTTTATGAATTTAATTCCTAATTTTTACTGTACAAACTTTGATGATTTTTTCTAAAAATATTTACAACTGACCATCGATCAAGCCCCTTGCTGCGTGCTTCATTGTTACAGTTCCCTCTGGCATATGTCTTTGCATCTTTTGTGCAGAAGTTCCTTTCTTCCGTTTATCATGGCAAGGAAAAAAATCACGCTACTAATTATAGGAGCTGAGATTTTTACACGGCAGGAGATATCCAAACACCAGGTCTTCCTTTATAAAGAATTTGCTGGTTCCTTGTTAAGCTAGTATGTCTTTGTTGGAGGCCTGCACCAATCAAGTCAAAGTATTGCATGTTTATTGTAGAAACTTAGCAAGCTGCCACTGGCAGAAGCTACCACCTGCACAGTATCTGATTTTAAAACTTTATTGTCTTCATCCTCAGTGATTAAAGTAAATTGTGAACTGACTGCTTGTCATATTTAAGTATTAAAATTGAAAGCATGTTCAAAAAGAAGTTTATAAACATACCTTAACATAAAATTATATTCAGCTTTTCTTTTAAAATGCCTATTTATATTAAATTACATTATTGTTATCATCAATCCTGTATCTATTATTGACATAGTGATTATATTAAAGAAAGAGGAAATATACTATTTAATTCAACTCCATTGAGTGATAACTGTTCTAGCTGAACATTTAGGTTGATTATAATGGCCTATCTACATTGATCAAAAGAATCAGTTTACAATACATTTTAAACATCAGCACATTTTAATCTTAGTGGTTTCACTTTCTTATTTTTCTGTTGTGGGGAAGTGTAATATTATGTGTTCTGTTTGGGGGACCACTGGCCAGAAACTATTGAGATATGAATTTTAGTTATTGCTATCTAGATATATTTTCATTATGTTCAGAAGCATTTGTCCATAACACCCTCTAATGTCTCCATATAGTTTAAATTCTACACTCAGATAGGCAACAATAAAATACTGCTAATTTTACTGTTGTAACCTATGATAGGACTATATAGAAGATGGCAATATTGTATTGTCCTTTATGTGAGAACTTTACTAAGTACCTGTTGTGGTTTATATTTAAAATGGAACCCAATGTCAAAGACTTGCTTGCCAACCCCTGTTGTTAATTTGGGATGAAAGAGTCATAACAGGTAAGGAGTAGATAGCTGGAGGAAGTTAGATTATTGTCTACGTTCTCTTGAAGAAGAAATACAGATTCTGGTCTCTGTGTGTGTGTCCGTCCATCTGTCTTTCTCTCTGTCCATCTCTGTCTCTCTCTCCCTTTCTCCCTTTTCACTCCTGTCCCCCCTCCTTGTTACTTTTTACTCTTCCTAGTATTGCCATGATGACATGCAGTCTCACTAGAGATCCAAACGCAATTACCCTCTCCTCTATTAAGCCAATATTTTCTCAAATATTTATTACAATGATGAAAAGTCAATTATATTATTTTTCATATTTTGGCATTTTAAAGATAATTTATATTTTTTAACCTTCAGTATATTATCTCCATTGAATCTGATGTTTTTAATTTCTAAAACGTGATAAGATTACTTTGATTATATCTCAAATTAGTAAAAGAAAGCTCAATTTCAAAAGATAAAACCTGAGCATGTGTGAAGAGCTATTTCAGTGTCTTCTGTGATTCAAGGACTGAGGGTTCATACTCACTGCCATACAACTGCAGTTTCTTGAGAAAAGTCTCTTTTTTGATGACTCAAGCTAATCTTTTATAAGAGATTCTGTCAACATCTAGACAGAACTAACCTCCTTAAAAAAGGAAAAATGATAAAAAAAAGAAAAGCAAAGCATCTACTTGACAGTGATTGTTAACTGGCACATCACCTTAGACATCTTGCTGGACTTCAGGTCTCTGTGATACAGATGCATTCTTTCTTTGGGCACATCTAGGAGTATGATACTTAAGCTTAGATTTGACTAATGGAATCTGAGTATAATATATGTCATGTTTAAAGTACTAAATATGATAAATATTACCTTTTTTTCTGAGACAGGCTTTCTCTGTGTAGCTTTGGAGTCTGTCCTGGAACTCGCTCTGTAGACAGGCTGGCTGCTAACTCAGAGGCCCACCTGCCTCTGTCTCCCAAGTGCTGGGATTAAAGGCCTGTGTGCCACCACTGACTGATAAATATGGTGAATATTATCTTAACTATTGCATGCTGTGGCTCAATTTTCCTATGATAAGGAAGAGCAAAATATTGATATTGACTGGCACAGAGTTCGCAGGTGATAAATGTATGTATGTATGTGTATGCATGCAGGCAGGCATGTATACACATATCTACATATGTGTATAAGAGACATATACGATGGAAAAGAAAATGCATAGAATTATAGAGTTTCAAGCTTTCTAGGTGTTCCAAAAAGAGTCCTGGTTGAGCTTGTGTTTGTAGCAACAGTCTTAGCCTCCTGAGAGCTGTGATTACAGGTATGAGCCACTAAACCCAGCTCAGAAAATATCTTCTGAATACAAATAAGAATAACAATGCAAGGCATTTGATATATTCACTTGCATAAATATAATAATTTCTACATGTGCATCTGAATATCACATCGCATTCTGAATATATGTATGGAAAGAAAGCAGGAAATCAGAGAAAGAGAGAGAGAGAGAGAGAGAGAGAGAGAGAGAGAGAGAGAGAGAGAGAGAGGGAGACAGAGAAAATGGGGGAGAGAGAAAATGAGAGAGAGAGAGAGAGAGAGAGAGAGAGAGAGAGAGAGAGAGAAATGAGAGGAAGAAAGAGAGGAGGAGGAGGAGGAAGACTTTAGAAGCAAACAAATTGGGGCTTACTATCACAGGTATGAGCAGCATACTTCTATATATTTTGTTCAGTTTTCTCACCCAAGAAATGAAAGTAATATTAAATTAGCAAGTCGGTATCTAGATAAAATGTAATACAGTCTATGAAACAGTCATCAGGATTCTGACACAGAGTAGAAGCTCAATACTTGTATATAATTCTCTAAATGAAATCAAAGAAGGGAAGGTTACCAAGGAGGACAACAAAACTTATTATTTTCTTTTTCTTGTTATCATCAATAATTTACATTGCACGACAGATATTCATTATCAACAAAGCAGATAAATTCTTAGAGAACCTTATCATTTTACTGTATGGGGAGAGCTCTCTATTGATAACCATCAACACTAAACTAAGACTGATGGATGATGACACCATTATCTTGCATTAGAAATTTATTAATGATCTATCTAAACTTAGATAAGAGTCACCATCATGATGCCATTAAATTTGTCCCGAGTTAAAGGAAATTTCCACCTAACTTACCACTTTTTAATTGCTTAAATAAATAAAAGAAAATTTTGAAGTCAAAATTATTAGCAATTTAAATCTTCCAAAAAATGATCATTTTAAAATTTTTCAGTTACTCTTGTTTTGTTGATGAAACCTTAAATTGTACAGAAATGTAACAATTATGTGTAGTACAATTAGATGCACCATTACATCAGTGTTTTATCTTCTTAGGCTTTCCTTACTGTACTAAATCTCTTGTTAAGTGTCAGCAGCAGAAATGCATACCCTAGCTCACAATGGGAGATAATCTTGTGTTATATATAAATGTGTGCTGTGATGGTTCATTTCAGTTGTTAGCCCGATCGGCTTATGAAACACCTAGGACAATAGTAAGGCAGATCCTCAGGTCAGTCTATGAGGGTTTTCCCAGAGAAGATTAACTAATCAAAATTAAGACCATGAACATGTATAGGGCCATCATCTCTTGGTGTAGGGCATTGGCTAAATAAAAAGAAAAAGAGAATAATGGGTTTTTTTTTCCTATCTTCTGTTTCCTGATCCATTCATATGTGAGTTAACAACTCCTAAGGGCACAATCCCCAGACTTTCCTGATGCTCTCCTGTTCCTTGATCCTGAACTGTATTGCCAAATAGTAAGTCAAACTAATCTTTGTCTCTTTTGATTGTTTTCATCAGGAACTTTAGCACAGTAATGAGAAAAGTTACTAGTTCATACATATAGGCATACGTGTACACACATGTAGACAAAGATTACATAAAGGTATGTGTATGTGCATTATTTGATAATGTAAGCAAAGTATTTACCTATTTACCTAAGTCTATGCGTTTTAAAGGTATCATTTCTCTAATGACAATATAAATGTAGATCAGAAATGGGTCTTCTAACAAGTCTGTTTAACTAATCACTGAAACAAAGCTATGGGAAATTTCCTGTCTACAGAACTTTTCCAAGCATTTCCAGCCTTGAATAGGAAGGAGGCAGTCCCAAAATGAAAGTTGCTGCAGTAGTTACAGATTTCTTTCAAGTATAACTTTTTAAAAATGCCAATAAACATCATTCAATGATTTCAATGAACAAGCTTGTATTGGTAGACTATGGATATTATCACTGTATGGTTACAATGTGACGTGTGTATGTGTGAATGTATGTGTGAATATACATTTAAAAGTCTTAATTTACATCTCATCTCCACTATGGTTAATTTCTAGAAATTTTAACATGGTTTTCTTATGGAGTCTCATTGTCAAATTGATTTGAAATTTGCTACTGCTGTTCTATGGAACAAAATGATTCTGCAATGAAAGTAAGTTCTAGCCTATATCAGAAACTCTATAAATGCTACTTACTTTCTGAATCTGCCTTTTCCTCAGATTATAGTTGTGGTGGTTTGAATGAGAACCCACACTGGCATGTATATTTGAATGTTTTGTTCAAAGTTGAGAGAACTGTTTGGGAAGGATTAGGAAGTGTGGCATTATAGAAAAGGATGTATCACAGTGATAGGCTTTGCGGTTTAGAAAAGGCATGTTATTCCTAGTTAGTTCTCTCTTTGCCTTGTGTTGTTTTCTTAAAATGTAAGCTCTCAGCTACTGCATCAATACAATATCAACCTGCCTTCGGCCATGCTCACAGTCATGATGGTCCTAGAATCTAACCCTCTGGAACTATAAACCCCATTAAACTCATTCTTTTATAGGTTCATCCTTGCCTCTTCACAGCAATAGAAATGTACCTAAGACTAAAGTAAAAGTTTAAATTATATTTAATTCTAAAAAAGCTTAGTCCTAATAAAAATTGAGATAAATATTATTCATAGGTAACTACAAATTTGCATATATGCATATATATTAATTAATAAATTAACATGATTGGAAACAGATCTGTTAATGTCTCAGTTACCTCATTCTGATTATTATTTGTTTCTTTCTTACATTAGGGTTGCTTGGACTGCTGAGTGTTGTGTGATTGTGGATAATTGAGAGAACCTTGTTAATCTTTTTCAGTGAAAGAAGGTCATACTTTCACTCAGACATAAGGGCAGAATATTTGTCTTTCATTTTATATCTCTCCAAGATTAAAAAATATAAATGCTGTCTTTGAAATTATATAGATATGATGCATTTTTTCTAATATTCTTCTTATACATTGCCTATTAATATAGATTAAGTAAGAATCTTCTGGCCAGCTTGTTCTTGCTTGGTAGTCAGTTACATCCTGACCCTGATTATATCTCAAAACAATGAATAGTTCCTTTTTCTTCCTCATAATAGTAAATACATTACACCTTCTCAATATCTATGCAGGGAAGCAATGCTATACAAATGCTGAGCCTATGCTGCAGACTGTCGAAATGTCAATGTTGATAGGAAATTAGCATAACCGATGAGTCACACACAAGATCTATCATGTACTTAATTCTTTTCGTCTAAGGTAACCTAAAGGCACTATAATTTTACAGAGAGAATAACTTGTCTGAGAACAGAGGCTATTAATCTCTCTCATAACAGGCTGCTGAATCATTCTCATTCATTCTGTCATTGTCATTTTATAACGGAGTCTCAGACAAGTTTTGGAGGAACAAGATGTATAAGCGTTTGAAGTGCCAAGTATTCCCAGTTATGTCTTTAGTTTGTATTTGCTTAAGGCTTTTATGTGGCAACAATCCTCTTTTCAATTCACTCCCTCTTTCACTGTGTCACATTCAGCTAGTGCAAAAACTACAAACTGTAAAGCTGTTAGGGCTGTACTATCCATGAATAATCAGAAATTTTAGTGAAATATGTAGAAGTACTGATAGAGACTGACAAAATATCATTCTAAAAACTATGCTGAATCAAATACAGTTGTATGTTAAGATAAAAACTTTCTCTGAAATACTTTCAGGTGAAGTGAATATTTATTTTTCTACCAAATCCCTGTAGACAGAGGCTATTTCCTCATTTTTACTCGCCATAATGCCTCCCAAACTTATTTCCCTTTTATGTTTTATCTGTGTATGATGTGTTACTACATGTTAATATTTTACCTAAAAATAATTTTATATGGCATATTAATTTTAGAATAATTTCAAAACTTGAGAAACTATATTAAACATCAAATGACATTTTTTTGTCTGTGAAGATTGACTATAAGATTTAGTAAGTTAAAAATCTCTGTGGTGTATTTCTTCACAAACATTTTAAGATTAGATATATAATTTTACACCTATCAGAATGGCTAGGATCAAAACTAATGATGACTGCTTTTGCTGGAGGGGATGTTGAGTAAAAATAACACTCCTCCATTGCTGGTGCGGGCTAAAACTTGTACAACCACTTTGGAAATCAGTATGGCAGTCTCAGAAAACTTGGGAATCAATTTACTTCAAGACCCATCAGTATCACTCTTGGGCATATACCCAAAGGGCACAATAATACCATAAGGACATTTGCTCAAGTATGTTCATAGCAGCTTTGTTTGCAATAAGCCAGAACCTGGAAACAACCTAGATACCCATCAGCCAAAGAATGGCTAAAAAAATTGTGGTACATTTATACAATGGAGTACTACTCAGTGGTACAAAACAATGACATCTTTATGTGTTTTAGGCATCAGGGTGGTAACTGTAGTCTCATAGAAAGAGTTTTGCAATGGTCCTTCTGTCTCTATTATGTGGGACATTTTGAGAAGTATAGGTATTAACTCTTCTTTGAAGTTCTGGTAGAATTCTGCACTAAAAATATCTTGTTTGTTTGGGAGACTTTTGATGATAGTTTCTATATATTTGTAAATTAAAGGTCTATTTAAATTGTACACCTGGTCTTGATTTAATGTTAGTATGTGGTATCTATCCAGAACCAAGAAGGAAAATTACAGAATAATCTCCTTCATGGACATTGATGCAAAGATATTCAATAAAATTCTGGCAAATCAAATCCAAGAACACACCAAGAAAATCATCCACCATAATCAAGTTGGCTTAATTCCAGAGATGAAGGGATGGTTCAACATATGGAAATCCATCAATGTAATTCACGATATAAATAAACTGAAAAAAAAACATATGATCATCTAATTAAATGCTGTAAAAGTATTCAACAAATCCAACACCCCTTCATGATAAAGGTCTTAGAGATCAGGAAGATAAGGAAAGCCTTCCGACACCACCCTGACAATGAGGGAACCAGCATAAGACCAAACTAGGCCCTCTGAATGTGGGTGACAGTTGTATGGCTGGGACTGACTTTGGGGACCCTGACACTGAGACAAGGATCTATCTCTATTGCTTTTTTTGGCTTTTTGGAACCCATTCTCTCTGAAGGAATACATTTTTAGCCTAGATATGGGGGGAGGGGCTTTGTCCTGCCTCAAAGCAATGCGCTGTACATTGTTGACTTCAAATGGGAAGCCTTACTTGCTCTGAGGAGTGAATAGGGGTAGGAGGGTGGAAGGTAGAGGGACCAAGAGGAGCAGAGGGAGTGTGGAAAGTGGACTGGGCATGTAAAATGAGAAAAAAATAGTTTTTAAATAAAGTTTTTAAATTAATTAATGTGTAGACAAATAGCTGGAACTAGAAAACATCCCGAGTGAGGTAACCAAGGCCCAGAAAGACAAATGCGATATGTACTTACTTATAGGTGGATATTAGATGCAAAGCAAAGGATAACCAAGCTACAATCCACAATCCCAGAGAAACTAGGTTAAAAAGGGAACTCTAAATGAGACATATATTGAGGGCCCTAGGAAGGAAAATAGTTACGATCTCCTGAGTAAACTAATGTGGGGTGGGTAGAAGGAGGAGATGGGGGAAGGCAGCATGAGTGATCAAGAAGACTGAGTTGGGGGAAGAATGAAAGAGCTATCTTGATAGAAGGAGCCATTATGAGAATAAGGAGAAACCTGGTATTAAGTAAAATCTCAAGTATCTGTAAGGATGACCCCAGCTAGGACTCCTAGCAATAGTGCAGATGGTCTCTGAAAGGGCCTTCTCCTATAATCAGATTGGTGACTACCCTAATTGTCATCATAGAACCTACATCTGGTAACTGATGGAAGCAGATGCATTGACCCATAGCCAGTCACTGGTCTGAGTGTTTGGAGTTCGATTGAAAAGATGGAGGAAAGATTATATGAACAAGGGATGTCAAGAGAAAGATGGAGAAAACTACAGAGACAGTTGACCTGACCTAGTAGGAGCTCATAGACTCTGGACTGAGAGCTAGGGAAGCTGCATGGGACTTAACTAAAGCTTCTGAATGTGGGTGATAGTTATGCGGCTTGACCTGTTAGGGCATGCCTATCAATGGAGCCAGTACCTGACCTGACATTTTGGAGACCATTGCCTATGTTGGGATATTTTGCTCAGCCTTGATCTGGTGGGTAGAGACTTGTTCCTTCTTCAAGTTGGTATGTTAGACCTTGTTGACTCCCAAGGAAGACCTTACATCATCTGAGGAGTGGATGGGGGATGGGAAGGAGGGGAGTGAGGGGATGGAAGAATGAATAGAAGGGGAATTTGTGTTCGAGACCAGCCTGGTCTACAAGAGCTAGTTCCAGGACAGGCTCCAAAACCACAGAGAAACCCTGTCTTGAAAAAACAAACAAACAAACAAAAAAAAAGAAGGGGAATTTGGGGTTGGTATGTAAAATGAAGAGTACAATTTTAAAATAAAAATATGAAAAAAGAATGAGAGAGAGAAAACCAAATTCTTAAAGTTGGATATATATATATACATACACACATATATATATATGTGTGTGTGTGTGTGTCCATGTGTGTTTAGAACAGTTGCAGAGTAACAGAATTTTAATACATTTCTTGAAAAAAAATGTCTTATTATTAATATGATATTTTCATGGAACATTTTTCATAGTTAATAAACCATTGTTACTCCCTGTTAATTAAGTCTGTCTGTGCTTCATAACCTTTCTGTTCCCTAATTCTATTCAGTATATCAGATTACTTAGTAATATCTCATTTATGGAAGCATCTCTGAATTCTTTCTGGTTGAAGATTTTGATGAATTTGAGAAAAATTGATCAGGTATAACTAAATATGCTTTAAAGAGGATGCCACACACATATGCAATATTTTATTAATTCTAGTGAATTTCACATGATTCTCTTGATCTCTTCTATGATCTACTTCCACCCTGAAAACCCCACCCAATTTTATATTATGTTTATATTATTTTATATCCCACTTAATCTAATTTATACTGCATATGTATGAATAAAAATATGGCCATCCATGGAAAATATTAAATCTGAAAAGATGACACTCCTCAAAAATTAGACACTCCCTCTTCTACTAAGCGGCCATCAAGTGTCAATAGTAGAAGGTGCAGGGATTCATGTGTCCTTTCCTCTCCATGCTATAATGTCAATTGACTTAGTTTTGTACATATTTTGTATAGTAAGCTATATATGTGAGTCAATGAGTCTACCTCTCCCATAAAATCCAGAAGACGTTATTTCATTCTAGTTTTCCCATCATCTGGATCCTACAGTCTTTCAGAAAATATCTTTTGATATTTTCTGAGTATCAGTGGGAAATGACATGACACAGATATCCAATTTGTGACTGAAGATTCAGTACACAACTAGTATCTTTATTTTGAAAAGTTGTGAGTTTATGTATTAACCGTGGTATAATAAATGAAAAAGCTTCCATGATGAAGAATGAGAGATATATTAATTTATCAACACACACACATGATTTTATTGGTGTGAAAAGACACCATGACCACAGTAACTCTTCTTTACCCTTCTAATCAAAACTTTTATTTATTTTTAATTTTTTTCATTTTATATACCAACCTGAGTTCATCCTCCCTCCGCTTCTCCCACTCCCCACCACTGCCCCTTCCCACCCTCCCTTACAGGGGGTAAGGCCTCCTTTAGGGCATCCATGAAGTCTGGTATACCAAGGTGAGGCAGGATCAAACCCCTCCCTCTATATCAAGACTGAGCAAGGTATTCCACCATAGGAAATGGGCTCCAAAAAGTCAGTTATGTACCTCGGATAAGTCCTGGTCCTACTGTCAGATTCCCCAACCAGCAGATCAAACCACATAACTGTCACTCACATTCAGAGGGCCTAGTTCAGTCCCATGCAGTTTCTGCAGCTGTCAGTCCAGAGTCCATGAACTCCTACTAGCCTCAGGTCTGCTGTCTTTGTGGTTTTCTCCATTATGATATTGACAGCCCCTGGTCACATTGTCATGCCCGTGCAATGGGACCCCCAAACAAGACCACCAGAGTCAGTATCTCTACAAACACACTGGGGTTTACTGATTCTAAGTTTGCTAACTCTGACCTTAACCAGACACTCTGACACAGTGGGTGTGGGAAAAAGCCCCGAGGCTTCAGGAGAAGGGGATTTTAAAGGGAAAAACTACAGGCAGGGTGGCACAGGCCTAGCGTTTTGGGACTGGGTAAAAGTATACAACTTTTGAACTCATTGGTTGGAGTATAGGGGGATTTTAAAATAATGAGTGCCATCAGACAAGAATTTCAAAACAGTGGCTAATCATATACCTACAAAGACATTTGAAGCAAACAGATGCTGTTTGGACATCCTGGTGGGTTACTCTGACAAGGGCTGGCACAATTTCTTTAGAATGTTTATTATTTTACTGGGCTGCATTCACTCCCCTAGTTAGATCCTGTCTAAATGACATAGAATCATATCACAAGGACATTTGCTCAACTATGTTCAGAGCAACATTATTTGTAATAGCCAGAACATGGAAACAACCTAGATGTCCCTTAGCTGAAGAATGGATAAAGAAAATGTGGTACAAATTTTACAATGGGGTATTGCTTAGTAATAAAAAACAATACCATCTTGAAATTTGCAGGCAAATGAATGGAACTAGAAAAAAATCATCCTGAGTGAGGTAACCCAGAACCAGAAAGACAAACACAGTATGTACTCACTTATAAGTAGATATTAGATATAAAACAAAGGATAACCAGACTGTAATTTACAACCTCAGAAAAGCTAGGTTAAAAGAAGAATCTTAAGAGGGACACATATGGAAGGCCCTAGGAAGGGAAAATATCCTGGGTAAACAGAGAGGAGGGGGTTGAAGGGAGGGAATGGGGGATGGGAACATGAGGAATCTAAAGGCCAAGTTGTGGGGAGGGATGGAATGAGGGAACAAGAAAGAGCTATCTTGATTAAGGGAGCCTTTATGGGTTTAGGGAGAAACCTAGTGTTAAGGAAATTCTCAGGAATCCATAATGATGACCCCAATTAAGACTCCTAGCATAGTGAAGAGGGTACCTCAATGGGTCTTTTCCTATAAATCGATTAGTGACTAACCTAATTGTCATTATAATACATATATCTAACCAGTGATGGAAGCAGATGCAAACATCCACAGTCTAGCACTAACTAGGCTGATCTCCTGGAGTTCAATTGAAGCAAGGGAGAGAGATCATATGACCATAGCAACTCTTATAAAAGAAATCATTTAATTGGGGCTGGTTTGCATGTCAGAAGTTTAGCCCATTATTGTCATGGCAGGGAGAGAAATGGTATGTAAACAGATATGGTGCTGAGAGTTCTACATCTGGATTCTCAGACATCAGTAAGAGACATTGAGCTTCTAGGCCTGGAGCCTAGCTTGAACTCTTTTAAACCTCTAAGAACAGGTCCAGAGACACTTCCTCCAATAAGGCCACACCTTCTCCCACAAGGTCACACCTCCAACAAGGCTACTCCCCATGAGTCTCTGGGGGGGGGGTTATTCAAATTACCACATATATTTATAAATATACCATGTTGTTTCAGGGGATCATCATTGGAGCTCCCACAGACCATAGTAGGGTACAGTGTTGATGAGCCTTCTCTTCTGGAAGACTACATAGCACATCCCTTGGGTACAATGAAAGCTATTCAGAAAGGATGGATTTCTAGGACTGTGTAAGCTTGATTTCTCAGTGTCCTCTGAGCAAAAAGGGTTTTAATCTTAAGTCAACAAGAGATAAATATGTACAAAAATATAGTGATTTCATAGTAAAACAAATGTTATGAGAGTAAGCAACTACTTATAGAATAGAATTGATAACCACTCTATAAGGTGGAACCCATACATGGCACCACCAAAGTAGCCAACATCCTTAATGCAGTAAGCCATGGTCCTAGCGGAAAACTTACTACTATTCTGCTAAAGGACAGCAATAAAACTACTCCTAATGATATATTGCTATACCCATATGTCAGCTTGTTGTTCAACCTTCATCAGAGAAGTTTCTTTTTGTAGTATGTGTTAATTAACAAAGAGACCCACAACTGTGCAATGTGCAGGGAATGAAAGATTTGGAGGAATTTAGCCCTAAATGGAGTGTCTTCATCAAACCTCTCTACTCAAGGCACCAGGAAGGATTAAAGAATTTGTGAGATCACAGATGCCTCCAAAGAAACAGTGTCAAACAGTGTCTTACAGAAAACAAAACAAAACAAACAAACAAAAAAACAAACAAACAAAAAACAGGAATGATACACAAACGCACTTGCAGAAATTATAACACTATGCACAGGACCAAACAGTTCCAAGCCAGACAGGGTCAGGACACTGATAGGGGACCTGGATATGGGATCTCACCCCAGTAAATAATCTGTTTGCAATTAATAGATTTTGGGGAAATGAAAACTTATTTTTATATAATGGAGATTCACAGAATATATCAGTCACACTCTAGGGAAGACCCTTTTCTGTGTGGATGGCCAACCCAAAACAAGTCCAAGGTTTATTGGGGGGGGGGCTTTATCTTTTTTTTTTTTTTAACAATTTTGGGTTTTTTTGCATTTTGCTTGTTTTAGGATACTGAAACATATATGTCCATATGTATACATGTACACAGAAGAAATTCAGAGATTTTAAAAGTATATACTTATGATTTTATGTATGTGTGGGTATATATATATATATATATATATATATATATATATATATGACTATGTATACCTAGATTTAGATCCTCCTCTAAACAGATTCCATCTGTTGCTGACAAGTAACTTTCAGTATTCTTTTTTTTTTCTTCTTTTTTACTTAAAATTTCCAACTGCTCCCCGTTTCCCATTTCGCTCCCCCTCCTCCCACATATTGCCCCCTCCCCCCACTCCCCTCCCCCTATCCCCACTCCACTTCTCCTCCCCCTAGTCCACTCCCCCTCCCTCTCGATACTGAAGAGCAGTCCAAATTCCCTGCTCTACATGAAGACCAAGGTCCTCCCACTTCTATCTAGGTCCAGGAAGGTGAGCATCCAAACAGGCTACGCTCCCACAAAGCCAGTTCATGTATTAGGATCGAAACCTAGTGCCATTGTCCTTGGCTTCTCATCAGCCTTCATTGTCCGCCTTGTTCAGAGAGTCCAGTTTCAACCCATGCTTATTCAGTCCCAGTCCAGCTGGCCTTGGAGAGCTCCCAATAGATCAGTTCCACTGTCACAGTGGGTGGGTGCACCCCTCGTGGTCCTGATTTCCTTGCTCATGTTCTCCCTCCTTCTGCTCCTCATTTGGACCTTAAGAGCTCAGACGGTTGATCCAAATTGGGTCTCTGTCTCTCTCTTGATCCATCGCCAGATGAAAGTTCCTGTGCCATTCTCCTTGGCCTCTTGTCAGCTCTCATTGTCCACCACATTAAGAGAGTCCGGTTTTATCCCATGTTTTTTTCAGTAGCAGTCCAGCTGGCCTTGGTGAGCTCCCAATAGATCGGCCCCCCTGTCTCAGTGGTTGGGTGCACCCCTCATGGTCCTGACTTCCTTGTTCATGTTCTCTCTCCTTCTGCTCCTCATTATAACCTTGGGAGCTCAGTCCGGTGCTCCAGTGTGGGTCTCTGTCTCTATCTCCATCCATCGCTAGATGAAGGTTCTATGGCGATATGCAAGATATTCATCAGTATGATTATAGGATAGGTTCATTTCAAGTTCCCTATCCTCAGGTGCCCCAATGAACTAACTGGGGACATTGCCCTGGGCTTCTGGTAGCCATTCCAGGTTCAAGTCTCTTGCCAACCCTTAGGTGGCTCCCTTAACTAAGGTATGAGTTTCCCTGCTCCCCCATCCAAACTTCCTTTACCCCCAATCACCCCGATTCCCCCAGTTCCCCTCATCCTCTCCTTCACACTTTTCTCTCCCCATCTCCCCTCATCCCCATCCCACCCCACCCCCCAAGATTCCCATTTTTTGCCCATCAATCTTGTCTATTTCCTATAGCTGGGAGGATATCTATATGTTTTTCCTTGGGTTTACCCTCTTGTTTAGCTTCTTTAGGATCACAAATTATAGACTCAGTGGCCCCTATCCATGGCTAGAAACCAATTATGAGTGAGTACATCCCATGATCTTCTTTTTGGGTCTGGGTTACCTCACTCAGGATCGTATTTTCTATTTCCATCCATTTGCATGCAAAATTCGAGAAGTCATTGTTTTTTACCGCAGAGTAGTACTCTAATGTATATATATTCCACACTTTCTTCATCCATTCTTCTATTGAAGGGCATCTAGGTTGCTTCCAGGTTCTGGCTATTACAAATAATGCTGCTATGAACATAGTTGGACAAATGCTTTTGTCATATGATAGGGCATCTCTTGGGTATATTCCCAAGAGTGCTATTGCTGGGTCCAGGGGTAGGTTGATCCCAATTTTTCTGAGAAACCGCCAGACTGATTTCCAAAGTGGTTGCACAAGTTTGCAGTCCCACCAGCAATGGATGAGGGTACCCCTTTCTCCACAACCTCTCCAGCAAAGGCTATCCTTGGTGTTTTTGATTTTAGCCATTCTGACAGGTGTAAGATGATATCTCAAAGTTGTTTTGATTTGCATTTCTCTGATCGCTAAGGAGGTTGAGCATGACCTTAAGTATCTTTTGGCCATTTTAACTTCTTCTGATGAGAATTCTCTGTTCAGTTCAGTGCCCCATTTTTTAATTGGGTTAATTATCCTTTTAAAGTCTAGTTTCTTGAGTTCTTTATATATTTTGGAGATGAGACCTTTGTCTGTAGCGGGGTTGGTGAAGATCTTCTCCCAGTCAGTAGGCTGCCTTTTTGTCTTAATGACGGTGTCCTTTGCTTTACAGAAGCTTCTCAGTTTCAGGAGGTCCCATTTATTCAATGTTGCCCTTAATGTCTGTGCTGCTGGGGTTATACATAGGAAGCGATCTCCTGTGCCCATATGTTGTAGGGTACTTCCCATTTTCTCCTCTATCAGGTTCAGTGTGTTCAGATTGATATTGAGGTCTTTGATCCATTTGGACTTGAGTTTTGTGCATGGTGATAGATATGGGTCTATTTTCATTCTTCTACAGGTTGACATCCAATTGTACCAGCACCATTTGTTGAAGATGCTTTCTTTCTTCCATTGTATACTTTTAGCTCCTTTATCGAAAATTAGTTGTTCATAGGTTTGTGGGTTAAAATCCGGGTCTTCTATACGATTCCATTGGTCGACTGCTCTGTTTTTATGCCAGTACCACGCTGTTTTCATTACTGTAGCTCTGTAATAGAGTTTGAAGTCAGGGATGGTAATGCCTCCAGAAGTTCCTTTATTATATAAGATTGTTTTGGCTATCCTGGGTTTTTTGTTTCTCCATATAAAGTTGATTATTGTCCTTTCAAGATCTGTGAAGAATTTTGATGGGATTTTAATGGGGATTGCATTGAATCTATAAATTGCCCTTGGTAGAATTGCCATTTTTACTATGTTGATCCTCCCAATCCAGGAGCAAGGGAGATCCTTCCATTTTCTGGTATCCTCTTCAATTTCTTTCTTCAATGCCTTAAAGTTCTTGTCAAATAGATCTTTCACTTCCTTGGTTAGAGTTACCCCAAGATAGTTTATGCTTTTTGTGGCTATCGTGAAAGGTGATGATTCTCTTATTTCCCTCTCTCCTTCCATATCCTTTGTGTATAAGAGGGCGACTGATTTTTTGGAGTTGATCTTGTATCTTGCCACATTACTAAAGGCGTTTATCAGCTGTAGGAGTTCTTTGGTGGAGTTTTTGGGGTCGCTCATGTACACTATCATATCATCTGCAAATAATGCAAGTTTAACTTCTTCCTTTCCAATTTGAATCCCTTTTATCCCCTTATGTTGTCTTATTGCTATTGCTAAAACTTCGAGAACTATATTGAAGAGGTATGGAGAGAGTGGACAGCCTTGGCGTGTTCCTGATTTTAGTGGGATGGCTTTAAGTTTCTCTCCATTTAATTTGATATTAGCTGTCGGCTTGCTGTATATAGCTTTAATTAAATTTAGGTATGACCCTTGTATCCCTAATCTCTCCAAGACTTTTATCATAAAGGGATGTTGAATTTTGTCAAATGCTTTTTCAGCGTCTAATGAAATGATCATATGGTTTTTTTCTTTCAGTTTATTTATATGATGGATTACATTGATAGATTTGCGTATGTTAAACCAGCCCTGCATCTCTGGTATGAAGCCTACTTGATCATAATGGATAATTTTTCTAATGTGTTCTTGGATTCGGTTTGCCAGAATTTTGTTGAGGATTTTTGCATCGATGTTCATGAGTGAGATTGGCCTGTAATTCTCTTTCTTGGTTGGGTCTTTGTGTGGTTTTGGTATCAGAGTTACTGTAGCTTCATAAAAGGAATTTGGCAATGACTCTTCTGTTTCTATATTGTGAAATACCTTAAGGAGTATAGGTATTAGGTCTTCTTGGAAGTTCTGGTAGAATTCCGCATTGAAACCATCTGGTCCTGGACTTTTTTTGGAAGGGAGGTTTTTGATAACCGCTTCTAATTCTTCACGACTAACAGGTCTATTTAGGTTGTTCACCTGGTCCTGGTTTAACTTTGGTATATGGTATTTATCTAAAAAAGTGTCCATTTCTTTTGCATTTTCCAGTTTTGTGGCATACAGGCTTTTGTAGTAAGATCTAATGATTCTCTGAATTTCCTCTGTGTCTTTGGTTATGTCTCCCTTTTCATTTCTAATCTTATTAATTTGCAAATTCTCTCTCTGCCGTTTGATTAGTTTGGATAGGGGTTTATCAATCTTGTTGATTTTCTCCAGGAACCAGCTTTTTGATTTATTGATTCTTTCAATTGTTTTCTGTGTCTCTATTTTGTTGATTTCAGCCCTCAGTTTGATTATTTCCAGTCTTCTACCCCTTCTAGGTGCGTCTGCTTCTTTTTTTCTAGAGCTTTCAGGTGGGCTGTTACGTCTCCAATGTGTGCTTTCTCTGTTTTCTTTAAGTGGGCAGTTAGTGCTATGAACTTTCCTCTCAGGACTGCTTTCATAGTGTCCCATAGGTTTGAGTATGTTGTTTCTTTATTTTCATTGTCTTCAAGGAAGACTTTAATATCTTTCTTTATTTCTTCCTTAATCCAGGTACGGTTCAGTAGTTGACTATTCAGTTTCCATGAGTTTGTAGGCTTTCTGGGGGTAGCATTGTTGCTGAATTCTAGCTTTAATCCATGGTGATCTGATATGATACAGGTGGTTATTAATATTTTTTTGTAACTGTGAATGTTTGCTTTGTTACCGAGTATGTGGTTGATTTTTGAGAAGGTTCCATGAGCTGCAGAGAAGAAGGTATATTCTTTCCTGTTTGGGTGGAATATTCTATAGATGTCTGTTAAGTCCATTTGATTCATTACCTCCATTAATTCTCTTATTTCTCTGTTAGGTTTCTGTCTGATTGACCTGTCCATTGGTGAGAGAGGAGTATTGAAGTCTCCTACTATTAATGTGTGCGGTTTGATGGCTGCCTTGAGTTTTAACAATGTTTCTCTTACGTACTTTTATATTAGGGTGCTTTTATATTAGGGGCATAGATATTCAGGATTGAGATTTCATCCTGATGAATTGTTCCTGTTATGAATAGAAAATGTCCCTCTCCATCTCTTCTGATTGATTTAAGTTTGAAGTCAACTTTGTTAGAAATTAGTATGGCCACACCTGCTTGTTTCCTAGGTCCATTTACTTCATAAGCCTTATCCCAGCCCTTTACTCTGAGTAGATGTCTGTCTTTGTGGTTGAGGTGTGTTTCTTGTAAACAGCAGAATGTTGGATCCTGTTTTCGTATCCAATCTCTTAGTCTGTGCCTTTTTATAGGAGAGTTGAGTCCATTGACATTAAATGATATTAACGACCAGTGGTTGTTAACTCCGGTCATTTTTTTTAGTAGTAGATTTTGTGTGTTTCCCTTCTTTGAGATGTGCTGGTAAAGGGTTTCTAGATGTCTGAGTTACTGTGGTCATTGTTGGACTCCTTGATTAGTGATTTTCCTTCTATTACTTTCTTTAAGGCTGGATTTGTGGCTACGTATTGTTGAAATTTGTTTTTATCCTGGAAAATTTTGTTTTCTCCATTTATAGTGAACGAAAGCTTGGCTGGGTATAGTAGTCTGGGCTTGCATCCATGGTCTCTTCTTTTCTGCAGTACATCTATCCAGGACCTTCTGGCTTTCATGGTTTCCATAGAGAAGTCAGGTGTAAGTCTGATAGGTTTACCTTTATAAGTAACTTGGCCTTTTTCCTTTGCTGCTCTTAGTATTCTTTCTTTATTCTGTATGCTTTGTGTTTTGATTATTATATGGCGAGAGGATGTTTTTTTTTGATCCAGCCTATTCGGTGTTCTGTATGCTTCTTGAACCTTCATAGTATATCTTTCTTTAGGTTGGGAAAGTTTTCTTCTATAATTTTATTAAATATATTTTCTGGACCGTTGAGCTGCACTTCTTCTCCTTCTTCTATTCCTATTATTCTTAGGTTTGATCTTTTTATTGTGTCCCATATTTCCTGAATGTTTTGTGATGAGAATTTGTTGGCCTTGCTGTTTTCTTTGATCAGCGTGTTTATTTTCTCTATGGTATCTTCAGAATCTGAGATTCTTTCTTCTATTTCTTGTATTCTGTTGGTTATGCTTGTTTCTGTAGTCTCTATTCGTTTACCTAGATTTTCCCTGTCCAGCTGGCCTTCTGTTTGTGTTTTCTTCTTTGCCTCCATTTCAGTTTTTAAGTCTTGAACTGTTTCCATTATTTGTTTGATTGTTTTTCCTTGGTTTCCTAGGGTATCATTCACTGATTTACTCAATTCTTCAAACTTTCTGTTATACTTCTCATCCATTTCTATAAGGGCATTTTTTACATGCTGTTTAAGGGCATCAATCACTTTCATAAAGTCAATTTTATCTACTTCTTCATGATTAAGGTGTTCATGTCCTCCTGTTGTGAGGTCGCTGGGTTCTGGTGGTTTCATATAGTTTTTCAGATTGTTGGGTGAATTCTTGCATTGGCGCCTGCCCATCTCTTTCTCCGAATGCTCCCCTATGGATCTTCTTTTACCGGATCAGGTCTCCTTGCCTACTGATGTACTTTCCCAGTGATGGCACCCTGCAGTGATAGCTCTCCTGGTGCTCCAGTGATGTCTCTCCTGGTACCAATATCAGATCTCCGTGCCCAAAGACGGCTCTCCTGGTACCCAGATTAGCTCTCCCACTGATGGCTCTCCTGGTGCCAAGATCAGATCTCCGTGCAGGTTGGGTAGTTCGTAAACAAAGGCCTTACCTTGCTTGGTGCAGGCAGGCCAGTGAACCAAAGGAAGTCTCGCCTGCCTACTTGCCCTGAGGATTTGCCCCCAGCGCCAGACAGACTGAGCTGGATGGTGTTATTTGCCCAAAGAGGAAAGGGGGCAGAAGGAAGAAGGGTTCTGGATGCAAGCTGGGTGGGACAAGAAGAGAGAGGCAGTATGCAGGGTGTAGAGCCCCTGCATGGAACCCAGGGAGTATAGGGTGGGGGATGAGGAACTTCAGAGTTCCCTGTCCAGGGCTGCTTCCGCCGCCGCCAGTCAGGTCACAAACTCACCCCGCTGCTGTCTCTCCTGGTGCCTAGATCAGATCTCTGTGCAGGTTGGGTAGTTTGTAAACAAAGGCCTTACCTTGCTTGATGCAGGCAGGCTGGAGAGACAAAGGAAGTCTCGCCTGCCTACTTGCCCTGAGGATTTGCCCCCAGCGCCAGACAGACTGAGCTGGATGGTGTTATGTGCCCAAAGAGTATTCTTATAAAAGCAATACGATATAAGATCATCTCTTAAATATCTGTTGTGAATTTTCTGAATTGCAAATATATCATAATCATCACTTAGATATTATACTCTATACCACCCATGAAACAAATATTTTCGACAAAAAATTATAGACATATGAAAGAGACTAATTTTATTTATTTATTTATTAAAGATTTCTGCCTTCTCCCCGCCACCACCTCCCATTTCCCTCCCCCTCCCCCATCAATTCCCCCTCCCTTATCATCCCTAAGAGTAATCCAGGTTCCCTGCCCTGTGGGAAGTCCA
Organism: Chionomys nivalis; assembly: GCF_950005125.1. Classification (NCBI taxonomy): domain Eukaryota; kingdom Metazoa; phylum Chordata; class Mammalia; order Rodentia; family Cricetidae; genus Chionomys; species Chionomys nivalis. The sequence continues at coordinate 192,062,998 of NC_080086.1, read as the reverse complement.
AGGACCACCCAGCTCCATCCAGGTCTAGTAAGGTGAGCATCCAAACTGCCTAGGCTCCCACAAAGCCAGTACGTGCAGTAGGATCAAAAACCCATTGCCATTGTTCTTGAGTTCTCAGTAGTCCTCATTGTCTATTATGTTCAGCAAGTCCGGTTTTATCCCATGCTTTTTCAGACCCAGGCCAGCTGGCCTTGGTGAGTTCCTGATAGAACATCTCCATTGTCGCAGTGTGTGGGTGCACCCCTCATGGTCCTGAGTTCCTTGCTCGTGCTCTGTCTCCTGCTCTTGATTTGGACCTTGAGATTTCAGTCCAGTGCTCCAATGTGGGTCTTTGTCTCTCTCTCCTTTCATCACCTAAATGTTTTTCTTTGGGTTCACCTTCTTATTTAGCTTCTCTAGGATCATGCATAATAGGCTCAACGTCCCCTATTCATGGCTAGAAACCAAATATGAGTGAGTACATCCCATGTTCCTCTTTTTGGGTCTGGCTCACCTCACTCAGGATAGTGTTTTCTATTTCTGTCCATTTGCCTGCAAAATTCAGGAAGTCATTGTTTTTTACTGCTGAGTAATACTCTAATATGTATATATTCCATACTTTCTTCATCCATTCTTCCATTGAAGGGCATCTAGGTTGTTTCCAGGTTCTGGCTATTACAAACAATGCTGCTATGAACATAATTGAGCATATACTTTTGTTGTATGATAGGGCATTTCTTGGGTATATTCCCAAGAGTGGTATTGCTGGGTCCAGGGGTAGGTGGATCCCGAAATTCCCGAGAAACTGCCATACTGTTTTCCAAAGTGGTTGCACAAGTTTGCATTCCCACCAGCAATGGATGAGTGTACCCCTTTCTCCACAACCTCTCCAGCAAAGGCTATCATTGGTGTTTTTTATTTTAGCCATTCTGAGGACCACCATAGAGACTAATTTTCTGTCATGCATCATGATTAATATATTTCACAGGTATTTTCCTTCCACTATTACACAATGTCAAAATTGCAACAAACTACATGATTTTGTTCAAAAATGTTTATTTAACATTTTATTTTATGTATGTATATAAATGTGAACTGTGCAAGTGTTATCTGAGCATGCCAGAACAGGGATCTGGATCCTATGAGCTGGAGTTAAAGATGTTTGTAAGCCTCTATGTGTTTGCTGGGAACCAACCTGTATTCTGTATAAAGTGTGGTGGTTTGAATGAGAACTGCCCCATAGGCTTCTAAGTGGGACTACTAGGTCACCAGTCAGTGGAACTGTTTGGGAAGTATTAGGTGTGGCGCTGTTGGAGAAGTATGTTAAAACTAGGAGGATGGCTTTAATATTTGAAAGGCCCGCATACTCCCAGCTAGCTCTTTGTCTCTCTGCCTCCTGATTGAGAATAAGAGCATATGCTGTTAGCCTCCTGCCTACTGCCATGATGGTCATTGACTCACCCTCTAAAAACTGTAATCTGCCAGTAAGTGCTTTCTTCTATAATTGCCTCAGGCATGTGTCTCATCAGTAGAATCGGGAACTCACCAAGGCCAACTGGACTGGGTCTGAAAAAGCATGGGATAAAACCAGACTCGCTGAACATAGTGGACAATGAGGACTACTGAGAACTCAAGAACAATGGCAATGGGTTTTTGATCCTACTGCACGTCTGGCTTTGTGGGAGCCTAGGCTGTTTGGATGTTCACCTACTAGACCTTGAAGGAGGTGGGAGGTCCTTGGACTTCCCACAGGACAGGGAACCCTGACTGCTCTTCGGGCTGCTGAGGGAGGGGGAGTTGATTGGAGGAGGGAAATGGGAGGCGGTGGCGGGGAGGAGGCAGAAATCTTAAATAAATAAATAAATAAATAAATAAAGCAACTAAGACAAATAGCATGTATTCTTAACTGTTGAGTAGCCTCTCCAATTCCCAAACAACATGATTTATAACAAAATATATAACACCCATATATCTTAAATGCATGCACTTTTTTTTTACAAAATAGTAATTATTTATATTTTCAAAAAGAAAAAATTAACATTTGGAAGTCTTCCCTTTGGAAGAGGGGCTAATCAGAAGTGACAGGACTGGCTCCTATGCAGGCGACAAGTCAGGTACAAACAGCCGGGCAATCTGGGCTGGAATTTTTTTCACATAGCAATAATAATAAAATTTCTTTTTCTCTTCTTTTTGTTTTATGTATTTTTCTGGATTTATTTCTTTTTCTTCTTTTTCTTCTTTTTTTTTTAGAAAAAGGGAGGGGGAAGGAAGAAAAAATAAAATCAGAGAAAAATGCCAAAAGAAAAAAACCACCATTTTCCACGATATCTAAAAACAGAACCATAGTTCTTGTCAAGACAGTATGAATTCTGGATGAATAACTTTTTTTTCCAGTTTTCAACACCAATAAAAATTTTGCAAAAGCCACTACCATCAAAACACTCATCTTCCCCCTTTGCCTTCATGTGTCACTTTTCATAAGAGGATAAAAGGATGGGCTCTGTATTTGCAAACGGTAAGTGTGAACGAGAGAGCTCTGCTGATACTTGCATGGTAGTAAGGAGTTTTCACAAATATCCAAGGTTTAGCACAGCTGGAAGGACTAAAATTTGCTTCTTTCAACATAAATACTACTGGAATTCACAAACTGATTTCTGAAAAAAAATTTTTTTCTTCTTTCTTTTTCCCTTCTCTTAAAACTAAATGTCCATTTTGTTTTCCTTTTTGCTCCAGGCACCTGACGATTTGTTCTGCTCAGTCAGATGCAGGCAGGTTTCTCCAAAGTACCATTGCCGGGATGTGCTTGGGGCCAGCACCTAAACTGAATCCCAGGGTCAACTTGGTCAGGCCAAAGAGAACACGGTGACATGGCAACAGGGTTTTCATTAGGTTGAGCAGCCCCGAGTCCTGGGCCCTTCCCTCCCCCCCACCCGTTCCCTAAGTTATTTAGTGCTGTTTTAAAGTCTGGGTCATGGTACAGTCTTTCCCCTGACACAGAGAAAAAGCTCCACAGATTGCGCCGTCTACCTGGTGATCAGTGGCAGCAACGATGGCTGCTGCTTTTGGAAAATAAATGGAGTCTTAGGATCTTAGGATTGCTTCAGGCGTTTGCGTGGGGGCCCCAGGAAAGGGCATTGTGCTGAAGCCAGAGAGCGGTATGCTTCAGCCACTAAGTGGGGATGTGATACCACCATTGACTTCCATCCAGAGATCTCCAAGACCTCTGTGGAGGTCAGCCAGGATGAGAATTTCTGCAGCGTTCTCCACGGAGAGGTTACTGCAGAGGGCATCCTCACACATGACCTTCAAACGCTCCAGGGCATACTTGTCAGCAGCTGCCAGCAAATCATCAGCCATTTTCTCAAGGTTTGGCGCCTTCCCTGTGTAGATGAAGCACACCATTTCCTTAAAGACATCAGGTTCCACATCATTGATTTCGACCCGATTCTTTTTGCTCTCCTCCATTTCGTGTTCAAACATGGCACTGAAAACCGGAGACCGAGCTGCTAGGATAGCCTTGTGAGCCTGGAATTCTTGGCCAGCCACACACAAGCAGCAATCTGTGAACCGGTAATTCTCCCATAGTCCTCCTAACTCATCCGCCAGCCGGCACTCAGGAACCTTCACCATGTTCATGGTGTTCTGTCCAAAAATATTGACGGAATCTTGTACTACACTCACCTCGCAGAAGAGGGTGAGCTTGTCATCAGGGAGAAGCCCATTGACCTCGTCCAAAAGAAAGTCTCTACGAATAAATTTTTTGAATCCCCAGTATTTGCCTTGCACGAACCTATAAGCTCGCTGACTCTCCATAGCTTTGGTTTCTTCTCCCTTGTCATTCAGGATGGAGAACTTGAACTTCGCCCGAAATTCACTCTTTGGACAGCTAACCAATAACAGGTAAAGTGACAGGTAATCTTTGCTTTCTTCATCTAACCCTTTTGGGTTTACTCGCAAACACCATTTCAGTTTATCATTGGCTCCTGATGAAAAAGATGAACTTTTTATGACTTCACCCATTTCCTCCCGGCAAAAACTAAAGTTATTGATGGTCCACATGTAGGAGAATTTCACTACCTTGATCTGTGAATAGCACCAGCTCTCAGCCACGGGACCACTCGACATTTCGGCCGTAGGTGGAGGACTTGGAACCCTTGACATCGCCAGTTTGAAGGTTAAACTGAGTTTTCAAAGTCAGGGGGCAGAGATTTCTGGTTTTTCTTCACCCTGAGAACGGCGGCGACAGCTGCTGGTCCCTGTCCCCCTGCGTTCGCCTCATACTGCCTGCAACATCCGGGACCTGCGGGACCGCCGATACACAAATACACACTCTCGGAGAGCGCACACACACACAAACACACACACACACACACACATACACACCGACACACACCGGCCCGGGCGTCCAATGCATGCACTCTTATAATGCCTTTGGTTAGATAGACTCTGTGACAGGTATTTTATAAATGCTGAATATATTTTGTGTTGAGAGAGTAAGTTTCTTCTCTGGTCATGGGGAAAATGTCACTTAGTGGTTATAAAAATTTCACTCTTACCATCTTCAGCTTTCCTACTTTTATTTTGATAAGAAAAGTTTTGATTCTGTACAAACAAGCCTTACAATGTTAATGTGAAAGTGTATTGCTCAGTTCTTCTCTTTTTCTTCTTCAGGAATTATCTATCACAGAGATTCATTTTCTGTGTCCAATTCTTCCACAACAAACATTTTAGTTATTATTTTTCAGAAGAGTTAAATTTGGTATTCAGAAGAATTAAATATATTATTCACAATTTTAATGTTAGTTTTTAATTATACTCATCAATTTATGCTCATTATGATTATAAAATTGTTATTTTCTTCCTACATTTTTACATTCCTTTCTGTTATAGTTCAAACATGAAACACTGTCATTTTTCTCCTAATAAGTTCATATAGTTGGGACTATCAGTCACAGTTAAAATATATATTTAGCTCAATTTCTAGCAAGATTACTGTCATCATATTCTCAGTGAGTAATGCAATCACTGGCACATACATGCTCATTAAATTTCTTTAATTAAAAGACAATAGTAAAATAAGCCTCAGATTTTTAAGACATAGATGACTTTCTCTTAAGTTGGAAAAATCAAAGAAGTTCTGAAGTTCTTTTCTGCAAGAAAAGTTGCTGGTAGGGGATAATGGTGTTGTGAAACATCTCCTGTCGCTGATCCAGGCAAGATATGGAAACCAGAAAATAAATATAATCAACAGCTGATGTATAAACATTGGCCTTTGTCATCTGATGAAGGAGTGTTACAACTGCCTCTAACTCTCATTCAAAATATCAGCTGGAGGTTACTCTGGATCCTAAATATTGTTCAGTTCTTTCTTGGTTATTTATTGGCTTCAGATATTCTGAGTGGGACAGGTAATTTATTTTTGATTTGACTGGATATTAGGTGATAGGAAAGAATAGAAAACGCAAAGTAAACTACGTTTAGTGGTATTTTAAAGAACATTTCTCTTTCTGGTGACCCTTATTCTACCCAATGTCCACTAGGATAGCAATGTGAATGATATTAAATTTTACAGATACTTACCATGAAATATGGTATTTTGGGATGCTTAATAAAACAACAAAAAATTCACATCCTAAAAATCCTAAGTTATAACTTAAAGGCATATTAAAACTTTTAAGCATAACTGTTTGCAGACTGCTTTACTTCTTCCTCAAGAGCTTCTGCTTGTCTTTTTATGACAGCTGATATTTAAGTTTTCCATGTGTTTCACAGTCATTTATAATCCTGACACCAAAGGCATTAGGCAATAGAAGAGACGATAAGGCAAAGAATTTCTGTCTTTTTACCACCCCTTGTCATTTTATTGTAGAGAGAGTAGTCACTGTTGTAATTGTATTTCAAATTAAAATTCTAGAGATGAAATTTATGGAAAAAGAATGAATGAAAGATGAGACATTTCATATTTTTGAACATACAAGTAACAGTAATATATATATATGAAACACATAAGAGAAGTTTAAATAAACATTAGTTATATTAAATCTAAAAATGGCAAGTTGAAAGACCAAACCCATGATTGTTCAATTAAAGCAGGCCTTTTTCTCCAAAAAGAAATAAATTTTAAAATGTAAAACCTATAGGCAAATGGGGAAGTCTGTGAGCAAGAATAATGGTCTTTCCCAAGAAATAGCCTCCAACTGGCTATCCAATACAAAGTAAGAAGCCCTGATGTTATAGCATATAGGTAACATTATACACATTAGAAAAGAAAAAAAGAAATTTATGTTTGTAGGAATATATAATGTCTATAACTACATTAATATAGTATTAATATATAATTATATTAATGTATAGTATAAATGAATGTATAGTATATATAGTATATAGATTCATGTATTTGTATGTATTTGCTCTGTGTGTGTGTATGTGTAAAACAAAAATTAAAGAAAAAAGCCATGAAATTGAGAGAGCAAGATGAGTGCATAGGAAGGGGTGCAGAGAGGACAGTAGGGATTATATAATTATAATAGCAAAAATAAAAGAAATAATATAGAGTGACATAGTGCCTTGGGTAAAGGAAAGAAAGGCTTGAGATAGCCGGTCATTCTAATGTGCTATGCTCTCAAGGTAGGCACTAGGCTCACATCAGACAATCAAGGCCACCAACTCTAGGGATCTGATCCTGAGAAAGCACTTCCTCCCCTCCTGAGATTGTATAGAACTGAGTATCATCACCCAAATGAATGAGGGAGCAATGCATATAAACAAGTAAAGAAACAGGGTAGTTACTTTGTTGGGAGTAAAAACATTTTGTCATTTGTAAGTTGCAGATTTGGACCCTAAGCAATTATTTAGAGTACTATTATTAAAGGATGATGGCACACCCTTGATAAAAGATGGAAGAGTTACTAAGTGTAAAAGGCAGTATCATTGGAGAACCACAAAACCTGAGTTGCTGTAAGCAGAAGAAAATATTTGAAGATCCAAGGATATACTAATATTTCCACTCCTAGTATAACGGCAACCAATTACTTATCTGTTTTCCTATGAAATCGGTTTTGTTAATTTTTGTCACAATCTGAAGCAGGTTTGAGTAAGATCTAGAAACAAGACTTATTTATTTGTAACTATGAAATTAGTGTGGTTCTTTTCTCTTTTTTGCATATTGGTAACTTTTGATTACTTTGATCAATTAAAACTTAAACATGTCCTCCAGAACAAATAAGAACTACTCATTGTCACCTGAGATCACTGATGGTTATTAAATTATATTAATACTTTATCCAAAATATGCACTATAGTATTATTTTATTATATAATGTAATAAGTGTAATGAGAATGAATAGATTTTATTCTATAGCTACTTTATCCAAATAATGTGACCTCACATGTTTCTTACTGTTTTTAAAATTTTTAGTTAAGATCATTTTATTTTTAAACACTCACAGGAAATCAGTAAGCCAAATACAATTCATTTACATTTTTACATCCAAACATATATGCTTTGTATTGATTTGTTCTCTTCTGCATTTTCTCATAACAGAATTTCATTTTTCATGGATGAATTTTCTTGTTACTGATTAAAAATGCAATTATAAACTGATCTTAGTGATGCATGTATTTAATTCCTGAATTTTGGGAGGCAGATGTGCCTTGGTGCGTTCCAGGACATCCTGGTCTACATAGTGAGTTTGGGGCAAGCCAGAGTTACATAGTGAGACTAATTCAGAAAAAAAGTAATAAAACATAACAGTTCTTTATATAAAGCATGGCTTTGATTACTCGTTATTAGTAATATATTTAAATTAAGTAAAAATTTGAATAACTGTATGCTTATATGATATTAACAAGAATAAAAATATACATATGTACTAAATTACAGAAAGAACTTTACTTGAGATTAAAAATTCATCCTTAAAATCTTGAAAATCAATTCATCATAATAATAAATTTGGATGACACATAAATAATCGCTGAAATCACACCTGGTAGTTAACAGATACTTTTGAAGGTACTTTTGAAATAATTAACAATAAGGATAAATAATCAAAAAATAAAAATTAGTTTTACTATAAGCCAACTTCCCAACCATTATCATATTTGCCAGGTTATTCTTAGGACTTTCTCCAGACCAAGTAATTAGATTTCTAAGGAGTTTCTATTAGTAACTGATTTTAATACTTTATACTATTAAAAAAAAAACAAAAGCAAAAGCAGAGAGGGGGAAAGAAGAGGGGGAGAAGAGAGGAAGATTTTCTGAGTAAATGAAAAGGGAATAAAAATAAAATTATATGTAAATTAAGAAAATATTACTTTGACTTTAGAGATGACATAACTTCTAAATTGTGGAGTGATTTTTTAAGCACCTGGGACCTGGGATGGCTTCAGTAGCCCTTTCAGGGATTTCATTTCACAAACCCCAGGGACAAAGGCCATGAACTAAGAGAAAGCTAACGTTCTTCTCTTTTAGCCTTTGCATTTTGCTGAAGCTGCTTAAATACTCAAGAATCAAAAGAAGGATGACATGGATTTTCTTTTGTAGGGAGGGATGGCTTAAGAGGAACCTTGAATGGGACTTAGCAGCCTTGTGTCAAGGCCACAGAACAGGCATCACTAATTATTTATATCCTGCTGTTAAACATGAAACAGACTTCGCTGGCCTCACACCAGCTGCAGTCGCGCCACATGTGCGGCACCGTGAACTTTATGTGGAAGCTCTCCTGAAGAGCTTGCTGGGGCAAGGGGCACTACAAGCAGGTAGAATCATTGTCAGAAGAGCCTTCTGAAGAGGCCTGGTGCACAGGCAGTAATTAATGCAGGTGGTATTTTAGACAAGGGCGCTAATGAGCTTTGATATGCATGCAGGTGAGGGAGTGCTGAATCAGTAGAGCCATTAATGAACCTATGACAGCCTAATTAGCTACAATTTAAAATCTATGGAATCTAATCAGAGGAGCTGAACACTGCTGCAAATCTGTGTATGAATGAGTCTTTCTAAATACTCCAATCTGTTGCTTAGCCACTGATTGATAGTAATTACTTTTTTTCCCTCTATTGTGTATAGGAAAATGCCCAATTTTGCTCTGATAGGGGAGGACACAACATTGAAGTTAAATGCCTAAGATGTTTTAGCTGCTTAAGTCCAATCAGTAAATGTTTAAAAAAATTCAACACAAAATTAATTTTCAACTCTGAATATAGATGATTTAAAATATATTACCAACTTTTTTATATATTGAGTTGGTAAAGATAGTATAGCTGTTAATTGACTCCAAAAGCATCCCTGGGGAGTAAGCAAAGGTGCTGTAGCATATAAATACATAAAATACATGTATTAATCCACGATATTTAAAAAGGTTTTATTTATGCTGGTTATCAGAAATAACAGGGCAGTACAGGTCTACTGAATACATAGGTTAACACAATCTATTAAACATTTTTTTTCCAAATGCCTGAACAGAATACTCCATCTGGAAATGAGACAGGTTTTATGAAGGTGTGTGGGGATCCTATTTTGTAGTGCCATTTGATAATAACTGACGCATAAAAGGTACAAGCAGTTTTTCTCCTTTGACATTTCACCTTTATACAGCACAATTCATCTGAGAATCTTAAAGAACTCTGTAGGTTATGATTTATACAGTCTTATAACACCTCTGCAAGACAGGTCACTATGTCTATCCTCTTTTTACGGTCAGCTCAACTGAGCTCCATTTGTTGAAGGTCACAAGGGAGTCCCTGGAAGAACTATAAAAAGAAAAGTCAAAAGCACAGAGTGCATGTCCATACCTTTCCTGGTTGATAAATGGTACAGTTTACGATTCTGACTTTTAACAAAAATAAAATGAAATCAAACTTATGCATCTACGTATCTAATTTTTGGACATAAATAGAAAAACCATCCCTGTGAAATGCAAACACTTGAATTGTGAGTTATTTTTAAAAGGTGGTGCTTAGTGTTTGACCAGTTATGTGCAATACATTGGTTTAAAATCAAGTGAAATGAAGTACAGCATCTCTTTACTGCTGTCAGAAGAAATCTTTAAAAAGAGTTTGTTTCAGACTAAGACTGAAACTTAAAGATGAAAATAGAAAAATCTTTTGTAGACAGATTGCGAAAATAAGAAATGAAAAGAGCAAGCACAGAAGGAAGGGAGAAAGGGATTACGGAAAGAACTGAGGGAAGGAGAAAGACAGAAAGGAAGTAAGGGGGTGAGAAAGAAAAGATGGAAGGATGAAAGGGGAAATTGGTGGGAGTCAGAGTGGAAGGGATGTGCAAAAAAGAATGCGGAGCTCCTGTAAATATGGCTACTAAATGAATATGAATTTATGAAGGAAGCTACTAAATGGAGGCTGCAGACAGAGAAAGATCTACAGATCCTTAAATGTATTATTTAATGAAAGCATTTGCTATCAAGAGAAAAACAAGAATGCAGACAACCTAGAATATATACAAAAATATTTTAGTTTACCTGTTAGAATGTCTGTATATGCTCTTTACTATTTAATGTGTGTTCCCCAGGGGCGATTTCAAGAAGTCTGATTTTTAAAGCATAGTCTCTTACCTATTATATAATAATTTTTTTCAAATTTGGTATTATTCTTTCATCTTGGCATTTCTGATAAGAACAAGTGTAGCATTTGAACTTACTTGTTTAATATAAGATCTGTTCTCTATACAAGGATAACATACCAATCAGAGTTTTTGATCTAGGACATTGATAAGAGGTTACTATGCCCACTCGGATCATTGACCCAGTGTTGCAGTTATTCCAGGAGCTCTGCAACCCTGTGGGGGAAGGAGACCAGATGAACTTGAAAGTAAATGTTTTAAACTGTTTAGCCAAAGTAAGGGAGTTCTTAATTAAGGGTCACTTTCAGGCGTGCTTTGCTATTTTCTCCTTGGCAGATTTATTGATTCCATTAAGAATGTAATTCCATTATACCAAACATTATGTATTAGCTTTAAAAATCCCACCTATAATGTATTAATTTTTAAAGTTATTTCTTGTATTTTTTGAGATTATAATATAATCACATAATTCTCACTTTGATTTACTCCTTCTAAACTCTCTTATACATTCCTCTTTGGTCTCTTTCAAATTCATGATTATATATATATATATATGTATATATATATGTATGTATATGTGTGTGTGTAATATGTGTGTGTGCTTATATAAATTCACATATATATGCATTCCTAAATATATAAATTAAACCTATTCAGTTTGTATACACACTCTTTTTTGAGGTTAATAATTCTCAAAACAATAGTTTTTCAAAGTCTTTCTCATTAATAATGTCTAAAAAGTATCCATTTTCTTTTCTAAAAATCTGGGAAAGTGCTATAAAATTCATGCACATTGTTGTATAAAACATAATATAAAACACAATTTTATAAAACAGACATATTAATCAAATTTTATCATAGTTTGTCTACAGGTTCCTCTCCTGTTTGCATACAATTTTCTGTAATATAAAAATCAAACCAATCTAACTTGAATTAAATTTTTATTGATTTAAAAGTAATATAATAATGATGTGTTTAAATTGATTAGCTATTTTTTGGATAAACTATATGTATTAATAAAAGTGATCATATGTGTAAAACCATTCTTGATGTTAATTCATTGAATAACTAATTGATATATCAGAATCAGAATATTGTTTAAAATATTGTAAGTACATACATACATTACTCTCTATAATTTTGATTTTACAACAAAACTAAATATGAATAGGTATAAATAATTATTTTCACATATAATTTTAATTATAGCTATATGGTTTCAATTTATAATAATAAATATTTAAAATGTACCTATATCTAATGTGTTATTCTAATATATTATTGTTTAGCTTGTTCTTAACAAATATATGTCTTTATTTAAAACATAATGAAGTAATTTTTGCAAATAAATGAGGTAAGAGTCTATGCTGAAGACACAGGATATAAAGGAGGTAAACTAATTGTTTTAGATCAGGATTCTTTAATTAAAATAATTGACATATACACTAGAAATGTGTCTCTTTTAATACTCTAGACTATTAGTCCAAAGTCACGGAGTCAGTATGAATGTTGGGTCCTTGTTAATGGCTTTCTTCTTTCTCATCTCCTGATGTTATCAATTCCAATGCCAGTGAGCATCGTCACCTCCTTTAACTCTGTCCGTTCACCAAAGCCTTCTAAACTCTACCATTAGGGACCAGTATGAATGTTAGAGGAGTACTCTATAGTCCATGCCAATACTTCACAATGGTAACATAGGGAATGTGGAGATGACTCAGTGTGAATGAGCATTTGCTCTGTAAGTACAGGGAATTGAGTTCAAATCTCAGTACCTACAAGAAAAAGCCTTGTATAGTTGTGTGTGCCTGTAACATCAACTTTGACAGGTGGAACCCAAGAGTTATTGGTCAGCTGAAAGAGCAAACATCCAATCTCGTGGGAGAAACTTGTCTTAAGACATTGAGATAGAATGATACAGTAGATACCTGATATTCTGTCTGGACTTGATATGTACATGGCCACAGACTCCTGTGCATACACCACGCATAATATACAACACATTCACGCAACCATACTTTACATAAAAATAAGCATATAGTAGTAGATTTTAAGACTAATGAAAATTATGTTAAGATCATAAAATTAAGATCATAATACTTAGCTCATGTCTAAAAATACTCCTTTGTTTTGAAATAGATTAAGAAGTTTTATTTCCATTTTTATATACTGGGAACTTAACAAAAATATAAATCTCATAGTCTAAAACATCATAAAATTAAGAATAAAAATAGAAAATTGAATATTGCTACCTATAATTAATAGTCCTTATTATTTAAATTTTACTGTTTTACCATTAAGAAATTCTTTTTTCTGATTTAATTTTCAGTGATATTTTGAATTTCAGAAAAATAGTTAAGAAATTGAGGCAGTAAAATATCCAGCTATCCCATGCAAATTAAAATTTGCAAAATGATAAAGCTGTAGAACTCAACAGTTCAAAACATGTGCTGCTCTTTCAAAGGATCTGAGTTCACTTCTATCTCCTACTCTTGGGAAATCTGCTGGCCCTCTTTTCCACGGTTAACCACATGTATATATTCGTACACACTCTCTAAGAAACATGTAATTAAAAATAACAAAAGGAAATCTTTAAAACATTAACAATCAATGTAGCAATGTTACTTGTTTCATATATTTTCTTTAACACACATGTAATTAAAAATAACTAAAGGAGATCTTTAAAACATTAGCAATCAAGGTAATAATATTACTTGTTTGAAATAAATGTGATTAAGTCAAAAGTAAGAGAAGAAAACACTATCAAAAGAAACAATATTAGATATAGAGTGAAAATGAAAGGTGGATAATAACATAGAAAACAAGCCGGGCGGTGGTGGCGCACGCCTTTAATCCCAGCACTCGGGAGGCAGAGGCAGGCGGATCTCTGTGAGTTCGAGACCAGCCTGGTCTACAAGAGCTAGTTCCAGGATAGGCTCCAAAACCACAGAGAAACCCTGTCTCGAAAAACCAAAAAAAAAAAAAAAAAAATTACATAGAAAACAAAACAGTATCTATCATCCTGTCGTCTCTATTGTTGAGGCACATTATAAATGTTTATTGTCTGTTTTGAACAGTGATTCATGCTTTCAAATACATTAAATATCAAAATATGTAAAATGGCATACTTTAAGCAAACAATGAGCATTTTTATGGCATGTGCTTTGTGAGTAGAACAGGTTTCTAAATCTATAATTTTGACACATAGGACTGTAAAGTTATTTTGTTGGTGTTTTAATAAATAAAGCTTACATGAAGATCAGAGTGTGGAGCTATGACAGGGAGTGGTGGCACAAATGTTTAATCCCAGGACTCAGTAGACAGAGGCAGAGGGATCTCTGTTAGATCAAGACCACCCTGGACTACATGAGATTGAATCTGTCTAAAAGAGAAACAGAGCTCACATAAAGCTTATCCCAGAACTTGGAATTCCACACCTTTAATATTGCACTAGAGAAGTGGAGAAAGGAGTGATATGGCTGAGTGGAGAGAGAAATATAAGGTAAAAAGAGATAGGAGCTCAGTGCAGTATGAGGTGCAATCTGAGCAATACCATCTGAGGACAGGATTGCCCTTTTAGTTTGAGGATTCAGTAGAGGAAAAAGGAGGTCTCTATAGTGACTGGCTGTTCTGCTTCTCTGATTTCTCTGCTTTCACCCTCTGATATCTGCCTCTGGGTTTTATTTAGACTTCATTGCACCATAGATCTATCTAGGAAAATGAAATGCTTTCTTACTTTACTACTACTCAATAACAGATGCTCTTATTTTCCAATAATTGCACTTGTCAAAACTTCAATAAAAGGCATGAAAGAAAAGTGTGAATGTCAAGCCTCCTATTCTAACATGAAGTCAAAAGAATTTTAAAGTCTTCATCAGTTAAAGAAGTAATAATTTCAGTGACAAAATCAAAATAAAAATGGTGAAATACATTCATTTACAAAAAGTAAATTGCTTACATGAAAATTTTATATCCTATTATCTAATTTTAAAATTTGGACATTGTGAAAATTTAGTAGGCTGGGGTAGAGCTCAGAGAAACTGCAATCAAATTCCTAGCACTATGTAAGATGTTATATGCTGCAGCAGTCAGTAACCCAAATGGGAGAGGTAGGGGGCCAAAGATAGTTTCTAGGATGTCAGTTCAGCTAAAAGAGTGAGCTCCACTAAGCTTTCTAATTTTGTGAGGTCCATTAAGTTTTCCAATTTGGGGGAGTACAGGTTTTCAAAATACAATCTAATGATTCTCTGGATTTCCTCTGTGTCTGTTGTTATGTCTCCCTTTTCATTTCTAATTTTGTTAATTTGGATGTTCTCTCTCTGCCTTTTGTTTAGTTTGGATAAAGTTTTGTGTGCAGTGATATTGGCTCACTACTCTCCTTTGTGTATAAGCAAGGGCAAGGACAATACATCTCATGTTCATGCTAGCTTTTCTCATTCCTCATGATCCTTCTTGAAGTGAGGATCAAGAATGAACTAACCTTGTAGTGCTTTTGTTTTGTTATGGATATTTGAGACAGGCTCTCCTTGGGTATCCCTGACCATCCCAGAACTTACTGCGCAAAACAGATAGGCAAATCTCTTGCTTCAGATTCCTACAATTGCAGTCCCATATGACCAACATCAGTTTTGTGTTACGAATTCTAAGAAAATTTGATTCTATAAAGGCTTCAATTCAAAGTGCTTTGTCATATATCACTTGTTTTCTCAATTCTTATAATTTAAAATAGATGTGTTTATATTCATAAGGAGACATTTGTTGAAAGCAAAAACTGAGGAATTAAAGTCACATTTCTAAGACAAAGTGGATAAAAACTGGCCATGGATATCAACTAAATACTTGACCAAGTTTTTCTGTCTTTACAGGAGCTTGTTAACATCCCCATTTTTCTTAAATAGAGTTGATTATTCAAGTGAAACAAACACCCAGTTGATTTTACTAACAAATAATGTCATCTTAATTTACTGGTGAATGCCATGGGAAAGTATACCTAAAATTTTCAGTTGATTCAGCATTCTAACATGAACTATCAATCTGTATACCAGACTTAGAGAAAATATGCTGAAAAAAAAAGCATTTCTTCCAAATTACTGAGGTGAGCTATCATAGACATCAAACAAAATTTGATTAGACATAACTAAGTTTTTAAAGCCTCAGCACCTTTGCCTAACTAAAAAAACAAAAACAAAAAACAAAACAAACAAACAAAAAAACAAAACAGGAAGCTCAGGACATGCCAGACTGCTGCTATATGGGCTTTCTTTCCTTTTTTTATTTTTGCTTTGCTTGGATGTGAAGATATTCTGTGAGTGAGTGTCTCATACTGAGGAGTCAGCACTGCTGCCACCGTTGGAAGAGCTATATTGAGCACTTTATTATGCTCATCTGAAAAGCAGAATCAGTGATTATGAACAACTTACAGGACAGCTGAAAGCACTTAAATCATTTACTTGTAATACTCCCAAGATCTTAAAATGCTCCAATATATAAAACACATTCAGACGCTGCAGCTCTTTTACACTCAGACAGCCCTTTGGAATCTGTGGGAGCTTTTAATTTCATCCCTTTTCTCCCTATTCTGTTGAAAGACAAAAGTTTCTACAAGTAGACAGTTTCCTGTCTTTCTCTTGAACTAGAGGTTTAAACTCATAGACTTTTAAATGCAGGCAAAACAAGCAGCATTTAGCAGAAGATTTTCCTCTATTGATACTGCTTGTTCTGAATTTGGAAAGGCCCATCTCTGCAGAAGTTCTTGGGCAACATGTTCCAATTCTAATCAGGTCATTTATTAATGCTCTGATCAGGAAATTAATGATCAAGATTGACTTAGGTTCAGCACTGAAAAAGGAAGACATAATACCCTAATGTCCTTTAGCACTGCCCTGGTTAAAGGGCAGATAGAAGAGAAATGATTTGACTGCTAGCAAAAGTTTCCAGGATCAGATGGTGAAAGAGTACCTAATTTATAAGGCTCCCATACCTTAGCACAACTAATGCCATGATGGAAGTAACATTCAGGCTTTGGAAAACAACTCATAGATGGCAAGTCCAGCCAAAATAAGATCAGAGACCTGAGATATCAAAGTACATATTTCTACAAGTCCCTAATGTACTAACCTTGCTTTTTGGTTTCTGTAGTTCCACTTCTGGATAACTATTTATGTTTGTAAACTGAGATATATCTACCTAGGATATGTTTTTTTGTGTGTGCTTAAAATCCCACTCTGAGAAAGATTTGGGATTGTATAAGATCCTAAACACCCAGCGTAGTTGCTGGCATGTTAATAAACACTTTGTATTGGCTTGAACCCAATAGAAATACCAAATTGTCTTCTAACATATATACTTCAGAACATTTCCTTGACTGAGGCAGCATATATAAGATCTGTGCAAATTCAAGGCAGACAAAATCTGAACACTGGAGGGGAGGTATGTAAAAAGTCCCACTACTGGCAAATTGGTAACTTCTGAGAGAGGAAGAATCAGGCTTTTCTTTAAGAGTATGGCTCCTTGTTATTTGATTATTCATTGAGTATATAACCACAAACTCAAGAGTATATGGATTAGTACAAATTGGACTTGGTAAGTTTATAAAAGAAAAAGGAGGAGGAAGAGAACAAAGAAGAAGAAAAAGACACAAAATTGGCTGGGAAGGAACTGTATGGAATTGTGAAATGGGGTAAATAATATCAAATGCATTACATGAAATTCTCATAGAACTAATAATAAATAAAAGAAGAACAAAATTACAGTATGACCACTGGTTTCCTTAAAAAATGCAGTAAATAAAAACAGATTCTCAAGAAAATGCTTTGTATTTTCAATATATTTCCCTAGGTTTGTCTTTTACTTTCTCTCAAATGATTATTTCAGGAATTCTACTAGATGATCAAAACTATATTCTCTATCCAGCACATTCTATATACCATCCATACATAAAAATACATTTAAACAGATACTTATTTTCAATCAGTAAATTAACCTTCATTTTGCCTTGGAGTATAGAAATA
Organism: Chionomys nivalis; assembly: GCF_950005125.1. Classification (NCBI taxonomy): domain Eukaryota; kingdom Metazoa; phylum Chordata; class Mammalia; order Rodentia; family Cricetidae; genus Chionomys; species Chionomys nivalis. The sequence continues at coordinate 192,045,439 of NC_080086.1, read as the reverse complement.
TTACTTTATGATCTTGTCTTTATATTTCTAAAATTATTATCCTCAATACAATATATAGTTTTATCTTGATTTCAAATTAAGTGTTGTAATTTTTCTTCTCCAAAAACATCTTTCAAAAATTACTTATTAACCTATTTATTTTTCATAGTTTAACTTTGAAAAATCATAAATTGTAACAGTCTCATACCCAGCTTTGGATCAAAACACTTGAGTTAAGCCTTCCGAGCCCCTTGCCTCTATCTCCTGTGAATCTCACGATCTTCCCCTTCTAACCTTCCCCGCACCACTTGTGACTGTATCCCAGACTCCAGCTGCCTGTAATTCCTGTGTTTTCTCTCTGTTCCCTGCCACTCGCTGCAAGAGAACACATACTGCAGTCTTCCTTTCCTCTCAGTTGCCATTTCTTATGAATCCCACTGACCTTTTGCTGTTAGCCTCCCTTTCTCCTATGTTGCTTTATCCTAGCCCTCAACTTGGACTCACTACTAACACACAGACTATTTCTGCTGTGAAAGCAGGATGGGAAATCTTTAGATCTTCACTCTTCCTTTCTCTACATCCAACCCACTAGATGTATACCAAGTGCTAAAGCAAACACTGTGTGTTCATCTCTCTTCACTGTGCTCTTCCATTCCAAGGAGAAAAAAAATCATATCCTTGTTGAATACTCTTCTCTTCTTCTTCCTGCTATTCTCCTCATATCCCAAGCTATCCCTGTTCCTAAGTGTCAGCTCTCGATACCCGAGAATATAATTCACCTGAAACGTGGAATACCAAGCAGCTAAAACTTTCAGTTCCAACAATATTTACCTAGCAAGCATCACACAAGCATTACCCTCTCCAAAAACCCAGAGAAGAAACAGAAACCAAGGAACAAAACCCACAAATACAGAAATCAGCACACAGGCTATAATCAACCCATTCCAGAAGCATAAATGGTGGTGCAAAGACAGGAAATAACAGCCAGAGCAGTATGACTCTACTAAAGCTAGGGATTCTACCACAGCATGACCCAAATGTGCCAACATAGCTGAAGATCAAGAAAAAGAATTTAAAAACACCTGAATGATGATGATAGAGGAAATTAATGAATCCTTCAAAAATGCAAGGAAACACCAACAAGGTCTATAGGGAAATGAATAAAACTGCTCAAGACAATAAAATGTAAATAGAATCAATAAAAATCCAAACTGAAGGAATTCTGGAAATAAAAATTTGGGAAAAAAATGAAAACAGTAGCTACAGAGGTGGTCTCTAAAAACAGAACACAAAAGATGGAAGAGAGAATCTCAGACATTGTATATATGGTAAAAGAAATGTATACATCAGTCTAAAAACATTATATCTAAAAATTTCCTGACACAAAGCAAACAGGAAATCTAGGACATGATGAACCTAAGAATACTAGGGATAGAGGAAGGAGAAGAGGCCAGGTTAGAGGGCCTCAAATTGTTTTCAATAACAATCATGAAGGAATATTTTCTAACATGAAGAAAGCAATTCCTATAAAGGTAAAAGAAGTATACAGAACACCAAATAGATTTGACCAGAAAAGAAACTCCTGGTCACCTAAGAATCAAACAGTAAAAATATTAAAAGCTGTAAGGGAAGATGACCAAATAACAAATAATTGTAGACCAAATAAACATGCTACCAGACATCTCAATGGAGAACCTAAAAGCCAGATGGGTTTAGGGAGATAAGTTTCAGACTTCAATACACCAGCAATGCCAGTCCAAAGTACTATACCCATAAAATCACAATAGAAGAGTATTATAAGATATTCTGCAATCAAGTCAAATTTAAATCATACCTATCTCCAAACTCAGTCTTGAATAAAGTGCTAGAAAGAAAATTTCAAAATAAGGAGGTTAACTACATCCACAAAAGCACGGGGAATAAACAACTTCATACTGACTGGCAAATCCAAAATAATAGGGAAATACACACACACACAATCACCACTACCATCATCACCAAAATAATAGGAAAAAACAACAATGGGTCATTGATACCTCTAAATAGCAATGGTCTCAATTTCCCAATAAAAAGACACAGACTAACAAAATGAATGTAAAAATAGAATCCATTCCATTGCCGAGTACAAGAAATATATCTCATCATCAAGGATAGCATTACCTCATGGTAAAGGGTATGAAGAAATATTATAAGTAAATTGACTGAACAAGAAAGCTGATATACCCATTTTAATATCTAACAACATAGATATCAAATCAAATTCAATCAACAGAAATAGGAAAGGTAAGTAAATACCTTAATAAAATGAGAAAACAAACAATGTGATATTTCAGTTCTTAACATTTATGCCCCAAAACAAAGGAATCCAAGTTTGTAAAAGAAATGCTATTACATATTACATCATATATTGATTCTCTCACATTGGTAATGGGAAACTTCAATACCTGTCTTGCACATTTGGGTAGATCATTCAGACAAAAAATGAACAGAGAAATGTTAAACATAACAGATGCTATAAACCAAATAGACATAAGAGATATTTACAGGCTATTTCACTCAAACATAGAATAATACAATTTTTGAGAAAATCCCTTCAAAATTGACATCATATTGGATACAAAGTAAGTCTTATGGCTAGAAGAAGATTAAAATAACTCTTCCTATCTTATAAGACCACTATAAACTAAAGCTGGATAGCAGTAATAGAAACAAGAGAAATATTTCAAACTCATGAGAACTGAATAAGTCTGTAGAGAAGGAAAAAATAGGTCAAGACAGAAATAAAGAAAAAATAAAGATTTTAGAAGTCAATAAAAGTGAATACAGAGCATATCCAAATATATAGGAAAGAATGAAAACAATGTTAAGAAGATAGTTCATAACACTAAATGCCTTCATAAAAAAAGTTGAAGAGGTTGAACACTAGAAATTTAACAGCACACCTTAAAGATCTAGAGAAAAGAGAAGTAATCATACCCAAGAGTGCTAAATGTCAAGAAGTAATCAAACGTGGGGCTGAAATAGAAACATAGACAAAGTAAAGAATCAATGAAACAAGATTTTTTGAGAAAACTGACATGGTACACAACACTTATCCAAACTAACTAAAAGACAGAATAAGAATATTCAAATTAGAGATGAAATCAGAAATTAAAAAGGAACATAAATACAAAAGTAGGTGGAGTTTTTGTGCCCTTCTATCAGCTTTGTCCCACCAGTCAGCTCCATACTCAGCCAATAGCTTAGGTCTGTTGTTAATGAGCTCTTATATCTTAAATTAACCCATATTTTTTTTTACCTTTGCCATACCACATGGCAGTACCTTTGTTCATCATCGCTCATTCCTCTCTTGCTTCCTCTGCATCTGGCTGACAACTCGTGATGACACCACCCTCCTTCTTCCCAGTATCCTCTCTGCCATGAAAATTCTGCTTACACATTGATCATTCAGCTTTTTATTAAACCAAATTGAGTGTCAAATATTCACACTGTTCAAAAGGATTATAACAGCATAGACACTGAGGAAATCCAGAGAATCATAAGGACATATTGCATAAACCTATACTTCATCAAATTGGAGTTTCTAAAGGAAATGAACAAATTTCTTGATATATACCATTTACCAAAGTTGAGTCATGATCAGATAAACAGTTTACATGCCCTGTAATACCTAACAAAATGGAAGCTGGTATTAAGATCTACTAACCCAAAAAAGCCCAAAGTCAGAAGATTTTAGTGCAGAGTCCTAAGAAGAATTAATGCCAAAACTTCTTAAATTGTTTCACAAAACTGAAAAAGAAGGAACATTGCATAAATCATTTTATGAGGCCACTGTTATTCCATTCCCAATCTATATAAAGACTCAATAAAGAAGAAAATTTCCCTTTAACAGTTTCCCTTATGAACATGGAAGCTAAAATATTCAAGAAAATACTTGCAAAATAAATCCAAGAACATCAAAAAGATTCACCATGACCAAATAGGCTTCATCCCAGAGATGCAGTTTCTAACTCAGAAGCGGTCTCCAATTGATAGCCATTTGAAAAGAAAATATAGTTTCCTTCAATGAGGTCTCAGTGGGAAAACAAAGTAATCTTAAAGATAGGCTGCATGCCCTATGGTAGATGTCAGAAAATGAATTACAGGGCATATTTAGAAGTTCCTTGTCTCATAAGGTTCTATCATGCCTTTCCCTTATTTTACTATTATTTTTAATTTTATTCTCCTTTTCTGTTTCTGTGTCTCTGTCTCTGTCTCCCTCTCCCTCCAGATATATTTTTTTAATTTTTTTAAATTAAAAATTTCTGCCTCTTCTCTGCCTCCCTTTTCCTCCCCCTCCCCCCACTTTCCACTCCCCACTCCCCTCCCTCTCCAGTCCAAAGGGTTCCCTGCCCTGTGGACAGTCCAAGGTCCTCCCCCCTCCATCCAGGTCTAGGAAGGTGAGCATCCAAACAGGCTAGGCTCCCACAAAGCCAGTACATGCAATAGGGTCAAAACTCAGTGCCGTTGTTCTTGGATTTCAGCAGCCCTCATTGTCCACCATATTCAGTGAGTCCGATTTTATCCCATGCATTTTCAGTCCCAGTCCAGCTGGCCTTGGTGATCTCCTAATAGATCAGCCCCACTGTCTCAATGGGTGGGTGCCCCCCTTGTGGTCTTGACTTCCTTGCTCATGTTCTCCCTCCTTCTGTTCCTCATTTGGACCTTGGGAGCTCAGTCCATTGCTCCAATGTGGGTCTCTGTCTCTATCTCCATCCATCGCCAGATGAAGGTTCTATGGCGATATGCAAGATATTCATTAATATGGCTATAGGTTCGGGCCATTTCAGGCTCTCTCTCCTCAGCTGCCCAAGGACCTAGTTGGGTACATCTCTCTGAACTCCTGGGAACCCCTCTAGAGTCAAGGCTCTTGCAATAGCCAGAACCTGGAAACAACCGAGATGCCCTTCCACAGAAGAATGGATGAAGAAAGTGTGGAATATATACACATTAGAGTACTACTCCGAGGTAAAAAACAATGACTTCTTGAATTTTGCATGCAAATGGATGGAAATAGAAAACATTATCCTGAGTGAGGTAACCCAGACCCAAAAAGATGAACATGGGATGTACTCACTCATAATTGGTTTTTAGCCATAAATATAGGACAATGAGCCTATAATTCGCGATCTTAGAGAAGCTAAATAAGAAGGTGAACCCAAAGAAAAACATATAGTTATCCTCCTGGATATTGGAAGTAGTCAAGATTGCTGGGCAAAAATTTGGGAACTAGGGGGTGGGGTGGGATGGGGGAAAGGGGAGATGGGGAGAGAAAAGTAAGAAGGGGAAAATAGGGAGAACATGGGGGAATGGGATGGTTTGGATAATGGAAGGTTGGATATGGGAGCAGGGAAGTATATATCTTAATTAAGGGAGCCATTTTAGGGTTGGCAAGAGCCTCCAGATATATTATAGTCTCCAGCTTTGTGTTCTTATGGTATTCTGAGTCTGAGAATAAGTATGTCTATGCATCTTTTTTATCTATTTCATATATACATTGGTTTTTTGAGACAGGGTTTCTCTGTAGCTTTGGTGCCCGTCCCAGAACTAGCTCTTGTAGACCAGGCTGGTCTCGAACTCCCAGAGATCGCCTGCCTCCCAAGTGCTGGGATTAAAGGCGTGCGCCACCACCTTCCAGCCTCTTGTATATTTTCCTGGGTTCTTTATATTCTATTTGTTTTGTGTTCTTCTGATATATTGGATTTTGTTTTATCTTATCTTATTTTTATTTCTTAGAAGCATATTTGTTTCTAATAAAAGACAGAAATGGGGTGGATATGAATGGTAGGGAATGTGGGGAGGGACTGGGAGAAAAATCATAATCAGGGTATATATATATATGACAAAATCTATTTTCAATTAAAAGGTAAAAGGAAATCTCAAACCTTTAAAAGATTTAATATTTGCATTTTTAGTACTTTGTTTATATTTTCCATTTAATTTCTTCTTTCATGCTACATGTAAGTTTGTATTCAGAACTTACCCACTCAATGGTTCATTTATGTCACCATGAAAAATCGTGAATTCTTAGCCGGGCAGTGGTGGCGCACGCCTTTAATCCCAGCACTTGGGAGGCAGAGGCAGGCGGATCTCTGTGAGTTCGAGACCAGCCTGGTCTACAAGAGCTAGTTCCAGGACAGGCTCCAAAACCACAGAGAAACCCTGTCTCGAAAAACCAAAAAAAAAAAAAAAAAAAAAAAGAAAAATCGTGAATTCTTAACATATATAACATGGCAATACTACCTCAAAATCATAAACCTTTCAATACTCAAAAACATACTTTAAATAACAAAAGGTCAATAGTTTCATTGTTCTTTTAAAAGGACACACACAACTTAGCTCATTTGTGTTAAATTCTCAACGCAAGGGCTCTGTTCTTGTTTTGAATGACACTTTCCCAGTCATAAATAAAATCACTACCATAAAAAACAGAACATACAACAGAAAAATCATTAACCTAGAACTTGGCTTATGTTCCAGAGGCTGTAAGCCTAAGTTCCTTCCTCACGAGTTGCTCACTGTGTGCTACAATTGCAACACTGGGATCCCAACTCTTTTTACAAAATGAACAGTAATATTATACATATAAGTAATCATTTTTGGGAATGTTAAGTGTTTATGTTTATTTGACATATTTATAACATGAAAATAAATAAAACAAGTCAATGAGAAATTATCTTCAGTAAATAAAAATGTTGTTCTAATGTTAATGTTGTGACAATCTTTAATATTTAAATTCACAACACCTGTTAAATTTTGGTTTTAAAAATAAAAGATTGTTTTAAATTAAAAAAAAAAACATAAAAACACATAAAAAACCCAGCATTCTGTACAGACTATCTCCTGTCTCTATCTCCTTTTCCTTTTTTCTCCCAAGCTTTTCTCTCATCTCTCTTTCTCTCTCTCTCTGCCCCCCGCCATCTCTCCACACATACAGAAATACAGATTAATAAGTGCTTCATGAATTCTCTTTAATGTGTATCAGTGTCAACGTGAGTACATAAATAGTAATGTGGTGATATGCTACTAATTAAAAACTTTTTTTGACAAAAGGAGTAACAAATATTCTAATAAAATTGCCTTTTATAAATGTGCTTTTCCCACTTAGGAGTAGTTGCCTTGTATCCTTTTGCTGTGAAGAGATACTATAACCAAGGTAATTTTTACAAATGAAAGCATGCAATTGAAGTCTTGTTTACAGTTCAAGGGGTTAAGTCATTATCGTCATGATGACCAGCATTGCAGGGAGTGTGGTGACAATTATAGTGCTGGATTGTTTCCTGAGAGCTTCACATTTGGATCCTTAAGCAGCAGACAGAAAGACAGATATTGGACCTGGTTGGATGTTTTGAAAAATCAAAGGCCATGCCAAAGAACACACTTCCTTCAACAAGGTCTCAGGTACACCAAAAAGACCACTCATCCTAATCATTCTTATCTTTCTCAAATAGTGCCACTCCCTGGTGACTAACCATTCAAATATATGATTCCTGTAACTGGTCACATGGTTTTATTACATATTATCTTCCTCTTCTAATTTTTTTTTTAATTTCTTCCACTCTAGGCAAGATTCTCAGCAGGTCGTGGCTTTTTTTCCTGGAAGCATGACCTATAACTTGTTTCCTGAGAGTCAGTGCACTTTGTCATCCATCCTGGATAAGAAAATTTTAATTTCCCATTGACTTTAATCACAAGACATGGTAGCAACAAAAGAGACCCTAAAGGATCTTCTGCACCTCAGACATAATCATTCTTACCTTGACTATTGGAAACTGAAGAAGCAATTGAATTTTCCTTTTGCAATCTGCTACAATAACCCCTCCTATTACTACTGCTATCCTTATTTTAAGGGAATTAGAAGCCCAAACTGGGAAATCTAAGGTTTCAGTTCAATGTAATGTCTGTTGTGGATTCTGGAAGGAGTTCTCCCTTACTTTGCAACAAAATCTTCTAAGCCAAAAGAATTTAAGGTAATGGGAATAGAAAGCAAAAATTTTCCTAGAAGGTTACTAGGGGTGATAGTGAATGTAACTCCCCTTTCCTACCCTAAGATTCCTTGACCCATGTATCCTGACTATGGAAGAAACCATATCACATATTGGTCACTGATTCAAAGCATATACCACTTTTCCCTAGCTCTCCAAGCTGTTGTAGCCTACATGGTGATATAACTGTGTCATCAGAGAGCCATTCTAACTTTCTATAAGGTCAGGATGGTAGGAAAAATACTAAGACCAGTGATTCTATGACCATGAGCCCACTGTCAAATTTCTTGGGCTACCATGGTGGGAGATAATGTATTCTAGAAGTACAAAGATGGTGATTTTGGCAGAAGCACTACAAGCAGGAAAGCCAAACTCAAAACCAAAAAAATTAACTACTTTAATAAAAACAAAGCATTTCCTTTCCACAGAGCTTGTAATGCAATGTAGTGAACCTGTCATCAAGTTGCTGGTTGATCATCCCTGGGAATGGAAACCTATATCTGCAGCTCAATATTAGTCTCGGCTTTGGCATATCTGGCATTCAGAAGCTCAGAAGCAGCTTTAGCCAAATCACCCTGGTTAGTAGAATTCCATGTTGTTAATCCCATGCACAACCCCATTTCTGTCACACTAGTGACTTTGTTTATGGATCCATTAAGCAAGGATAAGAATGCCTGGGAAATGATACTGACAGTTCATGAAAAGGATCATGCTCTCTACATGATTACAGAACTCCTCCTCAGATAAAGTTACCATTTGATGAATACTTACATGACTCAAAATTATCTTCTCATTCTTTGTCTATTTTGAGAAATCTATCCACATACTCCTCCAGATGTCTTTCACCAATTCTGAAATCAAGCTCTTTCCATGTCTCTGACCATTCAACTAAACCATTCCTACAGCCTGTGAATCAGTGAACAATTACACATCTGACCATTTCTCCTTCCAAAAAAATGTAAGGTCATGTTTACTGCCTGAAGTTTTGCCCAATGTAAAGTTTTCCCTTCACTTATATAATTCAGAGTTGTTCCAGCAAGAGGTTAGAGGGCTGCCACTCTCAATTTCTCAGTGTTGCATGAATAAAGTACAAAATGATCAGTAAATCAGGCCCTGAATAAACTAAACATAGGAATCACCCCCTCCCATGAGGATATAGGTGGATACTTGGCATCAGATGGCATTTCAATGGGAGTAGAAATCATACGCATTTGGGTACCTACTTCATGTAACTTGCTTTTGCATTCAGGACCTGCTTGATAGCATGCCTGATTACATATATACCACTTCCATTTGATAAGGGACTGGTGCTATGTATGTCCTACTTTTTGACTTGTTGAGTCAGATAATACCCACCTCATGATGGACTTCTCAGATCTCATGGTAGCTTGGTAGCCCCTGCTTCAAACATACAGTTTCCAATAAGTCCCAATAGTAGACCAAGAGTTGTCTTTCATGGGAAGAATAGTTATCTAGAGATGATTGTTAGACCCGTGGTAATAATTTTCTAAGTTCTTCTTTTTGATTCACCTATAAATCTAAAAAAATCTCTAAAAAGCATCCCTTTTTGCCACTGACAGCTCAGGTACCATTGGTTCTGCTGGATCACGTGACCCAAATGGTAAATAACCTGAACACCTTCGTATTTATGTTGAAGAGCCTTCTCTTGTTCCAGACCCCACACAAAGCTAGTAGCTTTCTGAGTTGTTTGCAATACAGGTCAGAGTAATACAAAGAAGGGGGAATGTGCTGACTCCAGAACCCAAACTGGCCCACTGAAGACTGTGCTTCTTTCTTGTTGGTGGAAGGGGCAAGCAATATTAAGTGAATATCTTAATAGTTACCTTAAAAGAAATATCTCCGCATGCCATCTGAATTCCTAAGAATTTCTCTGAAATAAAAGACCCTTAAATTTTGATTAGATTCATCTCCCATCCTCTTATCTTGCAGTGCAGAAAACAAATGGATCAAAGAGACTATCAAAATCTCAATCAGGTAATGACTCGGTTTGTAGCTGCTGTACAAGATGTGGTGTCCACCGTTGCGTGTCTCAAGTCATCGTTGCTGGCTCTACTGTTGGCAGTTGTTCCTGACATGCAATACTGATTTTAGTTCACAATTTTCTTTGCCATTGGCATTCTAAAGTCTTCTATTTAGCCTTGCCAAGCATAATAGCTGTCACCCCACAGGCCCGCAAATCAATAGGAGAGTACTGTCTACTTGTAAGTATTTCTATCTCAGTTATACATTCTGGGACTGGAGAAATCACAGGGTGAATTCAGGAACCAACTGAACCAAGAGTGAGTTTGATTTCAACCAAATTTCTATTAGTCACCTGTCATCCATAAATATTTTCTTTAACTGGACGGCCACAATGTTTCTTGGGATATCCTGAAATCAGTGTCAGTACAGAACCAGGAAAGTCTGATTGTCTCCTAAAGCCAGTGTACATTACTCTTATTAAATGCCATAATTCCCTCTGGTGAAGAACTTGAAACAGTAAAAATTTTATGTCCTTCCTTAGTGGAACCTGGCCATCCATTCATTCAAGAGTTTCTGGGTCCGCAAACTGGCTCAAGTCTGGAAATTGGGTCATTGGCTGAAATTCCACTTTGCCATGATCCAGTGCAGCTTTTCTTTCACTTGCTTGAGAATTTTTCTGCTTATATAGATCAAACAAAACTGAAATATGCTTCTTATCTACTTCATACCTAGAGCAATCACAGCAACGGATTAGTCAGTAACATGCATATGATTCATGCCACTTTACTTTGCCTGTTTTGACCATTATGGTTTAGGTCTATAATTATGAACATTTTTTTATCTATACTGCCCATCACAATAACTACAATCACTTTTCCTTTAGTGATCCAATGCTACCACCTGTCTCCTACTACTTTGGGTATCAATTAAACCCATTGCACTTAATTCATGCAACTGAGCATCAATTCCATGCTAAATTACAGTATCCCATTTAAAAAAAAAAACAGTTAATGCCCTTACTTTAGCTGCCCACACCCTCTGAGACTGGTAGTTAAATTTTTGCTGTAATTCAGCCAATCTTATAATGAGGTTCTTGGTTTGATTTTCAGCAGTTTGATATCTATGACTGCTGGAGAGTTGATTCTCTTCTAGGGAGCACTAAAAATACATTTAGGTTGTTTATACACATCTGGAGTCTACCTTTTTTATCACTAAATTCATTGTTGTGCTTTCTCGTTTTCTAAGATGATAGAAGTTGGTTAAATTTATCATGTACCTCATTCATATTCTTTTCCAAATAATTCAGAGATGCTAAGAGTGACCAAACAACATGATTATTTTCCTTTTTTCCCACAGACTTTCAAATGTTTTATATACAGAGTCACCAAATCCATTGTGGCCTACAATTGCTGAATCAGAATAATCAATTGTATTTATTTCCTTAAGTTTGTGAAATAGTTCACATCATAGACTTTTGGTACAATTTGAGGTCCAAGAAGAGGCTTTTGTAACTGGAGAGTTTCAGTACCTGTAGGTCTTGGCAAATTGGAAAGCCTATTCCAGATACTTAAAACACTCATGTTTACATTTCTGTTGATATACAACCACCACTGATACCAAAATCTGTATTAGTCAGGTTTCTCCAGAGTAACAGAACTTATAGATTGAATCTCTATTACGAAAAGGGATATGTTAGAATGAATTACAGGCTAGGGTCCAACTAGTACAATGACTGGCTCTGAACAGAAAGTCTAGAATTCAGAAGTTGGTCAGTACCCAAGACTGAATGTCTCAGCTGGGATCCCAAAGAAGTAGGCATGGGTGGTAGTAAAGGACAATTGTGTTAGCACAATGAGTGCCATCAGGAAGGAGCTAAAGCTCCTTCTTCCATGTCTTTATACATAGACTTCCAGCAGAAGGTAGGGCCCAGACCAAAAGTCTATCTTCTTGTCTCAAGATTCAGATTAAAGACATGTGTTTTTCTATCTCAAAGGTCCATACTAAAAGTAGATCTCTTCACTGCAAACCAGGCAAAACATGCTTCATTGGTGTGGGCTCCATTTCTGAGTTGTACTTAATTACAGAATCAGTCAGTTTGGTAACCAAGAATAGCCATCACAAATAGTATGACCCTATTTTCTATATGTCAAAACAAACAAACAATAAATATAATAAAAGATCAAAAATATTCATACATGAAATTTTAGCACCTTTCGAGCTAAAATAGAGATGTAAAAATAGGCTCAAGTTGTTTTTACAAGTTTAAGAATGTAATTATGTTTATGTAAAGACATACATTTACATATACTTCTGTGTTTATATATTTAAAATATTAATTAATATTTAGGCCACTATTTCCAAAAATAGTAGAATATAATAGGACATTGTAGTTGCACATTTTTTGCAAGAAATTTATAGAAAAGTAATTGAAATGCTATTATTTGCTTATGGTGAACTTTATATTCCTGTCTAAAAAGGAAATTTCACAAGAATATATATCAGGTAGCTCAAAAGAAGGCCTTTGGTAATAACATTTGAGTGTAAGATGTTTTGAAGTAATGTAGTAATGTCATTAATATATCTGTATGTCTTTTAAGAGAAACTATGCTATCAAAACCTAACAGTCAAATAAAATTTAAAGAAAAACATCTTCAAAAAGCCAGGAGAGGAGTTAAATGCTTTGAAAATCAGAAAGGTTTAGAGGTCATGGTACCCATTTGAGTTGCAACTAAAGAGGTAGTAAATGATAGGGCTCTCTATATACTTTTCTAGAGGATAGATTAAAAATGCTGAAAGAATGAGTATAAAAGTTGAGAGGAGGAGGATCTAAGGATTCTCTGAGTTTTCTTTTTATAACAGACCATATTTAAAGTTTCATTGACCTTAAATGCAGCGGCAAAGATTTTAAAAAAGAAAAAAAAAGCATTTATTTTTGTGTATGTGTCTTTGTGTAAATGAGTATGCAGATTCCTCTAGATGCCTGAAGAGGGCATCAGGCCCTTGAAGCTGAAACTGCTTGTCCTTATGAGCCCTCTGATGTGGGTGCTGGGAACTGAACTGGAAGAGCAGTGAGTACTCCTAAATGCAGAGGCTATGTTTTTAAGGGCATGTCAAGTAATGCTATGCAGCTTTTTTTATATGCTTTCCCTCCATTTACTGTATAATCTAATGTAGTTATATTATCTTCTTAAAAGCTTACATTACTGATCTCATCTCTATGTAACTAGGAACCTAATATTCTTATCTGATGATTGATTGCATATAACCACATATTTCCTGGTGTATTTCTCTGTTTCTCTCTGTTTACATTAATGGATTGTAATAATATTCCTAAGATTCAAGTGGCTACCCTTCCTCAACTTAACTGTTGATAATAATATATTGGACACTACTGTTTTGTATTTTAGACTTTACTTGAGATATGCATCACAGATGGTAGCTTTGACTGTTGATCACAATGATATCTAGTGTGTATTTTCAGTGTTGTAGTTCACTTGGTCACAGCACGAACAACAAAATTGGCAGTGTCCTGGCAAATGCTATGAACCAGAACACAGATTTCAGAAACACTTTCAAAAGGAGCATTAAGTATCCATCTATATTAAATGTGATTTAAACTTATGGGAGTAATTGGTAATGTAGAATAAAAGAGGAAATTCTTAATTAAACATCATTCCAAATGTTAATTTTTAGATATAGAGCTTCAGTTTTTATGAAAGAGCAGAAAAAAGGGCAGATACAAAAGTTTCTGCTAGCATAATAAAGGATAAATAATCTTCTGTAAGATTGTGAGATATTTGAAATAGATGATCTGAAAAGATTCAACTAAGAGGTATAAAATAGCATAAAAGAGCAGGTGTTTGTTTTAAAACTAGACTACCAGAAGAATGAAAAATTTGAGAGATAAAACTTAATGAAAAGAAACTCATGAACATGCCACAAAAAGACAGTTATCTCAGACACAAGCCAGCTGTGCTACTTCCTGTGTGATGTGTATTAATATTCACAGCAATAAGACTTTGCTTAGAGAGAATTCACCTGATGAATTACATATATAGCAAGCAGAGAATTGGCTTTGTAGATGAGGGGGGCTGAGAAATAGCAATCATGACTTTAATTGGGGATTTATATCAGCATATTTTCTAACACATGGCTTTAGAATATTCTTTTCTTTGAAATTACTGGTTAATCAGTTTTTTATAATTTTGTAAACTATGCTTTTATAGAAATCACTTTCCCACAGTTTCCTACTTTTTACCTAAACGTAAAATGAAACACTTATATGTACATTAAATATAACATTGCAAGGTGTTTGGTATTAATGACTCAACCTTTGTTTTCAAAGTAAATAAAAATTATTTTGAATTGAGTAAATCTATAGGAAATTATAGTATATTCAATTAAACTTTTCTTTAAGTTTCTTAATATCTGTTTTGAGATCAAGTTAAATAAGAGGAACTCAGACACAAGACAATGGACCAGTGACCCTAGACAAATTAACCCATCAAAAAGGAACAAGCTCCCAAATTCTCACCAATCAGATGAACATGATTCAATCAATGTCAAAATCAATGAGGTGAAAACAGACTGCTTTCAGTGCAAATCAATGGTGGTGAAAATGGACTTCCTTGAACTTGACTTTTATAAATTTGAGCCTGCCTTGAATACTTCAAGTGTGTTTTGGGCATAAAGGAAAACGGTGTCATGTTAATGCCTTTACAAGTTCTATAATGTAATAATTTTACATCGCTTGCTTTTAATATCTTTTAAAATTAAATAAGCCCAAATTTTGAAGAATGAAGTATAAAATAATGCCTATAAGATCCAGAAAGTAACCCTATGTAAGCAAGCATAATGAGTTATACATTGAAGCACAAGTACAGTACTAACTCTATCATTCAGTGAATTGTCCCATCTATTTTCAAATACTTTAAAAAATATGACAAAATATATATTTTGCATTACACCTCAGAATGGGATTGTTAAACGATAAATATGTGTGATATATTTTTGTATGCTACCTTTATCTAAAAATTATTTTTATTATGAGCTTGATTATTTGAGAACATTTGCAACCAGTGTCCGTTATTTGTTCTCCAATATAATGTGTTAAGCAACTTCTGTCCCTCAATATTCTTCCTTCTCCACTTCAGTTATGATCAGGTGCCCCCCCCCAATTCCTAATACTAAATACTACTTTCATACTAGTACTAAATGTTTCTTCAATGTTATTCCAGATGAGTTACGAGAACCTGAGTAATGGCAATGCTAACATATATTAGATCCTTAAATACAAGTTTTACTTGTAAATTATACTTCCCTGAATTGGATTTGTGAAAATAAAGCATTCATTAAGAAGCAGAAAGTGATATGCAAGATATTCATTAGTATGTCTATGGGAGAAGGCCAATTCAGGCGCCCTCTTCTCTGCTGCCCAAGGACCTAGCTGGGGACATCCCCTTGGACACCTGGGAACCCCTCTAGAGCCAAGTCTTTTGTCAACCCTAAAATGGCTCCCTTAATTAAGATATCTTCTTCCCTGCTTCCATATCTGCCCTTCCTCCATCTCAACCATACCATTTCCCCAAGCTCTCCCCAATCCTCCCCTTCTCCCTTCTCTCTCCCCATCTCCTGGGGAGCTCGGTCCAGTGCTCCAATGTGGTTCAGTCCCAGTCCAGATGAAGAACAGAACGAGGGAGAACATGAGCAAGGAAATCAAGACCTCGAGGGGTGCGTCCAACCACTGAGACGGTGTGACTGATCTTTTGGGAGCTCACCAAGGCCAGCTGGACTGGGACTGAACGAGCATGTGATCAGACTGGACTCTCTGAATGTGGCTGACAATGAAGACTGAATGAGATGCCAATGATAATGGCACTGGATTTTGATTCTACTGCATGTACTGGCTTTTTGGGAGCCTAGTCTGTTTGGATGCACACCTTCCTAGACCTGGATTGAGGGGGGAGGGCCTTGAACTTCCCACAAGGCAGGACACCCTGACTTCTCTTAGGACTGGATAGGGTGGGGGTAAAGGGAGTGGGAGGGAAATGGGAGGAGGTGGAAAATTTTAATAAATAAATTAAATAAATAAATAAATAAATTTTTAAAAAAGAAGCAGAAAGTAAGGGAGAAGGAGAAGTACGAGGAGAACTTGAGGGAATGGGATAGTCAAGATGGAGGAAGGACAGAAATGAGAGCAAGGAAAGAGATATCTTGATTGAGAGAGCCATTATAGGATTAGCAGAAACCTGGCTCTAGAGAAATTCCCAGGAATTCACAAGGATGACCCCAGCTAAGACCCTAAGCAATATAGGAGAGGAGGACTATCTTGACTTGCCCTGTAGTCAGACTGATGAATATCTTAATTATCACCATAGAAACTTCATCCAGCATTTGATTGAAACAGAGGCAGAGACCCACATCAGAGCACTGGACTGAGCTCCCAAAGTCTGGTTGAAAGGTGGGAAGAATGAGAGTATGAGTAAAGAGGTCAAGACCATGATGGGTACACCCACTGAAACAATCTACCTGAGCTAATGGGAGCTCACCAACACCAGCCAGACTGGGAAAGAACAAGCATAGGACCAAACTAGGCCCTCTGAATGTGGGTGAAAGCTGAATGACTTGGAAAGATGAGAAGGTCATGGCAGTGGCACAAAGATTTGTCTTTAATGCATGTAATGGCTTTGGGGAACCTATTCTCTTTGGATGGATACCTTGCTCCGCCTATATATACTATAAAGGGCCTTGGACTTTCCCCAAAGCAATGTGCCTTACCCTCTCTGAGGATTGAATGCTGGTGGAGTGAAGGGTATGTGGAGGGAATGGGAGGAGGGGAGGGAGTGGGAACTTTGATTGGTATGTATAATGCAAAGAAGATAGTTTTTTTTTAAAAAATGATATAAAAATTGTGTACTTAGAAAAAAAGCAGAATGTTACTGTTTAAACAAAAAAAAGTACTTACCTTTTAAGTGTCAAAAACATTAATATTATTTGAGTTTTCTTTCACCTTAATTTATAATTTATTAAACGGTGATATTCCAAAAACTTGAGGGGAAGCAAATTTTCCTGGCGAACAAAAATATAGTAACTGAAATCTGCGGAAGTTAAACGGTGTATTTCTGTATATTTTAAGTACAAGAATTTCAAGGTCCTGTTACATATAAATTAAGGCTTGAAAATTCTGAAAAATGTTCATGATTTTAAAATCTGTCTCTTACTATTGAAAGGTCTAGTATAAGATATGAATCACATTACACCAAAATTAACCAGAATTGCAGGTTAAATTTTCTGTACTTCAATATTATATCATTCTTTCATAATATGAAATGAGTACATTCAGGACAAGGCAAAAAATAAATAAAAACAAACAAGTAATTTTTCTCAGGAATAATGATACTAAACTTGGCTAATTTGGGAGATTTATTTTAAATAAACCTTTTTTTCTTTTCCTCCATTTCAATGAACCACACTATCAAGAAACATAAATACTAATATAAAGGGAATCAATATTTTGATTGACATACCAAAAGCATTTTAACTCAATAGATTATGTAAACTATTTCTTTTTTAATGTATCTATTTCTACATACACATTTGAAATGTCTATTTCCATTTATCTTTCTTTCCATAGTTTAGGGACAGATAAAAGAGCTGCTCAAGATGCCTTCATGGCTGCCCTGGCCCCATTCTCTGGTTAGTCAGTGGTTCTGTACACATTTCTCCACTTCCAATATGGGTTATGTTCCCCAGGCCCTAGTATCAAGCTTTGGGGGCAGCTTACAGTCACCCCCACCTGCAGACTAATTTAGGACTTTAGACTCTGTGGCAGTTAACTTAAGGGCTGCCACTGAACATTCACCATTAAAATCCTCCTGGGTCTCAACTTTCCTAGATCTGTCCTTTCTTCCTTCATAGTATCTTCATGGTGTCAGTAGAAGTAGAGATTATGTATGACCTAGAAGTGATCTCCTCAGATTATGCTATGCATGCTCAAAAATTGTTGAGCCAGTATCTACCACACCAGACCCAGGGAATCTGTTCCTATTGGAAATCATTACTGATGTCTTTCAAATAGTTTCTTTCTGTGGACACTTGAAGGCATCTTACTCCTTATTTGCAGTGTGTGAAAGAAGCAGACTTTAAGAGAGTTTCCTTAGATTCTGATGAAAGTCAAACACTATCACATCTACTCACTTGGAGTAGTTCAGAATGCTCTAGTATATATTTATACATCTTTGCAACAAACATAACAGTTTTACAACTTTTTTTCTGCTAATATCATCTTTTATTTAATTTAAGATTATTTTGGAACCAGTATTCTCAAGTAAAAACTGTTTCAATTATGTTGGCTTTACTTATAGTTATTGATTTATTCATTCAGAAACTTGTTTGTTGGATCTTACAAATTGCTAGGCAATGTTCTAGAAACTTAATATTGATTTGTAAAAATGATCTTGTTCTTGCATCAGTTTCTATGATCACTCTAGTGGTAGGGAAATGAGTGAGAGCATATTTGTAGAAAAATATAAGGGAATATTATGAAAGTGCACATTTGTGGACAGTGTAGTCATAGCGAAAGGATTAGTTCAAATGTTCAGCTTAGACCTTTTAAACCTTTCCTGAGAAAGTGACTTTTCATCAGGAAAGTGATGAATTGTGCACCTGGGAAAGATGTGATAGGGAACAGGGAAGAGCAAGCGGAAACATTTGTCCAGAACATCATGACATTAAGTAGAACAGAATCTGAAATTATGGTAGAGAATAGCAAGAGGTAACCAGCCTCTGAGGTGCAGCACAATTCTCGCTTCTACTAAATGTAAATGGAAATTGAGCTCACACTGGATAAATAACTAAAGTATTTTATCCTTAATGTAACTGGAACAGCATAATGATTCTGGTATGAAATTCTGATATGACACACTCACATGCACATACTCACACATTAGTGAAAGGCAAAATACTTGAATCTTAACATCTGTTTGCCATCGACATAAAAAATAGTCTCACATTCTTTATAAGGGGTGTTTTAGTTAAATAAAGAGAACTTTAAACAGGATGGCATAACAAAAATTTCTCATTACATCCCTTGCACAGCATATCCATTTGCTAAATGTTTGACAAATGGAATACCTTGTTTGGTGAATATAAAGCTCCCTCATCTGTAAATTTTTCATAACATTTGTACCTGTATTTAAAAAAATCTTTAAAAGTAAAGAAGGTAATTTAAATTCTTCCAAAGAGCAGCTAAATAATAATTAAGACTTAAACTAAAAGTTCTTTCATAAGCACAGAAGTTACTTGCATGATAACATGATAACAGAACTAGAATGAAACACAAGTGTTTAGAATTCTATACTATATATTTTTTATTATACCCTTAAACTATCCTCAGTAACCTATTATTGGAATAATAAAAGTCCCTGATCTGTCTGTTGAGTGAAAATTTAACCTGGGATGGGTATGTTACTCAGTTTTGTAGATTTAAAAGGCCTCATTTTCTGTTGAAGAAATGAAAATTTGAATGTTTTTCCCACATCTCTCTACTAAACTATTAAAGTATATATAAAATCCTATTTTAACAGCAACTTTTATTTCTTTAAACTTCAAGACTTTAATTTGAATGAGCTGAAAATGGCATGCACTATCTTTATTCCTTGTCAACTGGTTCTAAGCTTGTATTTCTACCCCGTCATCAAAATCAGAAACCTGCTTAGAAAACTCTCTCATTTTATGCCATCTGTCCTAATTGTATGGTTAAGTAGTTTCATCACACTCTCTATCTTAGCTCATAAAATTATATACTAATTTTTGATGTAGGAGGTGATGTATGCTGTGAATGTGTTTTAAAAGGTTTATTTATTTATTATGTATACAACATTCTGCCTTGGTGTATGCCTACACTCCAGAGGAGGGCACCATATCTCAGTACAGATGGTTGTAAGCTACTATGTGGTTGCTGGGAATTGAACTCAGGACCTCTGGAAGAGCAGCAAGTGCTCTTAACCTATGAACCATCTCTCCAGCCCCCAGCTGAGCATGTTTTAATGCCTTTGGTTAATAAAGAAGCTGCTTTCAGCTAATGACTTAACAGAATACAGCCAGGCTGGAAGATATACATACACACACACACACACATACACACACACACATATATATATTTATATATAGAGAGAGTGTGTGTGTAGGTGGAGTCAGAGGGAAGCCAAGTAGCCCTGAGAGAGACAAACGCCAGACAGAAGCTTGCCACAGCTATGTGGTGATACACAGATTAATAAAAATTTGTTAACCAAAGGTGTAAGAGCTATCTAGCAATATGCTTAAGTGATTGGCCAAGCAGTTATTTAAATAATATGTTTTCTGTGTGATTATTTCAGGTTGAGGCAGCCAGGAATGAAAGAGCAGCCTCCTTGTAAAAATTGGCACACCAACATTGTCAATTATATCCACATAAAACCCGAGAAAGCTTAAAAAGGAATTCTAGACACAAAAGAATAGAGTTAAGCATGGCTTTTTGGTAGCAGCATTTTTTTTGGGGGGGGGGGTAGGCTTGCTTTGCTAGAGGAATGATAAACAAAAAAAAAAAAAACAAACAAAAAACAAAAATGGCTTTGAAACTGTGTTTCCCAGGCTGTACTTCTAGCATGAACTCTGGCTCTTTCAGGATACCAAACATTTAAATGTGGTTTGTCTAGGAAGGTGAACATCCATACTGTCTAGGCACCCACAAAGCCAGAACATGAAGTAGGATCAAAACCCCGTGCCATTGTCCTTGGCCTCTAGTCAGCTCTCATTGTCAGCCATGTTCAGAGAGTCCGATTTTATCCCATGCTTTTTCAGTCACAGTCCAGCTGGCCTTGGTGAGCTCCCAATAGATGGGCTCCACTGTCTCAGTGGGTGGGTGCACCCCTCGTGGTCCTGACTTCCTTGTTCATGTTCTCCCTCCTTGTGCTCCTCATTAGGACCTTGGGAGCTCAGTCTGGTGCTCCAGTGTGGGTCTCTGTCTCTATCTCCATCCATGGCTAGATGAAGGTTCTATGGTGATATGCAAGATATTCATCAGTATGGCTATAGGATAGGTTCATTTCAGGTTCCCTATCCTCAGGTGCCCAAGGAACTAACTGGGGACATTGCCCTGGTCACCTGGTAGCCACTCCAAGTTCAAGTCTCTTGCCAACCCTTAGGTGGCTCCCTTAACTAAGATATGAGTTTCCCTGCTCCCCTATCCAAACTTCCTTTATCCCCAATCATCCCGTTTCCCCCAGTTCCCCTCACCCTCTCCTTCACACTTTTCTCTCCCCATCTCCCCTCACCCCCATCCCACCCCACCTCCACGATTCCAATTTTTTGCCCGGCAATCTTGTCTATTTCCCATAGCCAGGAGGTAGACCTGGATGGAGGGGGGAGGACCTTGGACTTTCCACAGGGCAGGAACCCTGACTGCTCTTGGGACTGGAGAGGGAGGAGAAGAGGAGTGGGGGAACGGGAAGAGGGGCAGGAGGAGGGGGAGGGAAATGGGAGGCGGGGAGGAAGCAGAAATTTTTTTTTCAATAAAAAGAAATTGAAATAACCAATAACACACTGAGAAGTGGAAAAGCAACTTGTAAAATCAGAAACAAATATATTCCAATTATATATATATGCTAATATCTAAGTGCCCTAAATAATTCCTACCATTCATGCAATAAACTTGCATAAACTTTCATTCCAAAAAAAAAAATGTGGTTTGTGAGCAGCATGCCACAAACTGGTTAATGGCATGACATAGTCCCACTGTATACCTGGAACTGGGGTAGTGTGCAGGGCTCAGCAGTGAACAGACCTCTGCCATTTTGGATTGGGCATAGCCAAAAGGCAAAACTGTCTGAGTCGAAGTCAAGCCCCTTTGCATTATAAGAAGCAGTCCTGATCAGAAAATGATTAATATACACAATATAGACAGGTTCAGTTAAAAAAGACCTAAATGGGTATTGTATGTATAAAATATGTATGTAGGCATGGGAGAGAAAAGAAAAAGAATGTAAAAAGTTATATAAAAAATGTTTTTTTAAAAAAAATAATACAAGTCTTTAAAGAGGCAGAATAAACTTGTAGAAAAGGTAATAGAGTAAGAAAAATAAGCCATAAAGATGCAATATACACAGAGTCTGGATTATATACATTATTGTGTTTTCTTTGTATTTTTTTTTCTGTGAAGGAGCTAAGTACAGAAAGACATTTTATTGTATGGATTGCTAAGCTAAACCAACATGTGTTTTAGACGTATCTTGACTTCAGAATTAGGGTCTCTGGATTTGTTGCTTTGGAAAAGAGTTTCTTCTTTTGTTTCCACAGAGGATGAGAACCTGTGGAATTCTTCCAGACTAATGTGGTCTGATGGACCCATGAAAAGTCACCATGAAAAACCCCAAAATTACTTCACTGAACAAAAAGCAGAAAGCAGTTTGGAGAGAACTACACCCAAATTCCCAATTATTGTTTTAAAATTTTTGTTTACATTTAAAGGGGAATATGCTATAGAGATTTCATTGTGTCGATCTTAGTTTATTAATACAAATTTAATATATATATATATGTGTATGTATATATATATATATGCTCTTGATTAAGGTATTGCATTTGTAAACCTCATTTTAAAATGTAATGCATAATTAAGAAACATAGGTTAATAGATAATCATCTATAATAATGAAGTTTATAGTCATGCTAGTTAGGTTTTCTAGATATACAGAGATGTATTTAAAACCTTTCAAAGACTACAGAATATGGCCTTTAAGATGTTTTAAGATCTTAGAACTTTTCATGACAGTAAGACACATCTGTTCCTGGCAGCACCAATATACTTCAAAAGGATGATGGACATCAAAGAGTCTACTTATGGAGTGTGCTAGTCATTTGACCAAGAAATTATTGTTGTCTGAACTGCCTGATGGTATACTAGATGAACTGGACTTGCAGGACCCACATAGAAATGACTGCTGAAGCTGCCTAAATAAAGTGAGACAGTCCTTTGAGGTAGCTACTTCAAGAAAGAGGCTGTGAGACATTCTGCAGACACAGAAAAATTGACTGACAAATTTTCAATATAGATGGAATTGTTGCTGAAATTTCCTGCCTCATGGAAAAGTCTGCCAGATACTATGATACTTTAGTCTGAAGATGGGTGCCTTCAACATTATAGGGGAACTTGGGGGTGACTGTCCAGGCAGCGAGATGTCTCTGTTAATTATAGAGTTCTGGAAGTTGCTTACAATGCACTTCCTGTTAACTTAGGTAATAGCATATCCTTCTAGAGTCTTTGATAGAGTTGAAGAATAGTTATAGTTTTCCTTAGCTATGATAAAAGATAAAGTAGGTATAAATATTGTAACTGTAATTATTACATGATACCTGTTTTGTTATATGTAATCTTGCTATGTTAAAGTTAAAACCTTCCTTTTTATTTTGACAGAAGGGAGATGATGTATGCAATGAATATATATTTTTTTTTTTTTTTGGTTTTTTGAGACAGGGTTTCTCTGTAGCTTTGGTGCCTGTCCCGGAACTAGCTCTTGTAGACCAGGCTGGCCTCCAATGAATATGTTTTAATGGCATTGATTAATAAAGAAGCTGCTTTTAGCCAATTGTATAACAGAATATAGCCAGACTATCTATCTATCTATCTATCTATCTATCTATCTATCTATCTATCTATCTATCTATCTATCTATCTATCCATCCATCCATCCATCCATCCATCCATCCATCCATCCATCCATCTATCTATCTATCTATCTATCTATCTATCTATCTATCTATCGATAGAGTAGGTGGAATAAGAGAGAAGACATGTAACCCCACTGGAGACACCATATGGAATCTTGCCAGTAAGCCACAGCCACATGGCAATACACATGTTAATAGAAATGGGTTAACCAAAGTTATAAGAGCTAACTAGCAATATGCTTAAGTGTTAGGCCAAGCAGTGGTTTAAATAATATAGTTTCTATGTGATTATTTTAGTTGTAGACAGCCTGGAATGAAAGAGTAGCCTCCTCTTACAAATTTTAAATTCAAGTTCTTTCATCTCAAACTTAATCCAAAGAAACTCTGTTGTTTATTAAGATTAAGCATATATTCTTGTTAAGGGATCTTAGTCATTAAACTTGTCATAGCTTCCATCTTCAATGTCCTAGGAGATGGTTGTTCTGATTCTTGACACATGGCATAAGAATGCCAACACAGAACATCAACATGGTCAGGTTACCAGTTTTTACAAAGAGAAGCAAGAAAGATGAGTCAGAGAGTAAAACTATTTAATTAATAACATAATACATGTGATGTTCTGTCTTGCATATGTCCCCCCACTTTCTAATGCCCTTATTTTGACATTTCCAGTGGTTTAGACTAGAAACATCTTGGCAAAATGTACATGTAACACCCACTTACCTAGAGACATTGCAAGCCTAATAGCACTCATAGACTGTCAGTTGTTTCGGTTTTCCCCCTCTCTTTCTCTTATCGTTATTTCCTCCATCCCCAATCTGGCAGTGGTCCTTATGGTCAGACATAATTTATAGGACTTAGAGAAAAATGCAAATTCAGAGCATCTGGTACTAAATACAAGAGTACTGTAACATAAAGTTTTTAATCTACTATGGTCTGTTCTGGAAATGTCACATTGTTTTTGTTTTTATATGATATTATTAAATGAAAAAAACTAAAATTGAAAATGTCTAGAGTTTTATTAATCATGGTTCCATTGTACAATGTTATTTCTATATAAAAGAATGCAGTCACCAAGAAGAAACAATTCCTGTTTGATATCTTATCCATAAATTATATAATTACATAATGAAAATGAGAACACTTGTTTATATTTACATCCTTGATATGATCATGATGTGTCAACGTTATACCTTTGACTTTCCAATGAATGAAGATGGGCTATAGTGAATTGGAAGTGTGATTATCTTATCTTTCATTTTCTCACCTTTTAGAAAATATAAGTGGTTACCTAGGAAGAAGCAAATGTATCTGATGGTATTTGGCTCGTGAATAGGGTTTGTTGCTTGGAACAGCATTGATTTCTTCATTTAAACCAGTTTTTCATTAGACAAAGAAAAACCAGTGTTTCACAGTTACCTCATACTCACTGAGCTTTATTGGTTTCCCAATCGTCTTGACATTGTAGTCATTATGTATCTCTCTAAATGCTCCATCTAGACTGGAGCATAAAGAACAATTTACATGTCTTTTAAGTGTGTTTTTGATGTGCATTGTTTACTGTCTTTTTGGAGTTTTCTAAAAGAAAAAAACACCGATACAACTATTAAGAATTTAAAGTCAATCGTATCAGATAATTATATCATTTACAGGGCCAGTGAATTTGGTTATCTCTGCCTAGCTGAGACCTACTTATCTTTGAAAACTCATGCTATGTGAGCTTTTAATATGTTGGTAAAAGCCCTGACTTTGTGATATGTAATATCCAAGTACAAACTACATGCAGTGTCATGTTTCTTAGATTTGCTATTTGTTTTCTTTAAACCTTAGTAGCATCTAGCACCAAATACAATGGATGATATTTTGAGTATAATATTTGTGTGATTAGCAGATATGATAAGTTAAAAGGGTAGAGTACCCATGTAGGGAGTGTGTTGTTTATAGAAGCAGACAATAATTAGAACATGTTCCTTGATGACCCATCTGTGAAGGCACAAGAAGGCACCATTTGATATTTGCAGGCCTGGAAAAACCTCTTCACAAACTAAAAGTTTCAAATATAATCTTGGATTTTGAATCTTCAGAACTATGAGAAATGAGTCTCACTTCAACAATCCAGTTTATAACATTTTGATATGGATAGTCTGAGGTAATATATAAGTCCAAGTATATAATCACTCAGATAATTTCTGAGTTTATGTCATTAAATTACTTTTATCTCTGCTTATTTTATTGCTGTAATCTGTTTAAGAACTGAGTTCTAATATTCTTGCTTAATAGTTACTTACCTGTTGTTTCACAATATTTTGACACTTAATGAGTAGACAAATGTAGAGAGAAAAATCTGTTTGAAAGTATCACACATTTACACTCACAGGAACACACCAATTCATCCTTTTGTATATATTTAAATACAATAGGTTAAACATTGACTATATAATTACTTGATAGCTATTAGTCTTATAAGATATCTTTAAATATATAAAAGGAAATCTAACTTTAACAGTTTATATGCTTCAAATTATCAGTAGTGAATGTCACAGATTTCATATTAATGAAATTATGTATAAATATGTAACACATAGACAAAAATCTCTCTATTTCCCCATCTATGGAAATAACATCTTATAATATAGGTTACTCTTAAATTGAATAATTTTGATGCAATTTCTTATTTGTCTATTTGTTTTACATGTAATTATTTTTTTACTTAAGTTTAGCATATCTAGTAAGATTTTCGCTGAAAGCCTTTGCAGACTCCCCAAGATAACTTTGGTAAAGGAGGACTTTGTTTTACCACTGCTCTTTGAATTTAGATTTTCTAGTGTTTTATTATGCTACCATTAATATAGAACCTTTGCATTCATGAATGTTTCGCCTCAATGAAGATGAATACAGAGATTAATACATGTGTTTTCATTTATGGTTCTAAGGATGGGTGATTCTGAAACATAACATCTACTCCACCAGAACCTGGTCTCCTGTGAATAGTAATTTCCCATGCAAACATAGCTTTATACCTATAGTTTAAATTTAAGTACTAATTCTCTTAACAGAATTGAGTTTTATTTTTATTCAAAATATTTCTTTTAGCAAGAAACTTCAAAGCGTAAAATAAATGCCACCATATTGTGGGAGCAGATTTTAAATAATGTGTCAGACAAATATTTTCAAAACATATCTGGCTGTTAATTTAAAATTAGGTTGGGCCTTCAACACTGTTGAGAAATTCAGCTTTCATCACTTACTTAGCACAAATTTTCCTGTGATCTTGGTTCAGCTGATCAAGGCACCATGTAGGCCAAGCCAAATCCCAGCCCCCTTTAATCTTTGACAAGGAAACAGACTTTCTCTTCAAATAGAATTCATACTTAGAATCTTTCAGTGCTTCACTAAAACTCACAAAATAATCAAATGAATAATTTCTTTCACTGAAATGCTTAGCAATAGAGGTCAGTTTTTCCAAGTTGTATAACCACTGTACAGGAAGCAGGAACAAGAGTCATTTCCTGACCTTCTTTGACTTTGAGAAGATGAAGTAGAGACTGTTAGTCTTCATTTCAGATGAGAGAAAATGATGTCTATTGGTAAGGGACAAGAATAACAGATTTTTTTTCATTACTACAACATTGATATAGATATTCAGAGAATGACTGAAGTATTTACAATGGCATAAAAATAATCAAATCAAGGTCCTTAAGTTAAGGCAGCTACAAGAATTTCTACAGACACAGGTATTGGAAAGGAAACCAGAAGCCTATCAGAAAAACATAATATATAGCATAAGTTACTAAAAGTGATGTGAAAAATTTAAATGAGGTCTTCAAATCTTCCTGTGGTGACTCCTAAAAGAAAACCATGTCAGGTTATCAGATTTCACTGCTGACTTCAGCATGTGGTCAAGGTTCTATAGTAGTGTAACATGACATTTTGAGTGGGCACACATAGAATCAAGGAAAATTTTGTGCATTATAGTAAGTCTGATTATCCTGTTATATCTTAAAATAAGCTGAGAATTGTATCAAGTTCCATTCCAAGCTAATATTATGCTAGTGTCTAACAGAGGTTCTAAACCTGTGAATTGTGACCCATTTGATAATCAGATATCAGATACCCTGCATATTATATATTTACATTATGATTCATTATAATAAAATTAAATTTAAGAAATAGCATTAAAATTTTATGGTGGGGGCTCACCACAACACAAGGAACTGTATTAAAGGTCACACATTAGAAAGGATGAGAAATACTGTTTTAGGCTGCATTATGGTACATAATTAATTTGCAAGATGGAAAAGAATGAATCAACTAAAATTCTCAATAATATTTATCTAGTTCTTGATGAATGATTAAATAAATATACAATTGAGTTTTAGGGATAAACTTACTGATTTCAATATATTCTAGTAAAATATAGGAAATTATTAATTTCCACCCTGAATTAAAGTACATATTTCTTGCACACTTCTGTACTTCAAGGTCTATGCATAATACATAAAGAACATTGAGTAATGTTTTCAGTATTAAAGCCTGTTCAGGTAAGTTTGAATGTAATAACACCAAATATTAATACTGCCCCAATGCATTAATAAAGCACAGTAATGCTATCATATATGAAAAGGGTAGTTTGGTATGATGATGACACACATTACTAGGATGAAATAAAGTACCCTTCTGTGATTACTATTGAAAGTACTTGGAAAATTATAGATTTCCAAAAGCATCTTTAGTTTATTTTTAGAAGTATATCTACACCCACACATCATTTTCCTTGTATCTAAATGTTTCTTGAAATTATATGGTATGATGAAACTATAATGGTAAATTGCAAGTTTTGCAAATTCATATTGTAATGGAAATAAGAAATATAATATAAAACATGTCTGACAAAAAGTTAATATCATATAAAATGCTAAAAATTATGTGTCATGTCATTTCTTATGAAAGTTTATGGATTTCTTTCATTGGATCACACCTGTATTGATATCATATTTAAAATGTTAATTAAACTGCCATAAGATATTCTTACCTCCAACTAAATGAGTTAATAACATTGATTGCAATAATTGTTTGGCAAAGTGAATTTGAATGTCTTTTTTTCCTGCTGTTTAATTATTTCCATTTCAAATAACTCCACCACATGTTTCTGTAGGTTTGCCTAGTATTTTTATTTTATTGTGCAGTTTTTCATGGATCAACAAGAGAAAGTTGTCTGCAGAAATATTTAAAATTGCATGTATGGGGAAGATAATATAAGCCACCTGCATCATCATTTATACGTTTAGGATTTAAACTATTCTACACATGCTTGAAATTATTTTGAGGGCAAATGCTTTTTTTCCATGAAAACCATCTGCTTTGTATGAATGCAACGCAGTGTCATAGTACAATTTAATGAAAGGACAGAACCAACACTGAACCTTTTGCTGTGCTAATTAATTATGAATAAAATCTCCATCGTACACTAATGTCCTCGGCTCTGTGAAGATCATCTAGGTACAAGGAAATTTCACAGCATACCAATTATATAGACCTTGGCAAATGTGAGAGCTAATGAAGAAACAAGAAACTAGTGCCTGCTGGAAGATGGTCAATTTTAAATTTGAAAATTCTTCCAATCAAGAGCTTTCTTAAAGATGGTACACTAGTTACACATCAGTCTTTTTGACTTTGAATGGAGGCATTAGGAGTAAGCATACATACTGACTGATAACACTGTTTCTTTAGAT
This sequence comes from Chionomys nivalis, assembly GCF_950005125.1. Classification (NCBI taxonomy): domain Eukaryota; kingdom Metazoa; phylum Chordata; class Mammalia; order Rodentia; family Cricetidae; genus Chionomys; species Chionomys nivalis. Next base: position 192,016,017 of record NC_080086.1, on the reverse strand, counting down.
TTAGCAAATGACTTAATAAAACTGTGTTTAAAAAATCAAAAATCTACAGGTAAGCAATGCACTCTCTGTTCTCAGTGTTTTCACATTTCCTAGGGGAAATTCATCATTATTTTCATGTTAAAAAGATTCAGTGGAACATTTTTATATTTATTGTGATTATCAAGCTGTAAACACAGAATCAACTATTCTTTAATGGAAGGCCTTTGAGTCTTTGCAAATCACATTCTTCAAAATCATATGTCATAGCCTTCTGCAGTAAGAACATACTTTTCTAGAGAAGATATTTAGCATACAGGATGAGGAACAGAGAACAGAACCTTGCTTGAAAGGTTAGAGAAAGCTTTAAAAAGAGTTTTTTTTTTTTTTTATAGACCTTGATATTTTTGTAAGGAGGAATTTTCTACACAAATTATCACAGGTGAGCACATGAAATAAAATTGATTGTGACAATATACACAAGATCTGTAATCTCAACCCAGATGAAATCCTGGCATGGACAGGAGATGTACTGGAAGTCCAATCACTACCTCTAGCTAAGGATATATGGAGAACTGATAGTTGTTAGAAGACAGAGAGTTAGTTTTCCTTAAGTGTGTCATTCATGGTAGGTCAAAACCATCCAATGGATGGCCACTCAGAGAGGGTATGTAAGAATCACTAATTTAATACAATGTTCTTTAAATAATTAATTAGGACATACATATGAGTAAATATGGAATGGGAGGGTAAATTGGGAGGAGCTGAGGGATGTGATCAAAATGTAATGAATGAGTTCTCAAAGAATTAATTAAAATATCTTAAAAATAGACAGTTACAAAAATATCTGTGAGGTTCTTAGAATTCTAAGAACTCTAATTATTCTAATAATTACCCAACCACAAGCTCTGTTCAGGTAGTTACAGAATTAGATAATTGGAAACCATGTAACAATATTTCTAAGCATGCAAGGACATTTTGTCTCCATTAGCAGTAATAATGTTTGAGAAAATATTCGAATATATGAAGCACTTTGCTATTAATTGTTAGAAAAAAATAGTTCTTGAGGTGTCATTCAGTTGTAAAGAACTGGCTTATAATGTGTGAAGCCATAGATTCCACCGCATTAGGTATATCCCCATTCTGATGTTAATGATGAAAGGTAGTTTTAATAATCCAAAAAAATTAAGAAATATAATTGTTATTGACTATTGCTACTTAATTTACAAAATTATGAAGAAAGTATTATAAAGTCCCTGATAGGAAAATTTCCCAGTTCCCAAGAAAGATTAAAATTTACAATTACCATTTCTAAAAAAATTTTGACACTAGATATTCACTTCATTAGTAGCATCTCAGCTTCTGAACTTGTATTGAAGTATTTTTTCTTTCCAGTAGATTATTTTCTCCATTTCAGATCCATCATGGTACATAATGATTAAAAAGGTGTGAATACTATTTGGATTGTATAAGAAGAAATTCATATGACAAGAAGTCTATGCTGTTGTTACATTCTTATTGTAATTTCAATTGATTTTCCATGTGATGTCCTGAGTTCAGTTTCTAGCAACCAGGTGGATGAAAAAGATACATGGGTAAATGAATGAAATAATTACCAGTCGTACATCCCATGAGAAATGCCTGATTCCCAGGGTGCATCTACGGGTTGTTCACTCACAGCTACCATTATTTCGTGTCCTTCCCAATGCCACTCTGAAACAATACACATCACATCTCTTTCTTACAAGGAGCATAGACTACTGTCATAAATTGTATTTGAAGAAGGTGTGGTTTACTGAAGAAACTATGAAACATAACAGTATTTTAATGTGGATTTAGAATTTTCAGAGAGTATGAAAAATAGATCTTTATTCTGATTATAATATTGTTCTTTTTTCGTTGTATACATTAGAGTTTTCATAATAATCATAATTATTTTAATATAATTGAGATAAAGTGAGGAGTTCAGACCATTTTGCATGATACTATTTACATGTTTTATTAGTGGGTAACATTTAATCTTAATTGGGAATGGCATAATATTAAGCTTGTGTAAAAACACATGGCATTTTAGGAGGCAGACTTAGGATTTACCCTATTGGAATTTCTCTTTGTTTTGTTTATAAACTTGTGAGCTTCTGAAAAATCAATCAACATTCCTTGTCCCTCTCTTCTTCCTTTTCTTTCTTCCTTTCTTCTTCTCTCTGTCAGCCTTTGTCTGTCTCTGTTTCTACTTGTCTCTGTATGTCTGTCTTACTCTTTTTGTCTCTCTTTGTCTTTGTCTCTTGTTGGTCTCTTTTCTCTATTTGGCTCTTATTCTGTCCTTTAGTATTTCTAAGAATTATTTGTAAAACTGTTTGTTAAAAATATGTCCTCAATATATTGTGTGATTTAGGATAACTGAAATTTCACAATACTGAGCAAATAAATATAGCAGATAAAAATGTTTGTGAACTTTTTTAAAACTTAATTCAAGAAATGTGATAAAATCGTATAAAATTCTTAAGTAAATTTCATGACATTATAAATTAAAAGGGCCTTTCAATTAGTGTAAACTTTGTAGATTTCATGATGATGATGTCTTAAGGCATTTGGCATGAATTTTAGATTTAGAGAATCTATACTTTGAAGTGTTTAGTTACAACTGGTTATAGAGATACTGGTAAAGATCAAAGTACACAAGGATATTGAGAGGCAAGGTGTCTACAAAATTAAAGGAGATCTCAGATATCAAGTAGTATTATGATTTAGTGTGAAAAATATCAAAACCCTGTTCATGCCTCTGCTGGGATATATAGGAACAGTAACAGAATTTGTAACAAACTAAAATTTAAGTTTATTAACTAAACCTAATTTCAAATTTGCAGTATTTTTTCTGAGTAGTAAATGCTTCAAAAACGACTCATGCATTAGAACAGTTGTAATAGATAATACTGCATGAAAGGCAAAGTCAATATTCTATTGTGAAATCAGGGACACTTGATGCCATGCCAGCACAGCCTGGATGCTGAGTTTGAGCAAAGGACATCAGGATTAATGAAATAAAAACTTTGGATGGTCAGGCGGCGGAGGCACTGGCGCACAAGCAGGCCCAGGCGCGAAGGCACTGGCAGGAAGGCAGGCCCTGGCGGCAGAGGCACCGGCGTGCAAGTCAAGCAGTGGAGACACCAGCAAGCAGACTCGGCGGATGCGGGATAATACAAGCATGAAATAGTGAAGCCCACACTGAGAGCAGATCGCCTCACTACAATTAAATCAAACCCATTAGATAGCATCGATAGGAGGAGAAGGGCAGACGCCAAGGCAAGAATTCACCCAACAATCTGTAAAACAACATGAAAACACTGGAACCCAATGATCTTACAACACAAGGACTTGAACACCCTAACACAGAGGAAGAGGAAAAAACTGATTTATGAAAGCAATAGAGTTCCTTAAACAACATGTAAAAAACGCCCTCATAAAAATAGATGAAAAGTATAACAAAAAGTTTGAAGAAATGAGTAAATATGATACCCTGGGAAACCAAGAAAAAACAATCAAACAGGTAATGGAAACAGTCCAAGAATTGAAAACTGAAATGGAAGCAAGGAAGAAAACACAAACTGAGGACCATCTGGATATGAAAAATCTAGGTCAATGAGCAGAGACTACAGAAACAAGCATAATCAATAGAATACAAGAGATAGAAGAAAGAATCTCAGATTCTGAAGACACCATAGAGAAAATAAACGAACTGATCAAAGAAAACAGCAAAACCAACAAATTCTCATCACAAAACATTCAGGAAATATGGAACACAATAAAAAGACCAAACCTAAGAATAATAGGGATAGAAGAAGAGTCACAGCTCAAAGGCCCAGAAAATATTTTTAACAAAATTATGGAGGAAAACTTTCCCAACATAAAGAAAGATATTCCTTTGAATATTCAAGTAACATACATAACACCAAACAGACTGGATCAAAAAAAAAAAAAAAAACAAAAACGTCCCCTTGCCATATAATAATCAAAACACAAAATATACAGATTAAAGAAAGAATATTAAGAGCTGCAAAGGAAAAAGGCCAAGTAACTTATAAAGGTAAACCGATCAGACTTACACCTGACTTCTCTATGGAAACCATGAAAGCCAGAAGGTCCTGGATAGAGGTACTACAGAAACTAAGTGACCATGGATGCAAACCCAAACTACTATACCCAGCCAAGATATCGTTCACTGTCAATGGAGAAAACAAGACATTCCAGGATAAGAACAAATTTAAACAATACGTAGCCACAAATCCAGCCCTACAGAAAGTAATAGAAGGAAAATTACAACCCGAGGAATCCAACATTGCCAACACTGCCTACAATAACTCAGGAATCTAGCAACCCTTCAACAGCACAACTCAAAGAAGGGAGACACACAAACTCTTCTACCAAAAGCAATAAGAATAGCTGGAGTAAACAACCACTGGTCAGTAATATCACTTAATATTAATGGTCTCAATTCACCTATAAAAAGGCATAGGCTAAGAGATTGGATACGAAAACAGGATCCAAGATTATGCTGTTTTCAAGAAACACATCTCAACCACAAAGACAGGCATCTACTCAGAGTAAACGGTTGGGAAAAGGTTTTTCAAGCAAATGGTCCTAAGAAAAAAGCAGGTGTGGCCATAATAACTTCTAACAAAACTGACTTCAAACTAAAATCAGTCAGAAGAGATCGAGAGGGACACTTTATACTCAAAACAGGAACAATTCAGCAGGATGAAGTCTCAATCCTGAATATCTACACCCCTAATATAAAAGCACCAACTTATGTAAAAGAAATATTGCTAAAACTCAAGACAGACATCAAATCACACACACTAGTAGTAGGAGACTTCAACACACCTCTCTCACCAATGGACAAGTCAATCAGACAGAAAACTAATAGAGAATTAAGAGAATTGTTGGAGGTAATGAAGCAAATGGACTTAACAGACATCTATAGAACACTACGCCCAAATAGGAAAGAATACACCTTCTTCTCTGCAGTTCATGGAACCTTCTCGAAAATTGACCACATACTCAGAAACAAAGGGAACCTACACAGATACAAAAAAAATCAGTGTCCACCTGTGTCTTATCAGATCATCATGGATTAAAGTTAGAAGGCACCAACAATGCTACTCCCAGAAAGCCGACAAACTCATGGAAACTGAATAGTCAACTACTGAACCACACCTGGGTCAAGGAAGAAATTAAGAAAGAAATTAAAGTCTTCCTTGAATTTAATGAAAATAAAGAGACAACATACTCAAACCTATGAGACACGATGAAAGCAGTGCTCAGAGGAAAGTTCATAGCATTAAGTGCCCACTTAAAGAAAACGGAGAAAACATACATTGGGGACTTAACAGCACACCTGAAAGCTCTAGAAAAAAAGAAGCAGATGCACCCAGGAGGAGTAGAAGACTGCAAATAATCAAACTGAGGACAGAAATCAACAAAATAGAAACACAGAAAACAGTCCAAAGAATCAATGAAACAAAAAGTTGGTTCTTGGAGAAAATCAACAAGATCGACAAACCCCTATCCAAACTAATTAAACGACAGAGAGAGAACACGCAAATAAATAAGATCAGAAATGAAAAGGGGGACATAACCACAGACACAGAGGAAATTCAGAGAATCATTAGATCTTACTACAAAAGACTGTATGCCACAAAACTGGAAAATTCAAAAGAAATGGACACTTTTTTAGATAAGTACCATATACCAAAGTTAAAAAAAGAACAGGTGAACGATCCAAATAGATCTGTTAGTCGCGAAGAATTAGAAACTGTTATCAAAAATCTCCCTTCCAAAAAAAGCCCAGGACCAGATGGTTTCAATGCAGAATTCTACCAGAACTTCCAAGAAGAGCTAATACCTATACTTCTTAATGTATTTCACAATATAGAAACAGAAGAGTCATTGCCAAATTCCTTTTATGAAGCTACAGTTACCCTGATACCAAAAGCACACAAAGACTCAAACAAGAAAGAGAATTACAGGCCTATATCACTCATGAACATCAATGCAAAAATTCTCAATAAAATACTGGCAAACTGAATCCAAGAACACATTAGAAAAATTATCCATTATGATCAAGTAGGCTTCATCCCAGAGATGCAGGGTGGGTTCAACATATGCAAATCTATCAATGTAATCAACCATATAAATAAACTGAAAGAAAAAAACCATATGATCATTTCATTAGATGCTGAGAAAGCATTTGACATAATTCAACACCCCTTTGTGATAAAGGTCTTGGAGAGATTAGGGATACAAGGGTCATACCTAAATATAATAAAAGCTATTTACAGCAAGCCGACAGCTAACATTAAATTAAATGGAGAAAAACCCAAAGCCATCCCACTAAAATCAGGAACACGACAAGGATGTCCACTCTCTCCATACCTCTTCAATATAGTGCTTGAAGTTCTAGCAATAGCAATAAGACAACATAAGGGGATCAAGGGGATTCATATTGGAAAGGAAGAAGTTAAGCTTTCGTTATTTGCAGATGATATGATAGTATACATAAGCGACCCCAAAAACTCTACCTAAGAACTCCTACAGCTGATAAACACCTTTGGTAATGTGGCATGTTACAAAATCAACTCCAAAAAATCAGTTGTCTTCCTATACACTAAGGATAAGGAAGCAGAGAGTGAAATCAGAGAAGCATCACCTTTCACGATAGCCACAAATAGCATAAAATACCTTGGGGTAACTCTAACCAAGGATGTGAAAGATCTATTTGACAAGAACTTCAAGTCTTTGAAGAAAGAAATTGAAGAGGACACCAGAAAATGGAAGGATCTCCCTTGCTCTTGGATTGGGAGGATCAACATAGTAAAAACGGCAATTCTACCAAAAGCAATCTATAGATTCAATGCAATCCCCATCAAAATCCCATCAAAATTCTTCACAGATCTTGAGAAGACAATTGTCAACTTTATATGGAAAAGCAAAAACCCAGGATAGCCAAAACAATCTTATACAATAAAGGATTGTCTGGAGGCATTACCATCCCTGACTTCAAACTCTATTACAGAGCTACAGTACTGAAAACAGCTTGGTATTGGCATAAAAACAGAGAAATCGACCAATGGAATCGAATAGAAGACCCTGACTTTAGCCCACAAACCTATTAACACCTGATTTTCGATAAAGGAGCTAAAAGTATACAATGGAAAAAAGAGAGCATCTTCAACAAAGTATGCTGGAAAAACTGGATGTCAATCTGTAGAAGAATGAAAATAGATCCATATCTATCACCATGCACAAAACTCAAGTCCAAATGGATTAAAGACCTCAATATCAGTCCGAACACACTGAACCTGATAGAAGAGAAAGTGGGAAGTACTCTACAACACATGGGCACAGGAGAGCATTTCCTACATATAACCCCAGCAGCACAAACACTAAGGACATCGTTGAATAAATGAGACCTCCTGAGACTGAGAAGCTTCTGTAAAGCAAAGGACACTGTCACTAAGACAGAAAGGCAACCCACTGACTGGGAGAAGATCTTCACCAACCCCGCAACTGACAAAGGTCTGATATCCAAAATATATAAAGAACTCAAGAAATTAGACTGTAAAAGGTTAATCAATCCAATTATAAAATGGGGCACTGAGCTGAACAGAGACTTTTCAACAGAAGAAGTTCAAATGGCCAAAAGACACTTAAGATCATGCTCAACATTGGAGCACTGGACTGAAATCTCACGATCCAAAGGAGGAGCAGAAGGAGAGTGAGCACGAGCTAGGAACTCAGGACCGCGAGGGGTGCACCCACACACTGAGGCAATGGGGATGTTCTATCGGGAACTCACCAAGGCCAGCTGGCCTGGGTCTGAAAAAGCATGGGACAAAACCGTACTCACTGAACATAAAGGACAATGAGGACTACTGAGCACTCAAGAACAATGGCAATGGGTTTTTGATCCTATTGCACGTACTAGCTTTGTGGGAGCCTAGGTAGTTTGGATGCTCACCTTACTAGACCTGGATGGAGGTGGGTGGTCCTTGGACCTCCCACAGGGCAGGGAAATCTGATTGCTCTTTGGGCTGACGAAGGAGGAAGCCTTGATTGGGGGAAGGGGAGGGAAATGGGAGGCCGTGGTGGGGAAGAGGCAGAAATCCTTAAGAAAGAAAGAAAGAAAGAAAGAAAGAAAGAAAGAAAGAAAGAAAGAAAGAAAGAAAGAAAGAAGAAAGAGAAAAAAAAACAGAAAAAAAAAACTTTGGATGTTGCAGAATCAGAAGCCTTTATTGTACATCACCAAGGGGGCTTTATACCAGACAGGTGGGTCAACAGGATCGAGATTTCACTGCCGGATCCCCGGGTTAGGGCAAAGGCAGTGCATACTCAGGAAACAGGGGTGGTAAACAACTCCAAAAGCACGGAACTTGCAAGTTTCTAAAAAAACCCAGAGCAACAAAGGTGAGAAAGGTCATCAACAGGGGAGATGAGTAGAAAGGCCAGGACTCCATTAGGTCCCAACAACTTGATGCACAGTTTGTAAGACTATTCTATAAAGAAGTGTGAAAAATATCAACATTATGATAACCTTAAAATATGTTGTTGGATGCTTAAAGTATAAAACATATTTTAAAAATAAGTACTACATACCTTTTATGGTTATTTTGTTGCACATAATTTGCACAGCTGATTGAGTCTAATTTTTACTTTAATTTATTACAAATAACAGTATAAGATCTACATTTGTTCATTAAATAATTATTTGAAAACAATTTTATATTTTTATGTAAGTCAGTTGTAAAAACCAAACAAAACTCTAAAGTTATTAAACTTTTGTTTTTGCTCAATTACATATATGAAATTTCATCCTTTATTCTTATTTTTCCAGATTTTTTTGACAAAAAGAAGAACATCAGTATTTCATAAATTTTATGTTGTACCTCATATTTAGGTGTTGTGTACAATTTTCATGGCATGGTCCTTCTAAATCTTAATAAATGCAATTAGTGATGAAGATAAACACAGTTATATTAAAGAGTTCGCCTATATTCTTTCCCTTCTATAAAAAGGAGTTCTTATCCCATGTGGTATATTGTTTCTCTAAAATCCTATTCCATTTAATATTCTTTTTAAAAAATATTTATTTATTTATTATGTACACAATATTCTGTCTGTGTGTATGCCTGCAGGCCAGAAGAGAACACCAGACCCCATTACAGATGGTTGTGAGCCCCCATGTGGTTGCTGGGAATTGAACTCAGGACCTTTGGAAGAGCAAGCAATGCTCTTAACCTCTGAGCCATCTCTCCAGCCCTGCCATTTAATATTCTTATAATAAATGTATAAGATATTCCGATAGGTAATGTAGGGACAATTAATAATATTAATATTTGCAAATACATGTAATGTATGTGAAATATTGAGGATAAGTGAAGCTTCATCTTCATATTTTGCATAGAGATGGAGTTCATAGTCCCATGTATGAAAAGCAAATGAGACTCAGTGTTATACTGTAGTGACATTTCAATTAGTTTTAGCAGTCCTGGCATATGGACAACAACTGCTGTGGGAATGCTTGGGACAGGTTTAAAGAGCTAGGAAAGATGATTGAATCAAATACTAGGGTTAAATAAAGCCAAAGAGACCCCTGTAGTGACATTTTACAATGATTAGCTAAGGCTGTATAAATAGGAGTGACATACCCAGAGCTAGACAAGTACATATTGAATCTGTGGCTTTTGAAATTGCCAACTTAGAATGCAAAAATATCCTTGGACCTTTAAAATCACCAGTGGATTAATGAATCCTACACACAATGAACATTGAGACATTTGGCTATAATAGTGAGGCTTGGGTAGGAGAAACAATTTCCAAAGGTATGAGGAGACATCAAAATGTCAAATGTTTTAATTGTAGTAGAATAGGACATCTGAGAGAGGATTGTAGAAAATGCATTCCTAAAAATAATGTCTCATAAATAATGTCTCTTCTGGGAAATTCAAAAATAGACGTTCTCAAACTTCTGGATTTCATAGAAGATATAGCAAAGGCTGACATTGGACCAATGAATGTAGGTCACCAAAAGACAAACAAGGAAACCCAATATCATTGGGAAACTCCTTGGGGGAGCCTATCACAAACTCCCAGGTCAAATGTGGTCCAATATTTCCCAGTCACTTTGGAAGACATGTCTCACCAGGAAAATTAAAAAATTCAGTGCCTGCTGAAGAAAAAAAAAAGCCATACTCTTTAGGTGATGAATTAAACATTGAGGATGAGTTATAAATTCCAATAGGAAATAGGAAATATATATTTTGGCAGACTTCTATAAATGATTAAAGACCAAAGCTAGGAGTCCATATAACAAACATTGTAATTGAGAATGTGACTATCATTACTCCAGAATTTTGACATCTGAATTGGCCTCTTCAAGAGGTACATAATCATTTTCTAGGAAGTGGAATTCTATCTCAAGTGAAACAATACACAAGATGGGTTGAATGCCTAGGGCCAGAAAGACAGAGAGGAAAGCTGAGACCATATGTGGCTAATACTGCAGTGAATTTATGGGGCCGTGATATGTTGGAGCAATGAATACCCAGATTAACATTCCAGAGTCCCAGAAACTCAAGTTTCTGAGAAGGATATTATAAGGTACTATAAATGTCACGAGATATTCAGGTTGTACAACAATACCAAACAACTAGCAAACCTTCAGAGTTACCAACAGTCCTACCATTAAAATGGCTAACTGAGGAACCAATATGGATTAAACAATGACCTTTAACAGACAATAACCTGCAAGCTTTAGAACAGGTGGTACACAGCAACTAGATGCTTACCATATTGAAGAAACAACCAGACCTTGGAATTCTCCTGTATTTGTTGTTAAAAATAAACATGGAAAATGGAAAATGGTGACAGATCTAAGAGCTAAACAACAACAAGGTAATTCAGCCTATGCACCCTCTACAATCTGTAATTCCTTTGCCATCTCTATTACCTAAAGGATGGCCTCTTATACTTATTGATTTAAAAGATTGTTTTTTTCACTATACCTTTACAAGAAAAGGACAGAGAAAATTTTGCCTTCATAGTACCTACTTGTAATAATTCTCAACCTTCTAGGATATATAAATGGAGAATCCTCCCACAGAGAATATTCAATAGCCCCATCTTGTGCCAATATTTTGTAAGTCATCCATGAGAAGTAATAGGTAAACATTTTTCTAAATCTATAATTTACAATTACATGGATGACATTTTGCTACCTGTTTCAAATGTAGATATTTTAGAAAAAAATTTTGAAGTAGTAAAGAAAGTTTTGCCTAAATGGGGATTATAAATTGCTCCTAAAAAGTACAAAGAGGAGATTCTGTCAATTACCTGGTTTATAAAATATGTTTACACAAACTTAGAACACAAAAGACACAAATTAGAAGATATTGATAATGGAATATTAATGACTTTCAAAAAATTTTAGGAGACATTTCCAGTCTTCAACCTGTTGTTGGGATAACACCTGATCTAATAGTTTATTTAAACAAAACCTTAAATGGTGTCAAAAAGCTAAATACTCCCAGGTAATTAACAGTTGAAGCTGAGAAAGAATTGACTGTGGTTGAAGAGAAATTACAGGACGCACTTGTGGATTGACTAAATCCAAATCTTAATTGCATTGTAGTCATATTGCCTTCTAGAGTTTTCCCTACAGGAATTGTAATGCAGAGAGAAGATAATATCTTAAAATGGATTTTTGCCACATAAACCAAGTAAAAATTTAAAACATATATGCAAAAGGTCTTTGAATTAATCATAAAAGGAAAAGTAAGTCTTCATCAACTAGCAAGAATAGACACAGCAGAGATATTAGTGCCTTTTACTACTGATGAAATCAAAAACTTATGGGAAGACAATGAATTTTGGCAAAGAGCTTGTGCTAATTTTTATGAGAGATTAATAGCAATTATCTGAAAAGTGATAGAATTAAACTTATAATGAGAACTATTTTGTTTCTTCCCCCACTTTGTATGTGACACCAATAACTAAAGCTGGTATATTTTATATTGATGCAAATAAACTAGAAAACGGAGGTTACAAATCAGAAGATTTAAGTACCAAATTGCAGAATTATATGCTATTTTCATGGCACTAAGGTATTTTAAAGAATCTATCAATATAGTCACTGATTTGCAACATACAGAAAGTGTTGTCTTACAGATTGATATCAGATGATATAGAATTGACTTCATTATTCATTCAGGTTCAAGATATAATCAGGAAAATTAGGCATTTCCCCATATACATAACACACATCCAATCCCATATGGTTCTGCCACGTCTTCTATCACAGGGTAATGTTGAAATTGATTGATTATTGATTGAAAATGTGCTGAAGGACTCAGAATTTCATAAGAGCCGTCATGTCAATAGCAAAGGTTTAAAAGAAGAGTTTTCTATTGCAAGGAAACAAGCTAAAAAGATTATAAAGAGATGTTCTACTTTCTCTTTTTATAACCAAATACTTTTGGGAGTAACCCAATGAGTACTCAAAGGAATGAGATCTGGTAGATTGATGTATTCCACTTTAGAGAATTTGGAAAATTAAAATATGTACACCACATCATTGATATTTATTCATGTTTTCAATGGACACCTGCTTTGGGCTCAGAAAAGGCTGATTCAGTAATCAAACATTTATTGGAAGTTATGGCCATCATGGGTATAACTGCATAAATAGAAACAAATAATAGTCCAACATATGTCTCTAAGAAAAGAAAACAGCTTTTTGCTCATTAAAATATAAAACATATTAAAGGTATACCAAACAATTCTACAGGGCAGGCAATTATATAAAGTTCAAGTCAAACTATAAAGGGTATATTAAGCAAACAGGAAGGAATGGAAAATACTACCTGATATCAATTGCATAATGCTTAACTAATCTTGAATTTTCTTAATGTTAATGAGAAAGGAACAAGGGCAGCATAGAGACATTGGATAATAGAAAAAAAATTTCTGAATTAAATCAGACTGTGTGTTTCAAGGGCATGTTGGCCTCAGAATGAAATCCAGGAGAGATGCTATGTTGGCAAGGAATTTTGTTTTTGTTTCTACAGGAGAAGAAAATCTATGGATACCATCAAAATTAATTTAAAAAAAATTGGTTTGAAAAAGAGAAATCTCTTGATACAGAGAAATCACAACTCATTTACAGAGGTCACAATCATATAGCTGGTGAAGAAACCTCATAAGTGTTGGGGCAGAGTTCTGTCTTTATCTTTGTACAAAAATACTCATCTTCAAAATGTCAAGAAACCTTGGACATTTAGATGCCTAAAGAAGAAAAAAAAGCTATCCAGAAAGGATCACCAAGCAAAGATAAATCTGGTTTATGGTACCATAAAATCTATAGGGTAAAATTTCATTACCTGAACACATACACACACATGTGCATATGTGTGTATGCTCCCTTCCCTACTCCCTCCACATACCCTCCCACCCAACCCTCATCCAATCCTCAGGAAGTGCAAGGCATACTGCCATGTGGAAGATCCAAGGCCCTCTTTACTATATCCAGGCCTAGCAAGGCATCCATCCAAAGAGAATAGGGTCCCAAAAAGCCAGTACATACAGTAGGGATAAATCCTGATGCCACTGCCAGTGGCCCCTCAGACTGTGCCAGCCATGCAACACACAACCAGACTCAGAAAGACAAGTTTGGTCCCCTTCTTGGTCCATTCCAGTCCAGCTGGAGTTGGTAAGCCCCCATTAGCACAGGTAGACTGTTTCTGTGCGTGTACCCTTTATGGTCTTGACCTCTTAGCTCATATTCTCACTCATCCCACTCGTCAAGTGGACTTTGGTAGCTCAGTCCAGTGCTCTGATCTGGGTCTCTGCCTCTGTTTCCATCAGTTGCTGGATGAAAGTTCTATGGTGATATTTAATATATTCATCAGTGTGACTACAGGACAAATCAAGATCAGGCTCCCTCTCTTCTATTGTTTAGGGTCTAGCTGGGGTCATCCTTGTGGATTCTCTAGAACTAGGTTTCGGATAACGCCATAATGGCTCCCTCATCTTTGTCCTTCATCCATCTTTACTATCCCATTTCTCCCCGTTCTTCTCACCCCTCCCTTTTCCCTTCTTCTTCCCCTTCTACCCACCCTTCTCTTCCCACCTCCATGCTCCAATTTTTTTCAGGCGATCTTGTCTGTTTCCATTTTCTAGGTGGATCTATATATGTTTTTCTCTAGGTTCACCTTATCTACTTAGTTTCTCTAGGATTATAAACTATAGGCTCAATATCCTTTGTTTATAGCTAGTATCCACTTATGAGTGAGTACATACCATATTCTCAACAGAAGAATCTCAAATGGCCATCCTTAGCCATCAGTGAAATGCAAATCAAAACAATTCTGAGATACCATCTTACACCTGTCAGAATGGCTAAAATCAAAAACACAATGATAGCTTATGCTGGAGAGGATGTGAAGTAAGGGGATCATCCATTGCTTGTCAGAATTCAAATTGCACAACCACTTTGGGAACCAGTATGGTGGTTTCTCAGAAAATTGGGAGTCAATTTACCTCAGAATCTAGCATTACTATTCTTGGGCGTATACCTCAAGTGTGCTCAATCATACTACAAAGGTATTTCTTCAACTGTATTCATGTATTCATAGTAACATAATTTGTAATACCCAAACCTAGAAACAACCTAGATGCTCCTCAACCAAAGAATGGATAAAGAAAATGTGGCACATTTACACATTGGAGTACTACTCTGCAGTGGAAAACAATGACATCTTGTATTTTTCATGCAAATGGGTGCAATTAGGAAACGCTCTTCTAATTGTGGTAACCCAGACCTCAAAATTTGATTAAAGAATTTTAAAAAGAGAGATTTTCATATTTGATATTGTTATAAGAAACGACACTATTATGTGTGAAACAATTCAGTTATATTATTCTTATAACTATAAAAGGAATTTAAACATCATAAGAAATAACTAACAATACAAATCTAAGAAACAGTGTTCCTCAGAATAATAATAATATTATAATATTTTAGATCAGTGATGCATAGACATAAACCTTCATAAGATTTATGAATCTGCATACAAATCTATTGCATATTTGAACATGGTAATGAGCTTATAAGACACAGAAAGATGATAAATATTTGAGGAAAAAACCTAGAAGCTTAAAAATAATAACTAGCTAATAAGAATATTGATCGTGTTCCTAATAAAATTTTCAAATGCCTATTATTTTACTATGTAGTAAGCATATAAGTAAATTCTGTTTCTTTTTAGCTGAGTTTTACTCCAAATTATGATTCAACTGAATAGCTATTAGGCAGAATTGAACCAATAGAAATTTTAAAATAAATAATTTCTACTATAATTGTAAAATATAAAAGAAACAGTGCTTAAATTAAATGACCAATCAAATAAAATTACATTAACTAGTAAATATCTAAATATGATTATGGAAAGCTATTAGCATAAAATTTGAAAACTATTAATAGTTTTAGCTTCCTCTAAAATTATAACCTAAATGTAAATCTTCTGTGTTAGTTACTTAGACTCAAATATTTTCTTACAGCAACAGAAATCACAAACCCAATTTGTTAGTGCTCATATAGCTTTTCCATATAAACACATACAGAATATAATTTTTTATACTACTAAATATGATTCCTAGTTTTCTTTTCTCATGCTAATTGAAATAAAACTGAGTAGATGTTGAATCAATTTCCTTCTTTTAGTACTAGAGGTAAAAGAATTCAGTATCATGTTTATTTGGATTTTGATTAGGGACAATCTTTATTTTTAAGTTTTAATCATTACCCTTATGATTCAATTAAATTTTAACTAACCAATTAAAAAATTAATATATCAATGTATTGTTGTTATTCATTTTTTACTAAATTCTATAAATTTACATAATGTTAAAATATATAAACCATACATAAATACTAAGTGGAGCAGATCTATACATAATGATAACACAGTATATATCATTTTTATGTTTGTCTGAGTAGGAAAATACATTATCTGTTTTTATTTCTCATTATAAAATAACATTTTGTTGTGAAATTATAAATGACTTATGAAATTTTCTTACTTTATAGTATGAAGTTTTCTTACTTCATCAGTAACTAATAATATAAACCTTACTTACTGTTGACAATCACACTTTATCTCACTTTTCCTAAGTAAAATCATGAAAGACTCATTCAAACTCTGATGTAACAATCAAGATGTTCTGATTGCTTATCCTTTTTTCAGTCTCCATAGAATGCATGCATGCTTTCTATTGCTGTTAGCGACGGCTTTCCATGTGTCTTGAGGGGGCCTAGCAAGCAGCAATTTTCTGAAAATAGACATACTGTTTAGTTCTTCTCCCTCCACTTCTTTTAAGTCCTTTGTTGGCTGTTGAGGAAACAAATTCTGAGGCTATAACAATCTGCAGTCTACCAAAGGGATTTTTCTCAACACTTCCAGAATCTCATTATGTGACACTATGGCTAAAATCACTTTCTCTGGTAATGAATGCAACCAATAAAAAGCAGTTGGTTTCCTAGTTTACTTTCCCTGTGTAATGAGCAATAGTGTGCCATTGTCTATTCCACATTCAGAATCTTTTTCCTCAACAGCAACATCCTTGCCATTATAGATTTCTTAAGAATTATTTTAACTTCTTTTTCATTTTTGTCAAAATCATGGAATTTTATACAAATAAAGAAATAGTTTTAAGCTGGGGTTGCAAGTGATAGGAAATTAATACCTAAGTCAATCTTTAGCAATTCTCTGCGAGGCATACCATGAATGCTGGCCTATGCTTCTAATAACGATATTCATATCTAAGTGCTGTTTTGCATGGGAACTCCACATCTCACAAGCTCTCAAAAATCTGACCAGGAAAATATGTGATGAGAAATTTTACATTGGTCTACTCCCAAGAGTCTAAAATAAATAATAATAATAATAGTAATAATAAGAATAATAAACTGCCCATAATTTTAATTTTACATGATCTTCACACTTTATAATTTAGTTAGCACTGAGAGCAACAGTCACCTCAGGTTTCTACATTAACACTAGTGTAGATACCGCAAATCTGTATTAATATAGACTTACCCCGACCCAAATTGAAATAAATACCAAATAAATTAAAACACCATCCTTTCTGTCTCCACTTAAGAAAGACTCTTCTTAGAGAGAGAATAGAAAACATATAAAAGTGACGACTTGGAAATTTCTAGCCAAATCTTATTGTCTGCTAATTTTATCTCATCTGTAAAGTTTTGTAACAGTTTATTCTGTTTTTACTTAAATGGAAATACTCAGTAGCCAACAAATTCCAATTTTAAGGTAAAATTACATATGTTATTGAGGAAAAAGTAAATCTATTATAACTGACAAAATGCTCATTTCTTCCTTCTACTGTAGTTTTAGTTTATGTCAGGCATAGACCTTAAATTCACTGGCTTTTAAGATCACCTAGAAATGTTAGTGTTGATGGAAGTTGTCAGTCTATGCTCATAAAGTGCCTCACTGACCTTTAATATTTATACGAATAAAGTTTGTTGTCATGTTCATGAAGATGAAGAGACCTGAGCTGTTGGAAATGGAGGTCCTATTTTTGGATGTAAGATGTAGCTTTCTATTGCTCTTAAATTGGTATTTTTGTTTAGAAGTTCCTGTATTTTGGATGGGAAACAGTCTACATTCTCATGTATTTCAGCATAGTTGTTTTTGCTTTTATTCTGAGATTATCATCTTACTTGTTAAGATCTGGGGCAAGAGCAAATAAAGAAAGCAATTCAACAGCAGCACTCCTTCTCTTCCCAGTGTTTGGTAGTTAATGATTATCTAATCAAACAAAAAGCCTACAAACAATCTCCTGATATAATTTCCTATGTAGACACAATTAAAAGGACAGCAATCTCTTAAGTAGCGTAAAAAAAGGAACCAATCAATACTATAGAATGCAAACACTAAATTTAACATAGAGAATTGGACCTATACTGCACAAGCATATCATTCAAAGTCTCTAGGTTTATCAATTCATAGACTTCAAAGAAAACTCAAAATGCTTAAGAAGAATTTCCTTCACAATTTAAAAATTTATTTATAGATGAAGATACTCTTATCCCATTAGCATGCCACTCCAAGTAATTTATATTTCTACTTCAGCTAATACTATTTACACTAATAATTGCTCATACTTTATAGAGTACCATCCACATGTTTTCACCTCTTAATTTGATTGTGCTAATCATATAAAATTAGAGAATAAATCCTTTAATGATAACAGGTGTGCTTGTTAGCATGCTTAATGGGTATTTTGATTAGTTCAAACCAAAGTATGCAAACATTTTTGATTACCTGTATACAGTATAGCTTTACAGAAAAACTCTAAAATAAAGTCATAAAGAATTTCCCAATTGCAATTTGCAAAATTTCTTCAGGCTAAAGTAATATTTTCAAGGAGTTAAAAATAAAATTTCTTGACAGTCTCATATTGAGCTTAAAGTTAAAGATTAGTTGCCCAATTATAGAACCCATCAGTTAACAGCCCTAATATTTTGGAACCCTAGTTTTATTTATTCACAATGTTTTGTGTATTTAATGTCAAAATGTGTCCAAAATCCACAGTATTTTCAGAGCATAATTAGATAATGCCATTGATCCTTCTTGACAGTCAAAATTACATAAAGTTGGCTTTTCATTTCTATGAAAAAATAATAAAGAATAGTAAATACACCGTTCATAAGCTTATCTCTAATTTACCTAAATAATATGCTTAAACACCTAATATTTCTAAGCTATTTTGATTCTCTAGAAATATTTGCTTTTATGGCGTATGTCTTTTATCTTAAAAGATAGATTTTAGAGAGAAGTAACAGGTTTACATTTATTGCAAAGCTGTACATTTTTTTTGCTATATTAGGCAACAATAGACTTCCTTATGATAAAACACCAATCCATCAAACTCAGAAGTTAATTATTACTGAAAAGATGTTTTTCTTTTTCCTCACAAAACATTAAACATGTTAATTCAAATTATGATATAAAAATATATATCAAATATTAAACACGCTACATAAGAAATTTGAATGTAAAAGAGAAATCTGTAGTTCTACAAATGGTTACCTTTGATTATAATCTACTTTTGTTCTATGTTATGCATTAAGATTTAAGTAAGTCTATGAAAACTATGTAAAATTTTGTTATAAATTTCAGTTACAGAATACATTTAATTATGTAAAAATTAAAATCCAACCCCTCTTTATTACCACAACAGTAAACTACAAATTAGTGTTTTGAACTTCTGTTTATGGCAATAGTTTCTTTGTGACATAAAACATCTCTATCAAATAAATACACTTACCTGATCTTTCTCAAATGTAACTGTGAGGATTGTACCAACCTGACAAGATCTATCATCACGTAAAATAAAATGTTTCAGTCATACCTGTGAGAGATTATCTAAACTAGATTACCTTCTTGACATACTTCTGATGGATTATTTTGATTAGGTTAAGAGAGGTGAAACAATCCACCCAACAGGAGGGCAGCTCCTTCTTCCAGACTGGCTATCTAGACTGGAAAAAAAGGTTACAGTGGGTTGAACACCTGAATACAAACACACAATTGTCTTCCTTACAGCTGATGCAATTTGATCAACTGTTTGAAGTTTTTTTCTGCAAGGAAGCCCCCTCACAGAGGGCCTATATCCCATTGAACTCTAACATAAAATAAACTCTATTTCTAGCAAGTCACATTTATTAGAGTATTTTACCACAGAATTGAGAACTGTAACCAGGAGAACACTGTAGGGAAACTAAACTGTCCATATATGACTATGTAGTATGGTTGAGGCTACTTATGCCTTTATTATTCATTACAGGAGAATTTTCATAATGAAATCTGTAAATGCATAACAATGCTATAATTATCACAGTGAAGTTTAGAGAATCTGTCATTTGTCTTAAAATTTCACTAATCTTCAAATCATAATGTTCTAATAATTTATTTTGGCTCCATGTAAATAAATATGCATATAAATAAATATGCTTATAAATCAAATGCACTAGATACTTGGGAAAATTTTTTGGAGATGGTACTGTGCTATATATGTGTTAAGAAATTGCATTCTCTTTTCATAGGGTATTTTTTTCCTATGATAAATCAGTTACTAAAGATTAAAATGGGTATACCATTATTAGCACATAAGTGAATCCTATTGATACAAATAAACTGACATGCAGAAGAGGATTGTCAATGAAAAATCATGGGAAAATTTAAATGGAACATCTTTTGATATTATATAGCAAAGCACCAAGCTTATGAAAGACTAAATATTCCTGGGTCATCCACTAATATGTCAGTATACTTCATATCACTTAGAATTTATGTTTTTCTCAGTCTCCCAATTACATACAAGCACATTGTAACAAATGTTCTTCTTCAAACACCCTACTCCCCCACCCCCCAAAAAACTTGTTTATTAGACCATATCTTATTACTTAACATGGGGCTTCAATAAAAATAATCACTAGATCCATCTCCCAAAATGTGCCATAAAATCTGGCATCTATGTGTGATGGAATATTGTTTATCATCAATGATATTCTGGATTGTAACTTTCACTCAGTGACTAAAGCACTTGCTGTACTGGTGTGGGAACCTGAATTTTTTTTTAATTTTTATTATTTTTTAATTAAAATTTCCACCTGCTCCCCGTTCCCCATTTCCCTCCCCTCCTCCCAAATATTGCTCCCTCCCCCCACTCTCCTCCCCCTATCCCCACTCCTCTTCTCCTCCCCCCACCGCATTCCCCCTCCTTCTCGATACTGAAGAGCAGTCCAAATTCTCTGCCCTGCGGGAAGACGAAGGTCTTCTATCTATGTCCAGGAAGGTGAGCTTCTAAACAGGCTAAGCTCCCACAAAGCAAGTTCATGTATTAGGATCGAAACCTAGTGCCATTGTCCTTGGCTTCTCATCAGCCTTCATTGTCCTCCATGCTCAGAGAGTCCAGTTTCAAGCCCTGCTTATTCATTCAGTCCCAGACCAGCTGGCCTTGGTGGGCTCCCAATAAATCAGTTCCCCTGTCACAGTGGGTGGGTGCATCCCTCGTGGTCCTGATTTCCTTGCTCATGTTCTCCCTCCTTCTGCTCCTCATTTGGACCTTAAGAGCTCAGACCGTTGCTCCAAATTGAGACTCTGTCTCTACCTCGATCCATCGCCAGATGAAGGTTCTAAGGTGATATGCAAGATATTCATCAGTATAGGATAGGGTCATTTCAGGTTCCCTCTCCTTAGTTGCCCAAGGTACCAGCTGGAGACATCTCCCTGGACACCTGCGAAACCCTCTAGAGTCAAGTTTCTTGCCAACCCTAAGATGGCTCCCTTAGATAGGATATATACTTCGCTGCTCCCATATCCTCCCTTCCTATATCCCAACCATTCCAATCCCCCGAGCTCCTCCCATCCTCCCCTTCTCATGTTTCTCATCCCATTTCCCCTTTGCCCCATGCCACCTCACCCGCAAGTTCCCAGTTTTTGCCCTGCAATCTTGTCTACTTCCCCTCTCCAGGCGGATGACTATATGATTTTCTTTGGGTTCACTTTCTTATTAAACTTCTCTAGGATCACAAATTATATGCTCAATGTCTTTTATTTATGGCTAGAAACTGATTATGAGTGAGTACATCCCATGTTCCTCTTTTTGGGTCTGGGATACCTCACTCAGGATAGTGTTTTCTATTTCCATCCATTTGCACGCAAAATTCGAGAAGTCATTGTTTTTTAATGCTGAGTAGTAGTCTAATATGTATATATTCCACACTTTCTTCATCCATTCCTCCATTGAAGGGCATCTAGGTTGTTTCCAGGTTTTGGCTATTACAAACAGTGCTGCTATGAACAAAGTTGAACAGATACTTTTGTCATTTGATGGGGCATTTCTTGGGTATATTCCCAATAGTGGTATTACTGGATCTTGGGGTAGGTTGATCCCAAATTTCCTGAGAAATCGCCACACTGATTTCCAAAGTGGTTGCACAAGTTTGCATTCCCACCAGCAATGAATGAGTGTGCCTCTTTCTCCACAACCTCTCCAGCAAAGGCTATCATTGGTGTTTTTGATTTTAGCCATTCTGACAGGTGTAAGATGGTATCTCAAAGTTGTTTTAATTTGCATTTCCCTTATCGCTAAGGAGGTTGAGCATGACCTTAAGTGTCTTTTGGCCATTTGAATTTCTTCTGTTGAGAATTCTCTGTACAGATCAGTGCCCCATTTTTTATTGGGTTCATTAGCATTTTAAAGTCTAGTTTCTTGAGTTCTTTATATATTTTGGAGATCAGACCTTTGTCTGTCGCAGGGTTGGTGAAGATCTTCTCCCAGTCAGTGGGGTGCCTTTTGGTCTTAGTGACAGTGTCCTTTGCTTTACAGAAGCTACTCAGTTTCAGGAGGTCCCATTTATTCAATGTTGTCCTTAATGTCTGTGCTGCTGGGGATAAACGTAGGAAGTGATCTCCTGTACCCGTATGTTGTAGAGTACTTCCCACTTTTTCTTCTATCAGGTTCAGTGTGTTCAGACTAATATTGAGGTCTTTAATCCATTTGGACTTGAGTTTTGTGCATAGTGATAGATATGGATCTATTTTCATTCTTCTACACGTTGACAATCAGTTCTGCCAGCACCATTTGTTGAAGATGCTCTCTTTTTTCCATTGAATACTTTTAGCTCCTTTATCACAAATTAGGTGTTCATAAGTTTGTGGGTTAAAATCAGGGTCTTCTACTCGGTTCCATTGATCGACTTCTCTGTTTTTATGCCAATACCAAGCTGTTTTCAACACTGAGGCTCTGTAATAGAGTTTGAGGTCCGATATGGTAATGCCTCCAGACGATCCTTTATTATATAAGATTGATTTGGCTATCCTGGGTTTTTTGTTTCTCCATATAAAGCTGATTATTGTCCTCTCAAGATCTGTGAAGAATTTTGATGGGATTTTAATGGGGATTGCTTTGAATCTATAAATTGCCCTTGGTAGAATTGCCATTTTTACTATGCTGATCCTCCCAATCCAAGAGCAAGGGAAATTCTTCCATTTTCTGGTATCCTCCTCAATTTCTTTCTCCATTTACTTAAAGTTCTTGTCAAATAGATCCTTTACTTCCTTGGTTAGAGTTACCCCAAGATATTTTATGCTATTTGTGGCTATCATGAAAGGTAATGCTTCTCTGATTTCCATCTCTGCTTCCTTTGTGTATAGGAGGGCAACTGATATTTTGGAATTGATCTTGTATCCTGCAACGCTACTAAAGGTGTTTATCAGCTGAAGGAGTTCTTTGCTGGAGTTTTTGGGGTCGCTTATGTACACTATCATATCGTCTGCAAATAATGAAAGTTTAACTTCTTCCTTTCCAATTTGAAGCCCTTTGATCCCCTTATGTTGTCTTATTGCTATTGCTAGAATTTCAAGCACTATATTAAAGAGGTATGGAGAGAGTGGACAACCTTGTCGTGTTCCTGATTTTAGTGGAATAGCTTTGAGTTTCTCTCCATTTAATTTGATGTTAGCTGACGGCTTGCTATAAATAGTTTTTATTATACTTAGGTACGACCCTTGTATTCCTAATCTCTCTAAGACCTTTATCATAAAGGGATGTTGAATTTTGTCAAATGCTTTTTCAGCATCTAATGAAACGATCATATGGTTTTTTTCTTTCAGTTTATTTATATGATGGATTACATTGTGGGCATTGTTGGACTCCTTGGTTTGTGATTTTCCTTCTATTACTTTCCGAAGGGCTGGATTTGTGGCTACGTATTGTTTAAATTTGTTTTTATCCTGGAAAACTTTGTTTTCTCCATTTATAGTGAACGAAAGCTTGGCTGGGTATAGTAGTCTGGGCTTGCATCCATGGTCTCTTAGTTTCTGCAGTACATCTATCCAGGACCTTCTGGCTTTCATGGTTTCCATAGAGAAATCAGGTGTAAGTCTGATAGGTTTACCTTTATAGGTAACTTGACCTTTTTCCTTTGCAGCTCTTAATCTTCTTTCTTTATTCTGTGTGTTTTGTGTTTTGATTATTATATGACGAGGAGATTTTTTTTTTGATCCAGTCGATTCGGTTTTCTATATGCTTCTTGGACCTTCAAAGGAATATCTTTCTTAAGGTTGGGAAAGTTTTCTTCTATAATTTTGTTAAATATATTTTCTGGACCATTGAGCTGTACTTCTTCTCCTTCTTCTATCCCTATTATTCTTAGGTTTGGTCTTTTTATTGTGTCCCAGATTTCCTGAATGTTTTGTGATGAGAATTTGTTGGTTATGCTGTTTTCTTTGATGAGAGTGTTTATTTTCTCTATGGTATCTTCAGTGTCTGAGATTCTTTCTTCTATCTCTTGTAATCTGTTGGTGGTACTTGTCTCTGTAGTTCCTGTTTGTTTATTCAAATTTTCCATCTCCATCCTTCCCTCGGTTTGTGTTTTCTTTATTACTTCCACTTCATTCTTCAGGTCTTGAACCGTTTTCCTTACCTGTTTGATTACTTTTTCTTGTTTCTCTTGGTTTTCTTGGGTATCTTTGAGATATTTATTCATTTCTTCTACCTTTTTGTTTGTAATCTCTAATTGATTATGGCAGTTTTTCACCTCCTGTTTAAGGTCCTCTATTATTTTCATATAATTCACTTTTGAGTCGAATTCTTCTAATTCTTCTGGATTAGGGTGTACACTTCTCATTTCGGGATTCCTGGATTCTGGTGATGTCACGTTGCCTTTCAAGTTGTTGGGGGAATTCTTGCATTGGCGCCTGCCCATCTTTTCCCCCAAATGGAGCCAGGAGAAGCCTGGTGTCTTGGACCAGTCTTTGCTGTGACTAACTCTCTAGGTGTATCTCCTCAGTGTAGGGGCAGTAACCGTTCCCTTCCAGATGAACTCCTCAACACCAAAACAGGGATGCCTGGTATTCCAATGACCCGCGGAAAGAAGGCCGAATGCAAGGGGTAGGGCGGGGTCGAGTAGAACACAGGCGACACTGCAGTACAAGCTGGAGGTGCCTGCACTCCCTTTCGGGGGTTGCTGAGGCCTGCCCGCTAGGCAGGCACTCACTGTTCTGGTTGGGTAGCCTTAGTGTAGGGGGGTTTGTGCTCTACCGGGACAGTCCGCCCCAGGATAGCACACACTCACCCATCCAGATGGGACTTCTCGGCACCTACACAGGGACTCCTTGTAGCCCCAATGAGCCAGGGACCAAGGGATGCAGGGGGCAAGCAGAGCAGGTCCAGGAGAGCACAGCAGACACTGCAGTCCCAGCAGCAGTGGCCCGTGTTCCCTGGTGGGGATCTTGAGGCCTGCCCTCTAGTCAGGCACTCACTGCTCTCCTGAAGTTTGATACTCAAATACAACATAAAATCTGAAAGCAAAGGTGTATGTCTTCTGTTAATGCTCCTGTGGGAAGATGAGAAATGGAACCAGGAGAAGCTCTAGAGCTTGCAGCTCAAACAGCCAGGTGCATTAAAAGGAAAGAGGGGAAAAAGGACATCCTGTATCAAACAATGTAGAGGGTTATCAATGACAGCTAAGGATGCCCTATAAATTTCATTCACACTTATGGGTGTGTGTGTGTGTGTGTATTTGCACAATTAGAAACAAAAACAGGAAAAGAAAAATGTAGAAATGAAAATCTATGAAGTCTAAAGACACAAGTGAAGTTTTAAAGCATTTTTCCTAAGTGAAATAAGGGCATTAGGGAAGAGGAATAATACCACTTGTATCTGGTATTTTAGGTAAATATGTAGGAGAGAGCTGAATTACTCCCTAAGAACTGGTTAGAAGGCAAGGAAACTTCTATATAGCATAGATAATTTCAATCACACATAAAGATAAGTTATAGTTGCAGTATCTGTATTCTTACATCTTTAGTGAATAATATCATATTTTATGATTAAAAGTTTGGAACAGTAGGCCCCACATCAAGTATGCTTACTACGATTTGTGACTACTGGAATCTTGGCCCTGACTGCCCCTGGAGAAATCAATATCTAGGTTCCTGGCTAGAGTTTCCTCATCTCTAGGCCCAAGCCCACATACCTATGACCACCTGATTTTTTACAAAGAAGCCAAAATTAAACAATTGAAAAAAGGAAACATCTTCAACAAATGGTGCAAATATAACTAGATGTCAACATGTAGAAGAATGCAAATAGATCTATGTCTATCCTCATCCACAAAACTCAATTTCAAGCAGATTAAAGACCTAAATATAAATCCAACCACACTGAACCTGATAGAAGAGAAAGTGAAAAGTAGCCTTAAATGCCTGGGCACAGGAGACCACTTTCTAAATATAACACCAGTAGCACAGACATTGAGAGCAACAATAAATATATGTGACCTCCTGAAACTGAGAAGCTTTTGTAAAACAATAAATCAATAAGACAAAAAGGCAGTCTACTGAATGGGAAAAGATCTTCACCAATTCTACATCAGACAGAGGAATGATCTCCAAAATACATAAATAACTAAAGAAATTATACATAAAAATTGAAAATAACCCAAATAAAAAAATGGGATATAAAACTGAACTATACAGAGAATTCTCAATAGAAGAATCTCAAATGGCCAAAAGACTCTTAGGGAAATGTTCAACACCTTTAGTCATCAGGGAAATATAAATCAAAATGACTCTAGATACCATCTTACACCTGTCAGAATGGCTAAGATCAAAAACACTGAAGTTTATTCTGGTGAAGATGTGGAGTAAAGGGAACACTCAGCCATTGCTGTGGGGAACTCAAACATGTACAAACACTTTGGCAATCAGTATGGTAGTTTCTCTGAAAAATGGGAATCAACCTACCTCAAGACCCAGCAACATCACTCTTGGGCATGCACCCAAAAGATACTCAATCATACTACAATGACAATTGTTCAACTGTGTTCATAGCAATATTGCTTGTAATAGCTAGAACCTGGAAACAACCTAGATTTCCTTCAAATGTAGATTGGATAAAGAAAATGTGGCATATTTACACAGAGTACTACTCAGTAGTAAAAAACAATGACATTTCAAAATTTGCGTGCAAATGGATGGACCTAGAAAAAACAGTTCTGAGTGAGGTAACTTAGACCCAGAAGGATGAACATGGTATGTACTCACTCAGAAGTGGATACTAACTGTAAAACAAAGGATATTGAGCCTATAGTTCATGATCCTAGAGAAGCTATGTAACATGGTCAACCCCAAGAAAAACATTCATAGATATACCTGGAATGGGAAAATGGACAAGATCGCTTGACAAAATTGGGAGATTGGGTGTTTGGGAAGAAGGGAGGGAAGAAGGGGAAGGCAAGGGTTGACGGGGAATGGGAAGAAAAACTTGAGGGAATGAGATAGTCAAGATGGAAGAAGGCCAGAGATGGTGAGCAAGGAAAGAGATATTTTGATGGTGTGAGCCATGAATGGGGCTAGCAAGAAACCTGGGACTAGAGGAATTTCAAGGAATCCACAAGGATGATGATCCGTGATGTGGGATTTCATTGGTCAATAAACTGCGTTGGCCCAGCTGATAGGACAGAATTTAGATAGGCGGAGTAAACAGAACAGAATGCTGGGAGGAAGAGGAAGTGAGCTGTCAGATGCAGGGCAGCTCCTCTCAGAGAGCCAGATGCGATGTAGCCAGCCACCAGGTCAGACATGCTTAATCTTTCCCAGTAAGTGTATCTCGTGGTGCTACACAGATTATTAGAAATGGGCTAAATATATACGTGAGAATTAGCCTAGAAGAGGCTAGATATTATGGGCCAGGCAGTGTTTAAAAGAATACAGCTTGTGTGTCATTATTTTGGGGCATGAGCTAGCCAGGCAGCTGGGAGCTGGGTGGCAGGAATGCCAGCCCACAGCTCCTACTACAGATCCCAGCTAAGACTCCAAGCAATAGAGGAGAGGGTGACAGAACTGGCCTTGTTCTGTAATCAGACTGATGAAGGGCTCTTAATCACCATAGAACCTTCATCCAACATCTTATGGAACCAGAGGCAGAGACCCGCATCGGAGCCTTGGACTGAGCTTCAAAGTCCAGTTGAAAAGTAGGAAGAGTGAGAATATTAGCAAGGAGGTCAAGACCATGATGGGTACACCCACAGAAACAGTCTACCTGAGCTAATGGGAACTCACCAATACCAGCTGGACAGGGAAAGAAACAGCACAAGCCCATACTAGTCCCTCTGAATGCGGGTGACAGTTGTATGGCTGGGCCAGACTGTGGGACTACTGGCTGTGGCACCAGGATATATTTCTACTTCTTTTACTGGCTCTTTTGAAACCAATTCTCTTTGGATGGATATCTTACTCAGTGTAGATATAGTAGGGAGGGCCTTGGACCTTCCCCAAAACAATGTGCCTTGCCCTCCCTGAGGTGGGAGGTGAGATGCAGAGGTGCTTGAACTGCCAGGTGGGGAGGGATTGGGAACTGGGATTGACCTGTAAGATTAAAAAAAAAGATAGTTTGTTTTCTTTTAAAAAAGACAATAAATAAATAAAATCAAAAGTAAACAAAAAATAAAATTTTTAATGTTTGTCATTTTTCATTAAATTGAGATTTGAGTTTGTTTTTAAAGCAGTTATATAGAAAGGAGAGATTATTTCTCTGATTTTGACATTTATCTTTGGTATTTCTTAGAATTTTCCCTCAATTTCTCAATCACTGCCCTATATTTTAGTTTATTTATTTTTTCTACTTGAATATTTTTGATTGTCTTGTAATTTCTGCTTTTAAAATGTACGCTTCAACTTTATTCTCCTGCATTGTTATTCTGGTATTTACAGTCAGTATTTTTTTTTTTTTATCAAACTGAAGTTTCATTAACATCAGCTTCATTCCACCTTTTAGGAAAGTCCTTGGCCTTAAATTTTTTTCAGATAAATTTTATTGACTTGTCAGTTTATTGATGTTGTTTATAATTATCTGTTTACATATTTCTTGTTAATGTAGTGAAATAACAGAATAACAATAAATTTATTTTTATTCATTTAATTACGGGATCTCACAAACCACCCTAAACTATTCAAGTTATTGCCAATGCTATGGGTTACCCCAATAAACTTCATGAGAAAGCCTTCTGATGATACCATATAGTTAAGTCATGGAACATGGAAAGATCTATTTGGTACCCAACTGGGATATTTACCCCTACTGCCTAACATTCACAGTGCTCTGCTAAGAACAGCATGTTATTGGAGGAGAAAAATAAACTTCAATCTTGCCCATCTACAAATGCTGTGAGCTATCAAAATGCCTGGCTCTCAAGATATTCCCATTGGTGAGCTAGTGGAATGGATGCTAGGGGACTAACAAGCACTCTGGTTGAATTGGAGGCTCTCTCAATGAGATAGAAGCCACATTTTATATTATCGGTGAGGGCCAGAATTTGAGAGTAGATAGGCCTTGGGCTCCAGGAGAAAATCTATTATTGATATTCTGATAAATGTACATAGCAATGAAATAACACCTAATGATACATTTCTGTACTCATAAACTATTGCATCATCCAAACCACATCAGAGAAGTGTCTTCTTGTAGTAGATAGTAATTAACTCATAGCCCCAGAAGTGGACAATATAAAGAGAATGGGACTCAGTCCTGTCCAGTATAGAAGGCTTTATCATCTTTTCCCCAAGTGCTCAGGGATATGTGCAGATGAGTGGACAGAATGATGGTAAGAACCAGAGACAGTGGTTGTATTTAATGAAATTGTGTTTCCAGACACAACTTGTCACATAAATATTAACTTCAGATTGTGACAACATTTAAAAGTCCTATCTAATTTCAAACTTGAAATACTTCCAGAATAGAGAAAGAGAAGTGGACATAAAGACCTACACCTAGCTAAGAAGTTATTCACAAATAGTAGCTGTGTGGAGAGATAAAATTCACTCTTCTTCAATGGAGTATCAAGGAATCAATCAACCACACACCAGAGCAGGCTCTATGCTCAGGAGCTGCTGGTCAACACAAAGCTGAGTTCATGAATTTTTCAAAGAATAAAATGTTAAGACATATTTTGATCCTACTTCAGGTTCTGGCTTTGTGGGAGCCTAGACAGTTTGGATGTTCACCTTCCTAGATCTGGATGGAGGGGGGAGGACCTTGAACTTTCCACAGGGCAGGGAACCCTGACTGCTCCTGGGACTGGAGAGGGAGGAGAAGAGGAGTGGGGGGAGGGGGAGAGGGGTGGGAGGAGGGGGAGGGAAATGGGAGGCGGGGAGGAGGCGGAAAATTTTTTTTCAAAAAAAAATTTAAGACATAGTATAAGAGATTTTATATCAAAAGCCATGTCTATCTTTCTCACTGCTTTTTAAAAGTTGTATTAGCACAATAATATTCTGTCTGTCATTTCATTTTAGCCTGAGAATCTCCATGAAATGTATCTTGTCTACCAAGATTACAAATTACAATACCTGCCAGTTTAGATCTCTGGAAATTTCCTTCCATATCTTTTATTTTAATAGTAATTTTGCATGGTGCAATCCTTATTAAGGGTAGGATTTATTTAACTTTCACTTAAAGCAAAAATGTTTCCCCTATTACAATACTGCTTTAAGAGTCACTTTACTGTTCCCAGTTGTGAAAATAAAGTGTGTCGTTTGTATCATCCTTTGACCTACCTAATTGCATATATTTCTTAAATTTACTCTTGCCAAATAATTGAAAAAAATGCACATTTTAGAAATGAGATACAATTTCATTTAAGCTGACAATGATACTTAGAAAACTGTGACAACATTCTGAATACTTACTGTGTGATGGATCTTAAATTCTTTGTGTCTGTACTCTCCCCTGATATGCTACTTGATATGACTAAGATCATCTTTTATAAATTAGCTGTAAGATGTTACAGTGGCGTTCTTGTAGTCAAATATTTTAGTGAGG
This sequence comes from Chionomys nivalis, assembly GCF_950005125.1. Taxonomy (NCBI): domain Eukaryota; kingdom Metazoa; phylum Chordata; class Mammalia; order Rodentia; family Cricetidae; genus Chionomys; species Chionomys nivalis. The sequence goes on along the minus strand of NC_080086.1, from coordinate 191,985,075 downwards.
AATGAGCAGGAATTTAGCTTCTAGCAGTTGTTTCTAATATTGTTACTATAATTTCTTGAAACATTGATAAAGCCATGAACAAAATCACTGATTACACAATTACAGATGTTAATTAATTTCTACTTGATAGAATATTTTGAAGGAATTGTTATCTAACCTGATAAATTTAGTAAAATCATGTTCATTGTCAAGAGTTCTTTGAGCTATAATTCCATAAACAGAAAACATAGAGTGTAACTTCTCATAAATTTTGGAACAATAAAAGTGAGTGGACATATATAGTCACAGAATGCTTGAATATCTGGCTCAGGGGAAGTGGCCAGGTTTACAGTTGTTCTGACAGGCCTTCTCATTGGGTACTATGAAGCTCCATTTTCCTTACTCCTTTTATATCAAAAACATATATTCATTTATTTAAGTATTTATTTATTATTTTCTGTGTATACATGTGTAGGGGGTCAATTTTTATGCCCCATACAAATACAACAGTCTGAAGAGACCAGAACATGGTGATGAATCCCCTGGAACTATGGTTAGAGACAGCTGTGAGCCATCTTGTGGGTTCTGGGAACCAAAGCCAGGACTTCTACAAGAGCAGCAAGTGTTCTAACCATTAAGAAATCTCCTCAACCTCCTTTATTATCCTTAAATCCTGTGCTTATTATTTCACACATGTTTTCTGACATTGATACCATACCATTTAGATAAAAAATTCTCTACATGCTTTCCTTAATCAATGGCATGCATCTATTTTTGTTTACCAGAAAGGCCTTTGGTCTCTGGATTTCCTCCAGTATCATAAATAATAACTCAATATTTAATTTTCTGAGTGTTTAGACATCTTGAGTTAGGAAATTTCTTAACCATTGTCCTATTGCTGTAAGGAGAGACCATGAGCACACAACTCTTATAAAGGAGAGCATTTATTTGAGGCTGTTTAGGGTGTCAGAGATTTAGTCCATTTGCATCATAGCAAGGAACATGGAAGCATGCAGGCAGACATGGTGCTGGAGAAGTAGCTAAAATTGCTACATCAAGACAGGCAGACAACAGGAAGAGAGTCACTGGACCTGGCTTGGGCTTTTGAAAGCTCAAAGGCCACCCCCAATGACACACTTCCTATTACAAGGAAATCAAAACTTCAAGAAGCTCACACCTCCTAATGACTCTCAAGTAGCATCACTCCCTGATAACTATGCATTCAAACATGTGAGACTCTATAGGCCATTTTTGTTAATACCACTATAAAAAAACAAACTCACCAACAGTAGTGTTTCTTACTTGAGTATCTTACTATGGACTCACTTATTTCAGACTCTGATTTCCTCTGTCTTATGTTACTTTTGAACTTTCAGCCACTTGTTCCTTCTCAGCAGAAAAGACAGTTCCTGAAGTTGAGGTGCACATTTCTCTTCCTACTATATGCTGATGATGATTGGTTGAAATCTGTCTTGTAATATGTGGCTAATTCATTTATAAAGATTATAAACTAAATTTAACTGGGTTAATCAGGAAGCCTTCAAGGGAGGTAGCTTTACAAAAGAGGAAAAAGGGTTCCTTTTTTGTTTTTGCTTTTTAATGGCACTGTGGATGGAAATTAGAGCATTATCAGTGCTAGACAAGTATTTTACTACTAATAGACTCAAGCCCAAAATAGTGAATAGAACATATATTGACAGCATTTTTGAATTACAGTGTGGTATTTCATGATATATATTAGTAGTGTACAGTTTTCAAATCAGAGTAAGTAATAATGTCTCCATATAAATTTTTGGTTGTTATGAGGTGAAATTTGAGATACGGAAGTAGATGTTCTCATTGCTTTATACTGTTTCAGAACTTTCAGACATTTCTTTTGATATTGTTTTTAGTCTATTTTCTTAGTATGCCACATTGGCAATGTTTGCAATAATAATTCCTTATGCATAAGGTTTTTATCATACTCAGTAAATCTGTATGTCCCACTGCCCTCGAAAATTCTTCCCTTTTCAAGAGCCATCATCTTAGCAGTAATCTCCATGATCTTAAATATTTGTGTATTTTCTACCATCTATTAGCAAAATTCACACTGTAATGAGTCCCAAAATCTCATAGTAGGCAGATTTGTGAGGAAAAATTTCCATCACAGTCAAACCAGTTGGTTAAGATTCCCCTAACAAAGTGTCACAATCAAAGTAGCTCAAACAATAGGAAACCATTGTTATTATTATTTTTTTGTCTTTCTTTTTTTATTAATTAATTTATTTAATTATTAAAGATTTCTGCCTCTTCCCCGCCACCACCTCCCATTCCCTCCCCCTCCCCCAATCAAGTCTTCCTTCCTCCTCAGCCCAAAGAGCAAGCAGGTTTCTCTGCCCTGTGGGAGGTCCAAGGACCACCCACCTCCATCCAGGTCTATTAAGGTGAGCATCCAAACTACCTGGGCTCCCACAAAGCCATTACGTGCAATAGGATCAAGAACCCATTGCCATTGTTCTTCAGTTCTCAGTAGTCCTCATTGTCCATTATGTTCAGCGAGACCGGTTTTGTCCCATGCTTTTTCAGTCCCCGGCCAGCTGGCCTTGGTGAGTTCCCGATAGAACAACCCCATTGCCTTAGTGTGTGGGTGCACCCCTCGCAGTCCTGAGTTCCTTGCTCATGCTCACTCTCCTTCTGTTCCTCCTTTGGATCGTGAGACTTCAGTCCAGTGCTCCAATGTTGGTCTCTGTCTCTGTCTTCTTTCATCGCCTGATGATGGTTAATATTCAGGGGGATGCTTATATGTTTTTCTTTGGGTTCACCTTCTTATTTAGCTTCTCTAGAATCACGAATTATAGTCTCAATGTCCTTTATTTATGGCTAGAAACCAAATATGAGTGAGTACATCCCATGTTCCTCTTTTTGGGTCTGGCTTACCTCACTCAGGATAGTGTTTTCAATTTCCGTCCATTTGTATGCAAAATTCAAGAAGTCATTGTTTTTTACTGCTGAGTAGTACTCTAATATGTATATATTCCATACTTTCTTCATCCATTCTTCCATTGAAGGACATCTAGGTTGTTTCCAGGTTCTGGCAGGGTGTTGGGGAGGAGAGACGAGACACGCGGAGTTGGGGAAGGAGAGACGAGACAAGCGGGGTCCCACGTGGGCGAACTTTAATGGGGACAACAGGTAAGGGATGGGGGTGAAGAGACGAAAGGAGAGAGGGGGAAAAAAAGGCGGGTTAAGGTGTCCCCCCATTTTTAAAGGGGAGCTCAGGTGTGTCTGGGAGAAAATGTCCTGCGCATGCGTGGCTTTCCATTGTACCACTGGGATTTGTAGTCCACTGAGGCTGTATTTTCTGCGCATGCGTGGCCTTGTCTCCCAAAGAACAACAACCATGGTCATAGCTCCTGGAGTAGAGAAGCACAGACTTCATGTGTGGATGGGTAGATTTATTGTGAGAGTGGCAGAATGAACAGTGCCAGGCTTGTTTTTTTATTGTTATTATTTATTTTTTTATTGAAAAAATTTCCGCCTTCTCCCTGCCTCCCATTTCCCTCCCCCTCCTCCCAATCCTCTCCCCCAGCTTCCCACTCTTCTCCCCCTTCCCCCACTCCTCTCCTCCTCCCCCCACTCCATTCCCCCTCCCTCTCAGAGTCTGAAGAGCCGTCCTGATTCCCTTCCCTGTGGGAAGTCCAAGGTCCTCCCCCCTCCATCCAGGTCCAGGAAGGTAAGCATCCAAACAGGCTAGGCTCCCACAAAGCCAGTTCATGCAGTAGGATCGAAACCCAGTGCCATTGCCCTTGGCTTCTCTTCAGCCCTCTTTGTCTGCCATGTTCAGAGAGTCCGGTTTTATCCCATGCTTATTCAGTCCCAGTCCAGATGGCCCTATCCTATAGCCATACCGATGAATATCTTTCATATCACCATAGAACCTTCATCTGGCGATGGATGGAGATAGAGACGGAGACCCACATTGGAGCACCGGACTGAGCTCCCAAGGTCCAAATGAGGAGCAGAAGGAGGGAGAACATGAGCAAGGAAGTCAGGACCACGAGGGGTGTACCCACCCACTGAGACAGTGGGGCTGATCTATTGTGAACTCATCAGGCTTGTTTTGCAAACACCAGAGGGATTCCTACTCCCATACACTCTTCACATAATCTTCCATTTGATATTGCTGGTAATTCTGGTTATATGATCTCTTTCTATGAAGACAATACATTTATTATTAAAGAACTCACATCCATGATCTCATGTTAAATGAATTACGTCTATCAAGGCCAGCTTTCCAACTATTATCACATTCTGTGACTGCTGCTAATTCCTAAGGAATATCCTTTGTGGACAAATACAACAACCCACAGTCACAAACTCTTGCCATGTACCTTGTAATTGTTTTTCATTATTTATATTGTTTATGTGCTAACTAAACATATTTCAAGCTGCCTGCTCAACTCTAAACATTGAAATTTGTTTTAGAGTCCTAAATAATTGGAGAAGAGTCTCTTTACTCATTCTTATGAGAAAATCAAACAGAATATTTGTGTGTGCACGTGTGTGTGCGTGTGCAAGTGCGTACATGTGTGCATGTGTGTGCTATGTGTCTGTGTATGTACCATGGAACATATGTGGACATCAGAGGACAGTTTGTAAGGGTTATTTTTTTTCCACCTTTACACAGGCTCCAGAAATCTGACACAGCTAGGATTGTTTAGCAAGCACCTTTATTTTCTGAGCCTTCTTTTGGGCTCCCCAACTGAGTTCTAAATGCTTTTATTTTCATTTTTATAAAAAACTTTATAATATTGATATTTCTTCTCTTCTTTGAATTTTAACATCTGCTTTCTAGCAACCTTTTCCCATTTACAAATATACATGAGCTAATATGTCTCTTATTAGGCAAAAATAATTGTGAGTTAATTACATGTCTTTGGTAACTTTTATTATTTCATTATAGTTCAGCTCTTACCAAGAGAACTTTAATCTAGATTTTATTTGCATCATTTCTCAAAACTCCCTAAATTTATCAATGTTTGCCATGTCTTGCTTCCAATTTCCTTAATCTTCCTATAGTTCCTGGTACAATTACTAACAGACATAACTTTCACACTTGTCTTTCTTGACAGACACAGTCATACTGTTATTTTAATTATAAGTTTATTCTTAACTTTTATTTCTTATTTTTAGATTAGCCATCCATATTTCATATCTTTCCACATGTTTATCAAGGTCTTTTGGTCACCTTTAATTCTCTCTTAACAGTGGTAGGGAAGTGACGTGATTTATACCGTCGCATGTCCTCTATAACTGTTAACATGCAAAGTATACTTTGGGCTTTCAATCTTTTTGATTCCTCCCCTAGGACAACTGACAGATTGATAGCCATTTATTTCATGCAGATGCCAAACTCAACATATGTAAAACATCACTCATGTGCTCAGCAATGTATGGACACCACAATTCATTCTATATGTTTTGTAGAGCATATTCATTTGAGCTGTATCTGGCTTGACTAGCTGCGCTCTCCTTCTCATCTCCTAGATATTTCATGTGAAGTAGCTCCATAAGTTGGTGATTTTGTTTATTGTAGAACAGGAATGGGAACTAGTCAGGAGTACCACCTCACCTTCATACACTTATGGCATATTCTGCAGCATCTTCTCTTTCCAGTTCATTAGAGTTTTTACTAGCTGGGTATCTCTGACCAAATTCCATTCCCTATGTTTCTAAAGAGACCAGTCTGAGTGACAATGTTGTTGAAAATTTGCTTTACAGAAGCTCCTATCCTTTCTCAACTCAGTCTGAGATTCTTCAGTGTTTTTATTGTCGAGTTCAGCATCCAATACAGAGTCAGTGTTTTTATAATCCTACGCTATATGACAGACTTTTCATGGGAAGATGTAACTCGCCACTTTTGCTCACCTCTTTTGCTTATCCCATATAGGGAAGCCTCAACATTCTAATGTGCCTATACCATCAAAATCCAATTTGGTGATCCAATGAATTTTATTGGGATTATTTGTAGGATTATGGATGAAGGGTTACTCACAAGGCAGGTGCATCATGAAACCACATGCCAGCTTGGTGACAGCTCACAAAAGCTGGAAGTTTGGAGCACACTGCAAAATCTCAACAGGTTTGGAGTGTTAGTTCCAGGTGGCTCAGTTGGTTGATACTTCTAGGAACTTCTGCTGGTTTTGTTTGTTTTAGGCTGTTGGGCTAGTTTCTGCATCTTGTCTGCAGCTTGCCTCATCGTAGAATTTTCTTTACAATTTGGCTGGTCTGGCAGTGATTCTCAGATGTCTTTAATTGTTTACCTTCAGGAGAGAGAATTCTAGTGAATCTGGTCAGATTCAGGAACTTCCAGGGTATATTTTAGGTTGGTTGCTTTCTGTTTTACAGAGCTTCCCTATAAGGTGGAATGCTCCAATCTTGAGGAAATAGCTACAAAAAAATCCTCTTTAAACTTTATTTTCTGAAGAATCTGGCATGAGACAACTCTGTATCCATTAATATCAAGTTATCAAGCAATCTAAATCTATATATCTGAGTGCATGCTCTCCCTCCTGCCCACTACCACTGCTCTGCTGGAACTCCTTATCTTTGATGATTACTGCACAGATTTTATAACGTCACTTTATGCTTGCAGGAAAATTTGCTTTCAAATATTCTCCCAACTCTGTGAATGATCTTGGTAAGTTTTGCACATGAGCTTGGAACTTGAGTGCCTCAACATTGTCAAATTCTTCCATCTTGTTGAGGATAAAGTCCAAACATCTTTCAGACTCTTCATGGCCAGACATGCTGAACCCACTTCCTTTGACAGCCTTGCTTCCTTCCTGGTTGCTAGCATTCCTTTGGCTCTCATCTGCTTTCAGTTATACAGTTCTCTTGCAGTTTTACCCAAAATGGTAGTTTCTCATGCCATTCTCCCTGCCAATACCCTCTTCTTGCATTGGAGCAATTCCCTCCCCACTTCCCCCTGATGTTAGCATAACAAACCATAAATCATATTTCACATACTTCTGCAACTGTAATTTCCACAGTGAGGTCATCTTCAAGATTGATGTGATAATTTCCAAGGATGTTTTAATAGGATTCTTAATCTTTAAGATTTTCAGCTTTCAGCAAAATTCTTTTGGAATATACATCAATTTTCTCTTCTTATTGGATACTTTTTTTTGTAAGTTTGCATTTTTATATTGTTTTCACTATCTACTAAAACTAGCACTGAAAAAAGTCTTTCATCAATTCACTGAATTTTCTTCTGTGATTTTCTCCATTTTAGATGAATGATTCAGATTCTGAATTGCTTGTGCTTTCACCTAACAAGGAAATTTAACTTTGCTATAGTCACTTGAAGCATTGAGATTAGATCATTTAAATTTATTTTTGTCCTGAGAAATTCAGTTACATCTTGTAAAATAACTTAAATTCAGATATCAATTACTGTCCATTAATTAGTATTTATAGTGTTTTTAAAAATCACTTCATTACATATCATTGTGATGGTGGTAAAAATAACATTGAAATATCCATTAAGGTGTTCCTAAGTGGTAAGTCCTAATAATTCAGATAAAGGACATAGACTTAAAGCTTACTGGTATGTTATGCATTGACAAAGAAGCACATATGCACGCAAATGCAAGATTTAAAATATTTTGGGGAGGGAACTGCAATCCCTAGGTGGTCTAATTCAAGCAGAACATCGCCAAAAGGCGCAGGACCCAGGCAGTGCTAGAGAACACTGGAGTCATCTGCCACATTGTCAGATGGAGGCGCTTCCCCACCTCGTAGATGAAGCTCATCACAGCCTTGACAACACTGGGTTCCACATCATTAGTTTCCATTTGATTCTATAGCAACAAAATAAGAGAAAATTAATTATAGTAGATGCTGGAAACCAAATAGTGGAATTAAAATCCCAGCATTCTCATTTAATGGCCACAAAACAAATTACACTATTACAGCAGAACGGCTTTTTTAACCTCCTGTGTTGTGCTAGTTTCTGTATTTTATACAAAATGTGGAGCTTGTATTCTGAAATAAACAACTTTTTTTTTTTTAAATGATGTCTGGAGTGTTAGGGACATGAGTATGGTCAGTGATTCTCTCCAGTGTGTTAACTCTATGAAGAAACCATTCCTGGGTAAAATTACTGCTTCCCTCTGTTTGCCTGGTAAACCAGTCACCCTTTCACTTCAGAATCATCTTTCGGAGGATTCAAGCTGGTGAGGCAGATGGGTAAACACTGAGCCATGTGATGATTATACATTCCATTCAAATCTCACTCTGAGGTTGATAAAAGCAGGCAAGTGGAAAGGGATCTTTGTAAGTAGAGTTGGTCCAAATTGCAGGCTGAGACCTAAGTCACAATGAGAAAGGTGTGAAAAGAAATGATAGTGGGTAATTATTGTGTCTAAAGAATCTCATTCAGCAGAGATGAGTCCTAATGTTCCCACCATAGTCAGCAGACAACAAAAGGACAACTCTTCTTCAGAAAGTACTTCGAAAGAATGATGCTTTCCTTGTCCTTTAGTCTCTAATAATAGTCTGTGGTAATAAACTTTAATAGTTTGAGTACAAGGGCATGCTAAATAGAAAATGATGTAATCAAAATATTTTGACCCTGGGCCACTTTTTTTTCTAGTTTTATCTTTAATAGAAAGTATAAATTATAAATGACTGAAATCAGTGCTATTTTTTTTACTCTTATTTTCTGTTGTGGGTGTGTCGATAGTTGATGTGGTGGTGAGCTGCTCTAATTTTGTTTAGAGGTCCTTGGAAAACTTCTATACATTCTAGCACTTCTAACATCACTTTCAGGAGAAATGGTTTAGGCTGTTTACCATAGATGTTTGCAGCAGCATAGTACCTAAGCACCCACTTGTCCCAGGAATCATCCACAAGAAAACCAGCTTATAGTGACTCCTGTGAATCTTCTTCCTAGTTTATTTTCATTAAAGAAACCACTCTTTAACAGAGCCCTGTCTGAAGATATGTTCATATGTATTATTCAGAGAAACACCATCCTTCACAATAGCCAAAAATAGGAAACATCTCAGAATAAATCTAATCAAACAAGTGGAAGACCTGTATGACAAGAACTTTAAATATTTGAAGAAAGAAATTGAAGAAGATACCAGAAAGTGAAAAGATCACCCATGCTCTTGGGTAGGTAAAATTAACATAATAAAAATGGCAATCTTACCAAAAGCAATCTACAGATTCAATGCAATGTCCATCAAAATCCCAGCAAAATTTTTCACAGACATGGAAAGAACAGTACTCAACTTCATATGGAAAAAACAAAAAACGCATGATAGCCAAAACAATCATGAACAATAACAGAACTTCTGGAGCCATCACAATCCCTGACTTCAAACTCTAATACAGAGCTATAGTACTGAAAACAGCCTGGTATTGGCATGAGCACAGACAGGAGGACCAATGGAACCGAGTCAAAGATCCAGATATTAATCCATACACTTTTGAACACCTGATTTTTGACAAAGGAGCAAAAAATATCAAATGGAAAAAAGAAAGCATATTTAGCAAATGGCACTGGCATAACTGGATATCAACATGTAGAAGAATGAAAATAGACCCATATCTATCACCATGCGCAAAACTCAAGTACAAATGGATCAAAGACCTCAACATAAAGCAAGCCACACTAAACCTTATAGAAGAGAAAGTAAGAAGTACACTTGAATGCATTGACACAGAAGACCACTTCCTAAATATAATCCCAGCAGAACAGACACTGAGAGAAACAATTAATAAATGGGACCTCCTGAAACTGAAAAGCTTCTGCAAAGCAAAGACACAGTCAATAAGACAAAACGATACCCTAAAGAATGAAAAAAGATCTTCACTAACCCCATATCAGGACTGATCTCCAAAATATACAAAGAACTCTAGAAATTGGTCATCAAAAGAACAAATAATCCAATAAAAAAAATAGAGTACAAACCTAAACAGAGAACTCTCAACAGAGGAATCTAAAATGGCTGAAAGATACTTAAGAAATGTTCAACATCCTTAGTCATCAGAGAAATGCAAATTAAAACAACTCTCAGAATCCATTTTACACCTGTAAGAATCACCAAGATCAAAAACTCTGATGACAACTTATGCATTGCCGGTAGAAATGAGAACTGGTATAAGCCCTTTGGATGTCAGTGTGGCTATTTCTCAGAAAATTAGGAAAGAACCTTCTTCAAGACCCAGTAACACAACTTTTGGGTATATATATACAAAGGATGCTCAATTGTGCCACAAAAACAAGTGTTCAACTATGTTCATAGCAGCATTGTTTGTCATAGCCAGAACCTGGAAGCAGTCTAAATGCCTCTAAATGCCCGTAGACTGAAGAACGGATAAGGAAAATGTGGAACATTTACACAATAGAGTAGAGTACTACACAGAAAAAAAATTAACATCTTGAATTTTGGAGGCAAATACATGGAGCTAGAAAATATTATTTTGAGTGTCATAACCCAGACACAAAAAGAGAATTATCACATGTACTCACTCATAGGTAGGTTTTAAATATAAAGCAAAGAAAACCAGCCTACAAACCACAATCCCAGAGAATTTAGACAACAATGAGGACACTAAGAGGGTCTTACATAGATCTAATCTACATGGGAAGTAGAAAAAGACAAGATCTCCTGAGTAAATAGGGAACATGGGGTCCTTGGAGGAGAGTTGAACCAGGGAAGGGAGAGGCAGGGAGGAGAACAGAGAAAAATGTAGAGCTCAATAAAAGTCAATAATAATAAGCAGGCTGGTCTAGAACTCACAGAGATCCGCCTGCCTCTGCCTCCCAAGTGCTGGGATTAAAGGCATGCGCCACCACCACCCGGCTGTACAATTCATTGAATTCTTTTTTTTTTTTTTTTTAAGATTGATTGATTTATTATATATACAGCGCTTTGCTTGCATGTATACTTGCAGGCCAGAAGAGGGCACCAGACCTCATTACAGATGGTTGGGAGCCACCATGTGGTTGCTGGGAATTGAACTCAGGACCTCTGGAAGAGCAGTCAGTGCTCTTAACCTCTGAGCTATCTCTCCAGCCCCAGCAAGTTTTATCCAATGGTGCAACAGTGGAACCATTATCTTGTGGGTACTCAACATATGCCGAGATGAAATTAAGACTCATTCAAGGGAAGGAAATTCTTGTTTAGTAAAGAAAATCTGTCCGAGTTTCACAAGGCTGGAGAGGCTATGGACCCCAGAGAAGGAGTTCCTGCCATTTTCTAAACTAATACAATTTCTAACTTCAGTTTAAAATGATTCTACACCCACAGATAAATTTTGTTCTCACTTCTTTGTAAAATGTTTCTTTTTTAATAAATGGGGAATATTATAGAATTCCTCATTGATCAAATGTAGAGAATAAGGTTCCATGAGGTACTCAACCTCCATTGACACATTTAAATTATAACATCTTATATAAATTTCAGTGAACATCATGGAAAAGGTAGCAGAGAGAATATAAGAGCCAAAGGAACAAGGTTTTTGATCCATGATATACATGACAAGAAAACATGATTCCATGAACTTTCAATTGTACTGTTGCCTGAACAAGTATACATAATAATGCAAACGGGAAAAATTTCCCAAATTTTGTCCGTGGATCAACTATGCAGATGGCTGATGAGAGAGAGAGAATCGTTTTTCCTTAGAGACTAACTCCAACACAATAGAGACAAGCCTACATGTTTAGCCATTAACTTGTAAGAGCAAAGCTGAAAGAAGTCCATCGGATCAATATGTATGCATGCATGCATGCATGTGTGTATTTTAACAACAGTAGTTAAATAAGAAATATTTAATAGTAGTTAAACAAGAGAAGAGGCACAGAGAAGAAGTTGGAGGGGAATGAAAGAGGTAAAAGAGATAGGACAGTGCTCATGTTTGAATTTCACAAAAAAATAATTTAAAGTGGTGACATGGTAAAAAATGATTCTACTGCTGGACAACAGATGATATTTGTAAACCGCTTTTGTTTTAAGTTGGTGGGCCTGCAATTGGCAATGCCTCTTCAGTTTTTGATGATCAGGCAGAAGTTTAAATGACATAGTGGTGTTAAGGGTACACAGGCTTTTGCATACAGAAAATCTTTCTGGTGTCCTCTTTCATCACACATCCAACCTTGAGTTATTGAACTATAATACTAACTTTTGACATCAGCCCCTATGTTGATATATGCATCAAATAAGTATAAAGAATCATCCTTTTGCTTTCCTATATTGATGGATTTTACAGATAGGTTATAACACACAAATATCCGTGAGAGATATGTACTTAGAGTCACAATGTTCTGCTTTTCAGAAACTAGATCTGAAAGCTAATGTTGGGCTTTTTTGTAAGTCTGCTTGGCTGAAATATTTGAGACTCCATATTCTCCAGAGGAGTTATAAATCTTGCCAAGTGTAGATAAGAAGATTTCTGTTCTTAGTTCAGTTATTTCTATTTAGAAAATAGAAATGCAAATGCAAGCACAATTTCTTAATGAAAGGGTAGGCTGGACATTTTTAAATCATCAAAAGGTTCACACCAGCTCCTGTTGTATAAATGTGCAAGTTTGCCTACCCACTTGTACGGCAGCTGTTCCTTCACCTGTAATTCAGCATCTAATTTCAGAAGCATCTGCAATCCTGTATGTCTACAAGGATAATCTGGATGTGTGCAAACAGATGTCTATCTGAGCATATTCTTGTTTTGTAAAAAAATCACCTCACATATTATTTTAAAGAAACATGTATAATAGGGCTAGAACAATGGATACCACTGACTCCCTTATTCTATATTTTAAAATTTGTATTTAATTATCACTACATCTAAGGAGTAATAAAAGAAATTTGGAAAGATTTTGTCAGTATGCTATCACATAAATTAATCTAATACAAGACTCCAATTACACGTTAGATCAATTTTCAAATGAGTTTGCCTCTTGTCAGTTTGCCATGCCATATGCATGAGAATGTAGAACTATGTTAAAATTCTGATGAACGTGACTGACTGGTAAGAGTCTGTTAAATATTCTAGAAATTGACTGTCTGCTGTATTTGGCATGGCTATGAAGCCAACTGACACTTGCATTACGAGGATAATCTCTTCTATAATCTTTATATAATCTCTTATATCACACCTCTATCCTTGAGTAACTGTTGTCTCCTAGTCTCCCAACATAATGGAAATTATGAATAAGCTATGAAACTTTTCTAATGTCACACCCTCAGATGTTTTAAAAAGCTTAAATAAAGAAACAGCCAAGCAAGACATGTATATACAAATAAGGAAACACTAAATGGACTCAATTTTGAATTTAAGAGGGACTGAATAGGCCATAAGATAAGTTTCACTGGGAGAAGGGAGGATGAGAATGATGTAAACACTGTGTTAAAATGTGAAATTCTAAACAAAAACTTCAAATATAAAAAATAGTGTTTTGAAAAATTAGTGTGTTTTCATTTCCACAGGAACTTTTATGTCACTGATCATCTAAAAATGTTTGTACTCCCTGATATTATAAAAACATGTTTTAAACAGTTGCTGGGTGGCTATAACAGGAACAAAAATCAGACCAGATTAACCTCGTCTTCACATTATGAGGCCTGGTTCTTGATATAAAATTCGTACATGCCCTTTGTTTGGTAAGGTCCTCTGCTGCTCTCCTCCCCTGACCCATTTCCATCCACACTTGCAGTACTTACTCCAGAGGTTCTTGTTCAGCTTTCACGTCTCCTTTTCTTGACCAGCCTCCAACTGAGTTACTCATGCACCAGCTGTCACAGGTCTGGCTTGAGTCATATGGTTCACTCAAAGTCCCTGTCTTGCTTTCCTGTGCATTAGTTTAAATAAGCTTTACTCAGGGTTCTATTGTTACTTAAGTCTGTCCCCTTCATGTCACTTCAGTTCTCCATGATTCACAATCACAAATGAATATATTTATAATTTTATATTTAATGCACTTATATTTAATGTATTTATATGTTTATATATAAATATTTATTTTAAATATTAAGGGACAATTAGTACATTAAAATTTTAATACGAGAAGGAGAGATGAGACTAGAAACAAAGCGAGGAATGGGAAAGGGGGAAATAAAAAAGGAGCCCCCACCCCTAGAACACAGTTCACTGGCTGAATTAACTGGAACTGCTCCATGTATGCATTGTACAGTCTTAAGTATATAGTCTACACAGCAACAGTCCAAGACAGTGACTTTCGAACTGTCTTTGCTATTTCATGGTTTGTCCCCTAAACATTTATGTAAGTCCCCTAAACATTCTAAAAGTTAACCGAGAAGCTTCAGTTTCAAATGCAGATGTGTGTTGCTGCTTTCTTCTTATTTCACCTTATCATATTTCTCCTACCTCTCTACTTAAGTGAACTCTTCCTTGCTGTGCAAGATTGAATGAAACACAATTTATATGAAGTATAAAGAAAAAATCTAATACGTGCAATTGAATGAGATATTATTTTAATATAACTTAATAAGACCCCTCCTAAACAAGTTATATATAATTTCTAATATACAAAATGTCTTTTAGTTGATAACCTGTCAATCAATGCCACATTTTTGAGAAACCAACATGAGAATATCTTTGTTCACGGCTTAATTTTGTTTCTATTATATTTTTTCTGACTTTTTAATTGGTTTTATTGAGCTATACATTTTTCTCTGCTCCCCTCCCTTCCTCTCCCCTCCCCTTCAGCCATCTCCCACGGTCCACATGCTCCCAATTTACTCAGGAGATCTTGTCTTTTTTTGCTTCCCATGTAGATTAGATCCATGTATGTCCCTCTTAGGGTGCTTATTGTTGTCTAGGTTCTCTGGGATTGTGATTTGTAGGCTGTTTTTCTTTGATTTATGTTTAAAAACCACTTGTGAGTGAGTACATATGATTATTGTCTTTCTAGGTCTAGATTACCTCACTCAATATGATGTTTTCTAGCTCCATCCATTTGCTTGCAAATTTCAAAATATTATTTTTCTGCTATGTAGTACTTCATGGTGAAAATGTATCATATTTTCCTTATCCATTCTTCAGTCAAGGGGCATTTAGGTTGTTTCCAGGCTCTGGCTATGACAAACAATGCTGCTATGAACGTAGTTGAGCACATGTCCTTGTGGCATGACTGAGCATCCTTTGGACATTTACCCAAAAGGGATATTGCTGGGTCTTGAGGAAGATTGTTTCCTAATTTTTTGAGAAATCACCATACTTAGATCCAAAGGGGCTGTACCAGCTTGCACTCCCACCAGCAATGCAGGAGTGTTCCCTTTACCCCACAACCTCTCCAGCATAAGGTGTCATCAGTGGTTTTTATCTTGGCCATCCTTACAGGTGTAACATGGATTCGGAGAGTTGTTTTGATTTACATTTTTCTGATGGCTAAGGATGTTGAACATTTCCTTAAGTGTTTTTCAGCCATTTTAGTTACTCTGTTGAGACTTCTCTGTTTATGTCTGCTCTCCATTTTTTATTGGATTATTTGTTCTTTTGATGACCAATTTCTTGAGTTTTTTGTATATTTTGGAGATCAGACCTTTCATATGATCTGCATATATTTCCTAGTGTTATCAAGGAAGAGGCAGTGAAACATTTAAGAAGTCAAGCCTAGCTGAAGATAAATAGGGCATGGTGTATAGTTCTAAAATAAATTATTGGTGATCGGTCTTAAGAAGTAAGCGATTTTTTTAGGAGCATTTCATTACGAAGTGAAGTTCTACCATGAATTTGGTCTCTTCTGCACATGCTTACTCCAGAGGTTCTTGTTCAGCTTTCACATGTCCTTTTCTTGGCCTGCCTCCAACTGAGTTACTCATGCACCAGCTGTCCCAGGTCCGGCCCTCTGCCTGTTTCAGCATCTTATTATGCATGTAGTATATATACACCAGCATTCTGACATCGTGTTATCCTAATAGAGTTTGAATCCTCTACTCATATAACAATGAGTCTAATACAGCTTTTTATTTGAAAAATATTCAGTATAAAATATTTCCTTATATTAACATAAAACTTACTAATCTAACATTGTATGAGGTCCTTGAAAGATTTGAATTGAACTTTGTGAAGGGTGAGAGATAAATACTTCACTTCATTTATAATAAATATTTACACATTGATTATTATCAAACTTAAACTTTAGAGCAAATAAAGAATCCATGCCTAAAATAATTTATGATGATAAAATTACCTTTAAAGTATATTTTAAATTTTAATACTGTTCTTTAGTCTCTGTTATAAAAGGGTCTGTGAGCACAGATTTTTCTTGGTATTGAAATATATACTTACACTTTAATCTAATGATGATAAGATTTGTGAATGCACGTGTATAATAAGACACGAAGAAGTGCATACATTGTTACTTCCAGTTTCCTGGAAGGGGCTGTGTTGTTACAAAAATTCAGATAAAAGTTAGTTATACTTATGAAATTCATGATCATTTACACTTCAAAACCAGTGCACACATTTAGAAAAAAATTACAAAAAGTAGCTATTTCCTATATCATTTTAAAGATGGTGGTCATGCCTTGATAATTACTACTATTATTAACAGCATAATGTCCACCTTGATGACAATTTTGAGATGTGGGTTAAAGAAAACATTAGAAGATAGAATAACCACTCAGGAAGAAACTTGGAATTTGTATTGTAAAATGACTATCCTACCAAAACATATCTGGATGACTTAGTTAGGATTTCTATTATTGTGATGAAACAACATGTCCAAAAATCAAGTTGGGAAGGAAAAGGTTTATTTGGCTTACACTCCAACATTGCTGTTCATCACTAAAGAAAGTCAGTGCAGATCCTGGAGGCAGGAGATGATGTAGCTAGAGGTCATGGAGGGATGCTGCTAACTGACCTGCTTCCCATGGCTTACTCAGCCCACCTTCTTATAGAACCAAGGACCACTTGCCTAGGGATGGCACTATCAACCATGGAATGTTCCCTTCCCTAGTGATCACTAAATTATAAAATGTTTTACAGCTGGATGTCATTGAAGTATTTCCTCAACTGAGGCTCCTTCCTCTGATGACTCTAGATTCTGTCAAGTTGACACACAAAATCAGTCAGTACAATGAAGAGTAATGGAATTTAAGAAACTCTTGTACTACACTTGCAAAGTGTAGGCCCGCCAACAGTCAGTCATGGATAAGAGATGAGTTGGTTAAGTCCTAACACTTACTACCAATCTACTTGCTACTGATCAACTCCAGAGAGAGTAGGGGTCATTTGCATAGTCACTGGTGAACCCATCAGTCTCCATAGTTCCAAACTATAATGTTTGCATTGGATCTTTAGATATGGGCACAGGAATAATTCTTAAAAAAAAAAAAGTAAATTAAAGGTAACAATGATTGAGGCTTTATTGGCTTCCCCCCATTTACTTTGACATGCCCATTGGTGGCATCCTTCTTCAGCTAATGTTTGTATAGTTAAATTGGTGAGATTTTATGAATGTGCTTCTGATATTACTAGGAGATAAACATCTCTGAGTGTACTCCTTGATACTTTGTCTCTTATAATCTTAGAGGCTTTAACCCTACACAAAAAACCACAAGCAACCAAAAAAGCTGGATGTGGGTGAGGTGATGATTTTCCCAGGAAAGAGCATACCATCTAATTGTCCACTAAGAAATGTTTAGTCTTGAAGACAGATATACAAGTAACATCACAGGAATTCAACAAGTTATATTTAGGGATATATTTGTATACATTGTTATATGCATATAACAGTGAATGAATATACAAGCAAGAATTTGAGAGAGAGCAGGGATAGGTATGTGGGAGGGTTTGGTGGGAAGAAAGGGAAGAGAGATATGTTGAAATTATATATAATCTCAGATAAACCCAACAATGAGTATCATCAGCCTCAAAAATCTTGAAGTGTAGATAATTAGTTGACTATTCCTGCTGTATTCAATCATTGTGATCATTGTGAATGCAATGACACCAAAAAGACTTGCAACCTTTTCACAACTCAATTAATTAATGTAAATGTGATAGAAAAAAGTGTTATCTATACTAATTTTCACTACCAGACAAAAGCCTGGGCTCCTGGGGTCTTCACAGAAAGAGAATGTGTAGATACAAATAAAGTTAATTGTCTTTTAATTAGGTTTTAGGTTCATTCTGTTCCTAACATATTCTGCTTCTAAGCAAACAAATACAGCTAGAAAAGAAAGAGGTATGGTTGGGAATCTACAAATGTTCTTAAAGATTTTATAAAACATTTTTGTAGTAGCACTTTTGTGTCCTTAAGTAAGTTTCCATGTCTAATGATATCATTTTGTTCTCTTGCTAGACCATGCTAGGGGAAGCATATTTAGAAGTGAGACTTGTTAAAAATCAGTCTTTACAAGTTGTCATGGCTGCTGTATTCATGCATTCATAGCAGCAGGGGCTACTTGCACAAGACCTGCATAAATACAGTCTCATCAACACCCCATGGGGAAGGGTGAGGGCATCCTAAGTTTTTATTCTTCTGGAGCAGTGAGAGTCAGTTAAAGGTGACTATGAGACGGGAAATCATAAACCTTCAGTGGTAGCCACTGCTATGACCTTGCTCAAGAAAATAACTTGATAGTTGTGTGCATGCAGGCAATAATAAAATGCAGCAAAACAAACAGACAAACAAGCAAAATAATGACAATAACACAACTCAAACTTCATGAAAATAGGTTAAGAAGAAGAGGTTCAGTGAGGAAACAATGAATAGCAGCAAATATAAACCTAAAGAAAAATCAAAAAATGTCAGTATATAGGCACAGTCCCCATTACTTGGAGCATCATACATGAGATCTTTCAGGAAAAGTAAAAAATAGTTTAAAAATTACCATTTTAGTTTTTTATTTCTACCTAATAATGAGAAAAATCTTCATGTAAATCATATAGAATAAATTATTAAAAATTTTTGTAAAGATGACATCTTTAATGTAGTGTTGTTGACTTATAAGAGAGTCAATTATCTGGAAGATTCTCATGAGTATTTTATGTGTCAGAAGGCAAAAACAATCTATAAAACATTGAAATTGATATAATGCTATATTCTGGTTTTATATTTAAATTCCTGAATTCCTCGAGTTAATGAGGATGACCTGGAAAATTCTCTGATTTTTAGCTCTGTGATTTTAACAGTGAGATGATTTTGTATTTATTCTGTATGAACCTGCTTTTCTTTAGGTAATCTCAATTCAGAGAAATTTTCATTACAATTTACAATTATCTTATTATTACCTAATAGTGCTTGTTCCCATACAAGGTCCTGTGCTTGCTCATACCTCAGAGTGACTATGAAAGACAGCAAGAAGTATTGCTATGTTTGTGGGGTTACCATGGAGACGATCAGGAAGCAACATATGCATGCTCTGTAATCTTTCTCAAGAAACTACCACTTCAGCTGTAATTTCCAATAGAAGTTCCTATTTCTCCACCCCAAAAAGTAACATAAGCGTTAAGGCCTCCTAAGCAAACACACTAACAGATTTTCTAATTGCTATAATTTGTTCAGAGAGCTCTGGAGTTCCTGTTTTGTGAGTTGTCACTCATGGTGAGGTGATATTTCAATGATAAAACTTCTTATGAGTCATCCATACTCCTGTAAGAAACCCTGCATCCATAGTCCTTTTAGTTACACCAGTGAGTTGATTGGTTCACTATCTTGGACCTTAGTGGTATAATTATATGGGTCTGTCATGAGTTCTCTATCTGGGATTAATATATATCTCTTCCAAAAAGCCAGAATAAACAGTAGGGATAAATCCAGTAGGGATAAATTATACATATATAATTTCTTCATTTTCCTCTAGGAATCATGTCACAAACTAATTTATGATTTGTCTACAGTTATTCCTCTTGATTATGTGACAAGACTAAATTTTCAGGAAATTTCCAGATGTTGTAGCAAGACTAATATGGGATGGAACAATGGGAGTGAAGACCCACTGATTGGAGTACAGCTCTATGGTGCAATGACTGTGTTCAGGAACATGGAGTTTACAGCATCACAGATACACTTTAACTTTTTAAATCTATGTGTGGAAACTTCACATACAATACCACACTGTTCTAAATTAGATTTATCACATGAATAAACTGTAATAATTTCAAGTAGAAAATCTGATGAACTAGGCATTACATTCCTTAAGAACAATGGATGTTATTATTTAATTAAACATGTTTCCTTTATAGGATCATGAAATAACACTCGTGTAAGAATGCACATATCCTCCATTACTCAAACCCATAATATATTTTCTACATTTACAAAGTATATAATAAATAAATCAATATATGTTTTTATCCTGATTAAAAAAGGATAAAGGCTTATTTCTTGGAAATAGAGTTAAAATGAAGTGAAGAAATGAAACCTTCTGAGATATGAGATTTTTATAATTAAAATCTAAGCAGAAAACAATTATGTTCCAGAAGAAAATGGAATTTCTATAAAGAACATACAAAGTATGATGTCACTACCTGTAGAATGAAAAAGCCATACTAACTTTATTTCTGAATTTCCAATTTTCTATTTGTCTTTGAAACTTAAAGAAAAACAAAGTCACTGGAGGTAAAACCTTTGAAATCAATGGACCATGCAAATTAGCCTCAAAAGATCATTTCAAATATTACAGTTCTAAAAAAACATTCCATCACTAAAATATTTAGAAATCAGCAGTGAACTAAATCAATAGTTCTCCCCAGAAATGCTGATGAAGGGATTATATGTTGTGTTTCATGACAAACACATCATTAGTGCACATACATTTAAAATGATTATTTAATTCAGCCCAAGGGACATTAAGATTAGAGTTATATAAAAAAAAATCAAATCACATTTGATGTTTCCAAAATACCATGCTTTGTGTGGTATAATCAAGATTTTAGCAAATGTTTTATCAAGCTCTGTCATAGGATCCCAGCTGAGGCCAACTGAACTTTTATTATTAGGTGAAAACAAACTACATTTATTTTTCTTCTGAGTTTCAATGAAATGGTTTTTAAAATACCTGGGAAATATGAAGAGTTAATTTGCAATATCTCTAACATGATGTAGTACATCCATGTAGCAAATAATTCAAAAAGGGGGGATTAAATATAAAAGAGAATGTTTCATAATAGAAAAAATATTAAAATATAAAGAAGACAAGTAGCTTGACAGATCATCATCTCAATATTTTCAGGAGAGATATTAGGCAGTATATACAAAAGCTTAGTGCAGCTATAGTTATGAATTTATTACAGTTTTGATAAAACAGCAGAGACCAGAAAATAATTTCCAACTATTAAGAATATAGATGTCTGAGTTTTCAAACAAATTCAACTTAGGCTTATGGTATAAAACGACTTATATATTAAACATTCATCAAATATCAAATGCATCATATAATAGATATTGTTTAAATAAAATCATTCCAAACTCTACACAAAGATCACAATTTTCCAGGGACTGTCCATGTAACAGCTCCCAGCATAATGTTATTTGTAGATATCTTTTCCATTCTGAGTATTCTTATGAAGATCATCATAAATTGTGGCCAGGTCTTTTTTATTAAATATATGAATAGAACAGATTAATGTTTTTTCACTGTTAAGATCCACAAGTAGTTGTAACTGTCTTTTCTCAAGATGTCATCATTCTTCCTTTAGCACTCCAGACACATAGCCAGCTAATGATTATGTTGAATTATGCTAATTATTACTGACAAATAATGAAGCTCCTGTGTTTAAGTTCTTTTAAAGGAAGTTTTGTCGTGATGTAAGTAGCCCATTGCAGTGGCATTTCTCATTGGTAAAGCTTCAGTAGTTTCAGAAATTTTGACAGTGTCTCTGAAGTATAATATAAGACTTTCTCTTGTTTCTTCAGTGGCTAATGGAAACATGAATAATGGTTGTTGAATCTTGAATTTGCAAGGTATCGGCATGTTATGCTGGGTATGTCTTTCTAATCAAATCACAAATAGTATGAATATTTTTATAGGGGCTCACAAGATGAAGACTTTATATTGTGGTGTGGAGGCCATCATGACCCAGTATAGTGTGTGTGTGTGTGTGTGTGTGTTACAAAAATTAATGAATAGAGGAGTCAAATTGAAAATCAGGATATTAACGAGCATATCAAGGAAAACCTGATTTTGACAAAGAAGCTAAAATTATACAATGGAAAAAAGAAAGCATCTTTAACAAATGGTGCTGGCATAACTGAATGTCAGCATGTAGAAGAATGCAAGTAGATACACATCTATCTCCATGCATAAAACTCAAGTTCAAATGGATCAATATAAATCTAGTCACACTGAACCTCATAGAAGAAAAAGTGGAAAGTAGGCACATATAGGCACAGATGATCACTTCCTAAATATAGCACCAATACCACAGACACTGAGAGCAACAGAAATTAAAATGAGACTTTCTGAAACTGAGAAGCTTCTATTAAATAAAGGACACAGTTAACAAGATTAAAAAGGAAGTCTACTCAATGGGAAAAGATCTCCACTAACCACATATCAGATAAATCTCCAAAATATATAGAATTCAAGAAACTAGAAATCAAAATACTAAATAATTTAATTTTAAAAATGGGGGATAGATCTAAACAAAGAATTTTCGACAGAAGAACCTTAAATGGCCTAAAGACAAGTAAGAAAATATTCAGCATTTTTAGCCATCAGGGATATGGAAATCAAAACAACTCTGAGATACCAGCTTACACCATTTAGAATGGTAAAGATTAAGAACACCAATGATAGCTTATGCTGGAGATGATGCAGACTAAGAGAAACACCCCTCCATTGCTGGTGGGAGGGCAAACTTGTACAGCCACTTTGGATATTATGATGATTTCTCAGAAAATTGGAAATCAACCTACTTTAAAACCCAGAAATACCACTCTTGGGCATATACCCAAAGGATGCTCAATCATATTTTGCTCAACTATGTTCATTGCAGTATTTTCATGATAGTCTTAACCTAGAAATAACCTAGATGCCCTTCAACTGAAGATTGGATAAAGAAAATGGAGTACATTTACACAATGGAGTCCTACTCATCAGTGTTGTGGGAGCTGTGGGCTGGCGTTCCTGCCACCCAGCTCCTGGGCCACCTGGCTAGCTCATGCCCCAAAATAACAACACACAAACTGTATTCTTTTAAACACTGTCTGGCCCATTTCTATTAATCTGTGTAGCACCATGAGGTGGTCTTACCGGGATGATTCTAGCCTATGTCCATCCTGGGTCAGAGCTTCATCCCGTCTGCCCTGGGGAGCAGAGCTATGGCATCTCAGCTCACTTCCCTTCTTCCCAGCATTCTGTTCTGTTTACTCTACCCACCTATGTTCTAACTTACCAGGGCCAAGCAGTTTCTTTATTAATTAACCAATGACCTTCCTCCATCACAGCAGAAAACAAAACAAAACAAAAATAAAAAACAATGACATCTTGAGTTTTGCATGCAATTAGGTAAAACTAGGAAAAAACATACTGAGTGAGGTAATGGTGACCCAGAAAGAGGATCAAGGTATATATTCACTAATAAGTGGATATTAGATATAAAGCAAAGAATAACAAGCCTATAGTAAAGAACCGAGAGAAGCTAGATAACAAGAAGAACACCAAGAGAAATATACATGAATCCCCCTGGGATGGGGAAAAGATAAGATTTCCAAAGAAAATTGGGAGAGTAGGGGAGGAAGATCAGAGATGGAGAGAGGGGAGCAGAACTTGAGGGAAAGGGATGATAGAAATGGGGAAAGGACAGAGAGGGAGAGCAAGAAAAGACATATCTTAATTAAGGAAGCCATTATGCAGCTAGTAAGAAACCTGGCACTAGAGAAAGTCTCAGAAATACAAAAGAATAACCCAAAGTAAGTCCCTAAGCATCTGTGGAGAGGGTATCTGAACTTGCCAAGTCCTGTAGTCAGACTGAAGACTTTTAAATGTCATCATAAAACTTTCATTCAGCCACTGATGGAAGCACTGTGTTGAACTCCCACAGTTCAGTTAAAGAGAGAGAGAGAAAGAGACAGAGAGAGAGAGAGAGAGAGAGAGAGAGAGAGAGACAGAGAGAGAGAGAGAGAGAGAGAGAGAGAGAGAGAGAGAGAGAGAGAGAGAGAGAGAGAGAGAGAAGCATTAATATGAGAAAAAGAGTGAGAACAGGATTTGTCACTATTCTTTGTCCTCACTTTTTGGAACCCATTCTCTTCGGAGGAATACCTTGCTCAGACTATATATAGTGGGGAGGACATTGTTCCTTCCTCAAAGCAATATGCTAGACTTTGTTGGCTTCCTTACCCTCTCTGAAAAGTGGATGAGGGTGGAGTGAGGATGGGGAAGCTAGAGGGAGTGGGATGAGAGGAGGGAAGAACTGGGATTGGTATGTAAAACGAGAAAATATAGTTTTTACAAATAAATAAATAAATTTTAAAAAGTACTTAATGAGGTAACACAGTAGGAGAAAAGAGTCCCAAAAGCAGGCAACAGGGTCAGAAACAGCTCCTGCTCCCACTGTTATTAGTCCCACAAGAAGATCATCTTAATAGTAACTGTTATCTATATCCGGAAGGCCTAGGTCAATCCCGTGCAGGCTCCTGGTTGTCAGTTCAGTCTCTGTGAGTTTCTATTTGAATCAGCTCATTTGATTCTATGAATTGTCTTATGCTTCTCTTGACACCATTGTGTCCTGCTATCCTTCCTCCCCTTCTTCCACAGGATTCTCTGAGGTAACCTAATATCGGGCTGTGTGTATCCACATCTGTTTCCATCTGTGGCTGAGTGAAGCCTCCTGATTATAGTTGGTCTAGGTACCAATCTATGAGTATAGCAGAATTATCATTAGGAATCATCTTATTGACTTTTTCCTTTTCTTTCTTTTCTTTTTTTCCAATTCTCCTTGGTTCAATCGTAGTTCTCTCAGATATCCTACCTCGGAATCCATACCTCAGGGATAAACTCATTCTCATGGAATGGGTCTCAATATGAGTCAGTCACTTGGTCATTCCACAATTTCTGTGCCACCTTTCCTCCAGCACGTCTTGTAGATAGGACAAATTGTAGGTCACAGGTTTTGTGGCTGGGTTGGTGCCATCACCTCTCCACTGAAAGTTTTGCCTGTTTATGGAAGATGACTGGTTCAGGCTCCATATTGCCCATTGCTAGGGGTCTTGCTGGATTTCATCCTAATAGATTCCTTGGAGTTTCCATTGTACTAAATTTCTAGCTCAATCCAAAATGTCATAGGATTCGATTTCTCTCTCCCAATACTCTTTCCTTCCATCCTCTTCTCACTTGATCCTTCTTGTTTCCATCCACACTCCCCAAAGAATTCAATTTTTAAAGAAAAACATAAAATTTAAATTTAGTAACAAGAAGTAAAGCAATCTGAGAGAGACAGAAATGCACAATTAATGATACGTATGTCTATCCTATAAATAATAAAATAAATAAATAAAAGGGCATTGTCTGTGAAGGTATTGTAAATAATTACATGGTTTAGATATGAATTATTTCCCAGTTGCCCCTCTTTTCAATCATTAGACTAAAAGACTACATTAAGGATGTTGCAAAATTAAAATGTGGGTCAAGCAAAAAAAAATACTGTACTTAATAACTTAACTAAGTGGTACCACTAAGATTAAAGAGTGCGTGTTAGGGAGCAATGAGGGGAATAACAAATTCCTTTCAACCACAGAGAAACTTTAAGGAATTTCTATATGCCCTTTAACTTGCACTCTTTTTCCTGTTAGCTTCTTCAACATGCAAAGTTGTTTGTGATTGTGGTATCTCATGGAAATACTGAAAAGAAATTAGCCCATAATCAAAATCAGTTATCTCTTGTAGGTTCTTTTATTATTCGCATGGACATCTGACAATTTTTTAATGAAGAACAGGAATGGGAATGGAACCACCACAGAAAGTAATCTACACTGGATTCTTCCATATTGGAGAAGCAACTCTCTCAAACCTTCATTGTTCTACTTTGGTTCACTAGAGGACGGACTACTTGGATTATATTTTAATGTTCTCCTTCTTATGGCAGGCAGGCAGACATAGAAAATGTAAAATCAAAGAAAAAGAATGAAAATTGAGGAGGAAATGAATGTAACGTATCAGTATATATTACTTCGACTGTGTTTTTAGGTGTGACCACCCCCCTACTAACTCCTGCCATGTGATTCCTCATCTGGATGTTCCACATCTCACTTGATCAAAATAGCCTTTAAATTCTTCTTGTTCTATCAACTTTATTGTTAATTACAGTATTTATCAGTCTTCTATTGTTTGCTCAACCCTAACCATGCTTTGATGAAGACTACTTATCAAAAATTCACTTTTTCATAACCACTGTTAATGGATTTCAATTTAAGCCCTCAATGACACTGATTCTCACTAGCTCTAGATTTATATTACACATGAAATTAGAGATATTTCTTTTCAATTCTCAATAAACTTAGAACAGCATCTACTTTATGGCAAAGAACTTCATTAATATTGTTTGAACAAATGAAATAGTGGTCTTATGATTCAGTGAATGAATGAAAGAATAATTTGACTTGGGCTTTCTGATATAACTAGATTTTCTTTCTTAATATATTACTAGGAGAAAGAGTAAGAGGATATGATGTTAGGCTAGATTATAAAACTCTCTAAGATGAATAACAAATGAAAATAAATGGGAGAAATGATATTGTTCTTCTGTTAGTATTCACTAACCTGTACTTGAATTTCTAGTGATGAAGTCAGAAGAAAGTTATGTACTATTTCATGCAACTGAAAAATAATAATTATATTTTATTTACATATATAATTTTAGTAATATAATAA
Source organism: Chionomys nivalis (assembly GCF_950005125.1). Classification (NCBI taxonomy): domain Eukaryota; kingdom Metazoa; phylum Chordata; class Mammalia; order Rodentia; family Cricetidae; genus Chionomys; species Chionomys nivalis. Next base: position 191,958,262 of record NC_080086.1, on the reverse strand, counting down.
ATAATTATAAAGATAAATAGATATTTTAAATGTCTATAATTATTACAATGATCTCTTTAGTATGAGAATTTAAGATATATGTGAATATGTGTATATATATATATATGTGTGTGTGTGTATTTTAAAACATATATCATGACCATTTTATAAGACAAATTGAGCTAAAGCTGAATTTCCCATTATCATAAATACTATCAAAAGGTAAACATGCTAGTTTTTGTTTTCTATTTTATTTACTTATATTTTGTGGTGCTGTGAATTAATCCAAAGCTTTGCACAAATTAGATAAATATTCCACCACTGAACCATATCCCTATCTTAAATCTTTTCTTCTATTCTATATTTATTATTGATAATTCATACTGCTATTATTTGGCATACATGCTAGTACTTTGAATCTACTTACCTTTAAATGATAACAGAAAAATTGGTGTATCAGGAAGAAGTTTTGAAATTGGAAATTGTATATATGTTCAAGTATTATCTTTATAAGAGTATAAGTGGGAGAAATTGGATCTAAGTTTAATATGCATTTAAATATAATGGTTTTGATTTATATATTATTGTCTGTCTTGAAAATTTAGCATTTATGACTTTATCGGTACCAGTGAGATTTAAATAGGAGCACCCACAGCTATGGAAACATTGCACCTTTATCTTACATTGCAGGATAATATTGTGGGTGTTTTATGATAAGATGTGGTAGGAAATGTTATTATTACAATGGCCTATCTGTAACATTTTCTTAACAAGGAAGTTTCAACTGTTTTTTTCATTTAAGAAAGAGAGAAGAAATTACTATTAATGGTTATGTAAACGTTAATTATCACTATATGTTGTCTAGTAACTAGTATTACCAAAAGAAATGTAGCTACATTATATAACCGCATTAATGATTTATATGCATTTATTTTTTATTGTATAGATAGATTCCCACTATGAAGTCTAGACTGCGATTTGTTCTGTTTTGTATTTTGTTATTTTGTTTTTTATCTTTCCCATGTCCCCTCTACACTTTTTTTCAGATTCATGTCTCATGTGTGTGTGTGTATGTTTGTATACAAATAAACAAATAAATAAAACGTGCTTACTTCTTTTACTGCTGTTTGTATATGTACATTTTAAGGCTGATTATATGGCAATAGTTGACCACTTAGGGGCTCATTTCAGGAAAAACTAATTCTCTTTTTTTAGTTGTTAATAATTTCATGAAACTCTTCAGGGTCCCTGTGAGAATATTCTTATTCTTGTTGCCATGATTACTTGTATTGGTATTGTTCATATTTTGTTTAAGCAAACATATTTTTGAAATTTTATGTGTTTGCTTCCCTGCCATATCTAGAAGACATGAGATATAGTCATATAGCAGCATTCCTGCTCCACTGACTATCGAAATTTTTCCCTCACCTATATTCCCTGAACCTTAAGTGAAGGGGATGAGATACAGATTTATTTATTTTAGTTGCACAACCCACTGCTTGGCCCATTATGTCCCACATCACCTCCCCTTTTCTGTTTAAATAAAAAGAAAGGTTTAACTTTAACATAGTAAAATTACATTCAAGAAAACAGTTATCAAGCAAGAATTATAGTCAAAATATTAATATCTACTCTATCTTTTAACATAACTAAAGAAAACTATAATTATAACTATAAATTCTTCAACTCCATCAAAGACTTCAGAATGATATAATATTAAATAAGTAAACAATAAATTCATTGTAAGTAACTTCCAAAACTATAGAATTGAAAGAGACATCTCACTGCCTAGACAGTCACCAAAAGTTCTTCTGTACCATTGGGGCATCTATCTTCAGCCTAAAGGCCCAAAGTATCCAACAGACTTTTGCAGTAAGAAGGAAATTCCAAAGACAGGTCTGCCTATATTGTCAGTTTCTCAGCCACTTCTTTTTCTGTGTTTTGCAGAATGTCTTGCAGACTCTCTTAGGAAGCAGGAACACTGAAGGATGGTCTCACCTTTAGGGAAGTTCAGCAGTCATTTCTCTGTGGGTCTTGCATGTCCAGTTCACCCAACATACTGTCAAGCAGTCCAGGCAAGAGCAGTTTTTTGCCCTAATGGCTAGCAAACTCCATAAGGAGCCTCTTTGATGTCCATCTTCCACTTAAAGTAATTAGTGCTGCCAGGATGTGTCTCATTGTCATGAAAAGTCCTAATCTCTTAAAACATTTTAAATCCCATATTATATAGTCTTTAAAAGGTTTGAAAAATGCCTATCTATCTAAAATATATATCTGTCCATCTAGAAAATCTAACTAACATGACTACAAGTCTGACTATTATAGATGATTTTCTATTAACCTATATTTTTAAATTATACATTGCATTTCTAACGAGCTGGACAAACACAATACCTTAATCAAGAGCAGAAATATGCATATAAGAGAACTGACCTTGCCGGGCCATGGTGGCACACGCCTTTAATCCCAGCGCTCAGGAGGCAGAGGCAGGCGGTTCGAGGCCAGCCTGGTCTACAAGATCTAGTTGCTCCAGGACAGGCACCAAAGCTACAGAGAAACCCTGTCTCGAAAAACCAAAAAAAAAAAAAAAAAAGAGAGAGAGAATTGACCTTAAATTTGTATCAATAAACAAAGATCCATACCAATGCAAATCTCTATAGCATATCCCCCTTTAAATATAAACAGACATTTATAGACAATATTTAGAAATACAGGTGTAGTTCTGTCCAAACCACTTCCTGCTGTTTATTGGGCAAAATAATTTTTGAGGGGTATTCAAGGCAACCTTTGAGGTGGTATTTGTCCATCAAACCACATTAGGCTGGAATGAATCCAAAGGTTCTCTTCCTCTGTGGAAACAAAAGAAGAACCTCTTTTCCAAAGCAATATATGCTTAGACCAAAATTCTGAAGTAAAAATACCTTTATAATACACAGGCTGGTTTAGCTTAGCAGCCCATACACTTAGCTCTTTCACAGTCAAAAAATTCAAAGAAAACACAATAATATACATAATCCAGATTCTCTGTGAATTTTCCATCTTTACATGGCTTATTTTTTAATCCTTTTAATCTATGACTGACTGTACTCTGTCTCTTTAGAGACTTTACCTTTTTATTTATTTAACCATTTATTCTTTATATAAGTCTCTACACTCTTTCTTCTTTCTCCCAAGCCTACATATATTAATCTAACACTGTGACCCATTTAGTGGTCTTTTATTTCTGAATCTGTCCTATTGTGTATCTGTAATTCTTTACTGTCCATGAGCACTTCTTAAAATGCTAAGTGCTTTTAAAAACTTAAGGTGTGCCATTGCTAGGGGAAATACAGCACTTCCTGCTTGCCCTGCCCAGTTCTTCACAGAGAAGCTGCTTACTGCCTCTAAGAGCCAAGCACAGTGTCCTATCTCTAGGCACATAACTAGTCCATGTTGCCACAAATCAAGCCTTAGCACATTGTTCACAAACCCCATTCAAATGCACCATGGCCAGATCTCCAAAAGAATCAAAGTTTGCACTGGCAACATAGCCCAGAAAGCTGGCAGTTACAAAACAGCTTGGCTTTTTTCCCCCTGCTATTGCTGAATCAGGAAAACCTCTCTCAATGGAGAGAGCTGCAGCATATGACCAGCAAACCAAGAAGATGTGTTAAACTCTGTTTTTCTGTCTAGAATTCTTTTTCAAACCCTCTCATGTTTTAAGTGGATTTTAGTCAACCACATTGGTGCCAATTTGTAGTAAGGAGGTTGCTTCTTTGTTGCGTGCCAATTTGTTAGAGAAGGGACACATATTGGTTCCCAGTCACATGGCTAGCTTAGACCTGAAATAATCACACAGGAACTATATTAATTAAATCACTACTTGATCCGTTAGCTTTAGCTTCTTAATGGCTAACTGTTACATATTAATTTAACCCATTTCTATTGATCTGTGTATCACCACATAGCAGTGGCTTACTGGCAAAGTTTCAGCATGACTGACTCTGGTAGCAGCTCCATGATTTCTCTCATACTCCGCTCTTCTTTTTCTCCCAGCATTCAGTTTAGTTTTCCTCTCCTACCTCTGTTCCCCTATAGCTCTCCTATAGTCCCAAAGCAGTCCCTTTATTATCCAATGGTATTCACAGCATACAGAGGGGAATCCCACATCAACCTAGAGCAAGATTCATTCTACAAAAAACAACAAAATGAAAATAAAGAATTATTAATTATATGAAGGATTGCACTCACTTGCTCTATAAAATATTTTTGTAATTTATTTATTTTTAACTCTATGTTTATCCTAAAATAGAGAATAGGTATTATAGAAATCAAAAGGAATATATGTTTTACTTTTGACAGACAGATTACTCAATAAATCACTTTCAATATTTCATTAATTTATAAATCCATTAGTTGTGAATATTTTCTTGAATATGTAACCAATAAAAGGAATATTGATACTATAAGAGGTAGTAATAAATGAGTAAAAATTATTTATATTTCCAGTATCTGTTCATTTATAAAACACCTTTGAAGGCATCTATATCTTCTATTGAAGTTTTTAAAATAGTAAATGTTTTGAAACTACTGGATTTTACTCTTTATTTAAAATAATCTATAAGCAATTGTCAGTGATTTTCAGAACTGAAGAAACATGGACACTGTTGACATTTCTACAAAAGAATAGTCCCCTTACTTCAGGTTTCCTTGAACATGAGCTTCCTGTACATAAAGAGTTTTTTTGAGATTCACCTGCTTATTGATTAATATGTATCTTTTTACTATGTTGGTAAACACCATTGTTAAAAAATACGAATTCAGTTTCTATAACTGCCTTGTGTATATTATGATAAATGTCCAGTTTTATAAAGAAAGAATCAATGCCACGCTAAAGCAGCAATTTTTTCTGCTGTGTCTGATATTTACTATTTATTTATTGAATATTTCACAGTAAACTACTGGCAGCATACTTTATTTGTAATTTGATGTAACTTGGATGTGAGGGTTTTTTCCTCTATATTCTAAGTAAGAATATATTAAGCCATACTCTTCTGAAAATCATTCCCCGTGTCAAGGATTTATTGCCAGTATGTTATTAGCTGAAGTCCATAGTCTTTAATTTTACATGTGATTCCCTGACTTCTTATCTGTTCAACTTTATCTCTCATTATTTCCCAAGAATAAATTCTGTCTCAATCAGTTGATTGTACTTAAGATTAAAATTATAGTATAAGTAAATGCTTCCTTTACTCTTTCTTTTTCTTTATGTAGCAGGATATGCAGTTTTACCTCTGACAGCATAGCTTGCATTTACAAACTTTCCTTATAGAGTCATATTTTTAATCAATCTTCCCATGGCATGAATCTTAAAGAATTCTGAAAAGATTGACAACAGAATGGATTATTTTCTTGTCTGATGGGCCTGCTGCATGTTGTATTTTTCAGAGCCTCCCAATGCACTCTTGTTCACAGCCCTGGGGATGATTTGCTTCTCTATCAGGAATGATGAGGGAGTTCAAATGTTCAACTGGTAAGTATTGACAGATCAATTTCTTTTGGGTACTTTAACTTTCTGATATTTCACACCATCATCAGGATGAGTACACTCCTCCACCCCTCTTATAAGTTGAAACCATTGAGCAAAAAGCTGCAGGAACCAAGAATAAGAACCTACCCCAAGTGGGTGTTCACACTTCATAAAATCTGGTCACAATTGTGGGCATATTCTGAAAGCTATTTAGCTTTGTTTTATTTTGAGTCTTCCAGAAATAAACAGCAGCCATTGAGACAAATTTCTTCAAAAGGGTTTTAAAAAGAAAGAAAGAACAAAAGGAAGGAAAGAAGGAAGAAAGGAAGGAAGGAAGGAGAGGGGGAAAAGGGAGGGATGGATATAGAGAGAGGTGGAATGAAAAAAGAAAAGAAAGGAGGGAAGGAAGAAAGGAAGAAGAAAGAAGAAGGAAAGATCAAAAAAGAAAGAAAACAAAGAAAGAAAGGAAGGAAGGAGGGAAGAAAGAAAGAAAGAAAAAGAAAGAAAGATCACATTTTTATAATGTAAACTTTGTTATTTAATTAGCTACAGGACTAAATTGATGTAAACATCTGTTTATGCTTTTGTCTATGTAGCTATTTTAGAGTCTCCAATTTGATCTCAGTACCTATATTGCTCTTCAAGCTGTGATTTCTCTGAGCAAGTAAGTAGGAAGGTAAAGGCACAGTTGACGCTACAACAAGAAGGTGCAGTGTGATCATGATCTGAGATTTCATAGAAGGAACACACATACTAGTAAATTACACACAATTGCCTGATTGGTTGAGAAATCAGTGGTTTTTTTTCCAAGCTGAGCTTTTGGTAAAATGACCTTGAATCAAATAATAAAACTCTATATTTATTAATTGTTCTTCGGAGCCGGGCGGTGGTAGCGCATGCCTTTAATCCCAGCACTCGGGAGGCAGAGGCAGGCAGATCTCTGTGATTTCAAGACCAGCCTGGTCTACAAGAGCTAGTTCCAGGACAGGCTCCAAAACCACAGAGAAACCCTGTCTTGAAAAACCAAAAAAAAAAAAAAAAAAATTGTTCTTCGGTCAAAATAAGGGTCTAAGAATATATGGCTACTATACATGAGTTAAGTAAATAAATGGAAAGAATGGGATCCAAAGAAATGGGTAATTGTTAAGGAAATGTGTATATGCAAACATCTATAAAAATTAGTTATAATATAAGCTTTTTAATTTTGTTTGAAGATGTGATGCTTAGGTATTTTATTGGTTGGGTTTGTGGCTTTCTTTAAATTCATATAAGGTAACTTCACAGAAGAAATCATGTTTTATGATCTTTCTCACCAATAGAAGCAGATAGTTACATGGCTGATTTCACCTAATGAAAAGATTTATTGTTATATTGAAGTAAAAATGTGATAAATGTATTTCCTAATTCAATCTTTCCCAATCTGCATATATCACATTTCAATAAAATTTAAATGACTGCCAAGCAATGATTTTATTCATTTGAACTACTCCAAAAAGGGTAGAAATATAAATATTAAGGAGAACAAAATATGTCTCTATTAACTCTGAAAGGAAAGAACATGGTTTTTAATTGTTACTTTAAAATTCTAAGAAAAATATGAAACTGGCTAGTTTTTCTCTTTTTTATAATAAAGTAAAATACAATAAGATGAAACAAAAATTAACACTTTGAAATTAGACTAAACAAGCAAAAAGAAGGAAAAGAGCCCAAGAAAAGGCACAAGAAGTAGAGACCTAGACTTTTGCACATTCAAGAATTCCATAAAAACACTGAACTGGAATCCATAATATGTACACAAAAGTCCTAAAGGATAAAAATATAAAAATATATAAATAAAAATAAATAAAAGTTTAATGTAACAATATAAAATTATTTTTTTAAAAAAGTAAAATCCATGACACAACATAGTAAGAGATTTCCAAAAAGGCACTGGAGTTCTCTCTCTGTTGGCCACTCTCTGCTAGGTATGTGGCTAACCCATAAGAGTAATTTTTCCCAGTGAAACTATCTTGGAGGGAAATTTATTTTTCTTTCAAGTGGTTGTAAATTGTAGATGGCCTCCATGTTATGGATAGAACATATGTATCCTTCTTCTTACTGCTGTAGGACCACATCTGGTGCAGAACCATGTAGGCCCTGTACATTCTACCTCTAAGTTCACAGTGTGTCGATCCTTTTGACATTGAGGACCTTGTATTCTTCATATTTCCAGTTAGAGTGCTCTTTTGGCCTTTCTGCATCCTCTTTCACAGGGTTGTCACACCCTTCACAGGAGTGATTTGATGGAGATCACACATTTACGCCTGAGTGTTTCAAGCTCAATCCATAGAACCTCAAAGTTTAAGTATAGTGTAAGAAATTAAGAGAAAACAGATCTCCTTGGTAATGGAAATAGAAAAGATAAGTATGGCTGAATAGGTGAGTGAGGGTCCTGAAGCAGATGGAGCAAGTATAATATGGGAGGCTTGAGATGCACAAGGGAGGGAATATGGCAAAAGACACATAAATCTCATACTCTACATAATGTCAGGTGGTGAGTCTTTGCATTTGTTCTGATTTGCTGCAGAAAAGAAAAGCTTCTTTGACAATGGCTGAGGAAGGCATTGATCAGTGAGTACAGCAGAATGGCATTCGTAGGCATTGTTTTTATCTGTGTAGATAAATTCTAGGTTATTTCTCATTTTCTTATCTATCAGAATCAGTCTGTCTGGTTTTTTGTTGAGGTCTTTGATCTATTTGAAATTTAGTTTTCTGAAGGGAGACAAGTATGGATCTATTTGAATTCTTGTTAGTACAGTCATCCAGTTTTACCAGCATCATTTGTTGAAGATATTGTCTTTTTTCAGTGTATATTTATAGCAATTTTATTAAATTTTGTTGTACACAGGTACATGGGTCTATATCAGACCAGTGTTTCTGTTTTTGAGTCAGTATCATTCTATATGCTATATTTATTATTGTTGTTCTCTAGTACAAATGGAAATGCATGATTGTGATACCTCCAGCAGTACTTCTGTTATTCTATATTATCTTTTCTATACTGGGGTTTTTGTTTTTTTTTCCACATGAAGCTGCTACTTTTAGCAGAATTTATATGTAATTATCTTTCTACATTGACTCATTATGTGGTTTGAGTATCAGGATAATAGTGGCCTCATAAAAACAACAGGGCAATGTTTCTTCTATTTCAACATTGTGAAATAATTTGAGAACTTTTGCTGTTAATTGTTCCTTGAAATTCTGTAGAATTTTGGGCTAAAATCACCTGCCTCTCTCTTTTTTTATGGTTTGGAAAATAATGATTATTGCTTCTACTTTGCTAGGGATTATGTGTGTGTTTAAGTTGCTTATCCGATATTATTTTAACATTGGTAACTTGTACCTATTGAGAAAATTATCCAGTTCTTTTAGATTTTCCAATATGGTGAACTATAAGTTTTTAAAATGCATCCTTAAGATCCTCTGGATTTCCTTCATGTCTGTTCCTTATCTTGCTTTCCATTTTTCAGCTTATTAATTTGGATCTTCTTTCTCTACTTTTTAACTAGTGTGGGTAAGGGTTTGTCAATCTTACTGATGTTCTCAAACCAACTCTTGGCTTCCTTGATTCTATGTAGCTTTTCTTGTTTATAGTTTAGGAATTTCAGTCTTGAGTTTATTTCTTGTCATCTACTTTTATGTGTGTGTGATTTTCTTTTGTTTTAGAGCATTCAAGTGTGCCATTAAGTTACAATAGTGGGATAAAATCTCTCAAATTTCCAATGTAGTTCCCTAGTGTTATGAATTTGTCTTTTAGACACATTTTCATTGTACCACATAAATTTGGGTATATTGCATTTTCATTTTAATTCAATTCTAGAAAATATTTAATTTCTTTCTTAATTTCTGTCTTCGCACATTTTTCATTTAATAGTGAGTTGCTCAGGTTTTTGTTGTTTCTTTTGTTATTTTTAACTTACTTTAATCTGTGTTATTAGATAGGATACAACATGTTATTTAAATTTTCTTCCATATTTTAAAACTTCTTTTGTGTCTAAGTATGTGGTTTATTTTGTAGAAAGTTCTACAAGCTGCAGGTAAAAATTTTTGTAAATATGTATTAAATCTGTTAGGTGTATAAATTCAGTCAAGTTTGGCATTTCTTTGTTTAATTTTTGCCTGCATGACTTGTACATTGGTGAGAAGGAAGTATTGAAGTATCCCACTATTGTAGGTAAATTTTTCTGTTCCATTAGTCAGCTCCCTAATCATAACATATAGACATATTAATTATGAAAGCTTGGCCAATAACTTAGGCTTTTCTCACTAGCTCTTATAACTTAAATTAACTCAATTTTATTCATCTATTTGTTGCCACATGACTTGAACATTTACCTGTCCTCTTGCATGTCTTGCTCACTATCAGTCTGGCTTGTAACTCCTTGTGTCTTCACCCTTCTTCCCAGCATCCTCTTTACCTGGAAATCCTTCATAGATAATGGCTGTTCACCTTTTTATTAAGCCAGTAACATCTTCACAGTGTACAATAAGATTATTACACAACATAATATCAAGGTGTAAGGGTCAGTATATGATTTTAGCTATACTAGAGTTTCTTACCTGTTCTTGTGTTTGGGCATAGATGTTAATAATTTCATTGTTCTCTTGGTGTATTTTTCCTTTAATGCATATATGGTATACTTCGGTATCTCTTATGTGTATTTTTGGTCTGAAGTCTATTTTTTGAGACATTCAAATAGCTATACCAACTTGCTTCTTGTGTTCATTTTACTTAGAATATATTTACCCTGAGACAATGTTTATCTCTGTGGTTAAGGTATGTTTTTTGGATGCAGTTGAAGAATGGGCCTCCTTTTAAAATCCATTCTGTTAGGTTGTTTCTGTTTTATTCAAGAATTGAGACCATTCATTTTTAGAGATATGAATGACAAGTGTTTGTTGAATTCTGTCATTTCTTTTTTTTTTCTTTTTCTTTTTTTGATGGTGAACATGATATGTGTGTGTGTGTGTGTGTCCTCTTCCTTTGTTGAATTGGAATTATTTATTTCTTGTGCGTGTGTGTGTGTGAGTGTGTGTGTGTGTGTTTTGATGTGGTTAATCTGGGTAGGTTGGAAATTTCCATCTGACATTTCTGTGTCACTGGATTTGTAGGTAGAGATTGATTAAATTGAGTTTTTTATTGTGGTCAAAATTTTGTTGTTTGTAGTAGGCTATGCCTACATCTGTGGTCTCCTAGAGTCTGTTGAATATCTTTTCATACTCTTCCATCTTTTAGATTCTCTGCTAAATAGTGAAGTGTTATTCTAATAGGTCTTTCTTTATATGTTATTGGTATTTTTCCCTTTGAGTCTTTCATATTCTTTCTTTAGTGTGCATAATTAATGTTTGAATTATTATCTTCTTAGCAGACTTCATTTACTAGTTGAATCTTTTTGATGTTCTGTATTGTTCCTGTACCTTGAGGCATCACCTTCTTTAGGTTAACAAAATTCTCATCTAGATTTTTTTGTTCTTTACTTAGTTTTCCAGATATACTCAATGTTTTGTGACAGGATATCTTTAGATTTAACATTTTATTTTACCAAGGTATCAATTTTCGTATCTTCTGAGATACTCTCCTCTACCTCTCGCATTCTCTTGGCAAAGCTTGACTCTGAGGTTCTTGTTTGAGTTTCTGGATTTTTCATTTGTTTTTCTTTATTGATTCTTTTCAACTTTCAGAATTTGAATGATAATATTCATTTACTTACACTGTTTTCTGGTATTTTAATAGATTTATTTAATGGGTTTAACTATTTTCTCTTTAAGAAAACATATACATACACATAAATACACACATACACAAACACATGACACACAAATAACACAGTATTATCCTTGAAAGCAAACTGTAAGTTTTGCTCACACAGAAATGTCTAAAATGTGACCTGGAAGAAAAGCATAATACTTAATGGAAACAGCAAAGAGACATCACCTATTGATAACAGAGATTTGATTTAATAGCTTTGGAATGTCAAAGTGATAAAAATTTATATACCAAGTATTTCCAGAAAAAAATATCCTTAACAAATTATGAGAAATTATTTTATTTTTTCTATGTATCTGGCAATAATTTATACACTTAGGGGATGTAATATGTTTTGATTCATGTTCATATTCCTTAATGAATAAATCCACTAAAACAAAAAATATACACATATAAATATATAAAATATCCATAAAAATATCTATCACATCCATAAAGACTATTTTAAGGTATTTGTCTTGTGTTTCAGCTGTGTTGCAATCTTCAGGGCCTGCTGTGGGAGAGTTAGTTTTTGGGTTCTCATAGAGATATATTATTCTGGCAGTTATTGATTATGCTTTTGGTCTATCATCTAAGTATCTGGATTTGGGAAGGTTGTAAGTCTAAATTCTGATGTCTTTTTATTTGATGGTGGGTGTTTTCTTCCTTGGTTTCTTTTACCTTCTCTTGTTCTAAGTAGAGTGTTGTGGCTGAATGTTTCCCAATAGAAAATTCTTATGGGATCCTGATAGGTGTGACCATTGTGGGTTTGATATAAAATATCGTCCTAGGTATTTGAAATTGACAGTTATAGGAATGGGCTTTGATGGGGGAACTTAAGGGGATCAATAAGAGGGAAGAAAGCAGTGTATTCTACTAGGATCTGTTTAGTACCATAGCAATGGGACATAGAGTGAAGTCAGGCCGTAACATAGACTGCTAGGGAGTTAAGATGAGACTGGACAATTACACATGGAGGTGAGGAGGGAGAATGAAGATGTGAAGCTTGCCTGGATTTTTGCTGATCTATTTGTTTCTTACCTCAGGCCCCAAGTAAAGGCTGCTGTACTTGGGGTCTGAGGTAAAAGAATGATTGGACAGAAAATTCAAGTAGAAAATCTACACTATCTCCTAGACATATGGACAGAAAGAAACAAGAGGTTGTCTCAGGCTGTATGCTATAGAGATAGCTGTGAGACTAAGCTATTGGATTTGAAAGAAAGGGGAGGTTAATATCTGCAGTTAAGCTATCTGCTTCCCTGCCCAAGAGTATCCTGTTGGTTTTTAGGGAGCCTACTAGAATTGGGGGCTTGTATAAAGCAATGGATGTGGGGAGGCAGGTTTGGATGGGATGATCCCTGTGAGCTGCTGGAGATGGGTGCACTGGGGTCTGGGGTGAGTCTGCAGCAGGTGTTCTGCTCCAGATGTGAGGATGAGACTGGGGGATTATATTTGGAGGAACAGAGGGAGAGATGAAAAACTAAAACTAGCCTCTTTGCTTCCCTGGTTAAAGTGCCTGTTCTTTCTAAGAAGAAAATTAACACAGATTTCTCAACAACTAAGAAAAACTTAATACACATATCATTTTAAAATGGAGGGATGACAATAACTGGGATTATAAATCACATTATTTAAATACTTCTTTTTAATTTAAATTTCAGTGTGTGTGTGTGTGTGTGTGTGTGTGTATGAGCACAAACATGTATATACATTCCATAGTGCTTACATAGATGTCACAGGACAACTTGCTTTCATTGGTTATTGTATTGCCCTCAGGTCATCAGGTGAGACAACAAAAGTCTTTACTCACTGAAGCATCTTATGAGCCCCTGTTATATAATACTCGTTCTCTACCATTAACTGATTCAGAAATGTACGTTGTTTAAAACTCAGATTGGTGAGTCTATGAGAAAATGCACTCTTATGATAGGGGATCTAGAAGAGAAATAAGGCTGAAAGGGTTAGAAAACAAGGAAGGATTGATTTGACTTATCTACTATAGAAAAAAGGGAAATTTTACACCTGCATTTATTAACCAAATATGTTGTTCAATCAATGATAGTGTACAGTACAGTTATTTAAATTAAAATAGGCTTGGTAAATAGGAAGGTAGGTATTTGCTGAGTCTTGTTCATAACTTCAATTAAATTTTACTAATTGTATGAACTAGGATTAGTCAATAGATATAAATATACAGAGCCAGGCAGTGGTGGTGCATGACTTTTATCCCAGCAAGGAGGCAGTGGCAGGAAGAGCTCTGTGAGTTCAAAGTCAGCCTCCACTACAAGAACTAGTTCCAGAATTGGCTACAGTGAAACCCTGTCATGAAAAACAAAAATAAACACTCAAAAAAAAGCCAAAAACAAGTAACAATTTATTATAAGGGTTTGACTCAGTTGTCTCTTGAAATACAGAAATATTGTGATTAGCCATCAAAAAGACAGAAGGCCAGGAAAGACAGTGCTGTAGTCTCATTCCTGGAACTGGACTCTTAGAGATGATGGTAATTTCATAATTTATGATTTAAGTCATAATTTCTAAGGAAAAGGAGAACTGACACTGGAGGACAGGAGACAGATTATTTGACCTTCTCTGCCTTTTGTTGTGTTTGTATTTTAGTCTTATCTATGTGAGGATAGATAAGGTTCAATCACACTGGTTCTCTCATTTGATGTGGCTACAAATTCAAATGTGAATTTTTACTGAAAGCACTTGGCAACCACATAAGAGATATGACTGTACAAACTATCTGGAAATCTGCTTGTCCAGCTTAACTGAAATATGGAATTAGCCTTCTTTCTTTTTGATGCATACACACACACACACACACACATACACATACTCAAAATTGTTCTGTATGCTACATAAAATTCTATTTATTTATATTACTACAATAAATATGTGCAACAGGTATTATTAGCTGTCAAATTGGCTACTTCTGGATTAAAAAAAAAACATAAGAGGTTGGGTACACCAATAAGTGATTTTCCTATATTGAATTATTTGAAGTGGGAAGACACACCCTGAATCTGGATCTTCTGAAGTAGAAATCCACTTTAAATCTGGTCACACCTTTTGCTGGCAGCCTAGGTAAAGACTATGGAAGAAACAAACTCTTGATTTTGTCTGCTTGCCCTCACTTTTGCTGGCAATTGATTTTTTCACTAGTATTGCAGCCTAGTTCTTCAGGATTCCAGGGTATACTAAAGACTGGTGGAGACACTGAGACTCATTAAATGAACTCCTGGATTCTTGAACTTTCTATTGGTAGACAGCTTTTGTTGAACTAGTTGGAACACAGCCTGTAAGCCACTCTAATAACTCCTGCACATCTCTGGATATATCTGTATCTATATCGATATCTATATCATTTATCTACATCTATATATGTATATCAAGAGAGATGATAGAAATAGATTTGTGTGTATATATATGTAAATACATATTCTATATACCTCTATATATTTATTCTATCAGTTCTATTCTTCTAGAGAACCTCGATTCACATCTCAGTCAAAAGCAAGTACAAAGGAAGGGAAGTGAAGTAAGTGAAGTTTTTTTATTTTTATTTTTTATTTTTTTACTCTCAATGTTGCATTTCCTTGATGTATTTCCTCCAGCAAGGCCACATCTCCTCAAAGTCATCACAGGATGCCACCAACTAGAAACCAAAGTATTCAGATACTTTAGCCTATGGGACATACTCTCTTTCAAACTGTAGAAAAGTGCTATATTATATTATGAACTGTTACAAAACAAAATTAGCAGACCTACTAGTGAAATACAGTGAAGAATTGCTATAAACGACTTGATGGGGCTGGGAAGCTCCATGGTAGATTTTTCACCTTGCATGCATGGAGCCCTCTGTTCAATTCATATTCACTGTCTCCTCAAAGAAAAAGACTTAAAGGTATCATGGATTATTTCTTATTTTCACTTTTATAATTTACCACTAGTTTCCCTCTTTATCATAAAGATGTTCTCGTAACTTATTTATTCAATATGAAGTACCATAATATACACATCTTTAGAAACAAAAGGCAGTACGCTATAAACATTTAGAAAGTTATTAAACAAATGCAATTGCATTGTGGGTAAGCATCATATACTGCATTATTTATGAAGATAATGGTGATGATAATTATGAACATTAAAGAGATTGAGTGTTTATTATGTGCTTACACTATCTTAAATGCTTAATATCTTTAGGTATCCTCCACAAAGGACACATAAAAATATTGTAGCCATAACATGATGTAACTAGAATTTAGGGAGTTTCAGGTTTTATTCATATTGTCTGAGTATATATCTGCCTCCAGAAACATTTCACAATTTCATTTTGATAGTATAATATTTACTACAAATTCACAAACAGACTTATTTCTTTGTCAGAGAATATTTAAAAAGGAAGCCCAAAGATATTTTGGAAAATACTACTTTGTTTTTCTAATATCGCAATGTAAAAACAAACAATACTGTAGCAATGTAGTAGAGTTTGAACACAGATTGTGATGACTCCAGAAGTTCTTTTATTGTACAGGACTGTTATGGCTACCTTGGGTTTTTTTGCTTTTCCATATGAAGTAGAGTACCAATCTTTCAAAGTTTGTGAAAAATTTTGCTGGGATTTTGATGAGCATTGTGTTGAATCTGTAAATTGCTTTTACTAAAATTGCCATTTTTATTATGTTAATTCTGCCTACCCAAGAGCATGGGAGATCTTTCCACTTTCTGGTGTCTTCTTCAATTTCTTTCTTCAAAGATTTAATGTTTTTGTCATACAGTCTTCCACTTGTTTGGTTAGAGTTACTCCTAGATATTTTATGCTATTTGTGGTTATTGTGAAGGGTGTTGTTTTTCTTATTTCTTCCCCAGCCCTTTTATCATCTGTGTGCCGGAGGGCTGCTGATTTTTTTAATTAATCTTGTATCCTGCTACATTAAGTACTGAAAACAGCTTGGTATTGGCATAAGAACAAACAGAAGGACCAATGGAACCAAATAGAAGACTCGGATATTAATCCACATACCTTCAAACACCTGATTTTTGCCAAAAAAAGCAAAAAAAAAATCAAATGGAATAAAGAAAACTTATTTAATAATGGTCCTGGCATAACCGGATATCAACATGTAGAAGAATGAAAATAGACCCATATCTATCACCGTGCACAAAACTCAAATCCAAATGGATCAAATACCTCAACATAAAGCCAGCCACAATGAATCTTATAGAAGAGAAATTGGGAAGTACACATAAATATATTGACACAGGAGACCACTTTATAAATAAAAACCCAGCATCACAGACACTGAGAGAAACAATTAATAAATGGAACCTCCTGAAACTGAAAAGCTTCTGTAATGCAGAGGACATCATAAACAAGACAAAACTGCAGCCTACAGGATGGGAAAAGATCTTCACTAACCCCACATTAGAGAGAGGTCTCATCTCTAAAATATACAAGAACTCAAGAAATTGGTTATCAAAAAAACAAATAATCCAACAAAAAATGGAGTATAGACCTAAACAGAGGACTCTCAACAGAGGTATCTAAAATGGCTGAAAGACACTTAAGGAAATGTTCAACATCCTTAGTCATCAGAGAAACGAAAATCAACTCCGAGATTTCATTTTAAACCTGTTAGAATGGCCAAGATCAAAAACACTGATGACAACTTATGCTGGAGAGGTTTTTCATTTCTAAATTCACACTCAGCCAATATAGATTATTTTGAGAATAAACACAGAATTTCTCTCCCAAAAGTAGAGTAAACTTTTTTTTTCTTTTTTTAATTTTTTTTATTAATTAATTAATTAAATTATTAAAGATTTCTGCCTCTTCCCCGCCACCACCTCCCATTCCCTCCCCCTCCCCCAATCAAGTCTTCCTCCCTCCTCAGCCCAAAGAGAAAGCAGGTTTCTCTGCCCTGTGGGAGGTCCAAGGACCACCCACCTCCATCCAGGTCTATTAAGGTGAGCATCCAAACTACCTGGGCTCCCACAAAGCCATTACGTGCAATAGGATCAAGAACCCATTGCCATTGTTCTTCAGTTCTCAGTAGTCCTCATTGTCCGTTATGTTCAGCTAGACCTGTTTTGTCCCATGCTTTTTCAGACCCCGGCCAGCTGGCCTTGGTGAGTTCCCGAAAGAACATCCCCATTGCCTCAGTGTGTGGGTGCACCCCTCGCGGTCCTGAGTTCCTTGCTCGTGCTCACTCTCCTTCTGCTCCTCCTTTGGATCGTGAGTCCAGTGCTCCAATGTTGGTCTCTGTCTCTGTCTTCTTTCATCGCCTGATGAAGGTTAATATTCAGGAGGATGCTTATATGTTTTTCTTTGGGTTCACCTTCTTATTTAGCTTCTCTAGAATCACGAATTATAGTCTCAATGTCCTTTATTTATGGCTAGAAACCAAATATGAGTGAGTACATCCCATGTTCCTCTTTTTGGGTCTGGCTTACCTCACTCAGGATCGTGTTTTCTATTTCTGTCCATTTGTATGCAAAATTCAAGAAGTCATTGTTTTTTACTGCTGAGTAGTACACTAATATGTATACATTCCATACTTTCTTCATCCATTCTTCCATTGAAGGACATCTAGGTTGTTTCCAGGTGCTTCCGCCGCCTAGGCTTGCCTGCCGGTGCCTCCGCCACCAGGGCCTGCCTGCTGGTGCCTCTGCCGCCCGGGCCTGCCTGCGCGCCCTAGAGTAAACTTTTTATCATAAAATTATATTATAAAATAAATATAACTGTCATGCATTAAATATGAAGTTTATCTGAAAAATCTATGTTCTTAAAACTATTTTCATTGATACAGTGATTTTTTATTATAAGTTCTTTTGTTTTTCATTCATATTTTGGTCATCACTCACAATCTTTAAATTAGAATGCAAGTTACTTCTTTTAAACACTGAAGTCCTCATACATAACTGGAACATTTGCTTCTAGTTAAAATTTGTATGTAAATATAGAAGTTTTTATACATTGACTGAACATTTACATTTGTATATCTCACAGTCATGCTTGTCATTGCTTTAAATTGATATATATTTCCTTTTAGGACAGTGGTTCTAAACTTTTCTAATATTGAAATCTTTAATACCTATCCCCATGTTCTGGTGACTCCCCCCAATTTTTTTCATTGTTAATTCATAACTATAATTTTGCTACTCTTATAAAACATAATATAAATATCTTATATGTAGAATATTTTATATGTTACCTATGTGGAAGGTATTTTTGACCCCCAAAGGGGTCATGAGTTAAAGGTTGACAACTACTCTTTCAGTATATAGGACAAAAGTAGGCCTTATGAAGAGGTTCTTTGACCTGTTTAAAGGTATATTATTGAAGAGAGTTTATATACAGAGCAAAACAAGCATGGGTGGATCGTATTAGTCAATTACTTGCTAAACAAATTTCTTTTTTTGGGGGGGGCGTTAATCTATCTTTTATTCATTCCTCAGGATTTTTTTTTTATTGAAAAAAAAATTTTTCCGCCTCCTCCCCGCCTCCCATTTCCCTCCCCCTCCTGCCGCCCCTCTCCCCCTTCCCCCACTCCTCTTCTCCTCCCTCTCCAGTCCCAGGAGCAGTCAGGGTTCCCTGCCCTGTGGAAAGTCCAAGGTCCTCCCCCCACCATCCAGATCTAGGAAGTTGAACATCCAAACTGTCTAGGCTCCCACAAAGCCAGAACATGAAGTAGGATCAAAACCCCATGCCATTGTCCTTGGCCTCTTGTCAGCTCTCATTGTCCGCCATGTTCGGAGAGTCCGGTTTTATCCCATGCTTTTTCAGTCACAGTCCATCTGGCCTTGGTGAGCTCCCCATAGATCGGTCCGACTGTCTCAGTGGGTGGGTGCACCCCTCGTGGTCCTGACTTCGTTTTAAATGTTTTCCCTCCTTCTGCTCCTCATTAGGACCTTGGGAGCTCAGTCCAGTGCTCCAGTGTGGGTCTCTGGCTCTATCTCCATCCATCGCTAGATGAAGGTTCTATGGTGATATGCAAGATATTCATCAGTATGGCTATAGGATAGGATCATTTCAGGTTCCCTATCCTCAGGTGCCCAAGGAACTAACTGGGGACATTGCCCTGGGCGTCTGGTAGCCACCCCAAGTTCAAGTCTCTTGCCAACCCTTAGGTGGTTCCCTTAACTAAGATATGAGTTTCCCTGCTCCCCTATCCAACCTTCCTATATCCCCAATCATCCCGTTTCCCCAAGTTCCCCTCATCCTCTCCTTCACACTTTTCTTTCTCCATCTCCCCTTACCCCCATCCCACCCTACCCCCAAGATTCCAATTTTTTGCCCGGCACTCTTGTCCACTTTCCATAGCCAGGAGGATAACCATATGTTTTTCCTTGGGTTTGCCCTCTTGTTTAGCTTCTTTAGGACCACATATTATAGACTCAGAGGCCCCCTATCCATAGCTAGAAACCAATTATGAGTGAGTACATCCCATGATCTTCTTTTTGGGTCTGGGTTACCTCACTCAGGATAGTATTTTCTATTTCCATCCATTTGCATGCAAAATTCGAGAAGTCATTGTTTTTTACTGCAGAGTAGTACTCTAATGTGTATATATTCCACACTTTCTTCATCCATTCTTCCATTGAAGGCCACCTAGGATGCTTCCAGGTTTTGGTTATTACAAATAATGCTGCTATGAACATATTTGAACAAATGCTTTTGTCATATTATAAGGAATCTCTTGGGTATATTCCCAGGAGTGGTATTGCTGGGTCCAGGGGTAGGTTGATCCCAATTTTTCTGAGAAACCGCCAGACTGATTTCCAAAGTGGTTGCACAAGTTTGCAGTCCCACCAGCAATGGATGAGGGTACCCCTTTCTCCACAACCTCTCCAGCAAAGGCTATCTTTGGTGCTTTTGATTTTAGCCATTCTGACAGGTGTAAGATGATATCTCAAAGTTGTTTTGATTTGCATTTCTCTGATCGCTAAGGAGGTTGAGCATGACCTTAAGTATCTTTTGGCCCTTTGAACTTCTTCTGTTGAGAATTCTCTGTTCAGTTCAGTGCCCCATTTTTTAATTGGGTTAATTATCATTTTAACGTCTAGTTTCTTGAGTTCTTTATATATTTTGGAGATCAGACCTTTGTCTGTTGCGGGGTTGGTGAAGATCTTCTCCCAGTCAGTAGGGTGCCTTTTTGTCTTAGTGACAGTGTCCTTTGCTTTACAGAAGCTTCTCAGTTTCAGGAGGTCCCATTTATTCAATGTTGCCCTTAATGTCTGTGCTGCTGGGGTTAAACATAGGAAGCGATCTCCTGTGCCCATATCTTGTAGGGTACTTCCCATTTTCTCTTCTATCAAGTTGAGTGTGTTCAGATTGATATTGAGGTCTTTGATCCATTTGGACTTGAGTTTTGTGCATGATGATAGATATGGGTCTATTTTCATTCTTCTACAGGTTGACATCCAATTATGCCAGCACCATTTGTTGAAGATGCTTTCTTTCTTCCATTGTACACTTTTAGCTCCTTTATCGAAAATGAGGTGTTCATAGGTTTGTGGGTTAACATCCGGGTCTTCTATATGATTCCATTGGTCGACTTCTCTGTTTTTATGCCAGTACCACGCTGTTTTCATTACTGTAGCTCTGTAATAGAGTTTGAAGTCAGGGATGTTAATGCCTCCAGAAGTTCCTTTATTGTATAAGATTGTTTTTGCTATCCTGGGTTTTTTGTTTTTTCATATAAAGTTGATTATTGTCCTCTCAAGATCTGTGAAGAATTTTGATGGGACCTTGATGGAGATTGCATTAAATCTATAGATTGCCTTTGATAGAATTGCCATTTTTACTATATTGATCCTCCCAATCCAGGAGCAAGGGAGATCCTTCCATTTTCTGGTATCCTCTTCAATTTCTTTCTTCAAAGACTTAAAGTTCTTGTCAAATAGATCTTTCACTTCCTTGGTTAGAGTTACCCCAAGATATTTTATGCTGTTTGTGGCTATCGTGAAAGGTGATGATTCTCTTATTTCCTTCTCTGCTTCCATATCCTTTGTGTATAAGAGGGCGACTGATTTTTTGGAGTTGATCTTGTATCCTGCCACATTACTAAAGGTATTTATCAGCTGTAGGAGTTCTTTGGTAGAGTTTTTGGGGTCGGTTATGTATACTATCATATCATCTTCAAATAATGAAAGCTTAACTTCTTCCTTTCCAATATGGATCCCCTTGATCCCCTTATGTTGTCTTATTGCTATTGCTAGAACTTCAAGCACTATATTGAAGAGGTATGGAGAGAGTGGACATCCTTGTCGTGTTCCTGATTTTAGTTGGATGGTTTGAGTTTTTCTCCATTTAATTTAATGTTAGCTGTCGGCTTGCTGTAAATAGCTTTTATTATATTTAGGTATGACCCTTGTATCCCTAATCTCTCCAAGACCTTTATCATAAAGGAGTGTTGAATTTTGTCGAATGCTTTTTCAGCATCTAATGAAATGATCATATGGTTTTTTTCTTTCAGTTTATTTATATGGTTGATTACATTGATAGATTTGCGTATGTTGAACAAGCCCTGCATCTCTGGAATGAAGCCTACTTGATCATAATGGATAACTTTTCTAATGTGTTCTTGGATTCGGTTTGCCAGTATTTTATTGAGAATTTTTGCGTCGATGTTCATGAGTGAGATTGGCCTGTAATTCTCTTTCTTGGTTGGGTCTTTGTGTGGTTTTGGTATCAGGGTAACTGTAGCTTCATAAAAGGAATTTGGCAATGACTCTTCTGTTTCTATATTGTGAAATACATTAAAAAGTATAGGTATTAGCTCTTCTTGGAAGTTCTGGTAGAATTCTGCATTGAAACCATCTGGTCCTGGGCTTTTTTTGGAAGGGAGATTTTTGATAACTGTTTCTAATTCTTCGCGACTAACAGGTCTATTTAGATCATTCACCTGGTCTTGGTTTAGCTTTGGTATATGGTACTTATCTAAAAAAGTGTCCATTTGTTTTGCATTTTCCAGTTTTGTGGCATACAGGCTTTTGTAGTAAGATCTAATGATTCTCTGAATTTCCTCTGTGTCTGTGGTTATGTCCCCCTTTTCATTTCTGATCTTATTTATTTGCGTGTTCTCTCTCTGTCGTTTAATTAGTTTGGATAGGGGTTTGTCAATCTTGTTGATTTTCTCCAAGAATCAACTTTTTGTTTCATTGATTCTTTGGACTGTTTTCTGTGTTTCTATTTTGTTGATTTCAGCCCTTAGTTTGATTATTTCCAGTCTTCTACTCTTTCTAGGTGAGTCTGCTTCTTTTTTTTCTAGAGCTTTCAGGTGGGCTGTTAAGTCTCCAATGTATGCTTTCTCTGTTTTCTTTAAGTGGGCACTTAGTGCTATGAACTTTCCTCTCGGGACTGCTTTCATAGTGTCCCATAGGTTTGAGTATGTTGTTTCTTTATTTTCATTGAATTCAAGGAAGAGTTTAATTTCTTTCTTTATTTCTTCCTTAATCCAGGTATGGTTCAGTAGTTGACTGTTCAGTTTCCATGAGTTTGTAGGCTTTTGGGGGGTGGCATTGTTGTTGAATTCTAGCTTTAATCCATGGTGATCTGATAAGATACACGTGGTTACAGATTTTTTTTTTGTAACTGTTGATGTTTGCTTTGTTACCGAGTATGTGGTCAATTTTCGAGAAGGTTCCATGAGCTGCAGAGAAGAAGGTATATTCTTTCCTATTTGGGTGGAATATTCTATAGATGTCTGTTAAGTCCATTTGATTCATTACCCCCAATAATTCTCTTATTTCTCTGTTAGGTTTCTGTCTAATTGACCTGTCCATTGGTGAGAGAGGAGTGTTAAAGTCTCCTACTATTAATGTGTGTGGTTTGATTGCTGCCTTGAGTTTTAGCAATGTTTCTTTTACGTATGTGGGTGCTTTTGTATTAGGGGCATAGATATTCAGGATTGAGACTTCATCCTGATGAATTGTTCCTGTTATGAGTAGAAAATGTCCCTCTCCATCTCTTCTGATTGTTTTAAGTTTGAAGTCAACTTTGTTAGAAATTAGTATGGCCACCCCTGCTTGTTTCTTAGGTCCATTAACTTGATACGCCTTATCCCAACCCTTTACTCTGAGTAGGTGTCTGTCTTTGTAGTTGTGGTGTGTTTCTTGTAAACAGCAGAATGTTGGATCCTGTTTTCATATCCAATCTCTTAGTCTGTGCCTTTTTATAGGTGAGTTGAGTCCATTGACATTAAGTGATATTAATGACCAGTGATTGTTAACTCCGGTCATTTTTTAGTAGTAAATTTTGTGTGTTTCCCTTCTTTGTGTTGCGCTGGTGAAGGGTCTCTAGTTGTCTGAGATATTGTGGTCATTGTTGGACTCCTTGGTTAGTGATTTTTCTTCTATTACTTTCTGTAAGGCTGGATTTGTGGCTACGTATTGTTTAAATTTGTTTTTATCCTGGAAAATTTTGTTTTCTCCATTTATAGTGAACGAAAGTTTGGCTGGGTATAGTAGTCTGGGCTTGCATCCACAGTCTCTTAGTTTCTGCAGTACATCTATCCAGGACCTTCTGGCTTTCATTGTTTCCATAGAGAAGTCAGGTGTAAGTCTGATAGGTTTACCTTTATAAGTAACTTGGTCTTTTTCTTTTGCAGCTCTTAATATTCTTTCTTTGTTCTGTATGCTTTGTGTTTTGATTATTATATGGCGAGGGGATGTTTTTTTTTTTGATCCAGCTTATTCGGTGTTCTGTATGCTTCTTGAACCTTCGTAGGTATATCTTTCCTACGAAGGGAAAGTTTTCTTCTATAATTTTATTAAGTATATTTTCTGGACCATTGAGATGCGCTTCTTCCCCTTCTTCTACTCCTATTATTCTTAGGTTTGGTCTTTTTATTGTGTCCCATATTTCCTGAATGTTTTGTGATTAGAGTTTGTTGGCCTTGCTGTTTTCGTTGATCAGCGTGTTTATTTTCTCTATGGTATCTTCAGAATCTGCGATTCTTTCTTCTATCTCTTGTATTGTGTTGGTTATGCTTGTTTCTGTAGACTCCATTCATTTACCTAGATTTTCCATGTCCAGCCAGCCTTCTGTTTATGTTTTCTTTTTGCTTCCAATTCAGTTTTCAAGACTTGAACTGTTTCCATTATCTGTTTGATTGTTTTTCCTTGGTTTCCTAGGGTATCATTCACTGATTTACTCAATTCTTCAAATTTTCTGTTATACTTCTCATCCATTTCTATAAGGGCATTTTTTACATGCTGTTTAAGGGCGTCAATCACTTTCATAAAGTCAATTTTTTCTACTTCTTCATGATTAAGGTGTTCATGTCCTCCTGATGTGAGGTCGCTGGGTTCTGGTGGTTTCATATTATTTTTCAGATTGTTGGGTGAATTCTTGCATTGGCACCTGCCCATCTCTTCCTCCGAATGCTCTCCTATGGATCTTCTTTTACAGCATCAGGTCTCCTTGCCTACTGTTGTACCTTCCCAGTGATGGTACTCCCCAGTGATGGTTCTCCTGGTGCTCCAGTGATGTCTCTCCTGGTGACAATATCAGATCTCCATGCCCAATGATGGCTCTCCTGGTGCCAACATCCGCTCTCCTTGCTGGTTGGGTAGTTTGTAAACAAAGCACCTACCTTGCTTGGTGCAGGCAGGCCAGTGAAACAAAGGAACTCCCGTCCGCCTTTTTGCCCTGAGGATTAGCCCCCAGCGCCCAGACAGGCCAGTGAAACAAAGGAACTCCTGCCCTCCTGTTTGCCCTGAGGATTCACCCCCAGCGCCAAGCCAGGCTGAGCTAGGTGGTGTTATGTGCCCAAAGAAGGAAGGGGGCAGAAGGAAGAAGGGTTCTGGATGCAAGCTGGGTGGGATAGGAACAGAGAGGCAGTCTGCAGGGAGTAGAGTCTCTGCAGGGAGCCCAGGAGGGATGGGGGTGGGTGAGGAACTTCTGAGTTCCCTGTCCAGGGCTGCTGCCACGTCACAAACTCACCCCAGTGATGTCTCTCCTGGTACCGAGCTCAGATCTCCGTGCTGGTTGGGTAGTTCGTAAACAAAGCGCCTACCTTGCTTGGTGCAGGCAGGCCAGTGAAACAAAGGAACTCCCGTCAGCATGTTTGCCCTGAGGATTCGCCCCCAGTGCCCAGACAGGCCAGTGAAACAAAGGAACTCCTGCCCGCCTGTTTGCCCTGAGGATTCACCCCCAGCGCCCAGCCAGGCTGAGCTAGGTGGTGTTATGTGCCCCAAGAAGGAAGGGGGCAGAAGGAAGAAGGGTTCTGGATGCAAGCTGAGTGGGATAGGAACAGAGAGGCAGTCTGCAGGGAGTAGAGTCTCTGCAGGGAGCCCCTAAACAAATTTCTAAAGCTTGAGCAAAGTTAATATGGTAAATTTTTCAATTTAATTATTCTAATTTAATTTAATTAGCAATTTTAAAAATAAGAAAAATTAAAAAATTTAGGTTTGATTTTGCATTTTAAACAAATAACAAATTAATTTTCTAGTATAACAAGAAAGGTAAATGCTTAATATTTATTTATTTTAGTATATCATAATCATATTTTCTCCTTTTGCCTTGCATGTAAGAAACTGAAGGCTTGTTGAAAAACACAGAAATCAAGTTTACTGTGGAAAGGTGTAAGGGTTTCAAAAACTCAAACTCACAAGGCTCCTTAGTTAACAAGCTTGAAAAGAAATACCTTCCATATTCGTATCCATTTCCAATATTTATTACTATCACATGCAAGGGTACTGTGCACAAAACACCGGTGAAGATTTCATCATGAGATGTGTAGCATGACCCTCATATGACTCTTTTTCAAGCTTTGTAGACTGTGCACACTCTTCAAATAATTCTAGTAAAATCTTACACAGTAAAACAACTTCAGTACCTGTACAGGTGATAGTGGTTCCATATCAGTTTGAAATCACTATTTACAGTTGCCCCCCCCCCCAGAATTTGTCTCTGAAACAGGCCTTACAGCCAAGGAGGAAAGATTTTCTTTTAAATACATTATAAAAGAAAATGTCATTAAATAAAAGTCATGAAAAACTTGGTTGTAAGTTAAAATAAACGAATGTTCTACCAAAATAGAGAGAACCTCTACATTTAAAATGTCAATTGTAACTAGGGATAAATGCACCTGTAACATGAGGACAACATCTTCATTCATAGGGTCAAAGAAAATAAGTAAATAATTTAAAAATAAGTATGGTGAGTGAATATAATCTTTGTGCATATAAAATATTTTAAAAATATCTTTTAGTAAAACATACTTTTAAATGTCTTGACTATTGTATCAAGAAGAAAGTTTGTTTGTTACTAGTAATTTTTACAAAATTGCATAAAAGACACAGATTTTAAGGACTTGAAATAAAATATTCAAACATTGTTTTTTTGGAACACTAAAGTTTATTTTGTCATTTTTATTATTCTATGCTGGAGATCTTTTATTCGTCATGATTTCACAAAATAATGTGATATATAATCATGTTTTTTAATGAAACTATTAATTTTTTTAAAAAAATAGTCTTCTCCCACATATACATCCCAACCACAGCCTTCCCTCACTACCCTGTTGCCAGTCCAACAACACCAGTCATTTTCTCCATATCTACTGCTTCTCCATTTCCTTTAAAAAATTACAAAAAGGCATCTAAGATACCCCCAAACCCAAATGCATTTAGTTGCCATCCAAACTACTAGCAAAACCACACCAGCAACTCTGCCTACATTCCTGCAACCTCAGTGGAACTTGGACTGAGGGGACTTAAGATGGACCAAGAGCTTGCTATAACACTGAGGGGATTAAGAGAGAGCACCAAGAGAGCAAACCAGGAAAGAAGAACAAAAGAGCAGGCATATAGAAACCTCAGAACCTTTCTGAGACAGACATTGACTGTACAGAGCAGATCAAGAAATCTCCCAAACACTTAGCCACAACAAAGATTGGGCCAAGATGCAAAAACGCTTCTGACCTCATTTGAAGGCAGATTTGAATAGGTGCCAATTCAAGAATTCCTCTAAGAACCTAAAATACAACATGGTATCTCCAGAACCCAATGGTCAAACAACATAAGATTTGATCATCTTAAGCTAGAAGAAGTAGAAGATAATGACTCTAAATGTAACTTTATGAAAATGATGGAGGCCTTTAAAGAGGAAATAAAATACTCCCTTAAACGGAGAATAAAACAAACAAAAAATGGGAGAAATTAATAAATCTCTCAAAGAAACCCAAGAAGGCCAAGAAAAAACAATCAAACAGGTGAAGGAAACAGTTCAAGACTTAAAGACTAAAATAGAGATAGTAAAGAAAACACAAACTGAGGGAACTTTGGAAATGGAAAATCTGGGTAAATGAACAGGAAGTACAGAGACAAGTATAGTCAAAAGAGTACAAGAGATAGAAGAAAAAAATCTTAGGTGCTGAAGATACTATAGAGGAAATAGACTCATTGGTCAAAGAAAACATTAAATCCAACAAATTCTTTCTTTTTCTTTTTTTATTGAAAAAAAAATTTTTCCACCTCCTCCCTGCCTCCCAATTCCCTCCCCCTCCTCCTGCCCCTCTCCCCCTCCCCCCACTCCTCTTTTCCTCTCTTTCCAGTCCCAGGAGCAGTCAGGGTTCCCTGCCCTGTGGAAAGTCCAAGGTCCTCCCCACTCCATCCAGGTCTAGGAAGGTGAACATCCAAACTGTCTAGGCTCCCACAAAGCCAGAACATGAAGTAGGATCAAAACCCCTCTTCAGTATCGAGAGGGAGGGGGAATGGTGTGGGGGGAGGAGAAGAGGAGTGGGGATAGGGGGAGGGGAGTGGGGGAAGGGGGCAATATTTGGGAGGAGGGGAGGGAAATGGGAAACGGGGAGCAGGTGGAAATTTTAATTAAAAAAGAATAAAAAATAAATAAAAGAAAAAAAAAGACTAGGTATCATGAAAAAAAAAAAAAAAAAAAAAAAAAAACCCATGCCATTGTCCTTGGCCTCTCATCAGCTCTCATTATCCGCCATGTTCAGAGAGTTCGGTTTTATTCCATGCTTTTTCAGTCACAGTCCAGCTGGCCTTGGTGAGCTCCCAATAGATCAGACCCACTGTCTCAGTGGGTGGGTGCACCCCTCATGGTCCTGACTTCCTTGCTCATGTTCTCCCTCCTTCTGCTCCTCATTAGGACCTTGGGAGCTCAGTCCGGTGCTCCAGTGTGGGTCTCTGGCTCTATCTCCATCCATCGCTAGATGAAGGTTCTATGGTGATATGCAAGATATTCATCAGTATGGCTATAGGATAGGGTCATTTCAGGTTCCCTATCCTCAGCTGCTCAAGGAACTAACTGGGGACATTGCCCTGGGCAACTGGTAGCCACTCCAGGTTCACGTCTCTTGCCAGCCCTTAGGTGGCTTCTTAACACAAAACATTCAGGAAATCTGGGACACCATGAAAAGACCAAACCTAAGAATAATAGGGTTAGATGAGGGAAAAGAACTCAAGCTCAAAGGCACAGAAAATATATTCAACAAACTCATAGAAGAAAACTTTCCAAACCTAAAGAAGGATATCCCTATATATGTACAAGAAGCTCACAGAACACCAAATAGAATGGATCAAAAAAAAAAAAAGAAGAACTCCTTGCCATATAATATTCAAAACACAAAACATACAGAATAAAGAAAAAATATTAAGAGCTGCAAAGGAAAAAGATAAAGTAACATATAAAGGTAAACCTATCAGAATTACACCCATCTTCTCAGTGCAAACCATGAAAGCCAGAAGATCTTAGATAGATGTGCTAGAGACACTAAGATACCACAGTTGCAAACCCAGTCTACTATACTCAGCAAGTCTTTCATTGACCATCGATGGTGATAACAACATATTCCATGAAAAAAAAAACCAGACTTAAAAAATATGTAGCTACAATCACAGCCTTAAGAAAGCATTGAAAGGAAAACTCCAATCCAAGGAAGCTAACCTCACCCACAAAAACACAGGCATCTTATAACTCCCTACCAGCATAACCCAAAGAAGTGAAACACACAAATACTACTACTGAAAAATAACTGGAATTAACAACCACTGGTCATTAATATCACTTAATATCAATGGACTCAATTCACCTATTAAAAGACATAGACTAAAAGAATGGATAGGAAAACAGAATCCAGCCTTCTGCTGTATACAAGAAATGCACCTCAACCTCAGAGACAGAGACTACCTCAGAGTAAAGGGTTGGAAAAAGGTTTTCCAATCAAAGGAATCTAAGAAACAAGCAGGTGTAGTTATTCTAATATCTAACAAAATTTATCTGAAAATAAAATCAGTCATACAAGATGGAAAAGGACACTTTATACTCATAACAGGAACAATTCATCAAGATGAAGTCTAAATCCTGAACATCTATGCCCCCAAAATAAGAGCACTTACATGTGTAAAAGAAATGTTACTAATACTTAAATTGCACATCAAACCACACATACTAAGAGTAGGAAACTTCAACACTCCACTCTCTCCAATGGTCAGGTCAACCCAACAGAAACTTAATAGAGAAATAAAAGGGCTCAGGCCTGTAGGAGAATGTGGGGTGGCCCTGAGACAAGTCAGGTCAATGAGGAAAAGGGAAGGCCAAGATAACCTAAGTTCAATGGAGAGCTTGGTTATCTGTTGCTTGATGAGTCCATTGGCCTTCTCAACTTTTCCCGAGGATTGTGGAAGGTAGCGGGTGTGGAATTTCCAGGAGACGTTGAGAGCCTCTGACACGAGCTCCATGACCCTGAAAGTGAATGCTGGCCCATTGTCCTTCTGGATGGTTTGTGGGACACAAACTCAAGGAATGATGTGTTCCAGGAGTACCTGAGCTATCACATCTGCTGTTTACCTAGAGACTGGAAATGCTTCTATCCATCCTGTAAAAGTGTCCACAAGTGTTAAAAATAATGAAGTTTTTTATGAGTAGGCATATGGGTGAAATCAACCTGCCAGCCTTTGCCTGGTAGGTATCCACGAAGCTGGTATAGAGACTGACGTATGTAGAGAGCCCCTTGTGGGTTGGCCTAGGCACACATCTGGCAAAAGGAGTGAACAAATAAAATAGAATCTCAGAGATGGGTTGGGTAAAAAGGAGCTCCAAGAAGCAGAACAAAGCTTTGGGAAAGCAGCTAAAGATATCTCCACCCAGTAAATGTGCTGGGCAAGCTGTTGTCGCTAAGAAAGAATGAGAGGAAAAAAAAATGTCCTGCAAGAATGCAAGGCAGTGGCAAAGTTTTAAGTGGGGAAGAATGGGTCCTGTCTATCCCCATAGCTGAAATTGGTAAGGGAAACTTAAGGCCCAAGTTAGAATAAAAGTAATGGACTTACCTGCCACTTTCAGCTTTACCTTAGGCTTGAATAGAGTTACGGGATAAAGCAAGTGTGGGCAGCGTCAATCCTCTGCAAGGCTGGCACAGTTTCACTTGCCGATGGTGATGAGGCTGGACATCCGTGGCTTGGCATAGAGGACAAGCCCACATGGGGGCATTGTGATTTCCAGTGTCCAGGTTGCTGGCAGGCAGATAGGGCACAACTTTGGAGCAGGTGTAGTGTAATATTGTGCCATGTGACCATTTAGGCCATACTTGAAATAGTTTGCCTGTGAGGTTGACTTAGGCTGAGGTTTACCAGGAGAGAGCCTTGTGACTGGTTTCCCTTGTACCCATTCTTGTGACCTTAGGGCAGCTGCTAAGGCCTGGGCCTGTAGATTCTTGTAGCTTTGTCGGGAAGACTCAGCTGATTTCTCTTCGGCATTAAAAACTTTAAGGCCATTTTCACCAATTTTCATATAGGAGTTTGGGAACCATCCTTAACCTTTCTTAACTTTTTCCTAATATCTGGTACTAAGGGAAAAAATGGGTAAGCAGAAGGATTAGTAGAAAAGGAACCTAGGCACTATTTTATCTGAGAGAGATTTGGAAGAGAAAAAGGAGCATGGGAGGGGCTAGCCCAGTGCACAGAGGGGGTCCAGGAGTGGAGGTAGGAGGGGGAAGGGAAGGTGGAAGTTGACATTGAACCTCCAATTGAGAAGGAAGGGGAAAGAATGTTGCTTCACAGGAGAGGTTGGGAAATATGGGCTTGAGGGAGTAGGGGAGGGGCCAGTGCCTCTGGCAGCATGGTGCTGACAGAGACACAGGCTACTAAGTGGGGGGGGGGGCAAGAGTGCAGAACCCAAAAAACTTGGATATATATAAGCTCTGTCTATTTGTCTTTACGGTGTCAAAAATATTTTTTTTTATGTTCCAGAGGGTAGTAAACTCAAGATTTAGCGCATAGGGAAATTAGCTGTTTGGGACAGACTGTATCAGACAGGCTCAATTTACAAAGATTTTTGTAAGAGGCATTACAGAAGCAACAGCAGATTGATCTGGTTTTGAACTGCAAGTACCCATTTTAAAGTCTATGCCCAACCATGTGACCTAAGTCCACTCCAGTGTGTCTGTCAAAATGACTCTTAGGTCCAAATGGGGCCATGGAAATTGAATGTCTGGTGTCCCAAAACAAACAGAAGTCCAACCCAGCCAAGGCTGGTCCTGCCAATCTGGCCACAGCTGGGAATCAAAACCCTGGCGTGGGCCAAGACTTCAACAGGAATCCGAAAAATGACAAAAATAAATATGAATGGATTCCCCCCAAACCCTATAGCATAGACAAGAAAAGGGACTCACCAAGACGCAGCCGTTGTAGCCCAGAAGCTGGTTTAAGTGTGGCGTGGAGAAATGGACTAGAGGGGCTTTCAACACCTGGCCTGCCATGTGGAAAGGCCTGCCCTATCTTTGAGGGACCTCCAAAATGTTAGGAATATTTTCCTAATACGTGCTCTCCGCCAACACAAATTGCCAATCAAGCCAAATCAAAACAAGCCAAATTAAGAGATATCCAGGTTTAATGGGAGTTCTGCACTTTAGAGTGGCCCCAAGGGGAACCAGAAGCTGTGCAAACATGACCACTGGGAGGAAAACAAAGAGACCACTTGTTCTTCTTTTGGGAGCTCATTTAAATACCCTGGGGAGTGGTCAGGACAAGGTCTGGAGACTGGGATAGATCTGAGGGGCTGGGGCCTATGCTCCCAGCTTAACAATCCTTTATTCAGCAACTGGTGGAGACAGAGGCAAAGACCAACATCTGAGCACTGGATTGAGCTCCTGAAGTCCAGTTGAAGAGTGGAAGGTATTAGAATATGAGCAAGGAGGTCAAGACCATAATGAGTTTACTCAAGAAGCAGTTTGCCTGAACTAGTTGGAGCTCACCGACTCAAGCCAGACTTGGAAGGAAGGAACAAGCATAGGACCAAACTAATTCCTCTGAATGTGGTTGACAGTTGCGTAGCTGGGGCATAGTGAGGGGCCACTGGCAGTGGTATCAGGATTTATCCCTACTGCATGTATTGGCTTTTTGGGATCTTTTTCTCTTTGGAAGTATACTTTGCTCAGCCTATATATAGTAGGGAGGGCCTTGGACCTTCCACAAGGCAATGTGCCTTCCCTTTTTGAGGATTAGATGGGGGTGGTTTGAAAGGGTGTGTATAGGTAATGGGAGGAAGGGAAAGAGTAGGAACTTGGAATGATGTATTTTATTAAAATCTAATAAAAAAGACTACAACAAATGCAGACCTCCCAGTGATATCAAATGAAGAAGGACATTGCAAGATGCAATAAGATTAAGCACAAACCCACATATCAAGACTAGTCAAGGTAACCAAATAAGAGGAACAGGGTTCCACAGGCAGGCAAGAGTCAGAGACACCCCCACTCCTACTGCTAGGAGTCCAACAAAATACCCCAAGCTAGACAGTCACAGCATATATACAAAGGGATTATGCAGAGACCCATGAAAGTTCCTTGTTTGCCCATTCAGTCTCTGTAAATTTCTACAAGGCCCCCAGCTGAGTTGATTCAGTAGGTCATGTCTTCCTAGTGTCCTCAGCCAATATGGCTCCTACAATCCTTCTTCATATTTTGTAGCGTTCCGCAAGCTCCACCAAATGTGTGGCTATGGATCTCTGTATATGCTTCCATCAACTGCTGGAGGAAACCTCTCTAATGGCAACTGGGCTAGGCACTCATCTATGAGTATAGTAGAATAAGATCTGGAATGATTTCATTAACTTTCCTTGTCAGTCATGTTTGGTTTTGCCCTTATTAATCCTGGAAGCAATTACTAAAATTCTCGTAATCAAAAGAAGCCACAAACCAGATGGTTTTAGTGCTTAAGTCTGTCATACTTTCAAAGCATAATTAAGTCCAATGCTCCTCAGATTATTTCACAAAAAAGAAACAGAAAGGACATTTGCCAATTCATTTATGAGGCTGAAGTTGCGCTGATACCCTGATACATAAAAACTCATTACTCCACAAAGTACTGGAAAACAAATCCAAAAATACATGATACCCTGATACATAAAAACTCATTACTCCACAAAGTACTGGAAAACAAATCCAAAAATACATGATACCCTGATACATAAAAACTCATTACTCCACAAAGTACTGGAAAACAAATCCAAAAATACATCAAAAATTCATCCACCATGATCAAGCAGGTTTTATTCCAGAAATTCAAAAATGATTAAACATAGAGGCATCTGTCAATGTAATCTATCATATAAACGAATTAAAATACAAAATCCACAGTATCATCTCATTAGATCCTAGTAAGTCTTTGACAACATTCAGTACCTCTTCATGACAAAAGTTTTGGAGAGATTAGGCATACAAGGGACATCTAAAAACATAATAAAGTCAATATACAGCAAGTGAACAGCCAACATCAAGTTAAATAGAGAGAAACTCAAAGCAATTCTACTAAAATCAGAACCCAGACAAAGCTGTACACTCTCTCTGTATCTATTCAACACAGTACTTGAAGTTCTAACTAGCAGAATAAGATAACTAAAGGAGATCAATGAGATACAAATTGGAACAGAAGTCAAAATTTCTCTATTTGAAGATAGTATAATAACATATTTAAGAAACCCTAAAATCTCTACTAGATAACTGTTACAACTGGAAAACACCTTCGGCAACATGGTTGGGTAGAAGATTCATAGAGAATTCTTTTTTTTTTTTTGCTGTTTTTTATTCTTTTTCATTCAAAAATTTACACTTCCTCCCCTCCTCCCTTTTCCTCCCTCTCCCCCACTCAACCTCCTCCCTCCTCAAGAGAGGGCAGGGAACCCTGCAACATGGGAAGTCCAAGACTACATCCAGGCTTAGGAAGCTTTGCATCCAAATAGACAAGGCTCCCCAAAAGCCAGTACATGCAGTAGAAACAAGTCCCAGTTCCTTTATCAATGGCTTCTCAGTCAGCCATCCCTCATCCATAGACACCATGTAGGCATAAACTGTGACCTAAAGAACCACAGATGTTTCTCACTAATCACAAGACATAATAATCTGATACAATTTCCCACCCCTGTTGACTGTTGATATCCTGTTTTCCACCTCAGAGGGTGCTGATAGGAAGGGTGGAGTGACGTCATCTTATGACGTGCCATGTTCCCCTCAGCAGAGAGAAATGAATTTCATGGAAGCACAGGAGATGAGGGCCCAGAGGGTGGTGCTGACCAGGCCTGAGGTGTGTGAGCTGTGACTGGTGTGATCTTCCTGTTTGACTGTGGACTCAGGGTGCTATCTGTACCTTAGGTGTAGGTGACACTGAGGCATGGGGTCAGAGGTAACAGACTTCTCCAGCCTGGTGTGAAGACCTACTGGTGCCTGGCTCCTTTCTTGTAAGCAGCATTGGCATCT
Organism: Chionomys nivalis; assembly: GCF_950005125.1. Taxonomy (NCBI): domain Eukaryota; kingdom Metazoa; phylum Chordata; class Mammalia; order Rodentia; family Cricetidae; genus Chionomys; species Chionomys nivalis. The sequence goes on along the minus strand of NC_080086.1, from coordinate 191,923,263 downwards.
TCAGGCCACAGTGAAGGCTCTGGGCCCCTCTCAGATCGCTGCTGAGCAGTGTGTCTGTCATCTGAACTGCCTCCTTTTTCCAGTGCTTCTGTCCTTCCAGGTGGTCCTGATAGGTCTGCAGCCTTGACCCTCAGACCTCACAGTCATGCATAGAGGGTGGCTTGGATCCCGCCTTGGGCTTCAGAACCTATCCAGTATGGCAGCATGTGTCTGGTAAAGCTGAGGTTCCAGGGCCCGAGGTCTTGTCTGAGCCTACTGGAGCTGAATGGGATGAGTGCTGCTTCGACATGGCCACTGGGACTCTGGTGGGTGATCCGAGCAGTGGGACCATGGGCCTGGTGCTCAGAGTGAGTCTGCACCTGGCTGCTCCAGTGTGTCCTCACAGCTCTTGATCCCCTTTGACTCTCAGCTGCTGGTGGGTGTGTGCAGTAGTGGCCATAGCTTCATGCTGCTCCTTCTGGTGCTTGGACTTCTGACCTGGTGTTGCCAGAGCACGGCCTCAACCCCGACACCTGGCATGTATTAGATCTTACTACCTAAATATATCTCTTTACATCTCAGAAAAGTTGTAGTCCCAATTCAACTAAAAATCAAAGCTTACTTTGGAGTTGGAGCATGGCTCTCTTCTTCTCTAAACCCAGGTATGCTGTTAGAAAAAGTTTCAGAATTTCTGTCTCATATCAGAAAAACCACCTGGTGTGGGACAGAAGAAAACTAAAAATCTAGGGACTATTGTTGTCAAAACTGAAAATTCTATTTCATCCTTACTTATTTTTGACTATTTGGTATCTTTTTTTTTTGCTAAGCAACTTAAGTATATATAGATAGACTGATAGGTAAAATAGAGAGGTAGATAAATATGTAGATAGATAATAGATGTGATATACATATATATATTCAGTAAAATATTATTACATTTAAACATAATTATCTTATTTTTAATTATTTGTAAGTGTATATGTGCCTATGTGTCTTCATGGATGGTCCTGCCTACTCCTCTCAACAATTCAGTGACTTTCTGGCATTTTGGAAGATTTCCCATACCACTGGTATCCCTGCATTCCACAGGGACAAGCCATTGTGGAGAGACCAACAGAGTTCTTAAGGAGCTGTTGGACAGGACTTTCTTACCATAGGCTATGAGCGATACTCATCTGACCTTAACAGAGGTCCTTTTCATATGAGCTTTCTCATGTTTGATGACAAGGGGCTCATACCAGCTTACAAGCACTGGGCATCCCTGCCAAGGAACATACCCCTGCCCCTGGTGAGATGGAGAGGTCCTAACTCCCTCCAATGGCAACCACTAACTCCCATGCTAAGCTGTGGGAGAGGGTATCCTTGAGTTTTCCCTCAGACTGCCACAACACCAATATGGATCCTGGTAAGAGATGTACGCCCAGTCACGGATCAGTCTGCTACCATCAGGGAGGAAATAGCCCAACATGGTAAACATATATACTCCCCATTCTTGCTCCCATTGCCTCCCTCAACAAATTAATTTATTAAAGGGAAAGGTTATCGCCTTTGACTATTCATTTTTGGTTTTGGCATAATATAAAAAGGCTGTTGGATCACCCTTGGATGCTCACATATGGTGGGCTGGAATTGTTAATCTTTATTCTCTTTAAATGTCTCATGCAGCAGCTCCAGGGTCAGTGGACAACTAATTTGTCAATGGTTCTTGGCATCCTTCTTGCAGTGCTCCACAGGAGGTTTTGCATGCCTGTAATTCAAAAGGCTACCGCTTATTCCTCCAACCCTGGCAGCTGTTCAGGAATGAATGCTCTTCTATAAGTTGTAGTCATTAACAGGTAAAAACTTTTTCATCAGGCCAATCATGTAGGAGGTTCTTCTGCCTGTGTTGCATTCATTGCTTGAATAAAGAAACTACCTTGGCCTTTTGATAGGACAGCACTCAGGTAGGTGAAATAGACAAAACAGAATGCTGGGAAGAAGGGCAGAGTGACAGACACCATGAAACTCCTGCATGAGACTGATGCTGGTTAAAATCTTTCCCGATAAGCCACAATCTTGTGGTGTTACACAGATTGGTAAAAATGGGTTAGATCAGGATGTGAGTATCGGCCAAGAAGAGGCTAGAAATAATGGGTCAGGCAGTAATTTAATTAATACAATTTCTGTGTGGTTATTTCGAGGCTAAGCTAGCCGGGCAGCCCACTCTCTCTTACAACAGGCCAATCTAAGACAGAGACAGTGCAGTTTCTGAGCCCTCCTGAGACTGGGTCAAAAAAGCCTGAAAAAACACCTCTGGTTCCTATGTGCCCATGTAATGAATAATAAAAGGGTGGTTATGTAGAAAGTTAAGGCCTACCAGGCTAAAAGGAGCCAACCTGGAATTTGCCTGGTGATGTCAGAAGTCCTTCCTGTGTTTAACCAATAAGGAAAAAACAAGTGGCCTTTCCTGAGTGCCTAGCAACAGGCACTTTCAGAGGATCAAATCATACCTAGCCATTGAGGGAAATGCATGAGATGTCAACTGTCAATGAATCAGAACATTTGAGTGCTGGGGAGGGTTATAAGTTTTTTCACCATTGTTAAATAAATGAGTCTGCTGTGAGCCTTTGCCCTGACTCCCAGTGTCTGCTGTCCTTGACATCACATCTTTTCACTCCTTCCTCCAAGGAAGATTTTAGGGTCAAGCAACCCACAGGGTCACCGAAGACGATTGGAAAACATCAATATTTAAATTATGATTCATAACAGTATAAAATTATAGGTATGGAGTAGCAACTAAAATAATTTTATGGTTGGGATCATCACAATATGAGGGGCTATATTAAAGCATTGCAGAATTATTAAGGTATATATTAAAGCATTGCAGAATTATTAAGGTTGAGATATTGCTCTAAACCAACATATCTCTTTACCTCTCTTTAGCCTCTCTTAGGTTTCATTTAATTTCCTATCTGTTGGAAAAATTATATGCTCAGTTTGGAACATCACCCTAAAATGGCAGGTAAAAATCAAAAGTACAGCTCTATTTGCTATTACTTATGCTAATGATACTAAGAGACCAGTGCTATCATTTACATAATTTCTGTATTCTAAATAATGTACAAATGTTAGAATATTTGAAGACACTACAGTTTTCATGGTGTCAATATGCAGAGGATAAAACAAAAACTAAACTTGAGTTTATATTCATAATTTTATTTCACATGGATATTTGAAGCAGTGATAACAGTTTATTTTAATTACTCTGAAATTTAAATATTCTGTGTTTCCTACACGTTAAATAGCATGTTTTTAGCAAAACATTTAATTATTACAAAATGTGATTATGTAAGTCAAAGGGTCATTATCTTAGAAATATTTAGAAAACACTGTTTGAAAAGTACTCTTAGTTCTCAGAATGTTCCTGAAGTCAGGGCATGTGCTCTTTCGGTGATATTTTTGCTGTTGTCTAAGAAATGATTTTAAATTAAAATTTGAAAATCATGTTATGTCTAAAAGATCCTTAAAGGCCAGTGCTCCAGCCCTACTATCCGACATGCTATCAGGGAAGGTCTGCAGTTGAGAAACAAATAGAAAAAGAACCAGTCTTCCTTGGATCCCTGCTTAGTTGATGCAAACACTTGGAAAACCTACATTACTATAAAAATCAGGAAAACCCTGTCTTTCACTGCCCTTATCTCTCTTCTCTCCTCAATTTTGCCACCTCATTTAGAGTAATGTTGAAGACACCTGATCTAAGCATAAAAATATGGTTTTCCCTGTTTAGGATTGTATGTTTAGGTGGGCTGAAAATTTGCCTTGGGGAGGAAGCAATTATATTATCATCATAATTGAGATAAATCCAATGTTCTGTTAAGTTTTAGCATAAATATGATAAGTCTGTAGCAGGAAGGGTTTGCCAGTGTTAACAATGAACATATCTCTACCATTAACATAATGTGAAATTGAAAGACCTGAATAAATCCAGATCCCTCTAGCAGAAAGAATAAATGCAAAAAAAAAATCTAACAGGAAAAATATAGCCAAAAATTTAGCAGGGAGAGAAGAACCAAAAATCTAGGTTAGCTGGTTCAGTGATTCTGTTCCAGGAACTAGCTGACCATAAAGTTAGATTATAATCTTATGGATATTCTTGAGAAATGTTGAGTTACCCCCCTTGTAATGATAACTGGTATTTTCAGAATTTTCCAATTATGCCCTCCCTTTGGGTTGTGGTTTCTTCCCCTAAATACCCCCTTTCCCAGCTACTCTGGATTGAATTCCTCTACCCCTGTGTGGGAAATGAATTTCGACCCCAGTGCACTGGTTCCTGTTCTGTCAATAAACCTTGTGTGATTGCAGCAAGGACAGTCTCTTGTGAGTTCCTGCGGAGGAGGAGGGCATGTTATCCTGACACTTGAGTGAGAGTCTCCCCACTTCTCGGGTCTTTCAGAATAAAATGGTAGTGATAAACAGTTCATTGGTAAGTTCAATTTGTTAAAAAGCTGATATAAATTTAAGAAATTCTGTACACGCTTTAATTTAGAACGCTGGACGTGAATGTAAAGTGTTTTGACTCACTATGTGATTTTGTCCTATGAGCTACATGGAGCAAATTGAAGAGTTTTCATTTTGAAGCCAGTATATACATATGTATGTATGTATATTATATGTAGAGGTATAGAAATATAGTATGTCATATTGTACGTACACATAGATATATTTTCTGTATATGTGCCTATAATATGTTCAGGATAATTCCATTTTCAACTATTTTTTAATCAGATTTACATATTAGTATCTATTCAAAAAGGCTTTTCCCTATTATTTTTAGAAAACTGTTTCCTTTAATGAATATGTAGTGTCCTTCCTCATTTTTTTCAATTAATTTTCTTTTGAAGTCTGTTTCTTAGATATTAAAATGGCTACACAAGCTTTCTTCCTTTCCAACTCTATACCTTGAGGTAATATCTATCCTTGATGTTCAAGTGTGTTTCTTCTATTCAGAAAAACAACAGGTCATATTTTCATACCCATTATGTTAATTTTTTTTAATTCAGAAAATGATGCCACTACTCCTAATACATTTCAATGAACAATAATTATTAATTCCTACTATTTTCTTGTTATTGTTGGTGATGGTAGTGATGAGGTGTGTGTGTGTGTGTTCTTTTGGTTGTGGTGATTCATTGTAGTAACCCTAAGACAGTCACTTAGCCAGACATGGATCTGGATATTACATAGAGTCCTGGAAACAATCTATAAAAATGAACAATCATAAGACATTGATACTAGTTATGTTTTAATCATGGTAGCTTCTGTAAGTAATGAATAACATCTTTAAACTAAAACTATCTTCTTTAATTGTATTATTACTGTATGGTATTAAAGTAAATAAAATAATCATACTGTGATGAATAATATTTATTGTGCAGTATGCCAATTTTGGTAAATATATAATAAAATAGTATTTAAATACATTGTCATTAATTACTTACAAAAATGAATGATGACTAAAAGTAAGTTTGTATAAAATAATATGATGTGGACATGTATTAAAGTCCTAGAAAATGCAATCAAAAATTGTGTTTCGCTATGTCTTACATAAATGTGGTTCAACAGTGACAACAACATAGTACAAAATAGCTTCTTAGAAAACAAGAGATGGGCTGTTGTGATAGCTCAGCATGTTATTATATCTGGTTCAAAGACTAAGGACTTGACTTATAGCCCAAAGATACAAATTAAAAAAAAAGAAAAGAAAAGAAAACAACTAACTCAATTGGCATCTGACCTTCACATGCCCAAACACACACACACACACACACACACACACACACACACTCACACATGGAGGCATGCACACACACAAACAATAGGTAAACATGATAAAAACAAATATAATTTAAAAATTGAAACTCACAGCATTTGCTGCCTGTATTAAAGTTTTTGAAATTTGTTATGAAACAAAGTAAAGTGTATTTTCTCTTCACCTTTACAAAGTGGCATGCATCTTAAAGTTAAGTGGATTCTCATTTTGGTGATAATTTCCAGTATAATTTAAATGCATAAATACTATTTATTAAATGAAGTATACTATATACTTAATGAAGTTTACTGTCTATGCTGTCTGCCGGAATTTTACCTACTCTAACATTTCTAGCCAAGATGCAGCTGTGATTCTATTAATCATTCATTAAGTGTACAATGATTCCTGTGATGGTGACAACAGGAACACCTACGGGGTAAATGTTTGAAGTTTAGGCTTTCCTGACTTCATTTCTGTGGGCTCATGTCCTGTAGGAAGTCATAATTACCCAAATGTTGATGTATTCTTTCAACTTCTCCTTCATTAAAGTATTGATGGATTATAAAAGACAGGTCTGTTGAGCATAAAACTTTTATAGAGAAAAAATAATTTCCTTTTGCTACTTAAAATGTAAATAGAGACTTTAAAACTCTGATTCCTAAAATAAGAGCCGTAGAATGAATGGTCCTTCAAAGTCACATCAATCAGGTCAATTACAAGTGCTTTGAAGTACATCGTTGTGGAAGGAGAGGTAAAATGGCCATTGAAGCAGGAAACAAAATGGGAAAAAAAAGAGGGGATTGAGAAAAGAAATGGAAAGAGAACAGATAAAACTAAGGGCCATTTGATGAGCCTTATTGAAACCTAATACAGTAGAAGCTTCCTAAAATATATACATATATGAAGGTGATCTAAATTTAATCACCAAAAACACAGGGGAGACAGAACACTAGGTAGGTATCTTGGATTACCAAAAGAAGCCTCTAATTTCACTAATGGGTTATATCTACTAGAGTTGTTGGACAAAGGAGCCCATGGGAACCCCCAAACAACCCGGGCTACTACCAAGGCTTTTAGTTGCTCTCTACAAAGTGACAGTAATGCCCTAATGTTGAAGATACACCTACATGACTCATTGCATATGGAGAGGTTGAGCTGGTGACTACCTTCATAGACTACTTACGCTATGGTACGGGGGGCAGTGAACAACACAGCAAAAAACCCTCTGATTTACACTGATGATTTTTCTGCAATATTCCTTGGTACAAAGCTTGTAGAAGCAACCAAACAACATGGGATTGGATTTAAACCTTACTAAATTCCATGAGAGAAAACCTATGCCCAACACTGCCCAGTCAGTCAAGAACAAGAAAATAAATAAGTCAGAGACCTAAGGGAAAACTAGATATTACCATTCTGCTAAAAGAACACAGAGCAAATGACTCAATGACATTGTTATATTCATAGATCAACGCCTTTCTCAATCATTGTCAGATAACTTTCCTCCTGTAGTACATGTGAACACATACAGAGATCTACCATGGGGCAATATGCAGAGAGTGAAAGACCTTGGAAAAGTGAATGGGGTGTCTCCATAAAAAAAAAAAATCTTTCTCCTCGGGATTCAAGGAACATTGCAGAGGAGGAATCAGAAGGAGTGTAAGAGTATAAGAACCCACGGCAGTGGAAGACCTCAAGGAAACAAGGCTTTCTAAACCTAGAAAGACCAACATACTTATGAACTCACAGAAACTGTAGCAACCTGCAAAAGGCTTACATATGTCTGAGCAAGATGGAATCTTAGCACTGGGAGGGGAAGTGACTCAAAACCTTATCCCAAGCCATAACCATCTCTAATTGATAACTGCCTGGAAGTGAAAAATTAGTTTTCCCCAGTTGAGTTTCACTGATGATACAAACCACATTTAAGACCAGGCCCCATGCCCAGTATAGATGGTTGGTTAAAACAAACAAATAAACAAACTAACCAACTCAATGTGATTTTGGTGGTTCTTTGTATCATAATGATTTGTCAGGATTTTTTAAATTAAAACATACTTCCCCTGCATGGGAACTCTGTGTGTGGGAAGTCTCCGGAGATTGCAGAGGTATCAATCTTCTAGTATATTTTTTAAACAATGCATTTATATTTTTTCTTTTCTCTCCTCCAATTCTCCCAAGATCCTCAAACACATTTTATCCAACCAACTTTATATTCTTTCTCTAAAAATATAAAGCAAGAAAAACAAACAAAAATACTCCTGGATTGAGGTTGTTATATCTAATGGCATGCCTTTGGAGAAAACTGATTGTAATGGCTATAGTTGTCAATGTGACTATATGTGGAATAAACTACAACCCGGAAATGAAGGACACACCTGTGATTTGGATCTTTTTTTTTTTTTTGCAACCAACAAGCCTATTTATTTATTTATTTTTTTATTCTTTTTTAATTAAAATTTCCAACTGCTCCCCGTTTCCCATTTCCCTCCCCTCCCCCACACATTACCCCCTCCACCCACTCCCCTCCCCCATCCCCACTCCTCTTCTCCTCCCCCCAGTCCATTCCCCCTCCCTCTCGATACTGAAGAGCAGTCCAAATTCCCTGCCCTACAGGAAGACCAAGGTCCTCCCACTTCCATCCAGGCCCAGGAAGGTGAGCATCAAAACAGGCTAAGCTCCCACAAAGCCAGTTCATGTATTAGGATCGAAACCTAGTGCCATTGTCCTTGGCTTCTCATCAGCCTTCATTGTCCACCATGTTCAGGGAGTCCAGTTTCAACCCATGCTTATTCAGTCCCAGTCCAGCTGGCCTTGAAGAGCTCCCAATAGATCAGTTCCAATGTCACAGTGGGTGGGTGCACGCCTTGTGGTCCTGATTTCCTTGGTCATGTTCTCCCTCCTTCTGCTCCTCATTTGGACCTTAAGAGCTCAGACCATTGCTCCAATTTGGGTCTCTGTCTCTCTCTCGATCTATCGCCAGTTGAAAGTTCCTGTGCCATTCTCCTTGGCCTCTCGTCAGCTCTCATTGTCCGCCTCATTCCGAGAGTCCGGTTTTATCCCATGTTTTTTCAGTAGCAGTCCAGCTGACCTTGGTGAGCTCCCAATAGATCGGCCCCACTGTCTCAGTGGTTGGGTGCACCCCTCATGGTCCTGACTTCCTTGTTCATGTACTCTCTCCTTCTGCTCCTCATTATAACCTTGGGAGCTCAGTCCGGTGCTCCAGTGTGGGTCTCTGGCTCTATCTCCATCCATCGCTAGATGAAGGTTCTATGGCAATATGCAAGATATTCATCAGTATGATTATAGGATAGGTTCATTTCAGGTTCCCTATCCTCAGGTGCCCCAATGAACTAACTGGGGACATTGCCCTGGGCATCTGGTAGCCATTCCAAGTTCAAGTCTCTTGCCACCCCTTAGGTGGCTCCCTTACCTAAGGTATGAGTTTCCCTGCTCCCCTATCCAACCTTCCTTTATCCCCAATCACCCCGATTCCCCCAGTTCCCCTCATCCTCTCCTTCACACTTTTCTCTCCCCATCACCCCTCATCCCCATCCCACCCCACCCCCAAGATTCCAATTTTTTGCCCATCAGTCATGTCTATTTCCCATAGCTGGGAGGATATCTATATGTTTTTCCTTGGGTTTACCCTCTTGTTTAGCTTCTTTAGGATCACAAATTATAGACTCAGTGGCCCCTATCCATGGCTAGAAACCAATTATGAGTGAGTACATCCCATGTTCTTCTTTTTGGGTCTGGGTTACCTCACTAAGGATCGTATTTTCTATTTCCATCCATTTGCATGCAAAATTTGAGAAGTCATTGTTTTTTACCGCAGAGTAGTACTCTAATGTGTATATATTCCACAATTTCTTCATCCATTCTTCCATTGAAGGGCATCTAGGTTGCTTCCAGGTTCTGGCTATTACAAATAATGCTGCTATGAACATAGTTGGACAAATGCTTTTGTCATATGATAGGGCATCTCTTGGGTATATTCCCAAGAGTGGTATTGCTGGGTCCAGGGGTAGGTTGATCCCAATTTTTCTGAGAAACCGCCACACTGATTTCCAAAGTGGTTGCACAAGTTTGCAGTCCCACCAGCAATGGATGAGGGTACCCCTTTCTCCACAACCTCTCCAGCAAAGGCTATCATTGGTGTTTTTGATTTTAGCCATTCTGACAGGTGTAAGATGGTATCTTAAAGTTGTCTTGATTTGCATTTCTCTGATCGCTAAGGAAGTTGAGCATGACCTTAAATGTCTTTTGGCTATTCGAACTTCTTCTGTTGAGAATTCTCTGTTCAGCTCAGTGCCCCATTTTTTAATTGGGTTAATTATCATTTTATCGTCTAGTTTCTTGAGTTCTTTATATATTTTGGAGATCAGACCTTTGTCTGTTGCGGGGTTGGTGAAGATCTTCTCCCAGTCAGTAGGCTGCCTTTTTGTCTTAATGACAGAAAGCTTTCTTTACAGAAGCTTCTCAGTTTCAGGAGGTCCCATTTATTCAATGTTGCCCTTAATGTCTGTGCTGCTGGGGTTATACATAGGAAGCGATCTCCAGTGCCCATATGTTGTAGGGTACTTCCCATTTTCTCTTCTATCAGGTTCAGTGTGTTCAGATTGATATTGAGGTCTTTGATCCATTTGGACTTGAGTTTTGTGCATGGTGATAGATATGGGTCTATTTTCATTCTTCTACAGGTTGACATCCAATTGTGCCAGCACCATTTGTTGAAGATGCTTTCTTTCTTCCATTGTATACTTTTAGCTCCTTTATCAAAAATCAGTTGTTCATAGGTTTGTGGGTTAAAATCCGGGTCTTCTATACGATTCCATTGGTCGACTTCTCTGTTTTTATGCCAGTACCACGCTGTTTTCATTACTGTAGCTCTGTAATAGAGTTTGAAGTCAGGGATGGTAATGCCTCCAGAAGTTCCTTTATTGTATAAGATTGTTTTGGCTATCCTGGGTTTTTTGTTTCTCCATATAAAATTGATTATTGTCCTTTCAAGATCTGTGAGGAATTTTGATGGGATTTTAATGGGGATTGCGTTGAATCTATAAATTGCCCTTGGTAGAATTGCCATTTTTACTATGTTGATTCTCCCAATCCAACAGCAAGGGAGATCCTTCCATTTTCTGGTATCCTCTTCAATTTCTTTCTTCAATGCCTTAAAGTTTTTGTCAAATAGATCTTTCACTTCCTTGGTTAGAGTTACCCCAAGATATTTTAGGCTGTTTGTGGCTATCGTGAAAGGTGATGATTCTCTTATTTCTCTCTCTGCTTCCAGATCCTTTGTGTATAAGAGGGCGACTGATTTTTTGGAGTTGATCTTGTATCCTGCCACATTACTAAAGGCGTTTATCAGCTGTAGGAGTTCTTTGGATGAGTTTTTGGGGTCGCTCATGTACACTATCATATCATCTGCAAATAATGCAAGTTTAACTTCTTCCTTTCCAATTTGAATCCCCTTTATCCCCTTATGTTGTCTTATTGCTATTGCTAAAACTTCGAGAATTATATTGAAGAGGTATGGAGAGAGTGGACAGCCTTGGCGTGTTCCTGATTTTAGTGGAATGGCTTTAAGTTTCTCTCCATTTAATTTGATATTAGCTGTCGGCTTGCTGTATATAGCTTTAATTATATTTAGGTATGACCCTTGTATCCCTAATCTCTCTAAGACTTTTATCATAAAGGGATGTTGAATTTTGTCAAATGCTTTTTCAGCATCTAATGAAACGATCATATGGTTTTTTTCTTTCAGTTTATTTATATGATGGATTACATTGATAGATTTGCGTATGTTAAACCAGCCCTGCATCTCTGGTATGAAGCCTACTTGATCATAATGGATAATTTTTCTAATGTGTTCTTGGATTCGGTTTGCCAGAATTTTGTTGAGGATTTTTGCGTCGATGTTCATGAGTGAGATTGGCCCTTAATTCTCTTTCTTGGTTGGGTCTTTGTGTGGTTTTGGTATCAGAGTTACTGTAGCTTCATAAAAGGAATTTGGCAATGACTCTTCTGTTTCTATATTGTGAAATACATTAAGGAGAATAGGTATTAGGTCTTCTTGGAAGTTCTGGTAGAATTCCGCATTGAAACCATCTGGTCCTGGACTTTTTTTGGAAGGGAGGTTTTTGATAACAGCTTCTAATTCTTCACGACTAACAGGTCTATTTAGGTTGTTCACCTGGTCCTGGTTTAACTTTGGTAAATGGTATTTATCTAAAAAAGCGTCCATTTCTTTTACATTTTCCAGTTTTGTGGCATACAGGCTTTTGTAGTAAGATCTAATGATTCTCTGAATTTCCTCTGTTTCTGTGGTTATGTCTCCCTTTTCATTTCTGATCTTATTAATTTGCAAATTCTCTCTCTGCCGTTTGATTAGTTTGGATAGGGGTTTATCAATCTTGTTGATTTTCTCCAGGAACCAGCTTTTTGATTCATTGATTCTTTCAATTGTTTTCTGTGTTTCTATTTTGTTGATTTCAGCCCTCAGTTTGATTATTTCCAGTCTTCTACCCCTTCTAGGTGAGTCTGCTTCTTTTTTTTCTAGAGCTTTCAGGTGGGCTGTTAAGTCTCCAATGTGTGCTTTCTCTGTTTTCTTTAAGTGGGCAGTTAGTGCTATGAACTTTCCTCTCAGAACTGCTTTCATAGTGTCCCATAGGTTTGAGTATGTTGTTTCTTTATTTTCATTGTCTTCAAGGAAGAGTTTAATTTCTTTCTTTATTTCTTCCTTAATCCAGGTATGGTTCAGTAGTTGACTATTCAGTTTCCATGAGTTTGTAGGCTTTCTGGGGGTAGCATTGTTGCTGAATTCTAGCTTTAATCCATGGTGATCTGATAAGATACAGGTGGTTATTAATATTTTTTTGTAACTGTGGATGTTTGCTTTGTTACTGAGTATGTGGTCGATTTTTGAGAAGGCTCCATGAGCTGCAGAGAAGAAGGTATATTCTTTCCTATTTGGGTGGAATATTCTATAGATGTCTGTTAAGTCCATTTGATTCATTACCTCCATTAATTCTCTTATTTCTCTGTTAGGTTTCTGTCTACTTGACCTGTCCATTGGTGAGAGAGGAGTATTAAAGTCTCCTACTATTAATGTGTGCGGTTTGATGGCTGCCTTGAGTTTTAACAATGTTTCTTTTACGTACGTGGGTGCTTTTATATTAGGGGCATAGATATATTCAGGATTGAGACTTCATCCTGATGAATTGTTCCTGTTATGAGTAGAAAATGTCCCTCTCCATCTCTCCTGATTGATTTAAGTTTGAAGTCAACTTTGTTAGAAATTAGTATGGCCACCCCTGCTTGTTTCTTAGGTCCATTTACTTGATAAGCCTTATCCCAACCCTTTACTCTGAGTAAGTGCCTGTCTTTGTGGTTGAGGTGTGTTTCTTGTAAACAGCAGAATGTTGGATCCTGTTTTCGTATCCAATCTCTTAGTCTGTGCCTTTTTTTTTTTTTGGTTTTTCGAGACAGGGTTTCTCTGTGGTTTTGGAGCCTGTCCTGGAACTAGCTCTTGTAGACCTGGCTGGTCTCGAACTCACAGAGATCCGCCTGCCTCTGCCTCCCAAGTGCTGGGTTAAAGGCGTGCGCCACCACCGCCCGGCTAGTCTGTGCCTTTTTATAGGAGAGTTGAGTCCATTGACATTAAGTGATATTAATGACCAGTGGTTGTTAACTCCGGTCATTTTTTAAGTTGTAAATTTTGTGTGTTCCCCTTCTTTGTGTTGCGTTGGTGAAGGGTCTCTAGTTGTCTGAGATATTGTGGTCATTGTTGGACTCCTTGGTTAGTGATTTTCCTTCTATTACTTTCTGTAAGGCTGGATTTGTGGCTACGTATTGTTTAAATTTGTTTTTATCCTGGAAAATTTTGTTTTCTCCATTTATAGTGAACGAAAGCTTGGCTGGGTATAGTAGTCTGGGCTTGCATCCATGGTCTCTTAGTTTCTGCAGTACATCTATCCAGGACCTTCTGGCTTTCATGGTTTCCATAGAGAAGTCAGGTGTAAGTCTGATAGGTTTACCTTTATAAGTAACTTGGCCTTTTTCCTTTGCTGCTCTTAGTATTCTTTCTTTATTCTGTATGCTTTGTGTTTTGATTATTATATGGCGAGAGGATTTTTTTTTTGATCTAGCCTATTCAGTGTTCTGTATGCTTCTTGAACCTTCATAGGTATATCTTTCTTTAGGTTGGGAAAGTTTTCTTCTATAATTTTATTAAATATATTTTCTGGACCTTTGAGCTGCGCTTCTTCTCCTTCTTCTATTCCTATTATTCTTAGGTTTGGTCTTTTTATTGTGTCCCATATTTCCTGAATGTTTTGTGATGAGAATTTGTTGGCCTTGCTGTTTTCTTTGATCAGCGTGTTTATTTTCTCTATGGTATCTTCAGAATCTGAGATTCTTTCTTCTATCTCTTGTATTCTGTTGGTTATGCTTGCTTCTGTAGTCTCTATTCGTTTACCTAGATTTTCCCTGTCCAGCTGGCCTTCTGTTTGTGTTTTCTTCTTTGCCTCCATTTCAGTTTTTAAGTCTTGAACTGTTTCCATTATCTGTTTGATTGTTTTTCCTTGGTTTCCTAGGGTATCATTCACTGATTTACGCAATTCTTCAAACTTTCTGTTATACTTCTCATCCATTTCTATAAGGGCATTTTTTACATGTTGTTTAAGGGCGTCAATCACTTTCATAAAGTCAATTTTATCTACCTCTTCATGATTAAGGTGTTCATGTCCACCTGTTGGGAGGTCGCTGGGTTCTGGTGGTTTCATATAGTTTTTCAGATTGTTAGGTGAATTCTTGCATTGGCGCCTGCCCATCTCTTTCTCCGAATGCTCCCCTCTGGATGTTCTTTTACCGGATCAGGTCTCCTTGCCTACTGATGTACCTTCCCAGTGATGGCTCTCTGCAGTGCTAGCTCTCCTGGTGTTCTAGTGATGTCTCTCCTTGCTTGTTGCAGGCAGGCCAGTGAAACAAAGGAAGTCTCGCCTGCCTACTTGCCCTGAGGATTTGCCCCCAGCACCAGACAGACTGAGCTGGATGGTGTTATGTGCCCAAAGAGGAAAGGGGACAGATGGAAGAAGGTTTCTGGATGCAAGCTGGGTGGGACAAGAAGAGAGAGGCAGTATGGGTGGGTAGAGCCCCTGCAGGGAGCCCGGGGAGTATAGGGAGGGGGATGAGGAACTTCAGAGTTCCCTGTCCAGGGCTGCTTCCGCCTCCGCTGGTCACAAACTCACCGCACTGCTGTCTCTCCTGGTGCCGAGATCAGATCTCCGTGCAGGTTGGGTGTTCGTAAACAAAGCGCCTACCTTGGTTGGTGCAGGCAGGCCAGTGAGACAAAGGAGGTCTCGCCTGCCTACTTGCCCTGAGGATTTGCCCCCAGCGCCAGACAGACTGAGCTGGATGGTGTTATGTGCCCAAAGAGGAAAGGGGACAGAAGGAAGAAGGGTTCTGGATGCAAGCTGGGTGGGACAAGAAGAGAGAGGCAGTATGGGTGGGTAGAGCCCCTGCAGGGAGCCCAGGGAGTATAGGGAGGGGGATGAGGAACTTCAGAGTTCCCTGTCCAGGGCTGCTTCCGCCTCCGCTGGTCACAAACTCACCGCACTGCTGTCTCTCCTGGTGCCGAGATCAGATCTCCATGCAGGTTGGGTAGTTCGTAAACAAAGCGCCTACCTTGGTTGGTGCAGGTGGGCCAGTGAGACAAAGGAGGTCTCGCCTGCCTACTTGCCCTGAGGATTTGCCCCCAGCGCCAGACAGACTGAGCTGGATGGTGTTATGTGCCCAAAGAGGAAAGGGGACAGAAGGAAGAAGGGTTCTGGATGCAAGCTGGGTGGGACAAGAAGAGAGAGGCAGTATGGGTGGGTAGAGCCCCTGTAGGGAGCCCGGGGAGTATAGCGTGATTTGGATCTTGAGGCAGGAACACAGCATGCCTTTGACCCACATCTTGAGGTGATACAATACATGCCTTTAATGCAGATTTTGAAACAGGAAGGCACACCTTTTATCTGAGCCATGCCTTCTGCTGGAAACCTATACAAGGACAATGATATAAGAAATATTTCATGTGTTCTCTGCCTCATTAAGGCACATCTATTTCTTCAATGGCATTGAAGCTTACATGTTTGGGATTCCAGAATATAAAGAAGATCTGTTGAAACACCTAGCTTTGCGGGACTGAGCAACTACTAGATTCTTGAACATTTTTGGACTGTAGCTTGTAAGTCATTCCAATATATATACACACACACATACATGGAGAGAAAGAGAGATCTCCATAAGTTCTATTACTCTACAAAATCTTGACTAATATACTATATTGATATTCATTTCCTGGTATGCATCAATTTCAAATAGCTTTTTGGTTAGCCAGTGGGATATTGTTTCCACTTCACTACCTCACTACTGAGATGTTGTTTAGTTTGAAATCATGCAGGTCTTGTGTGTGCTATCACAGTCTTTCTTAACATATATATATTCTTTTGCGTCTAGAAGATGCTATTCTCTTGGAGTTGTCCATCACCTCTAACTCTTAAAATGTTTCTACCTCCTTTTCTACAAAGAATCCCAAGCCTTGAGGGGAGCCTCTACATAGAACTAAGTTGCTCTAAACTCTTCCACTATATGGACATTTTCCCGTTGTGAATGGCTTTGTTAATTACCTTATATTTCAAGGAGAAGCTTCACTGGTATGGATTTAGTAATGCTTGGCTCTATTAATATTAGTAACAAGTCATTTGGAGTTATGTAATTTCCATGTTCCATTAGCAGAATGATAGTAAGTTTTCCTTTTGGCTTAGAACTCATCTATTTTCAGAACCCTGGACACTTTATCAGTGTCATGTATGGATTCCAACTCATGGAGTGGACTTTAAATATAGTCCAAGAAGTGATTGGTTAGTTCTATCACATTTTATGCTAGTATATACTGTGGTCTGGACAGATTTAAACTATTGCTTAGAGAAGACATAGTTGTAACTCTAGATATTATGGAGTGACAGGAATTTACACATAGGTTATGTCTTTCTAAGCCTAACTTAGCATTACCTAGGCTTTCTTAAACATTTCTCTGGATGCAAGGATTGAATCACAACTAGTACATCCCCTTTCTCTATCTGCTAGTAGCTGAGGCAGCTATGATAGAGCAATGTAGTCTTTTTCTTAAATTTTGTTTTTAGATTACTAGAATTAAAACAACAATCTATTCCTTTTTCTTCCTCAAAACACTCCCATATTTCTCACCTTGCTCTCTTCAAATATTTGGGCTCTTTTTTCCTTACTTGTAGCTATATGAATATATGTACTTATGTAAGTATATATAGATATATACATGTACGTATGTATGTATGTATATTTCTCATTGTAACTTCCTCAGTCTGTATAATGATTTTTGTTTGTATGTTTACCTGATTCTCTACAACCACTTAGTTTTCCATTTACTTTATTACATATGCATGTTAAGTCACTGTCAAGAGTTACACTTGATAAATATTATCTATTTAAGTCAGTAATTACTCCTTTTGGAGTCTGGAGTGGATTTTTTTTTTCATTTTTAAACTTGTTTCCAAGCACTTTGTGAATCAGATTTAATGACCAGATAAGTTGGTGTTATTCATTTGCATGAGAGAACTCCTTATATTTCATATGTACAAATTCTGTAGATAGGTACTTGCGTATTATTATATCTGCTTTTCAGGATTTCAAATTTATTTGGGATTTATTTATTTATTTGTAAAAAATTGGATCTTATTTAAAGGGTGGGGCAAACATGATCTCAACTCTTTAACCATTGCTTCAGTATAAAACTCAAATATATAAGCAAAAGTTACAAAGGCTTTTGCTATTGTACTCCATCACATGACCCCTTCATACTGGCCGTAAAACTTTCTCCCTTTATTCCTTCACATATTCCAGACAAACTCACACTTCAGGTCTTTTATTCTTCAGCTCTCTTCAGAAGAAAATATATTTATCAAGTCTAAGAAATATTGCAAACTTAGGCCTATAACTAGGACAGAGAAGCTGTACAATAATTGGCAGTTGAATTAATCATCTATGAATTGTATAATTAAAAAAATACTATAGACTTAATGAAACAGCACTACTTATAGGTTCCTTAACAAATTTCCACTATCATGTAAGTAGCCTATACACATTTTGGTTCTTTCTAAGGTAAATCAATCACTATTACAGAAGAAGATATTTTAAAATTACACAAATATAGATAGTTGGTATGACACTTGAAAATACAAGTATATAACCTCAGATAAATACAAAATGGAATCAATTTTATTTTATATAAACCACCAAACTTTTATATCCTGAGTCTTCTTGATCTTTTTTTTTTCTGTTAAAATGTTATTTTTATTTATTTATTTATTTGGTTTTTCGAGACAGGGTCTCTCTGTAGCTTTGGTGCCTGTCCCGGAACTAGCTCTTGTAGACCAGGTTGGCCTCGAACTCCCAGAGATCCGCCTGCCTCTGCCTCCCGAGTGCCGGGATTCAAGGCGTGCTCCGCCCGGCTATATTTATTTTTTAAAGAAACCAAAATTCTTTTTTTTCATTATACATACCCAATCCAAATTCCCATTCACTCCCCTCCTCCACTTACTCCCTCACCCCACCCATATCCACTCATCAGATAGAGTAAGGCACTTTGCTTTGGGGGAAGGACCGAGGCACTCCCTACTATATCTTGGCTGAGCAAGTTATCCATCCAAAGAGAATAGGTTACTGAAAGCCAGTACATGAAGTAGGGATAAATTCTGGTGACACTGCCAGTGACCCCTCAGTGTGCCCAGCCATACAACTGTCAACCACATTCAGAGGGACTAGTTTGGCCTTATGCTTGTTCCTTCCAGTCCAGTGTTTTGCCCCACTTTGGAGGGCCTAGAGAGCAGAGTGTTCTGCCCTGTGGCTCACCTCTTGGTCCTCTCTGTATTGTAGCAAGCTGTGTTTCAAAGTTGCTCCAAGGTTTCAGTAGGATTGTCCAGTTTGGTGGTGGGAAGGGACTAGTTGCTTTCAGGGTCTGGTAAATTGGGGTGTGTATTGGGGCAGCCTACATGCAGGAAACTCTCCCGTTGGTTGGCTAGAGAAGCCAAGGCAGTTGGTGGAAAGATCTGGAGCTTTGTTCCACTATGGAGGTCCTAGAGGTTGTGGTGTTCTGCCAGGTGGCTTCTCACTCACCTTTTGGTCCTCTCTATATTGTAGTAAGCAGTGTTTCAGAGTTCCACCAAGGTTGCAAGAGGAAAAGTGAGTTTGGAGTGGCATGGGGGTAGTAGCTTTGTATTGACAGAAGATTCTGTCCCACCTGGTCCTGCAGCCATTTAGTTCCAAAAACAAAAATAAAACAAAACAAACAAACAAAACACAGAGGACTACATTAGTTAACTGACCTTCAATATGGAGTCACTACTTTTCTCCTTTGTGTCTCAAGAGCTGTGTACAGATTATGATTGCTGCTCCCATTACATTTTATTCTACTTCCCTTATTCATGGATCTTCCTATATCAGTTTTATTATGAACAAATATAGGTGAAATATTTGTCTTGCTTTGTTTTGTACTCATCATTGTTCATAACAGATATTAGTAGGCAATTCATAAGATAATTCCTATGCAAAATAAAAGAATACATATAATTCTGTAGTGTAGGTAATCATCAGAGATGTAATGAGTTTCCAGAATATATCTAAAAAATATATGGGATAAGGATAACTTTATTCACATCTTTGCTGCAAATTGACCTTGTTTATATTATTTGTTTTAACAGATAAATACAGACTTGTGCAGCCCTTGTTGAAAATATTCACAGATTAAACAATATAGTGTTTTCATCACAAACTACCCAGCACTTGGGCATCAATTCTGTCATTGATCTCTGACACATTCCTCCCTACTGTAAACTGGCATTACCAAGTAGAGTAGAAAACAAAGGGTTCCTGATTCACACCATCCTCATTCTTATATCATCCCAGGCAAGGGCAGAGTAGTTCCTTGGATTCATGGAAATGTCCCTGATATGTGTAAAGGATTGCAATAGTCTTGTTTCAGCTAATTTCAATTAGAACCCCTGTGTGACGTTCTAGCTCTTATAGATGATTTTACCTCCAAAATAACTCCTTGTAGATTGTTTATACTTTTTCCTTATAAGGCTAAATAAGTATACTGGAGTTTCCTCAGAAATCGCAGGTAGATTTTATTTGAAGCAATGGAAATCAATAGACTCTGAGACAAAGTTTCTCAATGTAAATACTTTTACTCGGAAGACTTTTAGAAATGTGCTATAAAGTTTAGAGATCTTATATTTCTTCATCATCACATAACATAAAAGTCTAGATTTAGTAATTAAAAATTCTAAATTTATTAATGTATAAACACAGAAATGGAGAACTTCCAACTTAATTATATAAACTGTTCCCAAGATTTTGATGATAAATGTAAAGAGCTATAGTAAAAGACATTTTCATTAGATTCTCAAGTGTTTTAAGAAAAGTTATATCAGTAATAATAACTTCTAAATGTTACAATTACCATACTCACATAAACATAATTGATTACTACTTTCCTTCTCATTAGTAATGCCAACAGATCTTCCACATGTAAAAGTAGGAGGAAATACTAATTGGTCATCACAGAATATAGAAAAATATAAATATATTGGTAACCATATAATGATGCTAATACTATGTTCAGTGACAACCACTTCAGATCATGTAAAAATCCCTCACTCTGTATTTCACTTTACAAAACTTTAAAAAAAAACCAAACAACTCATTTTGCCTTATCTCCAGCCATTGTATAAGTTCCAGTTTAGCATCTAATACTTGAAAGAACAACTTATAAATGGTTTGCTTTGCTGTTTGTATTTCACATCTGGATTTCTGTCTTTCATATGTACCTGTAGAAAGAGATACTAATATTACCAATAACCACATAAATGTTTCCCACTATTTCTCCAGCTGTATTTTAGATTAAATATGATAACCCCATTGTCTTGAAGGTCCCCTTTTCATGAATTATTTGACACAGTTGTTTCAGTCCTAACAAAGAAGACTGAGTAAAGTATACAACATCAGCAAATCCTGGAAATTCAATAGATTTACAAAGTTAGGTTCTTATTTGCACATGTCAAATTCAATGTGTGATTGTGAAGCAGACTTCTGTGCTTGGAGCATACAATCAAGAATATTGAAGCAGATACATTAACTTTGTATTATTTTGCACCAATTAATTTTTATTAGCTTATGTTTAGAATAAAAACTGATGTATTTCATTGGGTGATTTTAGTTATTTATTAACAGTCACACATGAGCATACACATGCACAGAGAGCACTGTACCTTGATCACATCCTCATTCTACTATGTTAATGTATTATTTTCTAGTACATGGGTTCACTGTCACACAGGGAACCAATTTTAGACATTTTTTTTCCACAGGGCAAACTTTCTGTCAGCTAGACAATTCATAATTATATATATTATAATGAGTCTAATTGTGCTCTATGATTCTGATAGATTACTGTGCCACAGATATAAAACTTTGAAAATTACTGAGATACTTTTGTGTGTTTTAGACTTTTGTTATCTTCTCTAATTCCAAACAAGCCCTTTATTTATGAAAATTAATTTACCTAGATAAACTTATATTAATAAACTTTATCTGCAACAAAATCTAAATTGAATGAAAAGCTTAACCTCATTTCATCAGTTATAGAATAATATTAATTTATTGGTATGTCCATGCAGCCTCACCGATCATTCCCATTGTTATCCCATTCTCCATAACGTTTCAAATGCATCTTGTAGGGTTCCATTTATTTCATAACATTTTATCAAGGATACTAAGACATGATATAGCATTCAAAATAGACATGTGCAGCAATAGTTTTCTGTATTTCTTTCAATGTGATACATCTTCAGTCAAAATCTTTTGATGTCTATGTACTGAAAATATCCATTCTGATAAGATAAATATTTTATTTCATCTTATTTATTTTATCTTATATGTACACGTGTCCTCCAACTGTATCTATGTGCCTCAGAGGACAGAAGACATCAGATTCTGCAGAACTTCAGTTCTAGTTACTTGGTGTGGGTATGAGAATTGAACACAGAATGTCTTCAGATGCTTCAAGTGAGCCATCTCTTCACCTCTAACAATGTCTTTTTGAAATTTATTTTTATTGAGCTCTACATTTTTCTGTGTTCCCCTCTCTGCCTCTGCCCTCTCCTTCAACCCTCTCCCAAGGTCCCCATGTTCCCAATTTACTCAGAAGATCTTGTCTTTTTCTACTTCTCATGTGGATTAGATTACTTATGTCTCTCAGTGTCCTCATTGTCTTTTATAATTGGAAATGTTCATGCATGAAAATAAGTCATTCCCCTACTCCAACCCCTCCATGTTACCTTTATGATGTCCCACACTCAACTACATCTTATTTTCTAATATTTTTAAAAAGATGTATCTCTGAAAATGTCTAAGTCTAGTTCTTTCAGTACATTCATAAGTATAGGCCTGACCACCAGAACATGAGCAATCTGTTGCAGTCCAGGCTCCTCACAAAAAGTTACGCCGGGCAATGGTGGCGCATGCCTTTAATCCCAGCACTCGGGAGGCAGAGGCAGGCGGATCTCTGTGAGTTCGAGACCAGCCTGGTCTACAGAGTAGTTCCAGGACAGGCTCCAAAGCCACAGAGAAACCCTGCCTAGAAAAACCAAAAAAAAAAAAAAAAAAAAAGTTACGCCCTCTCCTGTAAACCATCTACTTATTACTTGTGGCTCCTCAACTAGGTGTGGAATCTTGTGCGCCCTCCACTGTCCATACTGGGATATTGAGTACCATGATCTTGTGTGGACATAAAAGACAATCATAAGTGATGAGAGCTAGGGATTCAATATTCCTGTAATGACTAGAACAAACTATTTTATAGCGGTCTTCTTTGTCTTCTGTACCTTGTGATTTTCCCCCTTCCTCTTTTTTTCAAAGTTATATCAAATCATTTTTATTTCTGGTTCCTTTTACAACGAAATGTTTATTTTCGTTCATATAATTGCTGTTTTCTTTTGAAATGTGATCATTCCATGTTATTATATGCTAGATTTCTATTATTGTAAGATATGTTACATTTTTATTCACTTAGCTGTGAAACAAACTTTGAGCCATTTCTGAAATCTGGCTATTATAAATTGAGTTCACAGAAATGGCTGCACCTTATAAACCATGTATGGAAATGCACATGCATTTTCCTTTTTTGGCAGCAGCATTTTAGATTGCATTAGTTCTTTATTAGTGTATGTGTGACTGTGTCTGCAAATGCACACATATCATGGTTCATGTGTGGAGGCCAAAGAAGTCATTATACCTTCAGAGGGTAGAACAATATATCAGTCTTGTGTAATTAGTTCTTTTACCCTTTCACTCTTTTAGTTACCTAACCAGTCCAAGTATGTTTAATTTTGTAAAGAACTTAAAAGTACTGCAAACTAGTTGTTCTATTTTACACATTCACTGTAAATATCAGAGATCAGATGGTTACTCACAGTTTTTATTGATATTTAATTTTGCTGAAATATAAGTTCAAATATTTTTACAATAATATTACTTGATTGCTAGCTATTATAGCTCAGTTTGAAAGAAATTTTTACTTTATATTTTTGTGCTTTTGGATAAGTCTACATGGATATTTGTTTTCTAAGTATATTTTGGTTTAACCAATTCTATTTTAATATTTTTATAGTGACTTTAGAAAAGCACAGTTGAAAAGTTCAATTTGTTAATTTTATTTATGCTATGGTTCTTTCTATGCCATTTATATACAAATTTCAATATTTAATGGTATGCCTTATATGCATCTATCCTATTTGAGCTAAATTTTATTCAATGTTAGTTTTATTTCTAACTCATTAATATCTAATTCTTTTAATTCTGCTTGCAGAGAAAGCTATCTTTTCTCTACTGAATTTCCTTCAATGAGTGAAAATCATTTCAACAATCAGGCTTAAGTTCACTTTTCTATTGATCTATTTATGTATCTTGACACTAAGACCAAACTGCAAACTGTGGCATTACTGATAAATTTTGAATGTAAGTATTGTGATTCTTTCAATTTTGTTCTTTTTTAGAATGATTTTGGCTATTGGAGAAGCATTATGTTCCCATCTGACTTCTAGTCAGCTTTACAATTTTATCCACTCACATGCTGAGTTATTGATTTGACTTGCTGTGAACACAGATCAAATGGCTAGAATTGTCATCATAACACATTGACTGTTTCGGCCAAATAACATGATCTCACCCTCCAATTACATGAACTTTCTTTAATTATCCTAAGCATATTTTATTTGGTTTTGTTCAGTTCACATCCTGAAAAACTCTATAAAATTCGTTCTTAAGGTTTTATGTATTTTATACAATACAGAAAAGCTGTGTTTTTTTAAAAGTATAATTTCCAAATTTTTATCATCGGTATGGAGAGATCCAATAGCTTTTTATGTTTATGCATATGTAGGATGCCTATTAAACTAACAAATCCACAGAAATAACCTTACAAAAACAATTTCTGAGGATTTTATGCAAAGAGAACTATGCCCTATTTGAACAGAGTATGCTTATTTTCAAATGTTTTCTGTTGTTTTTCTTTGCTTTGTTTATAACTGATTTCCTATTTTCCTTGTTATTTTCTCTGTACTTTATACTACCTGTTTAATTCATCCTTAATTATTATTTCTGACATGGAAGTAGAAATATTGACTTGAGTCTGTGTGAGCTTGTGTTTGTAGAGGAGGCATCTGCTTGAACATGAGTGCATAAATGTAAGTCAGACATCAATTCTGTATTTATTCTTCTATTGATTGCCACGATATTAACTGAGACAGGGTCTCTATAACTAGAGATCACTGACTGGTGAAATGTTGGTGACCAGTAAGCTATGGAAACTTACCTGTCTTGGACCCTACAGAATTGGAGTTATAGATACTCTGCCATGTCTAATTTTTACATGGATGCTCAGGATCAAACTCAAACCCCTTGTGCTTATGAGGCAAGAATTTTATCAATGAGCTATCTCCCCATTTTTCTGACTTTTTAAATAGAAGTCATTAGTGTTCTTAATTTCCCCATATTCATGGTTCATTGGCCTATTTTACTGCTTTTTCCCCACTTTGTGTTATATTGTTGAGTATTTTTTGTCCAATACTTTTGTGCTTAATTGACAAATAACATTATGTATATTTAAAGTATCTGATTTGATATTATGTGTATTTATATATGTGTGTATATATGCATATGTGTATGCCTTTTGAAATTATTGGCACACATATACATATATTGTGAAAGGATTGACATAGCCAGTCTAATATAATAATTATCTCAAATAATAACTTTAATCCTTGTGAGGCATTTAAAATTTTTTCTCTTTGGAAATTGAGCAAAATATGACTTACTAAAAACATAATGCTATGTGGTAGATTTCCTAAATTTATGATAAATCTTGTACCTTTTCCAATAGTCATATTAGTTCAAATATTCTTTCTACACTGTACTCTTTGAAGTCCATTTCTTTCCTCTGAATCCCCAAGTAAGTGAGAAACATTCTTTTATGCTATGTTGAAACCTAAGTCCTTTTGTAGGTACTTACTTCATCTTACCACATTTTTGAATTGTCTATTGTATGCACAAGGTATGTCATGATACTTACTTATTCCTAAATCTGCCTACAATTATTGTTGTGTTTTCTGTCAATAAACAATCTCTTTTGGTATTTTGTTTTAAAAAGGAGACTTATATAACCCAGGCTGACCACAAATTTGCTGTGTATACAATAATATAATATGAGCTATGTATAACAATCCCATGCCTCTTCTTCCTAAATTCTGGATTAAGGGCAAAGAACATCAAACACATCTCATCTCTAAGAAATTTTGTTTGATGTTTTTACTTTTTTCATATTCTACATGACTTTGGAAGATACACCATACTCTAACAACTATTTTGCAGTTTTGTCTACTACTTCTATCACCTATCAATTCTCGTCTGCCTCTTTTCTCACTATGGATCATAATTTTACATCTTTTTATAAGCATGGCCATTTTTCCTGGATGCCAGACCTTTATTGGATGCTAAACTGAGTACATTAATCATATATGTGTTTAAAGGCTTTGAATTACTATAAACAGACTTGTTCTTCCTTTGGATGTATGGTTTACTTTTGTACTTTCCAGCATAAGAGCACATTCATGTTTAGCCTGTTCTCCTTTTCTAATAGTCTCCAGGGAAGCACATTGTGTGCTACTCAATGCTCTTCTAAGAAATCATTACTTGGAATTGTGAGGTATTCCAAGACCACCTTAGATCTTTCTGAGAGTTGGATAATTATCTGTTTCCATGATTTTTTCTTTAGCATTAGATATCGGATATTATATCATGCATATATGTACCAATACAGATGTAGAAAGAGAAACTGATCTAAACCAATTATACTGCTCACTATCCATGAAAGCATTGAATGGGGATTTCTTTGTTTATGAATTTATCAAAAAGCTCCTTACCTTCATGGCTGGCTAGAGTCTAGACAACCTTATCTTCTTAGATTTCCCATTTCATTTTTTTCAGCACCTGATATCTGCAGATTTTTCCTGGTTTCTTACTTATTACATTGTATCCTGGATGCACTCTATATCCAGGAAAGGACACACATGGAGTTCAGTCACCTTTCTCTGCTTTGTGAGATTCTTCTTCTTCTTCTTCTTCTTCTTCTTCTTCTTCTTCTTCTTCTTCTTCTTCTTCTTCTTCTTCTTCTTCTTCTTCTTCTTCTTCTTCTTCTTCATATTGTGCTGTGTATCTTAGAAGTAGTCCCCCATGTTTATCTCTGTGTTTGTTTGCTGTTCTTGCTGCTGTAAAGGTGCACTTAATATTTTATTGGTATATTTCAGAAAAAATAGGATTCGTTTTTTAAAAATATATTGCTATTAAGTAATTAAATACTATGTAATTTTGTGCAGTTTACCAAAGTTGTAGACTAAAGTTTCTGGCCTGTCTATTTTTACAGCCCTTCAGTCCCAAAGAAATACAGAGAGGCTTATATTGATTATAAACTGTTATAAACAATCTTAGGATTGTTATTAGCAAGCTCTTACAATTTAAATTAACCCATAATTTTTTAAATATGTTTAGCCATGTGGCTTGGTACCTTTCATCAGTGCAGCATTCTCATATTGCTTCCTCTGTGTTTGGGTGGCAGCTGCAGACTGAGCCTTTCCTCTTTCCAGAATTCTCCTAGTTATGTTGTCTCACCTGTACATCTGGCCTGGCTACTGGCCCATCAGTGTTTTACTAAACCAATACTAGTGACAAATCTTTACAGTGTACAAGAACATTATCCTACAATACTTCCCCTCTTGTTCTTTCCAAATCAAGAACCCCAAATCTAATATCCTTTGCTTATCTTTTTTTTCCTGACCACTATCAATAGTAACTTGTAACCCACACTCTAAACAAAAGCAAACATTCATAATCCATTCTTTGAGGAATGTGGGCATAGTCTTCTAGGCTACTCCATGCTGATTGGTGGTGCTAATAAACTTATGGGGACCTAAAGAAAAAATTAGGATTATAGCGTGTCCTGTCTGCAGTATTCTGTGAACCTGGATCATCTCAGTCAGTAGTCTTGAAGCTGTTC
This sequence comes from Chionomys nivalis, assembly GCF_950005125.1. Taxonomy (NCBI): domain Eukaryota; kingdom Metazoa; phylum Chordata; class Mammalia; order Rodentia; family Cricetidae; genus Chionomys; species Chionomys nivalis. The sequence continues at coordinate 191,895,808 of NC_080086.1, read as the reverse complement.
TGGATGTAGAACTGAGAGGAAACTGTAGCAGAGGTGCTTTGTAATGTTAGATCATCTGGGCCATTTAAAAAATCTTTGAAGATTTTTCAGGGGGTCCTCCTTGACCAAACCTTATTTTTCTTAGCCCAGAGTGAATCCAGAGCCTCTCATTTCCTGTGGAAATAAAAACATATTTTCTTTCCTAAGTAACATTTTTTTTATTTAAAATTTGAAAGCAAGACACTTTCAAGTTATTTATGTTGTATTAATCCAGCAACAGTTATAATCAAATGTCTTTTAGCAACTGTTGCTCCTTCTTCAGCAGTCAAACAACTGAAACAAAACAAAAACACAGTATCCAGATTTTCTGTGTATTTTCCATCTTTACATGGCTTTAATATTTTTCATTCCATTTTTATTTTTTTTAATTTTTGTTTTTTTGAGACAGTTTTATCTGTTTCTTTGGCATCCTGGATATAACTCTGTAAACTAGACTTGTCTGAAACTGACAGAGATCCACCTGCATCTTCTTCCCAAGTGCTGTGTTTAAAGGTATGTGCTACAATGCCCAGGCCTCGAACTCTTTATTAACCATAGGTTTTGACTTATCACAGGACATAATACAGGTAGGCTGTAAAACTAAGCTGAATGCACAGAGAAAGAAGGCAGAATCAGGGATATGCCATGCAGCTGCCGAAGGAGAAACACAACAGAACCTTACCAATAAGCCACATATTAATAGAAATAGAAATGAATTGATTTAAGAAATAAGAGCTAAAAGTATGTCTGAGCAATTGACCAAACAGTGTTGTAATTAATATTGTTTCTGTGTGATTATCCAGGTCTAGGTGGCTGGGAAATGAAAAGCAGTCTCCAATGACACAAAGCCAAAGTTTTGGGTAAGCCTATGATTTTCTCTCAAATTTATTGTGTTAAATTAAAACAAGCAAACACATATAACTATATTACTAAATATTGTACACTAAAACTTCTATTTTCTGGTAAGTACAGATTGACTCATTCATCATTGCATTTGTGCTTGCGCGTTTATGTGTGTGTATACGCATGTGTATATATGTGCATATATGCATGTGAGTTTGTTTAAATGTGTGTGTGTGTGCATGCATGCTACAATTTTGTGAAAGTTAGAGGACAAGTGGCCAGAGTCAGTTCTATTCTTCCATTATGTGGGTTCTAGGGTTCAAATTCTGATCTTTAAGCTTGCTTGCAAGTGCCTTTATCTCCTGAGTCATCTTGCAGATTTCAGTCATCTTCCAATGAAGCCTTCAGAAAAACTGAACAGTTAGTTAATTTAAAACATTTAAGTAAAGTTTAAGAAGTATTTGAAAAACAAAGAGAAAAAGAGGTAAGAGAAAACTGAGGAGTTTTAGCATTCTATTTTAATGGTTATACAGACTCTTTGGAGCAATTTGTGGAGTTTCTGCTTTTAATCAGGCAAAGTAGAATTCCTTTTAAATCTTTAAGAAAATCTTGCATTTTTACTGGATATATTTATGAATGTTAAATATAACAATACGTGTTTGATATTGAGTTATGACACTCATATTTGGCGTTATTGGAGTCAGAAGAAAATGGCTACAAGACCAAGTGTAAGAAATACAAAATTTATTTCTGTCTATCTGGAGTTACCTCTTATCTGGCTGATTAAATGGAATCACAAGGTGTTTCTAACAATTCTTTCTTTGGGTTAGAAATAAATGATTTAAAAAACAAATCCCTTCCATTGTATATTGGTTTGAACTTGTTAAGAGTGATATTTTACCTAAGGCTTTAGAAAAGTATGTTAGTGGGAATGCAATTTAAATAAATGAATACAAAATGTAAGTATTTAATTTTTTTTAAAAAAGCTGAAATTGCAGCTTTGAGTTTTTCTTTCTTCTTTTCTTTGTGCTTATACCTGCAAAGACCCCTGTGGATTAAATAACTAGTGTGTATACACTAATAAAAATCCCATTAAATTAAATGGCCAGTAGGCATGTGCAATGTCCTGTCACAATTTCAGAAGACAGTTTGTTACCAGACACCCTGCTATGAACATTTTCTTTTATCAGGGTTAAGAAAAACATTTATAAAAATCTATTTATTTCTATTTTAAAAGTTCAGAGTATCCTGGAAATGGTGACTTTATAATTTTTCTCCTCCTGGGAATGGTTGGGTGGATCCACCTCAGGCACAGTACAGAATATCCTATAGCAAATGTATATAATCAACAGAATTGGTCAGTAATTTTCATTTCCTCAGCTATTACTTCTTTCTTCCATTTGTGAGCAACAAAAGTGGCAATTCAGTGCATATTATATTACACGAAAGTGTTTATAGAACACACAGCACCTGTGTTCCGCTTGAAATGATTTCAAAAGTATAGAAATAGTTTTTTTTCCTTGCAAATGTTCTCTGCCTCCTTTAACTCTTCTACAGTATGAATAGGAGTTCATGCTCCGCAGAATACCTCAGCACAGTGCTCAGTCACACTTCTAACCATGGTCTGAATGAGGAGCAAATATACTCACTAGTGGAATTATTTAAAGAGCTGGAATTATGAAAAGTAAAATAAAATCAAGGTTAGATAATCAAGGAAAGGACAGGAAAATGAGCAAGCATTGAACAACGTTTTGGGTTAAACGAAAAAGCTCAGAAAGAAAGAATAGTATGGCACAAAGGAAATAATTTTCCCTTTGTGACTCACAAAATAAAATTAAAAAGGTATGAGAGATTTCCATGATTTTGAGTGAGCAATTGATCAGTGTGTGCTGGTGTCAGAGTTTTCAGAGGTAGAACCAAACACAGACAAAGCAATCTAGAAGGCATAATACTGATGCTTGCTAAAGTAAGTGGAGATTTCTATTGGTTGAAACAGAGATGACAGTCCTGCTAACTCAAAGGCTCAATATGGTGGCTGTGCTAAGAAATCTTCCCTATTTATTGCAAACAACTGAGTCAGAGAATGCCCACAAGTCTCAGGCCAGGTGAAAGGTTCAGGACAAATAAGAGTGAACCGTGTAGAAAGGTACCATATGGAAAGGGAAGATGAAGGAATGAAAGTCTCAACTAAGCAGAGTTTACATAGTCTCACAGAGACTGACAGTCATGGGACATGCGTGGGACTGCACTATGTCCCCTGTGTACATATTGTGGCTGTTAGCTTGGTGTTTTGTAGGGATCCTAATAATAGGAGCAGGTGTCAATCTGACTTCTTTGCTATTGAGACTTTTCCCTCTTATTGGGTTGCTTTGTCCAACCTCAAATTGAGGACTTTGGTCTTGTTTTATTTTATGTTGCTTTGTCATGTTTGGCTGTCATCTCTTGGAAGCCTGCTCTTTTCTGAAGAGGAAACAGAGGAGAATGGATCTGGGGAGAAGGGAGTGGGGGGTAGCTGGGAGGAGCGCAGGGGAAGGAAAACTATAGTTGTAATGCACTACAGGAGAGAAAAGTCTACTTTGTAAGTACATGAAACAAAATTGAAAAAAAAAAGCTGAGATAACAGAAGAATCCACATATAACCAGATTTACATATTCATAGAGTAACTGATGATATGAGACACAATTCTGGATCAAATTTCCTTGAATTCCGTGTGTAAAATACTGATTCTAATTCTAAAATTTCAGCAGTGCTTTAAGAAGAAAAAGCAGTTATTTCAACCTAAAATAATTAGTGTGATACTACTCTAAAAACTTTAATGAAATTCCTATCCATGAGACATTTCAAGCAAAAATAAAATAAAGTGCTACTGAATAAATCACCCTGGTTATAAACCAATTAGTAATCAAAAAAAATAAATAAATTTGTAAGGCACACTATTAGCTGTAAATTTTTTCCTATAAAGAGGGTCCTTTGACCACAATGGAGTAAAATTGGAAAAATTTAAATTAACACTTCTGAACAAATGCCAAGCAGATGGCATCCTTGCAGAAGTTACTCTACTTCCTTCATTGACAGGAAACACATCCTGGAAAAGTAAAATGGGATATTTGAAGTTTTATTTCAATAATCAGCTTTAAAGAGTATACCACCCCGCTGCAATACTACTTGAATACATTTGTCACTATCTTTTTATTTAAATAGCAATTTAAGCTATTCAGTAAAATGAAATAAAATAAACCAGCTGATAGGTCGAACACATAAGAAAAATAAAGTTCAGAGGAAAAACAGAAAAATAAAAGAAATCTAAACTTAATATAAACATAAGAAAAATGTAATTTGTCTTTTATCTCCAATTTTAACTCTTTGGAATAAACTATGATCAGAAGTGTATACTTGTTTCAGAATAGTACCATATTTAACTTCAGTCCTTAGCCTTCTTCAAGCATAATATTTTTATGTGATCAAAGAGATATGGATATATTTAGAATTTCAGCCAAGCAATGAGTCTAAATCTCTGCAGGCCTGGTGGAAATTTTGTCCTTCAGACAGAGAAAGAGTGGTAGGAAATGAGGGAGAGAAAGGAGAGAAGATGCTGAGTTCTCTCTACACGGGATCATCATAATGAATCACACTGTCATCTCAGAGAACTACAACATGAAAAAATACTACTAAAATATTACCATCTACTTACTTAAAATATTATGTTACTAGCTGTTATTGAAATGTAGTAAATCAGATGCTCCAGTTGTGATCATTTTGTGTTCATGAAAACATTGTTGTAACTACATGCATGATATATATCCTATTCACATTAATTATATCATAAAGTTTATTTTCATTATATTCATGAAATTTGCAAAGGGATTGCATAATTTATTTTCTCATTTTGGCTAAAGTACCTGATAGAAGGAACTTAAAGGAAAAAGATTAAGTCAGACTCACATTTTGAAAGTTACATTATTGTGCGAAAGCATGATAATTAGAACAAATTGCTCCATGGTGACAGAAGCCAGAGGCAGCACATTGGGAATCAGAAATTTCCTGCTACAACTAGAAACAGATATCACCTTCATGACCCAAACCCAATAACCCCATCACCACTGTCCAAAGAATTCACATGTCCCAAAGAGTTCATAACCCCCAAAATACTCCAATGAAGTGGGAAAAAACGTTTCAAACTCATGAAGATGTGGATGGTATCTCAGGTCCAACTATAGTAAGAATAAATATTTTTTATACTTAACAATTGGGTATCCAACTCAAGTGTAAGTGTGTAGTGTACAGGTCAGGTTTGTTAAAAGAATTTGAATTTCACAAATGAAATGAGGGATAGAAATAGCCCTCATCGATTAACACATCGAAAGATTGGTCTGTCATATTCGAATCTATCATTAGACAATGCTGGAAAATTGCAGGTATCAGCTAAATTCTCTGGGTTTTCCATTATTTACACAGAAATACATTATTATATTGGATTCATTCATAACATGTCTATAGTTGTGCAAATACTGTGATACATATGCTATAGTTAATCTTTCTCTGGTTATAGAATTTTGTTTATCAAAGAGAGCTCGGCAGCTGGCGGGAGAAATTTGTTTGTGCTAGGGCTCAAAGCATGTCAGGAATTGCTAAGGAAGCTAATTTGTTCTCTAGAGGCTTATTAATAAATCAAATTGATGCTTATCCCTGATGAGCCTTATAAGTTAATTAAGGATGATTGTCCTCTTTTTGGTAGGTGGGAAATTGGGCTATTCTAAACGGAGTTTCATGCCAGAAGGTAAAAATCCATACTTTGAAAATAATGAAAGTCCTGTACTTACTTTTTGTGAAAGTAAAGTTACTATTGAGGATTTATATAGAAAAGAACTGGTTGTTTTACACACACACACTTACTTAATCATACATACACACACACACACACACACACGGTTTTCAACCTAAAACTTGTATAGAACTGACTTTGTAACTGCTTATATATGTTTCAGCTTCATATTTATGCTATAACAGATCAAAAAAGACAATATCTTGTTGTAATATGAGCGGCGGGGCTACGTCCCCGGCACCCAGCTGCCCACAATGGGTTAGATCAATATGTAAGAGCTAGCCAATAAGAGGTTGAAACTAATGGGCCAGGCAGTGATTAAAACAATACAGTTTCTGTATAATTATTTCGGGGCATAAGCTAGCCATGCGGGCGGCCGGGTGCCGGGGACGCAGCCCCACCGCTTGTATTACAACAATGTCTTCTGATGCTTTCCGTATATCAACACTTCACAGAATTGAATTGCTTGTCTGTTACATGATTGGATGAACTAGCATCATCTACTGAGTACATCCAGAACTGTTAAATCCATACCTGTTAAAAAACAAGGGTATCTAAAATTTACAAATTATATATGTCTGTTAAGTCCAGACACATACAAATAAACAGAGAGTGTGGAGTGTGTCAAATTATCCAACATTGCATACTATTAGTTTTGTAACCTTTATCTTTAAAAATAAATGGAGCTGACAAGATTACTCATTGACTAAAGGCCCTGGCTGCCAAGCCTGATGACCTGATTTTGATTTCTGGGACTCAAAAGGTGAAAGGAGATAATACATTCCTATTGGCTGTCCTCTGACATGTATACATGGTATATATAGGCTGAGCACATTAAACACACATGCGCACGCGCACACACACACACATTCACTAAATAAATGTACGTAGTAAAAGAAACTAAAGATAATAGGAATAATTCGGTATTTTCTAACTGCTCAATATATGATTGTCAGGTTGCAGCATCAACATTATATAGGAGCTAGTTAGAAATTCAAAGTTCATGTTATTGAATTATAATCTAGATCTTAATAAGATCTTAAGGTGATTTGCATGAATAATACATGAAAAGTACTAATAAACATCATAATTGTATTTCATTTAAAAGATTTGTCTCATAATTATTAAACTACCTCTGAGATAACACTCTAAGGAGAGTCACCACTTTTATTCTGTGATTTCTTTTTAATATCTAAGAACTATGACCAAAGAAGCACAATGCAATGAAGAAAATGATACAGATATCAATATAGATTATGTTAACGCATTTAGGTATAAAGTATATGATATTTGTTACGGTAATTGGCTTTTTCAATGGCATAGTCTGAGATGTCCCAAAAGTCTCTTAAAAGGGTAAGAATCATTAAAATTGAGTGGCTCAGTTCAGAGCCTGAAGATCTAAAAGAAAAAGCCCAAATATAGCTGTGTAGTTAGTCAAAGGTAGCAAATAGGACAAAGGTGATGGTTAAGTCTTGAATTCAAGAGACTAGAGAAGCTGTGAGATTCGAAGGCAGAGAAAGGATATGGCCTAGTTCAAAGGAAAGAGAATGCTTCCTCCATCTTTTCAGTCTTTTTTTCACAAAGGTAGTTAATAGCACATTTTGCTGGTGAATTAGGGTTCTTTTTATTCAGTCAGCAATTTCAGATATTACTATCCTCTGGAAACATCTTCAGAAAAATAGTCCTAAATCGCATGGTGTTGCATGTATGTATATTTCTTGGTCAGGTCAAGTTAACACATAAAGTGTATCATCATTTATTCTATGTGCCCTGCCTCTCACACATGCACTGAGAAGGCCTGAGGCCTAACTGTAAGATCACCAGAGTTGAATAATGTGCCCCTTGAGGTTTAGTAAGGCTTTTTACTTATCCAACCTTAGTGTTTATCTCTTCTTTTTTTTTTTTTTTTTTTTTTTTTTTTTTTTTTTTTTTTTTTTTCATAACTAATTTTATTTTTTTTTTTTTTTTTTTTTTTATTCTTTTTTAATTAAAATTTCCACCTGCTCCCCGTTTCCCATTTCCCTCCCCTCCTCCCAAATATTGCCCCCTCCCCCCACTCCCCTCCCCCTATCCCCACTCCTCTTCTCCTCCCCCCACACCATTCCCCCTCCCTCTCGATACTGAAGAGCAGTCCAAATTCTCTGCCCTGCGGGAAGACGAAGGTCTTCTATCTACGTCCAGGAAGGTGAGCTTCTAAACAGGCTAAGCTCCCACAAAGCCAGTTCATGTATTAGGATTGAAACCTAGTGCCATTGTCCTTGGCTTCTCATCAGTCTTCGTTGACCGCCATGCTCAGAGAGTCCGGAATCAACCCATGCTTATTCAGTCCCAGACCAGCTGGCCTTGGTGGGCTCCTAATAAATCAGTTCCACTGTCACAGTGGGTGGGTGCATCCCTCGTGGTCCTGATTTTTTGCTCTTGTTCTCCCTCCTTCTGCTCCTCATTTGGACCTTAAGAGCTCAGACCGTTGCTCCAAATTGAGACTCTGTCTCTACCTTGATCCATCGCCAGATGAAGGTTCTAAGGTGATATGCAAGATATTCATCAGTATAGGATAGGGTCATTTCAGGTTCCCTCTCCTTAGTTGCCCAAGGTACCAGCTGGGGACATATTCCTGGACACCTGCGAACCCCTCTAGAGTGTTTATCTCTTCTTATCTTACTTTTATCTCTTTACTTTTCCCTATTGGCCCTATTTGTCTTAGGATGTCTGCTTTTGAACCTTTATAATCATTCTTCCACTGCCTGAATTTTTCGTCCCTCACAAAATTCAGAAACGCTACAAGTTTCCCTGGGTTGTTTCTATAGCATCAACTACAGGTTGATTCTTAGACAAAAATCAATAAAACTGAGAAACACTAATCAAAATGAATTAAAGGTCAGATAAAGAATATCAAATTTATCAAAATCAGAAAGAATAAGGATGACATAACAGCTGACACCAAGAAATCCAAAGACTCCTAATGACATGCATATAAAAAGTACTGCACAAAATTGGAAATATTAAAAACATGAGTGATTTTCTCAATAAATAACACTTACCAAACTTAAATCAAGACCAGATAAGCAATTTATACAGGTCTATAAGCCCTTGTCAAATAGAAGCAGTCATTAAAAATATCCCAACCCTTCCCCTGGAAAAAAAAAATCTAGACCCAGATGATTTGAGGGCAGAAACAGAATTTCTTAGAAGTTCTAAAAGACCTTCAAAGATGAGTTAATACCAATACTCCTCAAATTATATCACAAATGGAAACAAAGTGAACATTGCCCAATTTATTTTATGAGATCACAGTTACCCCGATACCCAAACAACATAAAGAATAAACAAAGAAAGAGAATTATAGACCAATTTTGCTAATGAATGAAGATGTAAATAAAATCACAATAAAATAGTTGTAAAACAAATCCAAGAACACATCAAAAAGATAATCAATATGAATAAGTAGGCTTCATCCAAGAGATGCAGGCATGATTGAATATATGAAAAATAAGTAAATATACTCCAACATATAAGCAAGCAGAAGTTCAAGGACAAAAAAGACAAACAAAAAATGACCATCTTATTAGGTGCAGAAAAGGCCTTTGACAAAATCCAACACCCCTTCATGGTAAAAACCCTGGAGAGATTAGGAATATGAGAGACATACCTTAACATAATAAAGGTAGTTGAAAACAAAGACATAGCCAACATCAACTTTAATAGAGAAAACTGAAGCAATTCCAAAACAAAACAAAACAAAAAAACAAACAAACAAAAAAAAACAAGACAGGAAGATACTGTTTTTCACTCTCTATCTATTCAATATAGCCTTTAAGTTTTCAATAGACACACAGTGATTCTCAATCTACTTGTAGCAATTCCTTTAGGGAACACCATTAGATATGCTTTATATCAGATATTTGCATTAAGATTCATAACAGTAGCAAAATCACAGTTAGAAAATAGCAATGAAATAATCTTATGGCTGTAGTGTCACTACAACATGAGACACATTATTAAAGGTTCACAGCATTAGAAAGTCTAAGAACCACTGAACTACATCAACAAGAAAACTAATAGAGATCAATTGGATACAAATTGGAAAAGAGGAAATCAAACAATGATTATTTGCTGATATATGATAATATACATAATTCACCCCTTAAATTTATACCAGGAAACTTCTATACCTGTTAAACACTTAGATCATAGTAGTTGGATACAAAATTAACTCACAAAAGATAAATAGCTTTTTTACATACAAATAAAAAAATAGACTGAGAAAGAAATAAGGGAAAAACACATTTCACAATAGACTCAAATAATATAAAATATTTTGAAGTACGTCTAACCAAGCAAGTGAAAGCTTTATATATTGAAAACTTCAAATGTTTGAAGAAATATAATGAAGAAGATATCAGAAAACGGAAAGATCTCTCATGCTGGAGGATTGATAGGATTAACATAGTAAAAATGGTCATAATACTAAAAGCAATCTACAGATTCAACATAATACCCATCAAAACTCAAGCACAGTTCTTCTTGGGTCTTAAAAAACAATTCTAAACTTCATATAAAAACAAAAAATATAACAGATAGGCAAGCAAAAATAAAAGCTGGACCTATAAATAAATCTTAATCAATAAAAGAATGCTGGAAGGCTCACTATTCTTGATTTTAAGTTGCACTACAAAACTTTAATAATAAAAACAGCAAAGTATTAGCCTAAAACCAGACACATTGATCAAAGGAATCTGTTTTGAAACATAGACATAAATCCACACACTTATGAATGCCTGATATTGGATAAAGAAGACAGAAATACACATTGGAAACAATACAGCAAATTCAACACATGGTGCTGGTCAAACTTGATGGTAGCATGCAGAAACATACAAATACACTGATACTTATTATTTTACACAAATTGAGCAGAACTACAACATAAATCCAGATACACTGAAGAAAAGATTGGGAATAGCCAGGAACTTTAAGTCATAAGGAAATTCTTATGAACACCATTAGTACAGACACTATGATCAACAATTAATAATGGGGACCTCATGAAAGGAATAATTTTCTGTATAGCAAGGGTTAACATCATTTGGACCAAGCTTTAGCACAAAGAATGGGGAAAGATTTTTGTCAACTACATATTGTTTAGAGGGATAATATCTAAACCATATACGAAGAACTCTGAAAACTAGTATCAAGAATTTCAGTAGTTCCATTAAAATGTAGATACAGAGCTAAATAAAGAAAATTCAAAATACCGAGAAACAAACTTACAGAAATATGCAACATTATTTGAATTCAGGAAAATATAAATCAAAACTACATGAGATTTTATCTTCTACTCATCGAAATAGCAAAGATAAATAAACTAGTGACAGCTTATTCTGGTGAAGATGTGGATAATAGGAACCACTCCTTCATTGTCTTTGGGAGTGCAACATATAGAAATACGATGAAAATCAATGTGGTGCCTCTTCAGAAAGATAGGCAACAATCTACTTCAAAATCCAGAAATTCCATTCTTGGGTTAATACCCAAAGAACATTTCAAATTACCACAAAAGCACTTGCCCAACCACGTTCATTACTTCTCTATCCATTTCCCCTCTTGTATTGAAAATATATTCTTTTGTCTTACAATATGTCCTGATTATAGCTTTCCCTCCCTTTGTTCCTCCCCATGTCATTACCTTTCTGGATCCACCTTCTTTCTGTCTTAAATTAGAAAATAAAAGTCTTCCGAGAGATGGAGATAAAACATAATACAATTAAATATATCAAGATCAAACAAAAACTATTACTCATAAGTTTGACAAGGCAAACAAACAGAAAAAAATTGTGCAAAAAATGTACAAGAAATGGAGACACATTCCTTCACACACTCAGGAGTCTTATACAAGTGCTAAACTGAGAGCTATAATATGTATAATCACACACATACACAGGTCCTGGTGCAGAGCTGTGTAGACCCTGTACTTCCTGCTTCAGTTTCTACGAGTTCATATGAGCTTTGCTCAGTTAGTTTAGATGACTATGTTCATCTGGTGTTCTGTATTCCCTTTCCCTTTATTCTCTTTCTGTCTCTTCTTCCACGGGGCTCCCTGACCTTTGTGGGGATTTGATGCACATATTTTAATTAGATCCCTGTAATGCAAGGTCTCCCTCTCTCTCTGCCTGTCAACCCCAATCCGACTGCATCCCTCCATGTCTGTCTGTGGGGACTCTGTATTTGTTTCTACTGACTGATGTAGGAAGCTTTTCTGATGATGGCTTAGCAAAGGAGCACTGAAATATTAATATGCCGGAAAAGGCTTCTTTTTTTGCTGTTTATTTGTTTTTAAGACTATTAGTGTATGGCTTATTCTAGGATTCTCAGCTATCTAGTCTTTTGTTCTTGGTCACCCAAGCAGTGTCAGGCATGGGCCTAAAATAAATTCAGACTTTGTTTGGTTAGTCCCACAAAGTTTGTGCCACAATAGGATTAACATACATTTGAACCAGGGAGCACTGCCTATCACAGAATTTATGGCTGAGCTGGCTGGTATTTAGGTTTCTCTTTTGATAGCCTTCAGAGTGTCTAAAACATCGGAGTGAAGTTTCTATGTGGACAATAGGTGATATCTTCAGCAATGGTGCCTTGCTGTCAGTTTGAGGAGAGAAGGCTATTGTTGTGGCAACAGCCTGGATTCTTTGGAGATTTTTATGGGATCTCTATGTCCAACACTCAACTGGATGCAACCCAAATCCTGGTACTGGATGCTTTGTTTAGTGCCTATACTTGTCCGGTTAGAATATTAGTGTTATCCAATCAAAACATGTTACTTTTTGTTATCTCTTATTACATTTTATTTTATTATTTAAATAATGTTTATTGTCTTTGGAACAATTATTCACTATGTGCAACTGTCAAATTAATGAAGTACTTTTATCTAAATCATCATAAATAGCCTTACTTTTTTACTTATTTTCTAATTCTCTTTAATTCTCATATTTATCACTAAGGAAACAAATGTGAACAAGAGGAGAACATTTCATCTGAAGTTCTTGCACTTACTACATTGATATATGGTAAATGTAATTATTTTATTATACATTGTTATATATAACTATATATAATATTATTTATAATATAAAATGTTACAGTAATTTATAACATTATATAATTATAAAATATACTTTATACACATGACTAGGCAGACAGACAGGCAGACAGATAGTTGTATATATATTTATAATTTATAATATATAAATTATTATAATATATATATATTTATAATATATATAAATTTATCTTTTAATAGTCAATCTGTCAAGGTAAGGTAGTGGTAAGAAAGTTTGGCAGAGGTGTTTCACATAGTTTTGGAGCAAGAAAAACATAGAAAGGGGGCACCACACACAGTGTACAACTAAAGATGTCTATTGCTAATAACATGCTTGTTCAACATTCAACACCTCCTAGCCCCCTAGGTTTCCAAAGGTACTGCTGTTCACTGGAGAATAAGGTTTCAAGCAAGGACTTGTGAAGGCATGTCACAAGTGAGACTGGTATAAAATTAAGGGAAGTATAATAAAATGCATTACTATAAAGGTTCTTTCTCATTGAGAATAGCCATCCTCCACTTCCTGAAAAGTCAATGCCAGATAACAAAGAAAATGTTTTTTGGGGTAATGTTGAGATGTTGAGTCTTGTGCCCTGTATAAGAAAGTGGCTATGAGACTAACTCATATCTGAACTTTGTTCGTTTAGAATGTCTCAGCACAACAGGCAAAGAGGAACAGTAAATCCCAGAAAATGAATTGCGATGTTAGGGCAGAGCATCAGGAAAACAAGAATCAGGTCACTGAAGCTATAAATACACATATTTTATTCATTAAAAAGAAAAATTCTAACAATTATGTCTCATGAATATTTGAACAGCTTTCTCTAAGAAAGAAGTGCTAGGTTGATTTAAAATATTTTTATGTTTACTGTGCTTCACAGCATAGAATCTAAGACACCTGCTAAATTTGAAAATTTATGAATCAATGCTGCCATTTAAATGACTCAAGGGATTTTGCTTATTTTTGTGCTTTCAGGTACATTTTTAAGGCAGGACTATTTAGTTTATATGAGACCTTAGGTTCTGTATCTAGTACTACCGAAATAAAACCTAAGTCCTCTTTGTATTAAATAGGCACACAGCTGTATTTGCTGTGTGTCACCGCTCATCCCTTCAGAAGCTTTCTGCCAATAGAACCATTTATAATTGTATGCAATGATGTTATAGTTCATACAATGGAATATGATTTCAGTCATTATCTCAGATTTAATGAGTTAAATTATTCAGTTATAACATGTGCATATGTCAATGGTCATCTTTGCACATGTACCAGCCTGAATTTTAGTATCTATTAATTTAATTCTAAATCAATATTTGTAATCTCTGTATATAATAGGAAATTTAACTATGACATTAAAGATATTTTCTTTGTTCACATTTATTTTCCTGTCACTGTCTTACCCCACTTACTTTTCCACTAATCATTTCCACCATTTAAAAGCAGGTTCATGCATCGGTATGAGGGAGTTTTTCAATGACTTTCTCTTTATGTGGACATGGAACATTTTATCTTTATTTTGTTTATTTAGTCACAAGTTTTTATGAAGCTACTTTCCCAAATGATATTTTGCACATGGGACCCACTCTTTGGTAAGCAATCATTGTGGTCTTGAGTCTATTTTCTCAGATTTTTAGCAAAAAGTTACAAAGAAGAATATAGCTAAGTGAATTATCATCAGCGCTTACCTTTGGAGCTCATGATGATGGGAAGTAATGGCTGTGGAAAGTTATTCTGTTCATAGAATCTTCACTAACTCATGGTACCACCACACATCCAATTTGTTTTTATTTTCCAGTATCTAAAATTACTTTATGGTTAATATCAATTCTATTCTGTACCATCACATAATTCAGAAAATATTTCCAGGCCAGGAGCTCTCCTTTATTAGAATATTTTATTTTCCTTTTATTATTAAAACAGATAAGACTATTGCTACCCAAAGTATAATTTCCTTCTGGGTTATAAGGTGCTATTTTTGAAAGTACATTAAAAAATAAGCTGAGGTATATTTGTTTCTTAATTCCATATCCCCATTAAGAAAACCTCTTAATTCTCTAGGCATGCTAAATTAGAAAATGGAAAGCATAAGAAAATCTTGAAGATAAATCGTTTTAATACAGCTATAGATATAAAAACCATGAGCTATATATTTTAATCATTGTTTTCTTGCAATCTAGCAAACAGTGGAAGCTTATAATTATATGTTGCAGAAATAAACTAAATGAAGATTTAGTTTATTAATACTAGTCATAACAATAGAAACAGTATAATAAAATAAAATTAAGGGCAATACTGTATTTGCTAAATAATATAAACATTCTTGGAATGGTTGCTTACAACATTGAATGATACACAACAGATCATAAGAAAAATAAATCAAGTGAAACTATACAAAGAATATAATATTTACAATATCTTAGAGTATCCTTTTATAGTAAGTCAGAAACCTCTAAATATGATCAGGAGAAAAATACAAAATATACTTACTTATTCATAAACTATGATAGCATAAGCAGAAATAAATCGCACAATGTATAAAATTAAAGTTACTGGTGATTAATTTATAAATGAATTCAAACTGTTATACAGATTATTAAACAGTTCATATAATGATTTTGTTTAAATTTAAATTCTTTTTCTCAAATTTCCCCATTAATATTTGGTCAGAGAAAGGCAGTCATACATGGATTATTTATCTGTTCTTTAATGTTCATGCTATACTATTTGTAACAAATACATGTTAAAATTGTTAGTTCTTATTGAGGAAGAATTTTAGAAAAAGCTATACAATGTAACTTCAGACTGTATCACTCACAGTTAGACATTAGATTATGTGTGTTCTATTGGTTTTGTACCTGAAATAAGAAAATGATCAAAGAGAATTGATGCTTGAATTATATGAAATAAAAAGCAGATGTTCTGGAATTTTTTTTTCATTTTCTAATGTATGTAACCTGTAAATTATATGATGAAATATTCTTGTTATTTTCTCTTAGTTTTTCACAGTTTGCTTTGGGTGAACTTTTAAATTCTAAAATTTAGGCTGTGGAAGACTTGCTCCCCTCCATTTGTTAAATGATTGCTCAGAGTTTCTTTAAGGTAATGAAAGACATGAAAAATATTATTTTGAAAGACAAGATAAATACTGCACACCAAAAGAAAACAAAAATTAATTCATTAACCTATTTTAAAAAATAATAATATTTGAAGGGGTATACCTTAAAATAATCCTCTCAATTTCTTATATTTATTTTGGTCTGGGGCAAGAAAGCCAATATATGCATAAGTAAACCAGAACAAAAAAGGATGTCAGCTTTCTGTTGTCTCACGTATGTTCCAGGGATTGAACTCAGATGTGGCAGTAGGTGCCTTTTGTCACTAAGCTGTCTTGCCAGCCAACCTGCTTTTTTGAACATTTATGGTACTTAGCTACACGTATTTTATTCAAGTTCATGAAACATAATATAAACACCTTTTAGTATAAAAATGTAGATGATAAATTCATTTTTATATACACATATGAATATTTAAAACAAAATGAGTAGATAGTGCTATACTAAAATTTTTAATTTAGGTTGCCTTTTAATTAGGTTGTCTTTTTAATTAAGGTGGTCTATAAAAGAAACAAATTGCCGGCTTAGGATCACCTACCCTGCCAGAAACTTCCTGTTCCAGGAGCACACAGCGCCTCTTGCACCCTGATTTTCTACATGGGGTCACTTTACATCTTCTAGAACTCATTCTGCAAACACCAGCCACTGGCCTCCTACTCAAAGAGAGAGTGTAGATCCCAGGAATGCTATTCAGGAATATAATTTCCATGACACTCTGTAGCAATTTGGAGGCCTCAGATTCTCTTGTTTATGCCCACCTGTGCTACTCTGAGACTTTCTATACAAGCATCACAAGAAAATGGGTTTGTCTGCCAGGCAAAGATTTATTCTTCTTATAAACTTTGTAAACACCTACAGTAGAAGAACTAAGGTGATTTGAAAAAAATGAAAGAAATTCTCAACCGATAAACTAGTCCAAATAACTAACCAATGTAGAAAAAATAACATTAAAAAATCATGAAAACATGTTTTTTTTACATCTTAGTAATCTCATTATAGTGGTACCTACTAAAGTGACCTGAAAATTTCAAGACAAAGAATGAAAGTAATGGTTACATGTATAGTCAAACAGCTCAAATGAGACATGAATATACTCCAAGCAAATAAAAATGAAGAGATGAAAATGGTAAAATTCAATAAAGATAGAATTGCTAAAGAAAGACAAGCAGATGTCATGCAGGGAGTGAAAAGTTAATCAATAAGTCAAATGACAGCCTCACTGGAAAGATTTACCAAGACAAGAAATCATGAAGAACAAAAGAACCAGAGGTAGAAGACAAGGTTGAGAAAATAGATTAGTCAGTAATAGTCAAGGGAAGTTTTAAATAATATTTATGAGTGTAACATTAGATAGATATGGGACATCAGGAAAAGACACAACTTTTAGATTATAAAAACTGAAGGAGGGGAATACTGTAACAAAGGCCTATGTGATATTTTAATGTTTTAATAACTATTTAATAATAATATTTTTAATCTTAATGGGAGAAAATTTCCCAAACTTAGAGATATCCACCAAGTTGCATAAAGCCTACAGAGCATAAACAGATAGGAGGAGAAATGAAAATCTCCATGAAACTTATAGCTTTATTTTTAAGATATTATTTTATTCTTTTTTATTTATTTCAAATATCAATCACAATTTTCCCTCCATCCTTTCTTCCCATTCCCTTACTCCACCTCCCTTCTACCTCTTACCCCCATTTACTCCTCTTCCATTCAGAAAGGGAGAGGCATTCCATGGGAGCGAGCAAAGACTGGCATGTCAAGATGAGGCAGTCCCAAGCTCCTTCCCCTGTATCAAGCCTTACGGCATGCCAGCATGGAGAATAGGTTCTCCAAAGCCAGCTAATGTGCCAGGGACAGGACCTGATCCCACTGCTAGGGGCTCAACAAAGAGAACAAACTATGTACCTATCTCCCAGATGCAGAGGATCTAGGTAGGTCCCGTGTAGGCTCCCTAGCTGTCTGTTCCGAGTCTGTGAGCTCCCACTAGCTCAAGTCAGCTGTCTTTATGAATTTTCCCATTAAAATCTTGACTCCTCTCGCTTGTGCAATCGCTCTTCCCTCTCTTTGACTGGACCCTGGGAGCTGAGCACAGTGCTTTGCTGTAAATCTCTGTACCTGCTTCCATCAGTTACCGAATGAAGGCTCTGTGAGGACAATTAGGGTAGTTTACAGTCTGATTACGGGAGAATGCCCGTTCAAGCACCCTCTCCACTATTGTCAGGAGTCTTAGCTACACCGTTCTTGTGAATTCTCCGGGCTTTTCTGGCACCAGGTTTCTCCCTAACCTCAAAATGGCCTCCTCTAGCAAGACACCTCTTTCGTTACTCTCCCCCTCCATCCCACCCCAGTTCAACTAATTGATCTCTCATGTTCTAGTTCCCCAATGCCAACCCAACTGCCCTGAACCCCCTAATTATCCAGGGGATCTCATCTTTTTCCCTTCCCAGGGTAATCCATGCAGCCCTCTTACGGTTCTCTTTGTTACTTTACTTCTCTGGGACTGTGGATTGTAGCCTGATTATCCATTACTTTATATCTAATATCCACTTTTGTGTGGATACTTGCCATGTTTTTCTTTGTGGGTCTAGGTTACCTCACTCAGGATGACTTTTTTCTAGTTCCGTCCACTTGCCTGCAAATTTTATGATATTGTATTTTTAATGTTCTAATTGTTTTGTTATTACCACTGAATACTCCATTGTGTAAATGTACTACATTTTGTTTATCCATTCTTCAGTTGAGGGACATCTAGAATGTTTCCAGGTTCTGGCTATTATGAATAATGCTGCTATAAACATAGATGAGCAAATATCTCTGTGGTATAACTGAGAGTCCTTTGGGTATATACCCAAAAGTGGTGTTGCTGGGTCATGAGGTAAATTGATACCCAATTTTCTGAGAAACCACCATACTAATTTTCAAAGTGATTATATAAGCTTGAAGTCCCACCATAAGTGGAGGAGTGTTCCCCTTACTCCATATCCAACTCAATATAGGTTGTCATTAGCATTTTTTTTATCTTAGCCATTATGACAGGTGTAAGATCATATCTCAGAGTAGTTTTGTTTTGCATTTTCCTGATAGCTAAGGATGTTGAAAATTTCTTTAAATATATCTCAGCCATTAGAGATTCTTCTTTTGATAATTCTCTGTTTAAATCTATTCCCCATTTTTAATTGGATTATTTGGTATTTTGATGTCTTGCTTCTTGAATTCTTTATATATTTTGGAGATAAGCCCTGTGTCAGATTTGGGATTGGTGAAGATCTTTTGGTGTTCTGAATGTTGCCATTTGTCTTATCCATTGTATCATTTCCCTTAAAGAAGCTTTTCAGTTTTACAGGGTCCAATTTATTGTCAATTTCAGTGTCTGTGCTACTGGTGTTATATTCAGGAAATAGTCTCCTGTGCCAATTCACTCAAAGCTACTTCCCAATTTATCTTCTATCAGGTTCAGTGTAACTGGACATATGTTTTCATATGGACTTGAGTTTTGTGCAGGGCAATAAATATGGGTCCATTTTCATTCTTCTACATGCTGACATCCAATTATGCTAGTACCATTTGTTGAAGATGCCTTCTTTTTTCCATTGTAGAATTTTGGCTTCTTTGTCAAAATTCAGATGTTCACAGGTGTGTAGATTAAGTCAGTGTCTACAATTAAATTCCATTGATCCACATGCCTGTTTTTATGCCAATAACATGATGTTTTTATTATTATACCTCTATAGTAGAACTTTAAGTCAGGGATAGTGATGCCTTCAGAAGTTTCCTTTATTGTACAGAACTGTTTTAGTTAACATGGGTATATTTTTTTCCATACGAAGTTGAGCTTCATTCCTTTGAGGTCTATGAAAAATTGTGTTGGAATTTTGATGGAGATTACATTGAATCTGTAGTTTGATTTTGGCAAAATTGTCATTTTTACTACATTAATTCTACCTATCCATGAACATTGAAGATTTTTTTCCCATTTTCTAATGTCTTCTATAATATCTTTCTTCATGAAGTTCTTGTCATATGGGACTTTCACTTCTTTGGTTAAAATCATCCCAAGATATTTTGTATTCTTGTGGCTATTGTAAAGGATGTTATTTCCATGATTTCTTTCTCACCTGTTTATCATTCATATATAGAAGGGCTACTGAATGTTTTTGATTTAATTTTGTATCAAATCACATTATGAAAGGTGTTTATCAGCTGTAGGAGTGGAATTCTCTGGTAGAATTTTTGGAATCACTGAGGTGTACAATCATATCATCTGCAAATAGTGAAAGTTTGACTTCTTTTCCAACTTATATCTCTTGATTCCTTTTGTTGTCTTCTTGCTCTGACTACATCTTTGAGTTCTATAATGAATAAATATGGAGTTCTATAATGAATTATTACAAATCCTTGTCTTGTTCCTAATTTTAGTGAAATTGCTTTGAATTTCTCTTTTCATTTAATCTGACTTTGACTGTAGGCTTGATGTATGTTGCTTTTTTTTAATGCTATTTGTATCCTGTATATCTCCAGACATTTTATCATGAAGGGGTGTTGGATTTTGTCAAAGGCTTTTTAGCATTAATGAGATGATCATGTGTGTTTTTTCTTTCTTTTTGTTTATATGTTAAATAAAATTGGCAACTTTTCATATGTTGAACCATCCCTGAAACTCTGGGATGACACCTACTTCGTCATGGTGGATAATTTTTACTTGTTCTTTAATTCAGCTTGTTAGAATTTTATTGAGCATTTTTGCTTCAATGTTCATGAAGGTGATTCTTCTGTAATTCTCTTTTGTTGTTGTAATCATGTGGTTTGGGCATCAGGGTAACTGTGGCCTCATTAACAGAGTTTGGCAATGTTTCTTCTTTATTCTATTGTGCGGAATAGTTAGGAGTATTGGTATTAGATATTTGAACTTCTGGTAGAGTTCTGCACTGAAATTTTCTGGCCCTTAGCATATTTTGGTTGGAAGACGTTTACTGACTGTTTCTAATTCCTGATGGGATTATAGGTCTATTTAAATTGTTCATCTGGTATATATTCAACTTTGGTATGTGGTACCTATCCAAAAACTTTTTCATTTCTTTTAGATTTCCAGTTTTGTGGTGTATAAGCTTTTGAAGTATTATCTGATTCTCTGGATTGCCTCAGTGACTTTTGTTATGTTGCTCTTTTTGTTTATGACTTTGTTGATTTGGATATTTTCTTTTTACCTTTCTGTTCATTTGTATTAGTGTTTGTCTGTCTTATTGATTTTCACAAAGAACAAACTCTTTGTTTCATTTTATGATTCATTTATATGGTTCCCTTTGTTTCTATTTCACTGATTTCAACCAGGAGTTTTATTATTTCCTTCTAATTTTCCCTCTGGGATTGGTTTGCTACTTTTTGATCTAGAGATTTCAGGTGTGTGTTAATTTTCTAGTGTGACATTTCTCCACATCATTTATATAGTCAATTAGGGCTATGAACTTTCCCTGTGGCACTGCTTTCATAGTGCCCCATAAGTTTGGATATTTTCTGGTTTACTTTTCACTGAATTATAGGAAGTCTTTAATTTGTTCATCTCTTCTTTGACTCAGTGGTGATTCAGCAGTGAGTTTTGCAGCTTTTATAAGCTGTAGGCTTTCTGTAGTTTGAATTGTTGTTGAACTCTAAGTTTAATCAGTAGTGGTCCAATAAGTAGCCATTCCATCTTTTTGTGTCTGTTGAGATTTGCTTTATGACTGAGTATGTGACCAGTTATAGAGAAGGTACCACAAGGTTCTTCAAGGAAAGTATATTCTTTTGTGTTTGTGTGAAATGTTCTGTTTTTGTCTATCAAGTCCATTTGAGTCACAATGTCTGCAAGTTCCTTTGTTTCTCTGTTAAGATTTTTGGCAGACCTGTCTGTTGGTGACAGTGGAAGTCTCCCACTATTATTAGATTTGGGGTTTAATGTATGATTTAAGCCTTAGTTCTGTTTCATTTACAAATGTGGGTGTCCTTGTATTTTGTGCATAGATATTTGGAATTGATGCTTCATCTTGATAGATTTTTTATGCTTACAGAATAGTATAGTACTAAACATTCATCAGAGAAGATTCTTTTTGCAATAGAAAACAAGTAAAACTGACTCAAAATTAGTCAATATGTAGAGAAAAAAAGACACTATATATATGTATATATACATCTGTATATATTTTCCAATTTGCATAGTATTATGAATATTTTCCAATTGCATAGTATTAATATTACAATTGAATATTACAAATATTAACATATAGTGCATATATTATCATCTGGAGAGGAGAGAATGAGGGCTGTTTCAATCAAGACATATTGTATAATATGTGAATTTTTCCACTAATATGTCTAAAGAAAACAAAACAAAAAAAACCAATGGTTTTGGCAAGAAAGAAAGAAAGAGAGAGAGAGAGAGAGAGAGAGAGAGAGAGAGAGAAAGAAAGAAAGAAAGAGGGAGGGAGGGAAGAAGGGAGAGAGGGAGGGAGAGAAAGAGAAACAAAGAAAGGAAGAAAAAAGGAAAGAGAGAAAGAGAAAGAAAAAAATAATGTTAGATTCACCAGTAGTTTGTGTCTATGGAAGTAAAATATGAAATTAATTTAAAGTTATTACTGAAGCTAGTTTATCCACCATTATTTTATGAAGCATTGAAAATTCTAGTAATTCTCTCAGGCAATAATGTGCTAATAAACCAGTTAGTTTTGACTGATAGCATTTAACAAAATATGTTACTTAAATATATTTCCCACTGTGGTATTCACATAATTAGTTATATCACTAAAGATAAAGATGGAAATTAGGCATGGTGACACATGCCTCTAATCCCTCAACAATGTGGTAGGACCATTCTAAGACCTGGGCTATATAGTGAGATACAATCCTGTTTTATAAAAACAAAGATAAACAAATATAAATAAGTTAATAAGGGTAAGGTTGAGAGAAAGTTAAGGTATGATTTTCATAAATCAGAAAGAGCTGGCTTTAACAATCTCCTTTTTATATATGATCTTGAATACTAGGTAGTCTGTTAGTCCTTGTGCAAAACTATGTGTAACATCATTGTGTTCTTTATTTCTCCATATATCAGAGATTATTTTATATGAATGTCTATAGTCATTGGCTACTGTTTAATAGTCTGCATACATTTTGCTGGTTTGATTTTTCTCAAATAAGTTAGGGCTTTTCTTTGGTAAAATTAATAATCATGGTTCTTACTATGCCAGACTGTGTGCTCTGTCCTACACTACATATATGGGTGAGTAGATAGCTTGGTGCAATTATTTCTTGTTGAATGCTTTGTCTGTATTCTTTCTTCCATTCTTTATTCCTTATATGAATACAAATAAAATATGTGTGTCATAATAAGAATTGCAAATATCCTTTGGAGGAAAAGTCATTTTTATTTAGTAAATAGAAAGCATGAATAATGAACAATACAAGAAAATTGTAAAATAATTAGGAAGTGGTTCAGAGGTGCTCATTTACAACTGAGGAAATTAAAAATGCAAATGCATTATTATCACAAAGGTAGTTAATAGACAAATGAGTTGAAAAGAGCATTGCTTCTAATTCGTCATTGTTTAAAAGACACCTGCGAATTTTAGCTGCAAAAGACAAGACCAAGAAATACAGATGATCACATTTTGCATTAGAGTATTTACTTTTTTTATTTTTCAATTAGAGAGGGAGTTATTCTCCATAGGAAGAATACACTACTTGTTTGAATTTCTGAATAAAAGTCAGTAAAAATGCAAAAATATCCCCGTGTTTTTATCTGTGTGATGGGGGTGGTAAACAATTTCTTTTCTTTGACTGAAGGAAACTACTCCCAATGATCTAAATCTAGGGAATGAAAATTAAGTTAATTTTAAAATCCCTATTATTCTGGTGTGTTTATTGGTCCTAAATTATATTATTATTTCATAAGAGGGTAATATAAAAGAAGAATGTGAAAAGAATGAATTAACTTGTGTAAAATTAGATTTTTCAAAATTATATATTTTAGCTGAAATTCAAAGAAATAATCATTTAAACAGTAATCCTAAGATTGAGATCTGATTAAAGATTTATATTTTTGCACATTTACACACACACACACACACATGCACAATCATTAGAAACATGAATGCCATTTCAAAAACTAATGCCTCTGTTAGGGTTTCCATTGCTGTAACAAAATACCCAGATCAAAAAACAAGTTGATGAGGAAATAGTTCATTTGTCTTACACTCCATTGCTGTTCTTTGTCAATGGAAGCCTGGATGGCAATTTTAACAAAAGCAGGAATCTAGAGGCAGGAGATGATCCAGGGACCATGGAGGGTTGCTGCTTATGGGCTTGCTCCAATGACTTGGTCTCTCTGCTTTCTTATAGAAATTAGGGCCACAAGTCCTGGGATAAAACAATTCACTATGACCTGGGCTCTTCCTCATCAATAACTAATTTTAAAAACAATGTTACAGTTGGATCTATAGAGGCATTTTCTAAATTTATGTTTCATTATTCAGATAACTCTACATTGAATGCCAAATTGGAATAAGACCAGTGAGAGCTACTAATGACAAACCACTAAGTGTAAAAGAGAGAGTTAAAAAGTCAGTATATGCCTTTAAAGATATTAAATTTTCAAAAAGAGAAAAAAAACATGTATTTAAAGTTAACTCCATCTGTTCAACTAAAATGACAGTCATTTGAAATTTTTTTCTTCTTCATTTGTATCTCAATTAAAATCTAAGAACATGTTACATAAACTATGAAGACTTCAAACATTCTGATAGTTACATCCTTTTCCCATGTCATATTCAAGTTTAATCAATCCAAGCCACTTTTCTATCGAGTCTACAGAATTAATAATATTGTCAATTATATTTAAAAATTAAAATGATTAATTGTTATGTATTGTCCAACTGTGCTCAGTTCAAAGCTAGACTCACCCAATAAATAAGTAATATACTCATATTATATTCATAATTTTGTCACACTAACATAAAAAGAGCATTCCCTGCATGCCTTCAGGTTCCTAACTAGATGTGTGTCATATTGAATTAGCAGACAAGACTTCTAAACTAACTTCACAGATGAGAAAGTAGTTATAAGCAACTAATGGCATAGAATTCAGTCCCATCCTCTTCATAGATTCAGACACAAATTTTAAGTTTTTGAAATTGTTCATTAACACACTAAAAGTAACTAAAATTGATTATTAGTTACAGAAGCTATTTATGCTAAATAAATAAAAAAGTAATTGAACAGAATTATTAGCAATTTTAAGTTTGATTTTACTCTTCCGCTTACTAAGTAACACAAAGAATTGCAGAGATGCTTTGTATCACTTTAATGAGGACTTAATATCCTGAAACTCTCGTAAATCTAAATTTCATAAGCATAAATCTCTCTTATTGTAAGGTATTTTTGACAAAGTTAAATAAAATACTGAGTGATTTACATTATAGCTTTGAATAAAGACTTAGCTCAGATATTAGGATTTAAGTGTTTCTTTAAAAAAATACTGTAATCACATGGCTAGAATCCAAGCCTCTGGGCAAAAATCCCAAAATCCATTGTCTACAGTGACAGAAAGATTTTGTTTGTTTGTTTGTTTTGGTTTTGGTTACTCCAGGTTTTCAAAATACATCTGTCAGCCGGGCGGTGGTGGCGCACTCCTTTAATCCCAGCACTCGGGAGGCAGAGGCAAGTGGATCTCTATGAGTTCGAGATCAGCCTGGTCTACAAGAGCTAGTTCCAGGAGAGGAACCAAAAAGCTACAGAGAAAACCTGTCTCGGAAAAAAAAAAAAATACATCTGTCAATGCCCACTACGGCTCAATGAAGTCTAGTGAGGCATAGCTCTCAGAATTCTCGTCTGCTTTTCCTCAAATACAGTTCATGACTCTGTACCCTTCTAAGCCAGTGTAACTACCTGCTCTCAAATCACTACATAAGATACTAGAACTACTTTCTCTTTAATTTATTTTCATCCATTATCTTTATGGAATGTCAGCATCAAAACTGAGGATGAAATAATCTATGTCTATATTTATGCATATCATTCATATAGATATACATTTTGAGATAGAGAAACAGAGACAAAAATTGAGAAAGAGGAAAAGAGAAAAACACCCCATAATCAATGAATTGTAAACATTCACTTTCTAATTCTCAAAGATAAAATTCAAAAATCATGGGAAATAAAAGGAAAATATCTTTAAGTACTGAGGAAGCTACCATAGACAAATGTTTAGTGATCTGGGAGAGAATATTTTTATCTTATTATATATAAAATAGTATTAAAAGTTACTATAGGTGAGACTAGATAATATGAAGATAGTGTATAACTTTGAAATATGAATGAATTCTTAATTCTTACAGAGAATAAAAAGAGAATAAAAATATAGGGTACCTCTACTAACATTTCAGTAACTAATAATTTATAAGTAGTTTAAGTAATACAAAAATCATAGTAAACTCTTTAATTTTCAATTCCTATACAAATTCAGGGATGGTTTTGGACTCTTTAATACAACATTTTGACCAATGATAAAATAGCCACAGAAGTGCCTAAGAAGGAAAAAGAACCTAAGAAATATTCTTTGCAACCAATTTATAAAAAAAATAAATAAATAAATGTCGTAAACCAAGCTCTTTTGGAGGCAGGACTAATTTTGTATGTGGTAAATACCTTGTGCGCAATTGAAATTAAGTTAAATATGCTAAATTAAACAGACAATTACTTCCTAGTTTTAATAAACACTGAATATGATACCATAATCCATTTGTCAACTGTTATTAAGTATTTGTAATTGAGATTATTAATACTGTCAAAAAACTAGTTAGAAAGAGTAGAATTAAAAATGCCTTTCATTTTTTATGTTGTTCAGAATTCCCTTCAGTTTCAACTCCACTCATTTTGTTTACTCATTAAATTGACTATAGATTATTTGAAAATTGTTGGGACATCAACTGGTATTTTTTTAATGTCTTACATCTCAGTGCTTATCAACATACTTTATTAGGCATCATTCATTGTATAACTTTGCTGCATGTGAATATTTATTGCCAGATGTTTACACTATCAGTGATGTCATTAATGTTACCATTATTCTAAAGGTCTCAAGTGTTTATACTACCTTTCGGCTTTTGTCAAAATATTACTTTCTCTAATCAAAACCCATTTCCTTATTAACAATGTAAGTCAATAGTTTAGGACAAATAAAATAATTAAAATATTAGTTTTGACAAATGAATTCATTTGTCAGTAATTGAAATTTTCTTTATATTTATGTTTTTTTAAATGAAGAAAAGAATATAAATAAAGCAATATTCTTATTTGAAAATTTTATTTACCTTTGTATTTTATGTGCATGCAATTTTTTTATGAATGTATTTAAGTCTAACACAAGTGTGCCTAGTCCTGACAACTCCCAGAAAAGGCATGCATCTCCTGGAAATACAGCAAAAGAAATTGTGATCTCCATATTGGTACCGGGAATGCAACCCCGTCATCTATAAAAAACAATAAGTGTTCTTAACTCTAATCTACCTTTTGATCCCCCAAAGTAATTTTTATTTTAATTTATTAAGGTTTGCTTACTGTATTTTATTTATATGGTCATTTTCTTTGCATGCTTATATATATATGCCTGGTGCCTGCAGAGCCAGAAAAGTTTGTCAGACCCCTGGGACCTGGAGTTAGTAAAGGTTTGGAAATACTGTGTGGGTTCTGCCACCTGAACCAAGAACAGTAAGTGCTCAAAACTGCTAAACTCTCTTTTATCTCTCAAAACAAATCCTTCAATGTAGTAAGATGCACTGTTTGCATCTATATGCCAGAGAGGGGGGCAGAGATGCAGGTGGAGTGTTTTTTCAAGACTGCTTTCTACATTATTTATTATGTATTATTATTATTTATTATTGTGGTTTTTACTGTCATTATTAAGGCAAATGCTAACAGTAAACTCAAAGCCTACTGAGTGTGTGAGTTGTCTCTCCCATAATCTTCAGGGGGGGGGGTTACTTTTTGCTCTCTACCCCAACTAGGCTGGAGTTAGATACCCACATTCATACGTGGCCTTTACCTGAGTGCCCTGAGATCTAAACAGAGTCCATCAGAGTCGCATCAGAAGCACTTTTTTTTTGTGGCAATACATTGGTCCTGCAATATATTATTACAAGAAATAAATATTTCTTATAAGAAATATGACCTTCAATTGAAATTGAAAATATATGTAATAGTTTAGAAAGTCATTAGCCTAACAACTATTTAACAGAAGAAGAAACAATGAAGCCTTTGTGAGTTAGATCCAGTAAATATATTTAGTCAGAAGTAAAAACATAAATTTCCATTAAAAAATCACAATGTAAATTATCTAACTCTCAATTGAAAAAAATAGTGGTGAAGATTACCAATTATTGTCAACTTGATAGGATCTGGAGTCACCTGGGAGACAAGCCTGCCCACACCCCACTGTGAGGAACTGGGTTCATTAGGTTAGCCTCTATTCTTGTCTGTGCACAATTATCTTAATTAGGTTAAGTGATGTGTGAACACACACACTAAGAGTATGCAGCACTATTCCTTATGTTTGGACCACAGAGTTAATAAGAAAGCAGAAAGTTGGCTGATCACAAGCTTTCGTTCCTCTTGGTGTGGTTTACTGGTCATAGAGGCTAGCTGACTCAAGATCTTGACACAATCACCCCTCTTGGATAATGAATGATGAACTCACTCCTGAAACTGTGGTCCAGATAAAAACCCTTTGTTCTGTAAATTTATTTTAAGGTGATTTTTTTCTAGCAATGTATAAAGTGAAAGAAAAATTTAAATTTTATCTTAGTGTTATGTTTTGAAATGGTCTTAATCTGTACCCAGTGCTATGAAACTGACTACACAGCTCAAATTTACCTTGAACTCTCTGAAATGCTGCTTTAGGTTGTCAGTTCTGGGATTACAGTCAGGAAGCACCACATCTGACTGAACCAAATAATTTTAAGTAATGTTCAAAAATGCATATGTGAAGATGGACATTAAAAAGAAATCCCACACTAGCTCAGAATTGAGTATAATAAAGGGTTATTTATTTAGAGTTAGACTTACAGATCAGAGTCCTCTGCATGAATGGGGAATAGGAACTGAATCCAGCAGCTGGAAGAGAGAGAGAGAGAACACGAGCTTTTCATCAGCGTTTATAGTATGGGTCCATGCCTCAGTGGGCTGGTAACTTAAAGACTGTAGGGTTTCCTACAGGACCTCCCCCTTTTGTTTAAATAAGAGAGGTCTAAATCTAATACAAAATTATATACAATACAAACAAATATCAGGTATAAAAATTAGAGTTACAACCAGAATAAACAATGTCAAGCAAGAAATATGTGATAAATGTTTCAATAATTATCCTATCTTAAAGAATTTAGGCCTTGTATTATGAACAACTTGGCCAAGTCATGATGAGAGGAAAGTAACTACAACTCTCTAGTCTTCAACCCCATGGAAGAGCCGAGAAGGGAAATAATATTACTTGAGTAATCAGGAAGTACAATCAAGCAACTTCCACAATGTGCAACAAATGACAGAGACAACTGGCTACCTAGACAATCACCCAAAGTCTCAGAGGCAGTGAATGGACTTTCACCATGTCAGACTGGGCGAAGCAAGCAGGCAGGGCTTTATTTGATCTAGCAATGCCACAACTTAGGTTCTTATGAAGCATTTAGCATTTTAATAGGCAGTCCTGGCCAGAAAATAATTATAAATACACAATAAAGGCAAATTCAGATGGAAAAGACCTCTTAATAAGTCATGGAATATACACAGATATTAAGTTTTCTTTGAACTTTTTGACTGCAGAGAGACATCTGACATTGGGGACTTGCTAAACCAAAACCAACATATATACTTTAAAGGTATCCTGATTTCAATATATGGGTCTAAGGATTTGTTGCTTTGGAAAAGAGGTTTTTCTTTTGTTTCCACAGAGGATGAAAACCTGTGGAATCCTTCCAGACTAATCTGGTTTGATGGACCAAGATCTCCCTGAAAGCTTGCTGTAAACACACCTTCCAAAAAAGTATTTCACCCAACAAAAACAGAAAGGAGTTTAGAGAGAACTACATCCGTATTCTCAAATATTGTTTATAAATGTCTCTTTGCATTTAAAGGGGGATACACTATAGAGATTTGCATTGGTATGGATCTTGCTTTATTGATACAAACTTAGTCAATTTTGTTATATTGCAAATATATATTTTTGATCTTGATTAAGTTATTGTGTTTGTACAGTTCATTAAAAATGTAATATATAATTAATAAATAATCATCTATAATAGTCAACTTGTACTGGTGTTACTTAGGTTTTCTAGATATATAGAGATATAATTCAGTTAGATAGGTATTCTTCAAATCTTTCAGAGTCCTTCAGAATATAGCATTTAAATGTTGTAATAACTTAAGACTTTCATGATAATGAGACACATCTGCTCCTGGCAGCACCAATTACTTCTGGAGGAAGATAGGCATCAAAGAGGTTTCTTATGGAGCTTGCTAGCCATTTGGGCAAAAGAAATTGCTCTTGCCTGGACTGCTTGATGTTATGCTCTATAAACCAGACATGAAGGACACACTGAAAAATGACTGCTGAACTTGCCTAAATACGTGACTGTCCTTCTGGGTTCCTGCTTCATAAAAGATTCTGCTAGATATTGTTCAGGATACAGAAAAATGTGACTGACAAACTGCCAGAACTGTCTTTAGAATTTCCCGACTCATGAAAAAATCTGCTGGATATTATGGGCCTGTAGGCTGAAGATTGAATGCCCACAATGTTACAGAAGAATTTCAGGTGACTCTCCAGGCAGCGAGATATCTCTCTTAATTCTAGAGTTTTGGAAGTTGTTTAAAATGTACTTCCTAAGTTTACTTAGGTACTATAATATCCTTCTGCAATCTTTGATGGAGTTGAATAGAGAGCTATAGTTATAGTTTTCCTTGGTTATGATAAAAGATAAAGCAGATATATATGTTATAACTGTAATTTTTATTTGATACCTATTTTGTTATATCTAATTTTACTAAATTAAAATTAAAACCTTCCATTTTATTTAAACAGAAAAAGGGAGGTGATGTGAGATTTTCTTCTGGATGCTGTGATTACCATCAATTAATAAAGAAACTGCTTTGGACCTATTGCAAGGTAGACATTACCTAGGTGGGAAAAACTAAACTGGATGCTGAGAGGAAGATGGCAGAGACAGAGAGAAGCTATGTAGCCCCGTTTGAGACAGATGCCAGAACTTTACTCGGTAAGCCACAGCCTCATGGTGATACATAGATTAAAAGAAATGGGTTAAATTAATATGTAAGAGCTAGCCAA
This sequence comes from Chionomys nivalis, assembly GCF_950005125.1. Taxonomy (NCBI): domain Eukaryota; kingdom Metazoa; phylum Chordata; class Mammalia; order Rodentia; family Cricetidae; genus Chionomys; species Chionomys nivalis. The sequence continues at coordinate 191,864,547 of NC_080086.1, read as the reverse complement.
TAAGAAGCTAGAGCTAAGAGGTCAACAATGATTTAATTAATATAGTTTCTGTGTGATTATTTTAAAGCTGAGCAATCAGGAAATGAACAAACAGCCTTTCCACTACACATATGCTTTTCAAATTATTTTTCTTTATTTCCAATCTTGAAATAATAATTGAATATTTTCCTCAATTAAGTATTTAGAGAAATATCTCCTTCACAGGAAATGAATTGAAGGACTAACATTAGCAGTAAAATGTGACTGAAGTGTCAGGTTACATGTATTAGTAACATCAACTAGTCTTTTCCAGTATGACCATAAAAAGGTAGAAATACCATTCTACATTTTGGCATCCAGTTATGCCATCACAATTTTTCAAAGATGCTGGGGTTGTTTTTTTTTTTTTTTTTTTTTGTATAATTTTAGCTAACCTTCCCCTGTACTCCAATTGATGATTACCTTAATTGTCATCATAGAACTATCATCCAGTAACTGATGGAAGCAAATGCAGATATACAAGCTAAGCACTGGACCAAGTTCCAACAGTCCAATCATAAGAGGAGGGAGCAATAATGAGCAAAGGGGTCAATACTATGATGCAGAAATCCACAGAAACAGCTAACCTGAGCTTGAGGGAGCTCACTGACTCTGAATGAAAAAGCTGGTAGACCTGAATAAGATTGACCTAGGGCCTCTAAATGTAGTTGACAATTGTATGGCTTGGGCGGTATGTGGGACCACTGGCAGTGAAACTAGTATTTATTCCTAGTACAGGAACTGGCTCTTTGGAGCCCATTCCTTATGGATGGATACCTTGCTAATCTTCAATACAGAGGGGAGGGCCTTGGTCTAAGAATAATTATATATAACATTAATATATTAACATACATAATTGTATATGATACATATTGCATATAATTATCACATATAATGCATATAATTTTGTATTGTATGCAATATAATAAACTTTATATATAATAGTATATAATTATATTAATTATAATTTTAATTAAGTTTATTTATGTATTTTATTTATATGTATGAAAATAGAGCTATGTATTATATATATATTTATGAAGAATGTATACATAGACACATAATCTAAGTATATATTATATAATTATATACTATATTTGCACAATAAATATTTATCTAAATATATAGTATATAAATGTATAATATTTCATGACATTTACTATATATTTATATTAAATAAGTGTATGCGTATAATATATTGAAGGTTTGTGGATATATATAAATAAATATATACATATATTAAGTATATATCTATACATAAAATATAACAAGCATTGTTGTTGCCTTTGTCATATGTAAATTGTACATATATACATGCATACATGTATATATTATATATGTTTATTCTTTGCCAGTTTCTTACATTGCCTTGTGCTAAATTACCCTCCAACTACTCCCAGATCCCCACCATCACATCTTACTCTCAACTCCAGCACTTTTTATCTCTTATATTTTCATTTTGACACAAAGTTTTAATAAGTTGCCCAGTCTAATCTTGAACGTGGACTGTAGGTAGATAGGCATAGACCTGAGAACTTGTGGTTCTATTAGATAAGGTTCCCCAATAAAATGATATTAAAGTCTTATAGCACCAGACCCAGAAGAAAAAAATATGATTTACATTCGAGTGTGAGCAAGTCTGGTATCTATTGCTCTAATTAACAGTGTGACATAAAGCAACATTTTGGGGTTAGGGGAATTATATAGTTCCCATATTGAGTCATCATTCACCAGTCTATCATTGAGAAATAAAAAGGCAGGGACTTGTGAAGGTCATTCCCAGCAATGGTGAGGCCCCAAAGAGGAGATAAAGATATGCCCAGGGAGGATTGAGTCAGGCCATGGTGGTAGTGAGGATCTTGCAGTTTGATTGACTGGCACTCAGGGTCCTTCTCTATTTATAAAGAACTCAGTAAGCAGGGATAGAGTCATGTGTTTAACTTCCTCTTGTACATCTTTCAGTCATAATTCATACACCAGGATAGAACAGTCATTTTTTTCACATCAACCCTTACCCAACTTCTAGGCAGCTCTTGTGGTTTCAAAGAACCCTAGAAAGAAAATCTCCAAGCCAGCCTGGGCCAATTCCCATGTCCCAAGTAGTGCATTATTAACTCTTTCTTAAATTTTATTTTATTTAAATAACATTTTTTCATTTATTTTACATACTGATCGAAGTTTCTCCTTCCTACTTCCTCCACCTTCCCATCTATCCCCATCCCCACCACCTTTATCTCTATTCCCAAAAGGGACAGGCCTCCCACGGTTTTGAACAAAGCATGACCCAGCTCCTCCCCTTGTATCAAGGCTGGGTGAGGTAATCCAGCATGGAAGCAGGTTTCCAAAAGACAGCTAAGCGGCAGGCACAGGACCTGATCTCAGTGCTAGTAGATTTACAAACAGACCAAGCTATAGAGCTGTCATACACATACAGAGGACCTAGGTCAGTCCCAAGCAGTCTCGCAACGGTTGGTCCAGACTTCATGAGCTCTATTGTAATCACATTGGTAACTACAGTAATTGTCATCAGAGATACTCTGTCCAGTAACTGATGGACTTAGATGCAGAAATCCACAACCAAGCACTAGGCTGAGCTTCAGGAGTCTTATTGAAGAAAGGGAGGAAGATTTGCGTGAGGGGGTTCATGACAGAAGAACCCAGAGGGACAGCATTATTAACTTTAATGATCATGCTGCCAATAGGACCAAGAAATCCAGGAGCTAAAGCTGTTGTAGTTATTATTCAATTTCTGGAATAATACAATGTTTATATTTTATATATTTATAAAATTTATTCATATGTCTAATCCTGATATTCATTCATTCCTTCATCATATGATACACAGTGACTCTATAATAGAGTTAACTTTTCTAAGTAAGGGAGTTCCTAACACCAATTTCTTTTATCATCATTCTTAATCAACTTTTGCCCACCAATATAAGTCCCTGTATAGGGCAGAGAAAACTTCAGCCAATCTAATTTTGTTGCTGTATATGTCATGTATTCACCTCAGCATATAGTAGGAAGGGTCTTGTAATCTGACATGTAGCCAATTCCTCTAACTGGCTAAATCTTGCTTAAAAGTTTACTTTGTTCTGATTATCTTGTTCCTGAGTAAGTACAGGAGAAGAGGAGCAGATGTTTCAAGAATATCTCAGAGCCTCATAAAGAGATCCCTGGCTTCTTTATGTGTATCATCATCTCCAGGGCATAAGAAAGACCTTTAAGTAGATAAAGATAGCTCCCTTAAAGGAGGGGGGTAGTATGTTCAGGAATGTCCTGGGAAGTTTAGAAGCAGTACTCCTGGGAGCAGGCATAAATGATTCATAAGAAATTTCCCATCAATCCAATATCTCCAAGTTTTACAGATAATAAAAGCCCTCTAAGCATGCAATAGTTGGAGATCAAAACAAAAGGGGAAGTTGACCACACTGATGATCATGTGACTCAGCTATGTCAAATCAAGCAACTGTGCTGGCTTTACGATTTTTGCTGTTATCATCAGTTATGGCTTAGTCAGGGACTAAGGCATGACAGGAACCTGAAGGCAGGAACCAGGGAAAAATGTGTCATGGTCCCCATATTTTGCTCAGTTTGATTTTTTATACAACCCAGGACAACCTGTTCAAAGATGAAGCATTCTGAGTGAGTAGTTCCCTCCCACACCAAGCATCCGTCAAGAAATGATTCACTGATTTTCCTATTGGTCAGTGATGGAGGTGATTCCTCAATTGGCAATAACGTTTCCAGAATATTCTAGCTTGAGCTAGGTTGACAACAGACAAACAAAACTTAATAGTAGAGCATGAAATATTACTTAGTTGTACAGCTGTCAACCATTGTGCAGAAATGTTGCTAAGATCATTTGTTTTCAAATAAAGAGGAAGGAAAGTATGAAAGAATGGATAGCAAGGGGAGGAGGGTGAGATGGTAGGAGAGACCTTTTTTTTCCCACTCTTCTAAGTCGTCCACTAAGGTCACTATGATTCTATAATAGGTATTTGCATCTTGCATCTCCTAAATAAAAGTAGAGAAAGAGGAAGGTAAAGAATATTGCAAATGAAAAATAAACAAAATGAAAAATGAAGTGGGACCTCTATTATATCCAAATCAAATAAGTTCCATGTGGATACAGAAAAGAGAGTAATGTAATGCAAATTGTAATTTTGTAGCACAATCATCCCCCCAAACTTGCCTCAAACTTTATTACATTTATGGGTTTCTGCCAACTGCCAATTATAAGGATGTTTTCCAGAACTGTGTAAGGCAGTGTACTTCTTATGCACCTGTGACAGGCCTTAATTGTTGGCAAACTGACAACACCCAAAACCAATAAGCACGCAGTGATTCCCAGTAGTTGGTATATTGCTGTTCAGGTTTCATCTCCCTTATATGGAGCAATTCAAGTAATGTGTCTGGTATCAGTTTCTGCCAAGATTAGAATATTCCATCACCATGGAGTCTTGCTTATTATCATGCAACTTATTTAACTCTTTTCTCTCTTCTATGTAACTTCTCTGCTTTCCTTATAAAATACCCTGTATCTCCCTGGTGGACAGTTTGTATGTGAATCTTTGTCTCATAGCCTTCTGGGTGAATCCTGACAAGGAGAACTAACACCACAATGCCTAGGAAGAAGATAATCAGGACAAGAGGGTGGAATTGGATAATGCACCAGCAGGTGGCAACAAAGATCTGAATCCATTCAGATAAGTGATTTAATGGGTAATTTCTGTGCTGCAAAAGTGATGACTAAGACTATATTACAAGTGATAATTTGCAATGGGGGTAACATGGAAGGCCATGAACTGGCTTATGCAGTGTGCTATGTGATATGATGACAAAGGTAGTTATAATGAATAGAAAGTTGTTTAGTTCTATTGATGTGCTCAATAAAGAAAACATTGCTTTTAAATCAGTTGACCACCCACTCACCTCATGGAATGAAAACATCTATTCCCTTGCAACAACTTCTAAAAAAGCTTTCTGCAGTTAGAGTTAATTATATGTCCATGAGCTGATTGTGGCACTAACCAAAGTGAATAGAGTTTTAATTCGCTGATTCAAAACAGTTGTGTCTGAATCAAGGACCTGATGCCTGGTTAAAGAAAGCAAGAATATACATGATACTGACTCTTGAACAACCCAATGCCTGGTGCCAGAAAGCTTGAGCATAGATGTGATTGATTCTTGAACATCCAGAGCTCCTTAAATTATTTGGATGCTGAAATGTGACTTTTCTCCATGACAGAAAATAAGATCCTTTATTGTCTGAAAAATTTACAAGGTCATCTTAGGTGGATACCTGACTAACTCATACTTATTTCCTTGAAAGATGTGTATGTGCCAATTGCCGCAACTTGAAGCTTTAAACTTCATAAGAAAAAACACACCATTAAGCTCAGAGTTGTAAAGGCTTCAGAACATATCCTTGACTTCTGTTTGGTTCCAAAAGGCTTTTCTTTGTAGACAGATTCACACATGGTATATAACATAGGATTTAGGCAGTGGACAATTTCTGATGCCAGCTATGTCAGTCCTGGAATTGCAATAAGATATTAAAGCCAAGCAGTGGTGTAGTGAAGAGGTGAGACACAGCCCGCTGCTCCTACTACACAGTGGTGGTGCTTGCTTTTAATCTCATCACTTGGGAGGCAGAGGCCAGCCTGGTCTACAAGAGCAAATTCCAGGACAGGCTTCAAAGCCACAGAGAAACCCTGTCTTGAAAAACCAAAAGTATATGCTCAACTATGTTCATAGCAGCATTGTTTGTAATAGCCAGAACCTGGAAACAACCGAGATGCTCTTCAATGGAAGAATGGATGAAGAAAGTATGGAATATATACATATTAGAGTACTACTCAGCAGTAAAAAACAATGACTTCTTGAATTTTGCATGCAAATGGACAGAAATAGAAAACACTATCCTGAGTGAGGTAAGCCAGACCCAAAAAGAGGAACATGGGATGTACTCACTCATATTTGGTTTCTAGCCATAAATAAAGGACATTGAGCCTATAATTCATGATCCTAGAGAAGCTAAATAAGAAGGTGAACCCAAAGAAAAACATATAGACATCCTCCTGGATATTAACCTTCATCAGGCGATGAAAGGAGAAAGAGACAGAGTCCCACATTGGAGCACCAGACTACAACCCCAAGGTCTAAACCAGGAGCAGAAGGAGAGAGAGCACGAGCAAGGAACTCAGGGCCATGAGGGGTGCACCCACATACTGAGACAATGGGGATGTTCTTTCAGGAACTCACCAAGGCCAGCTGGACTGGGTCTGAAAAAGCATGCGATAATACCGGACTCACTGAACATAGCGGACAATGAGGACTGCTGAGAAGTCAAGAACAATGGCACTGGGTTTTGATCCTACTGCACATACTGGCTTTGTGGGAGCCTAGGCTGTTTGGATGTTCACCTTAATAGACCTGGAAGGAGGTGGTAGGTCCTTGGACTCCCCACAGGGCAGGGAACCCTGACTGCTCTTAGGGCTGATGAGAGAAGGGGAGTTGATTGGGGGACAGGGAGGGATATGGGAGGCGATGGCGGGGAAGAGACAGAAATCTTTAATAAATAAATTAATTAATAAAAAAAGTGAACTTTAGTATCACAGGATATAGATCAAAAGTTGGTAGGTAATATTTAATAATTAAGAGTGCTAGTATTGAAAAGATAGCTCAGCAATTAAAAGCACTTCTGGAGAACTTCAGGTAATTTGCAAGTAGCTCAAAATTGCTTATAGCTTCTAGTCTAGAGGAACTGACTCCATTTTCTGGAGTCTGCAGGTACCTGCAATTCATATGCTCATACCCACACAGTGTCTCAGGATTATACATATGAATACATTCTTTAAAGAAGAGTGTTACACTATCATTGCTTGTGTACATACTTCCTTTTATGCTATATTCTCACTGATGTCAGGATCTTATTGCTTCTAATTTCCTTTCTTACCCTACATGAATATCCATCTCTATGTCCTCTTCTAGGCCACCAGTATATATTGACATATTAACTATTCTTCTACTTGACTCTCTCTCTCTACCCAGACAGCTGTAAGAAAATTAGTTCTTTTCATATAATCTTGGTTCCTTTCTGAAACCTTAATCGGGACATAAAATTGTAGATAAATATTATCTCACTAATCATTTTGTTTGAAGATTTAGTGGTATGCACAATACTGCAATTTGGCTGATGAGATGGCTCAGAAGACAAAAGTGGTTACTCCATAAGCATGCGTATCTGAGTTACAGCCCTCATATTAAAAGCTACATGCTTAGTCATGCATGTACCTGCAACCCTATAGAGATATTGCAGCCAAAGGAGAAGGAACTGCATGCATTTGAAAACTCAACTGGGCAGAGATAGAAGGAACTGGGCCCTGGTTGATTGGATTCTAACTCCAGATTAAGTCAAAGACCCTGTCTAGAGAAAATAAGAAACAGATACTGCAATTGGCTCTGTGAGTGTGCACATGGGCACAGGTACCCACTCAACAAACACAGATAACATAGTAATGTACAAGTTCCCACAGATGAAATAAATAAACATATATTAGGTAATGACTTTGTATCCATCATTAATAGTAAAATAACAATTCGGTATATATGTGTATAAATTCAATAATGTAACTGTATCTGTGTGTTTTCTCCAAATAACTGTATTAGAAAGGCATGAAGGTATCAGAGGACTGTTTTTACTATCAGTATAATGAATTCATTTTTTTCAGCACATTGATTCATGGCTAATGAATTCATTTTAACTTGAAGGTATATGTCAAATTTCCATATTTTCTAACTATTTTATGTGATAAATTGTAGACAAAACCTAACTCAGCTGATTAGGAGACTGGGCTAATATCACATGATAGGAGTATTTTGAGAACTTCCAAATATTTACTTATTTAACAACTAATTCAGTTTCACATGAACTAAAGGAATTAACTGACTTCCTTCTCTCTTAAGAAGCTTGCTTTGGGATTGGCAGTGTCAATCTGATTATCAAGGTTTAAATCAAGACTCGTGTATTTTACTTGGTAAAGCACTGTATGTCATGGCCAGGAGTTTAAAATCAAGCCAGCATTTTACAACCCCTTTTACTAATACTTGCACTGGGATACCTGAGAGTTGTACTGAGAAGCTGCTGACTTTTCCACCCAGAAGGCATCAGCAACTTCAAACAAACTCTGCATGGTGCTGAAGAAGGCATAATCATGGTAATTGTATGTCCAGGTATTTCTAAGCTTATGAGGATTAGCATTTAATAAATGTAAAGACTGTCAAGCTTATGAAGCCTTGGTAAAACTAGAAATTGCCTTTTTGATCACCAAACAGAAAATCCAAATTAAAAATCTCGTTTATCAAGAAAATCACTTTTCTGATAAAAACCCTGAGTGTCATTGAAAGAAAATCAAATGCTCTTTCCTTGAATACATGTAGACATTCTTGTGATGGAAAGTAAGATACACAGTAAAGTCAAACGCTTAATTCTTTACTCTCTATCATAGTTGTAAGCAGGTTTTTCCTTAATTCACGTAACAACTCAACATTGTTCCATTCTCTTAAAATATACCTTAGAATAAAGTAAGACTCTAAACATGAGTATTTATTGCTAAAACAGTCTTTGATTTCTGATTTTTGTCTGGCTTTATTTACTTCTGCCATTCAACATTTGCTTTTCTTTTAATTGGGTTCACTTTATTTTGCAATTCTATAAAATAGTCATTAGAAATGATTTCAGGAGAGTATGAAAATAAAAATACAATGTTAAAACTTAATATTCATACCTCAAAGCACATAACAATGTGTTGACTAATGATAAACAATTAAGTATGCATCAGCACACATTGATACATGGTAGATGGTGCATCTATTGTAATCTCAGCATTTGGAAGTAGGAAGGAGGAAGAACAAGATTTCAAAGTTAGGTTCAGTTACAAAACAAGTTCAAGGTAGCCTGAGATAAATATTATCTTGTCAAGAAGAGGGCAAAGGTACAGGAAAAGAAAGGAAGAAAGAAGGAAAAGGACAATATGAAAAGAAAAATACCCATTGAATTAGAAAAAACTGAGGCCTGAGATATTTGAAGTTGGCTGTACTGCGTCTATGGCTCATATGCCACATATTTTGATTTTTTGTTTGATCTTAGCCATATCATCTTGAATCCAAATCCTCATAACAGAAATATTCCTAAATAAGACCATAGACAGTCAAAATGTGGCTAAACTTAAATGGTGCTGATCATTCTAGGAACTGGTCTCTGTACCTTTCTCTACTCTGTGAATGCCCTTTGCCCTTATTCCTTATCATCCTTGTTCACCTAGACTTTAATTATCATTATTACTTATTTTATTTTTTATTATTGATATTTGCCTAATTTCATGTTAATTTGAAAATACAGCAAAATAGATTGTTATATCTTCTATAGTGTAGCTGGGTTTGGGTTCTAACTAGTATATCCTTTCTAAAGGATCTTGTTATATTGAATTTAATCTCATGTAAGACCTGACAACCTTTTGTTTCCTTGAGCAAATAGCAGCCTTTAGAAATCCAGATTTTCAAAGTCTGTGTTATCTGAATTTTAAAATATAATTTATATTTTTATTGCCTACTTAAAAACCAATCAAGAGATCATTTAATCATTAACTGGTTTAATATGTATTTTCATCTAAATGTCATTAATTTCTTGAAATTACATTACAACATATAAAAATCAATTTAACTACATCATAAATAAAAAAAAAATATTATCCAAAACTTGGTCTAACCACTTGTACTAACCACTTTTATGTCAATTTGACAAAGGTGAGAGTCATCCGAGAGTAGAGAGCCTTAATTGAGAAAATGCTTCCATAAAATCATGGTGTAGGCAAGCCTGTAGGGTATTTTCTTAATTTATGATTAATGTGAGAAGTCTCAGTGTATTATGGGTGGGGACAACCACCCTGAACTGATCCTGGATTCTATAAGAAAGCAAGCTGAGCAAGTAATGAAGAGCAAGCCAGTAAGCCATACTCTTCAATGATTGTTGCATCAGTTCCTGTCCCGAGTTCCTGCCTGTTGGAAATCCTGTCTTGATTTCCTTTGATGATGAACTATTATTTGAAAGAGTAAACTGAGTAAATCCTTTCCTTATTTTAGGGAGGGGGCCTGTTGTTTGTCCCAGCCACCCAGCTAGCTTCTACCTGAAATAACCACACAGAAACTGTATTAATTAAACCACTGCTTGTCCATTAGATCTAACTTCTTATTGGCTAACTCTTACATATTAGTTTAACCCATTTCCATTAATCTGTATTTTGCCAAGTGGCAGTGGCTTACCAGAGATTCTAACTGTCGTCCATCTCAGGTGGAGGATCCATGGCTTCTCTGACTCTGTCCTTCTTCCTCCCAACATTCAGTTCTGTTTTCTCCACTTACCTATGTTCCTAGGCCAAGGCAGGATCTTTATTCATTAACCAATGAAAGCAACACACAAACAGAAGGAGCTCTTAAACCATTTCTGTCCGAAGTTGTTTTGGTCATGGTGTTAAGATATTGTAAATATGGAATATATGATACATAGTCAAATAAATTTAAATTTTTCTGCCATTTGATTATAAGAAGATATAACTTTCCAAACTTAAGAAAAACATACAATTTAAGCAATTTCTAAAAATCCGGTCTACAATAGAATATACTAGAATGACAAGTGCAGCTTAAATATCTTAACTACACTCTAAAAAACAAGTAATTAATAAGGCCATGTCAGTAAATAAAAAAGGACACACACACACACTTACCAGCACTTTACTGGTATTTTAATAAATAAAGCTTGCCTGAGAATCAGAGAAGTAAAACAACCACATTGGCCAGCCTTATACACCAGATAGCAATGACACACACCTTTAATCCCAGTAGCCACACTAGCTTGCCATAGAAACCAGGCAGTAGCAGTACATGTCCTAATCCCAGTACTAAAGAGAAATATAAAACAGGAAGAGACTGTGTTCAGTCTCAGTTTCATTCTGAGGTTTCCTGGAGGCAGGATAACCATTTTCAGATTGAAGTTGAGGTATGAGCCAGAGGCTGACTGCTCTGCTTTTCTGGTCTTCAAGTTGAATTCCAGTAACTATTTCTGAGTTTTTACTAATTGTGCTTGACACACACACACCACACAACATGATGACAGGATTTAAAGAAAAATACTTCTCATTGATCCCTCAACATAAATGGTATCAATTACCCAATTAAAAGACACAAGTTAACAGAACAGAACAGATAATGGCAACAGGCTCCATCCTTATGCGGCATCCAAGAAACACACCTAACATCAAGGATAGACCTTGTTTCAAAATAAAAGGATGCATAAGATATTCTATGCAAACTGATCTAAGAAGCAAGCTGATGTAGCTATTTTAATATCTGACAAAGTAGATTACAATAAAAATAAGCAACATTGGGGAAGAACATTGCATACTCATCAAACAAAAAAATCCACCAAAAGGACATTGAAATTTTTAATATATATGCCCAAAAGACAAGGGTATCCAAGTCTTTAAAAGAAATATCATTTTAGCATAAATGAGATATCGGCCCACACAGACGGACAGCAAGTAGCTTCAATAACCTTCTTTCACCAATAGACAAGTCATTCAGACAAAAACTAAACAAAGAAATACTGGAGCCAACTGACATTATGAACCAAATGAACCTAACAGGTATTTACAGAATATTTTATTCACACATGAAAAAATGTGCTTCTCAACACCTCATAGAACTTCCTCTAAAACTATGATACAAAGCAAGCCTACACAAATACCAGAAAATTGAAATAGTACCCTGGATCATATCTGACCACTACTGAGTATCAACAACAGAGAAGACAGAAATCTTACAAACACATGGAAACTGAGCAACTTACTGAATGAAAAATGGGTCAAGATAAAAGTTTCTAGAAATGAAATAAAATGAATATAAAGCGTACCCAAACTTGGGACACAATGAAGGTAGTTCTAAGAGACAAATTCACAGAGAAAATTACTTACATAAAAAAATTGGAAAGATTTTATTTTTGTAACAACAACATACATAAAAGCTCTAGGAAAAAAATGAAATGAAACCAAACAAAAAAGAAACAGAAGGCAGGAAATAATTCCACTAAGAGGTAAATTAAGTACAATAGAAGTGAACAAACAATCCAAGTTATCAAAGAAACAAAGAATTGGTTCTTTGAGAAAATCAATAGACTAACAAAATTCTTATCACAATTAACTAAAAGGCAAGTAGGAAGATCTAAATTATCAAGATAAGAAATGTAAGCCGGGCGGTGGTGGCGCACACCTTTAATCACAGCACTCGGGAGGCAGAGGCAGGCGGGTCTCTGTGAGTTCGAGACCAGCCTGGTCTACAAGAGCTAGTTCCAGGACAGGCTCCAAAACCACAGAGAAACCCTGTCTCGAAAAACCAAAAATAAATAAATAAATAAATAAATAGAAATGTAAAGGGGTAAATATGAAGAAACACCATAAAATTCAAGGGAATCTTAAGGATAAACTTTAAAATGAATAATCCAACAAATTAGGGCTCTTCAGGGCTCAGGAAAAGGATGCAGGAAGAGTGTTATTTCTACATACATATATATGGCTTACAGTTCAGTATTTTTATGGAATTTCTGAGTGTGTAAAGAATGAGTTTCAAGTGTGTCTTGGTCTCCTTTCTTTTTGTTTGTCTTGTCTAATTTCAATGTATTAGTTTTGTTATATTATTTAATTTTATTATTGTACTTTTTAAGTCGCATTGTTTTCTAATGAAAGACTGAACTGGGTTGTGTCCAGAGGGATAAGATGCATGCAGGAAGTAGAAGCAATAGAGGAGAGAAAACCATAAGCAGGATATATTATGTGAATCAAAAATCTATTTTCAATAAACTGTGTAAAAATAAAGATAAATATAATTAAATTAATTTCCAGTATACACATTTTTGAGATTGAATTTAATTACAAATTTATGACTTTTATCATTCCTTTCAAATCCTCTCAATACTGCTCCCCCTTTTTCATAAAATTCATAGCCCTCTTTTCCATTAATTGTTATTGCATAAATATATATATATATATATGTATATACATATATTTTCAAATAGAAACTTTTTAGTCCATATAATGTCGAGTCCATAGCATTTATGTTTTCATGGCTGATCACTTGGCAATGAAAAATGGATTATTGTGCTCCTCTCTGCCAAGGACCACCTCTGCCACGCACAACATTTTTCAGTTGACTGTAATCTTATGTGTAGGCTTTAAGTCTCACGTGCTTATCTCTATCTAGTCTGGTATATTCATTTTTGTTATACTTGTTTATCTGTCATTTGGGCGGTCATGTTAGTAAGACCTTACTGGTGCAACTTTAGTTGTTATGAGGAGATACAATCAAACAGCAGACTCCCTTAATCCTCAGGCCCCTATGATTTTTCAACCCTTCTCTCACACCTTAGATGCAGGAGTGTGTTGTAGATGCATCCACCGAGACAGGACTCCAAAATTCTTCATTTTTATTATTCGTGATTTTCTATGTGATCTGTGCTGCAAAGAAAGGTTTCCTTGATAAAGGGTGAAAACTACACTTATGTGTGGTTATGAGGATGGATGTTTATAGGTTGTTCTTAGAAACTGTGCTGTATAATTTTGACATTTGAAGAAATATCAAAATGTTTAATGGAGTGCAGGAATTTTTATCCCAGGCCTCATACTGTAGTTCTTACATGTAAAACACTAGTTAATGATGCTTATATTTTAGAAGAAAGATGTGTATGAAGGACTGGGAAAAGTACCCCTAGTTCTCTCAAATCCCCGCAGAGAAGTTTTCTAACAGGATGGCCTCAATTTAGTATTTTATAGTACTGCTCCTCCTTAATCAAGAGTTATGAACCCTTATTGTGAATTCTTAGCAAATTAAATCATTTTATTCATCACTGAATAAATACAGTGACTCTAAAGAACTTTAAGAAAATGTGCTTGGGATGTATTATTAATTGTAACTCATAAATGCTAATATAATGATATGTAATTGTTTAATTTAGAACACTGACCTTATTGGTAAAATGAATCTCTTTCTATTATCCAAATCAATTTACTTTATTTAACAAGAAAAGGTTCTTGGAATGTCTGTCTATTCCAATTTCCCATTTTAGACTTTGACTTAACTCTCATTTTTCCACATAGACTGAGTTCAGCAATAAAAAATAGCATTTTATTTTCTTCCAACATAATATTGAGATGCTTACCATTGGATTCATAAACAAAATCTATTCTTTCCACAAGATCTAGACTGACAAGTTAGATTACTTTAATTTCTAATCCCCAGTAGGAAATAAGAATCCAAAACATCCATTGTAGCTTGAAATATAGATTTAAAGAAATGTATCGTCTTTCTCTACTGAAGAAAGTTCAGCCCTAAACCACCAAAAAGCTTAGGCACTCCTTAGACTAATGCATCAGATTCAAATTTGAGAAGTTGGCTCAGTGAAAACAAGTCCTTGCCATGACTTTGGATCACAGAAACATGAATAAAGACAGACTTGAGAGGCAGGCCTAGGCGGCGGAAGCACCGGTGCACAGACAGGCCCGGGCGGCGGAGGCACCAGCACGCAGGCAAGTCCGGGCGGGAGAGGCACCGGCGTGCAGGCAGGCCCGGGTGGCGGAGGCAGCGACAGTCAGGCCCGGCAGGCAGGCCTAGGCGGCGGAAGCACCGGCGCGCAGGCAGGCCCAGGTGGCGGAGGCACCGGCAGGCAGGCCTAGGCGGCGGAAGCACCGGCGCACAGACAGTTCCGGGCGGCGGAGGCACCGGCAGGCAGGCCCGGGTGGCGGAGGCACTGGATACAGGATAGTGCGGGCAAGAAACAGTGAAGCCTGCACTGAGAACAGATTGCCCCGCTACAATTAAATCAAACCCAATAGATAGCATCGGTAAGAGGAGATGGGCAGACGCCAAGGCAAGAATTCACCCAACAATCTGAAAAACAACATGAAAACACCAGAACCCAATGATCTTACAACACAAGGACTTGAACACCCTATCACAGAAGAGGAAAAAACTGACTTTTTGAAAGCAATAGAGTCCCTTAAACAACATGTAAAAAACGCCCTCATAGAAATGGATGAGAAGTATAACAAAAAGTTTGAAGAAATGAGTAAGTACGTAAATGATACCCTGGGAAGCCAAGAAAAAACGATCAAACAGGTAATGGAAACAGTCCAAGAATTGAAAACTGAAATGGAAGCAAGGAAGAAAACACAAACTGAGGACCAGCTGGATATGGCAAATATAAGTCAACGAGCAGAGACTACAGAAACAAGCATAATCAATAGAATACAAGAGATAGAAGAAAGAATCTCAGATTCTGAAGACAACATAGAGAAAATAAACGGACTGATCAAAGAAAACACCAAAACCAACAAATTCTCATCACAAAACATTCAGGAAATACGGGACACAATAAAAAGACCAAACCTAAGAATAATAGGGATAGAAGAAGGAGAAGAATTACAGCTCAAAGGTCCAGAAAACATTTTTAACAAAATTATGGAAGAAAACTTCCCCAACATAAAGAAAGATATTCCTTTGAATATTCAAGAAGCATACAGAACACCAAACAGACTGGATCAAAAAAAAGTCCCCTCGCCATATAATAATCAAAACACAAAATATACAGATTAAAGAAAGATTATTAAGAGCTGCAAAGGAAAAAGGCCAAGTAACTTATAAAGGTAAACCGATCAGACTTACACCTGACTTCTCTATGGAAACCATGAAAGCCAGAAGGTCCTGGATAGAGGTACTACAGAAACTAAGAGACCATGGATGCAAACCCAAACTACTATACCCAGCCAAGCTATCATTCACTATCAATGGAGAAAACAAGACATTCCAGGATAAGAACAAATTTAAACAATACATTGCCACAAATCCAGCCCTACAGAAAGTAATAGAAGGAAAATCACAACCCAAGGAATCCAACATTGCCAACACTGCCTACAATAACCCAGGCATCTAGTGACCCTTCAACAGCACAACTCAAAGAAGGGAGACACACAAACTCTTCTACCAAAAGCAGTAAGAATAACCGGAGTTAACAACCACTGGTCGTTAATATCACTTAATATTAATGGTCTCAATTCACCAATAAAAAGGCACAGGCTAAGAGATTGGATACGAAAACAGGATCCAACAGTCTGCTGTTTGCAAGAAACTCATCTCAACCACAAAGACAGGCATCTACTCAGAGTAAAGGGTTGGGAAAAGGTTTTTCAAGCAAATGGTCCTAAGAAAAAAGCAGGTGTGGCCATACTAATTTCTAACAAAACTGACTTCAAACTAAAATCAATCAGAAGAGATCGACAGGGACACTTTATACTCATAACAGGAACGATTCAGCAGGATGAAGTCTCAATCCTGAATATCTATGCCCCTAATATAAAAGCACCCACTTATGTAAAAGAAATATTGCTAAAACTCAAGGCAGACATCAAATCACACACACTAGTAGTAGGAGACTTCAACACACCTCTCTCACCAATGGACAGGTCAATCAGACAGAAAACTAATAGAGAATTAAGAGAATTGTTGGAGGTAATGAATCAAATGGACTTAACAGACATCTATAGAACACTCCATCCAAATAGGAAAGAATACACCTTCTTCTCTGCAGCGCATGGAACCTGCTCGAAAATTGACCACATACTTGGAAACAAAGGAAACCTCCACAGATACAAAAAAATATCAGTGTCCATCTGTGTCTTATCAGATCACCACGGATTAAAGTTAGAAGCCACCAACAAAGCTACCCCCAGAAAGCTGACAAACTCATGGAAACTGAACAGTCAACTACTGAACCACACCTGGGTCAAGGAAGAAATTAAGAAAGAAATTAAAGTCTTCCTTGAATTTAATGAAAACAAAGAGACAACATACTCAAACCTATGGGACACGATGAAAGCAGTGCTAAGAGGAAAGTTCATAGCACTAAGTGCCCACTTAAAGAAAACGGAGAAAGCATACATTGGGGACTTAACAGCACACCTGAAAGCTCTAGAAAAAAAAGAAGCAGACGCACCCAGGAGGAGTAGAAGACTGGAAATAATCAAACTGAGGGCAGAAATCAACAAAATAGAAACACAGAAAACAGTCCAAAGAATGAATGAAACAAAAAGTTGGTTCTTGGAGAAAATCAACAAGATTGACAAACCCCTATCCAAACTAATTAAATGACAGAGAGAGAACACGCAAATAAATAAGATCAGAAATGAAAAGGGGGACATAACGACAGACACAGAGGAAATTCAGAGAATCATTAGATCTTACTACAAAAGCCTGTATGCCACAAAACTGGAAAATGCAAAACAAATGGACACTTTTTTAGATAAGTACCATATACCAAAGCTAAACCAAGACCAGGTGAATGATCTAAATAGACCTGTTAGTCGCGAAGAATTAGAAACAGTTATCAAAAATCTCCCTTCCAAAAAAAGCCCAGGGCCAGATGGTTTCAATGCAGAATTCTACCAGAACTTCCAAGAAGAGCTAATACCTATACTTCTTAATGTATTTCACAATATAGAAACAGAAGAGTCATTGCCAAATTCCTTTTATGAAGCTACAGTTACCCTGATACCAAAACCACACAAAGACCCAACCAAGAAAGAGAATTACAGGCCTATCTCACTCATGAATATCGACGCAAAAATTCTCAATAAAATACTGGCAAACCGAATCCAAGAACACATTAGAAAAGTTATCCATTATGATCAAGTAGGCTTCATTCCAGATATGCAGGGCTGGTTCAACATACGCAAATCTATCAATGTAATCAACCATATAAATAAACTGAAAGAAAAAAACCATATGATCATTTCATTAGATGCTGAAAAAGCATTCGACAAAATTCAACACTCCTTTATGATAAAGGTCTTGGAGAGATTAGGGATACAAGGGGCATACCTAAATATAATAAAAGCTATTTACAGCAAGCCGACAGCTAACATTAAATTAAATGGAGAAAAACTCAAAGCCATCCCACTAAAATCAGGAACACGACAAGGATGTCCACTCTCTCCATACCTCTTCAATATAGTGCTTGAAGTTCTAGCAATAGCAATAAGACAACATAAGGGGATCAAGTGGATCCATATTGGAAAGGAAGAAGTTAAGCTTTCATTATTTGCAGATGATATGATAGTATACATAACCGACCCCAAAAACTCTACCAAAGAACTCCTACAGCTGATAAACACCTTTGGTAATGTGGCAGGATACAAAATCAACTCCAAAAAATCAGTTGCCTTCCTATACACTAAGGATAAGGAAGCAGAGAGGGAAATCAGAGAAGCATCACCTTTCACGATAGCCACAAATAGCATAAAATACCTTGGGGTAACTCTGACCAAGGAAGTGAAAGATCTATTTGGCAAGAACTTTAAGTCTTTGAAGAAAGAAATTGAAGAGGACACCAGAAAATGGAAGGATCTCCCTTGCTCTTGGATTGGGAGGATCAACATAGTAAAAATGGCAATTCTACCAAAAGCAATCTATAGATTCAACGCAATCCCCATCAAAATCCCATCAAAATTCTTCACAGATCTAGAGAAGACAATAATCAACTTTATATGGAAAAACAAAAAACCCAGGATAGCCAAAACAATCTTATACAATAAAGGATTGTCTGGAGGCATTACCATCCCTGACTTCAAACTCTATTACAGAGCTACAGTACTGAAAACGGCTTGGTACTGGCATAAAAACAGAGAAGTCGACCAATGGAATAGAATAGAAGACCCTGACTTTAGCCCACAAACCTATGAACACCTGATTTTCGATAAAGGAGCTAAAAGTATACAATGGAAAAAAGAGAGCATCTTTAACAAATTGTGCTGGCAAAACTGGAAGTCAATCTGTAGAAGAATGAAAATAGATCCATATATATCACCATGCACAAAACTCAAGTCCAAATGGATTAAAGACCTCAATATCAGTCCAAACACACTGAACCTGATAGAAGAGAAAGTGGGAAGTACTCTACAACACATGGGCACAGGAGAACACTTCCTACGTATAACCCCAGCAGCACAAACACTAAGGACATCATTGAATAAATGGGACCTCCTGAGACTGAGAAGCTTCTGTAAAGCAAAGGACACTGTCACTAAGACATAAAGGCAACCCACTGACTGGGAGAAGATCTTCACCAACCCCGCAACTGACAAAGGTCTGATATCCAAAATATACAAAGAACTCAAGAAATTAGACCGTAAAAGGTTAATCAATCCAATTATAAAATGGGGCACTGAGCTGAACAGAGACTTTTCAACAGAAGAAGTTCAAATGGCCAAAAGTCACTTAAGATCATGCTCAACTTCCTTAGCAATCAGGGAAATGCAAATCAAGACAACATTAAGATACCATCTTACACCGGTCAGAATGGCTAAAATCAAAAACACCAATGATAGCCTCTGCTGGAGAGGTTGTGGAGAAAGGGGCACTCTCATCCATTGCTGGTGGGAATGCAAACTTGTGCAACCACTTTGGAAAGCAGTGTGGCGGTTTCTCAGGAAAGTCGGGTTCAACCTACCTCTTGACCCAGCAATACCACTATTGGGAATATACCCAAGAGATGCCCAAACATACAACAAAAGTATATGCTCAACTATGTTCATAGCAGCATTGTTTGTAATTGCCAGAACCTGGAAACAACCTAGATGTCCTTCAATGGAAGAATGGATGAAGAAAGTATGGAATATATACATATTAGAGTACTACTCAGCAGTAAAGAACAATGACTTCTTGAATTTTGCATACAAATGGACGGAAATTGAAAACACTATCCTGAGTGAGGTAAGCCAGACCCAAAAAGAGGAACATGGGATGTACTCACTCATATTTGGTTTCTAGCCATAAATAAAGGACATTGAGACTATAATTCGTGACTCTAGAGAAGCTAAATAAGAAGGTGAACCCAAAGAAAAACATATAAGCATCCCCCTGAATATTAACCTTCATCAGGCAATGAAAGAAGACAGAGACAGAGACCAACATTGGAGCACTGGACTGAAGTCTCACGATCCAAAGGAGGAGCAGAAGGAGAGTGAGCACGAGCAAGGAACTCAGGACGGCGAGGGGTGCACCCACACACTGAGGCAATGGGGATGATCTATCGGGAACTCACCAAGGCCAGCTGGCCGGGGACTGAAAAAGCATGGGACAAAACCGGTCTCGCTGAACATAATGGACAATGAGGACTACTGAGAACTCAAGAACAATGGCAATGGGTTCTTGATCCTATTGCATGTAATGGCTTTGTGGGAGCCCAGGTAGTTTGGATGCTCACCTTAATAGACCTGGATGGAGGTGGGTGGTCTTTGGACCTCCCACAGGGCAGAGAAACCTGCTTGCTCTTTGGGCTGAGGAGGAAGGAAGACTTGATTGGGGGAGGGGGAGGGAATGGGAGGTGGTGGCGGGGAAGAGGCAGAAATCTTTAATAATTAAATTAATTAATTAATAAAAAAAATCAGCAAGAAAAAAAAAAGACAGACTTGATAGTGTAAAGCTGTAATTCTACTATTCCTGTGCTGAGATAGAAGGAAATGTTTGTGAGCCAACTACACTGGCACATGTACAGACAAAAAAAAAACAAGATTCCCTTCCTAACGCAAACTAATTATAACCTAAGTACCAACTTCCAAGATTGTATTGTTATCCACTTGTGCCACATGGCAAATATGTGCCCCAAAACATATATGAAAATCATATTTTAAAATGACAACTTATGGTATTAGAAAATATTTCTTTAGCTCTTTCCAAGAGGTATGTTTACTGCATAGGTTCATAATTATTTTGCTTCTGTGTATGACTATAGACAACGGCATTGCTTGTTAAGAAAAGAAGAAATAGAAGGAAGGAGGAAATAAGGGAAAACATCAACATAGTTGACTTGAAGTCAAAACATTTTTATGACGGGTAACTTCTTTTTATAAAGTAAAACATCTTTTACTTTATGTATGTAAATTGAGAAGGCTTATAAGAGAATTTTATTAAGAATCAAAATGATACTAGGTTCTGTTTTGCAAATATTCTTGTGGATAAATAGATCAAAATAGAAATTTCTGCAATTAAATCATATCATTAATATAATATTAATAACAGAACACAAATCTCAAGAGTTAAAATGAATGCACATATATTTTCCTTTCCTCTTAATGCCATATATTTCCTTTCCCCTTAATATTTAATAATTTACATATATGGTTAATTTAGTTTTAAAATTGCATTAGTAATTTTTTCTCAGAAATATGCATTGTTTGCAATAAATTTTGGTAATGACTTTTTAAAAAATTAATTATTGGTAGGTTTGTCTCATTAAAATTTATTCTTTAAATACAAACCTATATTTTGTTTGTTGTGTGATAATTAAGATTTCTTTTTACCCCTGATATTAAGTAAATTTCTTTTTACCACTGATATTAAGGGTGTTAACTGTTTATAGTAAGTCTTAACATACCCTTTGCACAATATTTGTGGCTTACATACTAAATCTCTTAATGAATATACACAAGCTTCTACTCAGATTCCTGGTTGCAAATTGTAAGGGAAGAGTGAAAAATCAAAATGTGGCAGAATTCTGTGGAAAAAATACAGATTGGTGCTTCAGCTAACAATTGTATTCTCTTAATTTTGACTCAGTGCTTCATAGAATTACCTCTCACTGCTCTGTTTAATGACAGGATTTAGAATGCACTGCTGGGCATGCCTGGGACAAGGGTTCTGCTCTCTCCCATTGCTGTTGATTACCTGCAATAAAGATATGTTGCTTCCCATTTTCAAACTAACTCACTTTACTCAGGGAGATAGAAGAAGTTGTGTTTAAAGCAGACAATGAAACAAGGAATGAACAAGGCATAGACCCAGAAGCAAATTCTGAAAATATTCAATATTTTGTTTTGTTTTGTTTTTGTTTTTTGAAATCCTCTCTTAAAATCAGGATTAAGTACATGCCTATAGTCCCAGCTTGTCAAAAGGCTAAAACAAGATTGCTTGGAACCATAAATTTAAGATTATCCTGGGTCACATAGAACTGTCAAGTAATTTGATTGGAAGAAAAGTCAGGTTAACATGGTAGAGATAAACAATGTGACTATGTGTTAACTGTTATTGTTTAATTTAGTTAAAAAAATGTTTTCATTTCACCATTGCTATTTGAGGGTTGATTTCAAATTGGAGCAGGTTTGCTTGTATCTCAAATACATGGAAAATAAAGCTGCTTGGATTTTGAAAATGAGAAAGTTTCATAAAAAGGTATTCTGAATTAAGGGAATGCATATTTATACTCGGTTTGTTCTAATCACTCAAAAACATAAAGGGATGTAAATAGATTAGATGACAAACAGACCCTGTGTTCTACTCTCTGTCTATTTAATTGGTTTCTGTGCCTTCAGAGATGATGTTGTCACATTTGTTATTATCAAGACAAGTTCATAGAAA
This sequence comes from Chionomys nivalis, assembly GCF_950005125.1. Classification (NCBI taxonomy): domain Eukaryota; kingdom Metazoa; phylum Chordata; class Mammalia; order Rodentia; family Cricetidae; genus Chionomys; species Chionomys nivalis. Next base: position 191,842,014 of record NC_080086.1, on the reverse strand, counting down.
TAGCTCAGAGAGACTATTAGAGTCAAAGAAAACAGTAAATTCAGATATTTATATTCTGATAGAACAGTCTTCTTTGAAAGATCTTTTTGTTGTAGGAGCTGCAGGCTGCGTTCCTGCCCAGCTCCCGCATGGCTAGCTTTACCCAAAATAATTACACGGAAACTGTATTCTTTTCAACACTGTCTGGCCCTTTAGTTCCAGCCTCTTATTGGCTAACTCTCACATCTCAATTAGCCCATTTTTAATAATCTGTTTAGCCTCACAAGGTGTGGCTTACCAGGAAAGATCTTAACCTGCGTCTATATCGGGTGGGAGGACCATGGTGACTGCCTGACTCGGCTTCTTTCTCCCAGCATTCTGTTCTGTTTACTCCGCCTACCTAATTTTCTGTCCTATTAAAAGCCAAGCAGTTTCTTTATTAATTAACCAATGAAAGCAACAGATAGAAAGATGACCATCCTCCATCATCTTTTGAACTGTCAAGTGAATAATCCAGATATTTCTTATGTTCATTTCCTATATTAACGATTCCATTATATATCATAAATTATATCAATTTTTTTACCATTGATTCAATGAGTCAGTTTGTTCATGAGAAATTTAAGATGCAGTGTGTGTAACTTTCAGATATATTTCTTTATCCATGTACTCCGAACTCAAAAAACTGTTATGTAAATTTAACTTATATGACTAGATAAATACACCTATATCTTTATAATATATGTCATGATAGTTCATTTACCACTAATGTTCTTAATATGTAGCATTTTGAATACAGTGATGTAATAATTTATAGACAATGCTAAGGATATTTCCATTTGCTATCCGATTAAAGCATACTAATACAAAAATTATATGATTACTTAATACTTTAATCTTATTCACAGAGTATATAACTAATTTGCATCACAACTGAAAAAACAAAATATTAAAAAGTGTTTTCTAAAGTATGTATGATCATATTAATAACATTTACCTTTTTTTCATAGGCTTGTGGATTTGAATAAAATAATAGATATTACTATGATATTTATATATATGCATATTTATTCTATTTTTATATCATCATGTATTTATTGTAAATGATATATATAGTAATGATCTTATATTTTAAATTATTTTATGGAGACATTATATTGCAAATAAAATCTATCCTTTTTCCTTTTAAAGACAGGTTCTCAGTATGTAGCACTGGTTGGCCTGCAACTTGCTATGTAGGCCAGGTTTGAAGTTAACTGACAAATCACCTGTTCTGTCCCCTATGTGCTGGGTTTTAAGGTATATAACACCATGCATATTTTGTGGCTCTGGAGAATATGTTAATGCATGCCTCTTCATTGAACCACCTTTTAATTGGACATTTCAGTTACTTTCATTAGCATCTGTCTGTCTGCAAGTCATAAAAATGAAATTTTGACCTTGAAAATCTCTGTTGTTTAATACATTTCTCAAAATCTGCTGTAGATAACTTTAAATAATGATTAATTTCATATTAATTGTGAAAGTCATATACGATTATATAAGCAGCTACACAAATATACCTCAATTCTTCAATTGCAGGCACTATTTTATATATGTATATGTATACACACACACACTATCTTTCTTCCCCTATCGAACCCAGCACCAATAAATTTTTAAAAACTCTTTAATAGCCATGCATAATGTTTTTTAATTTTTTTCATGACTTTTTAAATAATGGTTTTAGGTTCTAGATTTATTCACTATTGTTCCTCATTAAAATCTTGAGTATTTAGTATTTAATTTATGACTGTTCAAATGCATAGTATCACCTGATGGTACATGAAGCTTTTATAATAATGATAAAACTTTGATGACACTGGCTAAGTAATAAAGTACAGACCAGTGTAAATAACTGTCCTGGGGTATTAATTTGTTTTTATCTTTCGGATTCTTTACTGAATATAAAAACAATCATAGGGCTAAAATGATGCTGAATAAAACAGGGCAGTTTCTAAAAATGTCCTTAGATCCCTAGGCACTGATGTCTTACTTAGCTTAAAGGATCATGAAGATCGTCTTTATAAAAATGTAAAGCATTATACAATACAAACATTCAGCACCCATAAACACAGATATACACATCCATGTACATGAACATGCATGTGTACACGTGTGGACATACAAAAATTTCAATGAAATCATGGGTAATTCTATTAACTTGATGGAGGAAGGTCATTGGTTAAAAAATAAGGAAACTGCTTGGCTCTCATAGGTTAGAATATAGGTGGGTGGAGTAAACAGAACAGAATGCTGGGAGGAAGAGGAAGTGAGCTCAGACTCGATAGCTCTCCTCTCTGGGGCAGACACGACGAAGCTCCGACCCAGTATAGAAGTAGGCTAGAATCTTCCCAGTAAGCGCACCTTGGGGCGATACACAGATTATTAGAAGTGGGCTAAATTAGCCTAGAAGAGGCTAGATATAATGGGCCAAGCAGTGTTTAAAAGAATACAACTTGTGTGTCGTTATTTTGGGGCATAAGCTAGTCAGGCGGCCAGGAGTCGGGCAGGAATGCTGCCCACAGCTCCTACTCCAGAATCTTCCTGGTAAGCGCATCTTGGGGTGCTACACACATTATTAGAAATGGGCTAGTCCAGATGTGAGAGTTAGCCGAGAAGAGGCTAGATATAATGGGCCAGGCAGTGTTTAAAAGAATACAGTTTGTGTGTTGTTATTTCAGGGCATGAGCTAGCCAGGCGACCAGGAGCTGTGGTGGCAGGAACACAGCCCGCAGCTCCTACTACATTAACTTTTAACTTAAGACATTTAGCTATTTTAATCTGCTTGTGTACAATATGATGCTTCAATAATGAAAATGTGTGTAGCATGTAATATTCTTGACTTCAATGTTTATAAACCTATTTTGGTAGGTTACTGTCTTGAAAAATATTTTGAAAATCACAGAGCACATTCTTTTGTTTATATATGTTTTATTTAAATTGCTTCTTCAACATGCTAAAACATAAGTTAGTATACAGAACTGGTTCACAAAACTGACTATTCTACAGGATCATATGGGGGCCCTATTTATACATAGATAAGTTCAATTTTAAATGTTTTAAAATAAGTTCAATTAAAAAAATCCTAGATCTTTCGTAACAGATCAGTGCACTCTGCACTTTCTTCTAAAAAAGAATTTAAAAATGAAAAAAAAATGAATAAATAAGTGTTATTTTTAACAAAATCTCAAAATAACAATCATTAGAATTTACCAATAAAGACTTTGGAACCAGATGCTGCTGGGAATGTCTACTAGCTCAGAAAAGCCTAAAAAACACCCAGCTGACCTTCCTCCTCAGCCAAGGTCACTGAAATGTTCCTTTCTCATATCCCAAACAAAAGGACAAACTTGATGTTCCTCTGTTCTCCTTCCCATCAATTGGCTGTTCACTCTTCCTTTTCACCTAGGGTTGACTGTATTTAATCCTGTTTATAATATTCATGCAGAAATCTTTGGGATTAAAGGTGTGTGTTAAAGCTCAACTATACTCAAATAGAAGCAGATTTTTTTCCAGTAAATAATACAATCTTGTGGTTCTCAGTGTGAAAAAAAATATCTAGCATCAAAAAAATGGGCATTTTCTCTTAGATTATCTACTCATATAGGTTTCAGACAGACATGGAGCTAGGGGAGGGGTCCTGTTTCCAGGGCAATTATTAATAACTACATTCATGTTTCTTTGGGACATTGGTAGGATTCATGAGAGGCAGCTAGCTGCTCCAGACATCTAACAACCCAAACCCATGGGCATTTTAAACATCTTACACTGCATCACCAAAACAGGTTATCAACAGTGTTCAGAATGAGAAAATCTGCTGCAGCCCTCCCCAAGCCCACACATTCTCAGACAGAGATCTTTTTCCGAGACCTCTGGATTTATATGATGGCAAAGAAAAAACAAACACACAAACATACAATTAAAAACCCTGATAACGTCAAGTTAAACTAAATACTAGGAGATGTAGGAATATGATTTTCCTTTCTGCTAAAATAAACATTGACTAAGAAAGGCAACTTTCTCAAACCCCTAAAGTACAAGTCTAATTATAAACTCTTAAATAGTGTAAAGTGAGCACTAACTGAACCTGATAGGTAAATTAACGCCGCCGGCCAATCTAATGCAATGCTCAGGCTTTGACACTTAAAAAAAAAAAAAAAAATCCCTCCTTCCTAATACTAAGATTGAAAGTGGATTTCTAATTCTTATTCTACTCATTACTTAACGGGAACACCGAGGTCACAGCAAATAAAGCAGTGTGAGTTAATGAGAACAGCTTTAGCCAAAGAGGAGGTATTTCTCAGAGTGCTTCGAGTGCTTCACATATATTAAGAAACCCCAGCTGAATCGATTTAATAATGTTGGGATTTACACAATTATTACAGAACCTTCATTATTCACCCCGTCTGCACATACCGCAGCACAAATGAACATCTCAGACTGGCGGTATTAACACTGCCATTTCCTCACCCATTCCCAGACCATCTGCTAGGCGTTGATCATGCACTGCTTTAGCATTTAACAGTTACCCAACTGCAACTTAGCAGATTTGTGTACTCTTGCAAACAGCTGGTTTAATAACTGCTTCAGAGCTTTTGGATAAAGAAATTATTTTGTAGTCCTTTATAATAGTCTCTTTCTTTTTTCAATTGACGCCTCTGAGGAAGGAGTTTTACACTTGCTCCATTTATGCATCTGCAAGTGCTCGTAATATTTCTTGTCACATTTGGAAACATATCTTCAGTATTTATAGTGCAGTAACGCGGGAATCTTTATTACCATTCTTGTTTTTTTCCATTTGTTTGTTCAAATGTCTCAGAGGACTGGCGTGAAACCTTTGTGAGAATAATTCAGAGGAGCACAACTGCATAAATTTGAGTTTTTGAGTTCCGATTTCACTGATACAGAAACTATGTTTTTTTTTTTTGTTTTTGTTTTTGTTTTTTTTTTTTTTTAAAAGAAAAGGTTTCAATAGTCCAGGTCCTTAACTAGCAATATTTCTCTTGGAACAGTTTTTAAGTTACATCTGTTTACTGTTCCTCTTTGGGGATCAGTGGAAAGCCAGGGATTACTTCTACGTATTAACTTGCCCTTATCTGTTACTACATTCTGTTTTGGTTACTATGTGTGTCTACTACAGTTCAATGGAGTGCATCCTATTCATACTTTTTTTGTTTGCTCAAAATTAAATGAACATGTAGAAAGGAAAAGCTACTGAGTCTTACAGTTTTACAGACTAGGTAAAATTTTGTTAAAATTCTGTTAGTCAGATGTTTGCCCATTTCTCAGTTTATACAGTGTGTTCATCAATACAGAGAGATTTTCAGTTATGAATGCAAATTAACTTTCATTCTTCAACTTTCCAGTCTCCTCGCTATGAACTACGAGTGTGATTGTGAGGGAGATGGCTATCTCTACAAGAAATCTTTGAGCTCTGTGGTACTACTGTGATTATCCAGTTATATTTTCACTCTTCTGCACATAATAGTCCTCCAGAATAGGTAAATGCTATGTCACATCTTACTTAAGTTTTGATTTTTAAAATATTTCATACATGCGTACTGTATTTGCATCATTCCTACCTCCTTGTTTTCATCCTCTACCACTTTCCATACTGTCCACTACTCCCTTATTCTTTAAGTATTATAGTTACACACTCATGAGTTAATTTAGTCTTGCTCATGAATATTGGTTTAGGGCTGAGCATATGGGATATGCTATCATGTGGTTCATCCCTCTAGACGACTGAGTCTTCCTCTCTCAGCAGTCGTTGATTATCTGTCACTTTCCAGGTAGGAATGTGATCTCTTGAATTTTGCCTGTGCACATTGCCAAGTCATTTAAGAATATTATTCATTTTGTAAACCTGATTAGTACATTATTTTATTAAGCACAACATTTATTAACACAAACATTTATTAAACACAAACATTATTTTGTGATTCTGAGTTTTGAAGTGATAGTCAGCTTCTAAAGAGGACCAGGTATAGTTTTTTAATTGGTGTATGTCCAGTTTCTTAAAATTTGTGTCAATGAATTGAGTAGCAAATTAGATTAATTGTAAATTGTTTTTATAAACTTAGATGTTTTTATGGCAGAAAGAATAACTAAGAAGAAATTTCACACAAAAGAGCAATTCTGTATTTATGTTGTTCTCCTTGTTATGGTTTCTATTGCTGCAATAAATCTATGGACCTAAAACAATTTAGGGAGAAAGTAGTTTATTTCACTTGATAGGTTCATATCACAGACTATCATAAAAGAAGCCATAGCTGGCTTTCTTTTCCATCTCTCCCCTGAAGTGGCAGCTTCTACCTAGCTCTGTTCTTCCCACTACTCCCCTTCTGCCCATATCTCTCTCTGTTTCTCTCTGCTCTTCCCCCTTCTCCCCTTATCACCTCTCCCCTTCCCTTCCATAACCCACTAAATAAATATCCAACCTCACTCTGAATAAAAAAAGGAAAGAAGAAGAAGAAGAAGAAGAAGAAGAAGAAGAAGAAGAAGAAGAAGAAGCCAGAGCTGGAACTCAAAGTAAGAAGCTGAAGGCTGTAACATGAAGGGCCTCCTTGTTGGGGTTTTTGTCCCGCCCAGTTCCCCACAGCCAGCAAGCCCCAAAGAAAATCACACAGAGATCTCTATAAGTTATAAAGCTGATTGGCCCATTAGGTCAGGCTACTTTTTAGCTCTTGTAGCTTATATTAAACCATTATTCTGATCTATGTTAGCCATGTGGCTCAGTACCTTTGTCAGTGGGGCAGATCACATCCTGCTGCTTCAGTTTTCTGGGCAGAAATGGGAAGAATCAGCTTCCTCCTTCCCAGAATTCTATTCTCATTGAATCATTTCTACTTCTGTCTGGTTTTCCCACCTATACTTCCTGCCTGGCCAATCAGTGTTTATGTAAAACATGATTGACAGAATACAGACAATTCTCCCACACCAGAAGGCAAAAACTGGGGCAGACATCACCCATGGAGGAACACTGCTTACTAGCTTACATTGAATGGGTTGATTGGTTTTCTTCATTATACAGGTAAAAACCACCTGCCCAAGGGTTACACCACCTACAATGGGCTGAGCTTTCCTACATCAATCATTAATCAAGAAACTGCCCTCATAGTTGTTTTCACAGATATGGTTCCCTTTTACAAAATAACTCTAGCTTAAGTTTATACTAACCAGTACAGCAACATTTCTATAGTCATTATAGTCAATACAAATATATTCAATTGAATTTAAAGGAGATTTATTCAAAAGATGCAATTAATATCCACTGACCACTGCTTCATAACACTCATATATTCTCTGTGATCTTCAAAATCAGAGATCTTTTTGATACTGAATAGTAGCATGAAAACAGATAATCAGTAATTTAGTAGTTTAAAAATTATGTAGGAGGGCATGTCATTGAATGCTGGTGTCAAACTAACTGCTTTTAGTTTTAATTTTGTTTCTTTACACTCTGAATTTTCTTTAGACACCAGAAATAAAATAAGTACTGAGGAAATATAGCATTAATGTTTGCAAAAATTCTTTATACATACTCTGGCAATTTATATATTCTATACCTGCCAATAGTAATGAAGTGTTTTTATTATTATTGTTGCTTAAACTAAAATGCAGATTATATTTAAAAATAAATGGAATAAAATTTTGCTGGATACATTTTGCATGGGTGTTTGCATTTAATTTAACTTCTGATATAATTGAGAGAGTTCATCAACCTTGCAAACAATGTGAAAAGTAATTAACCTCTGTTTTTCAATTGCAAAAATACTTGTACTTATACATTATTCAATGAATAATTCCTAATATTTGCCCAATGAGATAGTAGACATGGTATTTTAAAGATATCAAAAATATTAATGTTTTTTTCTAATATTCAGATTTTTCAGTGACTATGTCTTCTCCCTTTCCTTTGGTGAAATATATTTTGTATATACATGTCTTTAAAATATTAATACTATTTTTGATAAAATTTTTCTAACCTAACTTTCTTAATTTATGTTTCCCTATCCTTGTAGACTGAGAAACTTTGTCAAAAAGTTTACTTTCCTGCTAGCTGTGGGCATGTGTGTCTGTACCCCCATGGGCCACTGCATATGACTGGTACCTGTGCCACTGGGGAAAAGAGCATCAGGACTCAAACCACCCAGGGATCCTCCAAAAGAAATGTTAAATAGAAAGAAAATACTCGACCTCCACTGGAACACGCCTGTGCCAACAACCTCAGTCAGAGCAGGCCTGAGGCAGCGACTTCCACAGGAACAGGTAAAAAGGAGACCAACAAGATAGCGGGCCTGAGCCAGAGACCTCTGTGGGACTGGGCCCCCCAAGTCAGGGACATCTGTGGGAACAAGGTTGAGCCAGCAAGCTCTGCTGAAATAAGTCAAAGCCAGCAACCTTAGCCAGAGCAGGTTCCAGGTGGTGACCTCTACAGGAGCATGAACAAGGGAGCAACAAATGAGGGATCAGGCCCAAGCAAGAGACCTCAGTGGGACCAGGTGTGAGTCAGGGACCTTTGAGGGAGCAGGCTTGAACCAGTGACCTCTGCTGGAGCAGGTCTGAGGCAATGACCTCTAAAGGAGCAGGTACAACAGAGCCACTGCTGAGGAAATTGACCGGAGCCAGAGTCCTCTGCAGGACTGGCACTAATCACCGACCTCTGTGGTAGCGGGCATGAGCCAACGACCTCTGCTGAAGCAGGCCCAAGGAAGCAACCTCAGCAGAAGCAGCCCCAACCTGCCTGGAAAGAGAGTCAAACAGCCTCCCAGGTTAATGGAAACATGGTCCCTACTGCGCCATGAGGAACAAACATCTGAACCATGGATCCACTGGATCCTAGAAGATTGGTCACCAAAGACACAGCCCCAAATACACCAATCAGAGGAATAGATGGGTAGATAAGATAAGAACACACTCAACACCACAAAGAGAAATACAACACCAACAAAAACTAGTGGCCCAAGAACAGCAAGATTTAGACACACAGATATAGAAGGAGCAGAATAAAATGACCTAAAAAATAACTTTAGGAGAATGTTTGAGGCCCTTAAAGAGAAAATTAAAAAATTCCTCAAAGATGTGGAGGAAAAGACAAAAAAAAATTTTGGAGAAATCAACAAATCCATTAAAGAAAACCAAGAAAAATTAACCATAGAGATGAAAGAAATGATTCAAGACTTGAAAACCAAAATACAGATAATAAAGAAAACACAAGCCATGAGAAAATGAACACAAAATATCCAGGAAATATGGGATACTATACAAAGATGAAGCCTAAGAATAATAGGGATATAAGAAGGAGAAGTCCAACTCAAAAGCACAAAAAATATATTCAACAAAATCTAAGAAGAAAATTTTCCCAAACTAAAGAAAGATATGCATATGAGGAAACAGGAAGCTTACAGAACACCAAATAGACTGGATCCAAAAACATAGTCCACTTGCCACATAATAATCAAAACACTAAATATAAAATAAAGAAAGAATATTAAGAGCTGCAAAGGAAAAAGGCCAGGTAATATATAAAGGCAGACCTATCAGAATTACACCTGACTTCTCAATGAAAATAATGAATGTCAGAAGGTCCTCCTGAAGCGTTATGCAGATAGTAAGAGACCATGGATGCCAGCCCAGACTACTATACCCAGTAAAATTTGGGGTCACCATAGACAGACAAAACAAGATATCCCATGACAGCACAAGATTTAATCAATACTTAGCCGTGAATCCAGCTCTACAAAGAGTACTAGAAGAAAAATTCATACCCAAGGAAGTTGTATACATCCACAAAAACACAAATAATAGATGATTTCAAAGCAGCAAATCCCCCAAAAAGGGAATGACACAAACGACAACATCACCAATAACAAAAACTAAAAGAATAGGAACTAGCAATCACTGGTCATTAATATCTCTTAATATAAATAGACTCAACTCACCTATAAAAAGACACAGGTTAAAAGATTGAATACGAAAACAGAAACCATCTTTCTGCTGCATACAAGAAATACACCTCAACCTTAAAGACAGACATCACCTCAGAGTAAAGGGTTGGCTAAAAAATTTTCCAATCAAAGAGACCTAAGAAACAAGCTGATAGATCTATACTAATATATAACAAAATAGACTTCAAACTATGATCAATCAAAAGAGACAAAGAAGGACATTTCATATTATTCACAGGAAAAAAAACCATCTAGAGGAAATCCAAGTACTGAACATCTATGCTCCAAATACTAGGGTATCCTCATATGTAAAAGAAATATTGATAAATGTTAAACCACACATTAAAACTCACACACTAATAGTGGGAGACTTCAACATTCCACTTTCACCACTGGACAGGTCAGTCAGACAGAAAATTAATGGAAAATAAGGGAACTAACAGATGTTATAAATCAAATTGACTTAACATGCATCTACAGACGATTTCATCCAAACATAAAGGAATATATCCTTCTCACCACCTCATGGAACCTTCTCAAAAGTTGCCCACATTCTAGGTAACAAAGCAAACCTCCACAGATACAAAAACATTGGAATAACCCCATGTATCTTATTGGATCATCAGGGCTGAAAATTAAAATTTAGCAGCAACACTAATTTTAGAAAACCCACAACACATGAAAATTAAACAATGCTCACTTGAATATTCAATGAGTCAAGGAAGAAACAAATCAAAGACTTCCTAATATTTAATTAAAATGACTGCACAATATACCCAAATTCATGGGACAAATGCAAGCAGTCTTAAGAGGAAAATTCATAGCACTAAATGCCTACATAAGGAAGTTATGTGGCTTAAAAGAATGCCTGAAAACTCTTGAAAATGAAGAAGAAAACTCACTCAAATAAACTAGATGTCAAGAAATAATCAAATTGATAACTGAAATCAACAAAATCGAAAAAAGGAAAATATACAAGAATCAATGAGACAAAGAGTAGGTTTTTTGGGAAAATCAACAAAGTGGACACACCATTATCCAAGCAGAGAGGGAATATCCAAATTAGCAAAATTAGAAAAGGGGGTACATAACAACAGAAATGGAGGAAATCCAGAGTATCTTTAGGTCACATTTCAAAAACCTGTACTCCACAAAATTGGAAAACTTAAAAGAAATTAACAATTTTCTAGATACATAAAATTTGTCAAAATTAAATGAAGACCAGTTTAGCAAATTAAATGGATCTATAACTGCTAAAAAATAGAAACAGTCATAAAAAAGCCTCTCAACTGAAGAAAGCCCAGGGCAAGATGGTTTCAGCGTAGAATTATACAAGATTTTCAAAGAAGAACTAATACCAATATTCCTCAAGTTGTTCCACACAATAGACACAAAAGGAACATTGTCAACTACTTTTTATGAGGTTACAATTACCCCGGCACACAAACCACAAAAGTGCATTACAAAGAAATAGAATTACAGACAAATCTCACTCAATAACAATGATGCAAAAATACTCAACAAAATACTGGCAAACTGAATCCAAGAACACATCAGAAAAATCATCAGCCATAATCAAGTTAGCTTTATCCAAGATATGCGGGGATGGTTCAACATATGAAAATCTGTCAATGCAATCCACCATATACAAACTTAAAAAAAAAATCACATGAACATCTCATTAGACACTGAAAAAGCCTTTGACACAATATAGCATTCCTTCGTGATAAAGGTTTTGAAGAAAGCAGAGATACAAGGAAAATACCTAAACATAATAAAGGCAATATACAACAAGCCAACAGCCAACATCAAACTAAATGGAGAGAATCTCAAAGCAATCCCACTGAAATCAGAAGCAAAACAAAGATTGCCACTCTGTTTATATCTACTCAATATAGTTTTTGAGGTTCTAGCTAGAGCAATAAGACACCAAAATAGATTAAGGGGAATACAAATCGGGAAAATAGAAGTTAAACTCTCACTATTTGCTGATGATATGGTAGTTTACATAAGCAACCCCCAAAATTATGCCAAGGAACTTTGTACAACTCATAAACACCTTCAGTAATGTAGCAGGATACATATTTAACTAGAAAAAATCAGTAGCTTTCCTATACACACATGACAAATGAGCTGACAAAGAAATCATAGAAACATCTTCCTTCACAATAGCCACTAATAGCATAAAATATCTCAGAGTCACTTGGGAGGCAGAGGCAGGAGGATCTCTGTGAGTTCGAGACCAGCCTGGTCTACAAGAGCTAGTTCCAGGACAGGCTCCAAAACCACAGAGAAACCCTGTCTCGAAAAACCAAAAAAAAAAAAAAAAATCTTAGAGTAACTCTACTGAATAAGTGGAAGACCTATATGGCAAGAACTTTAAATCTTTGAAGAAAGAAATTGAAGAAGACACCAGAAAGTAAAAAGACTTCCCATGCTCTTGGGTAGGTAGAATTAACATAGTAAAGATAGTAATCTTACTTAAAACAATCAACAGATTCAATGGAATGTCTATAAAAATTCCAGGAAAATTCTTCACAGACCTTGAAAGAACAATCCTCAACTTCATATGGAAAAGCAAAACACACAGGGTAGCCAAAACAATCCTGTACCAAACAAAACAAAACAAAAAAACCTTCTGGATGCATCACAATCCCTGACTTTAAATTCTATTATAGAGTATAGTACTGAAAATAACTTGGTATTGGCATAAACACAGACAGGAAGACAAATGGAACAGAATCAAAGACCTAGATATCAATCCACATACCTACAAACACCTGAGTATTTACAAAGAAGCAAAAATTATTATGGAAAAAGAAAGGATATTCAACAAACGATGCTGGTATAACTTGACATCAACATGTAGAGGAATGAAAATAGATCCATATCTATCACCATGTAAAAAACTCAAGTCTAACTGATTCAAAAACTTCAATATAAAGTCAACCACACTGAACCTCATTGTAGTGAGGAGGTGAGCAGGTCTACTTTTCATCCCGCCCAGCTCCTGCATGGCTAGCTTAGCCCCAGAATTATTACACAGAAACTGTATTTATTTAAACACTGCCTGGCCCATTAGCTCTATCCTCTTACTGGTTAATTCTCACATCTCTTAAAGTGTGTAGCACCATGAGGTGGTAGTTTACCAGAAAGATTCTAATCTATGTCCATCTTGGGCTGGAGTTTCATCGCATCTGCCTCACTACCTTCTTCCTCCCAGCATTCTATTCTGTATTCCCCACCTACCTATGTTCTGACCTATCAGGCCAAGCAGTTTTCTTTATTAATTAACCAATGAAATAACAGATAGACAGATGACCCTCCTCCATCACCTCATAGAAGAGAAAGTGGGAAATACACATGAATGCATTGACACAGGAAATCAATTCCTAAATATTACCCCAGCAGCACAGACACTGAAAGAAACAATTAATAAATGGGACCTCCTGAAACTGAGAAGCTTCTATAAAGCAAAGGACACAATCAATGAGACAAAACGGCAGCCTACAGAATGAGAAAAGATCTTCACCAACCCCAAATTGGACAAAGGGTTGATCTACAAAATACACAAAGAATTAGAGAAATTTGTCATCAAAAGAACAAATAATCCAATAAAAAACGGGGTACAGATCTAAACAGAGAACTTTAACAGAGCATTCTAAAATGGTTGAAAGACCCTTAAGGAAATGCTCAACATCCTTTGAAATCAAAGAAATGCAAATCAAAACAACTATGAGATTCCATCTTACACCTGTAAGAATGGCCAAGATAAAAAATCACTGATGACAACTTATGCTGAAGAGGATGTGGGGTAAAGGGAACACTTTTTTTTTTTTTTTTTTTTTTTTTTTTTTGGTTTTTCAAGACAGGGTTTCTCTGTAGCTTTGGAGCCTGGCCTGGAACTAGCTCTTGTAGACCAGGCTGGCCTCGAACTCCCAGAGATCCGCCTGCCTCTGCCTCCCGAGTGCTGGGATTAAAGGCGTGCGCCACCACTGCCTGGCTTAAGGGAACACTTCTGCATTGCTGGAGAAGTACAAACTGGTACAGCTGCTTTGGATTTCAGTATGGCAGTTTCTCATAAAATTAGGAAACAATCACCCTCAAAAACCAGCAATACCACTTTTGGGTATAAACCAAAAGGATGCTCGATCCTACCACAAGGATATGTGATCAACTATGTTCAAAACAGTGTTGTTTGTCATAGCCATAATGTGGAAACAACCTAAATACCCTATACCAAAGAATAAATAAGGTAAATGTGGTACATTTACACAATTGAGTACTATAGAGCAGAAAAAAATAATGTCAACTTGATGTTTGCGGGCAAATGGATGGATCTAGAAAACATCATACTGAGAGAGGTAATCCAGATCCAGAGAGACAAATATAATATGTACTCACTCATAAGTGATTTTTAGACATAAAGCAAAAAAAAAACAACCTATAATTTATAATTCCAGAGAACGTAGATAACAAAGAAGACCCTAAGAGAGATATATCTGGATGTAATACACATGGAATGTAGACGAAGAAATACCTCCTGAATAAATTGGGAGCAAGGGGACCATGGGAGAGGGTAGGAGGCAAGGGGAGAGGAAAAAGGGGGAGCAGAAAAAATATATAACTCAATAAAAAGTATTAAAAAATACTTTCCCATAGACTGTAATATAAACCAGTCTTTGTCTTGTATATACAGTAAAATACCTAATACTCTGTTCTCAGTCTAGGTGAAATCAGGAAGATGATTATTTTCTAAATGAGTCACACATAGAAGTGTAAGTGATTGAAGTCTCAATATTCATGGAGTTACATATCAGACAACAGAATAAAGCCACTCTAAAGAGGCAGAAAACTACCATGAGGATGGATGAGACTTATCAAGATGAGAAATATAATGATAAGAAAACTTCATAAAATGAGGATTCAGAGGTTTCTAGAGTCCAGATATTTCTCATAGAAGGAGACTGTTTCTAAGGATTAAATTCTCAGGGAAGTTAATAAGGAAGAGTTCTGAGTCTTCATATAAGGTATAAATTATAACATAAATTACTAATCAACACTGGAAAATTCCAAAATGTTCCAGTAAGAAAGACATTTGGCTCAATGTTGTCTGTGGAGAGTAAATCTTTCAGGCAGGTGGTAGTTTTGTACACTGTTTATTCTAGCATCTGGATGAAGAGTTTGAGGTCAGCCTGGTCTACAGAGTAAGCTCCAGTACAGTCAGAACTGTTTACACAGAGAAACTGTGTCTCAAAAACAAAACAAAACAAAACAAAAACAAATACTAACTCTTTCTTGGTGCTATCAGATAATTTGAGCAATTTTTAAAAAATAGTATATCAATGTATTCTAGAGCAAAGCTGATATGAATATAGCTTTAAGTGCTATAATTTATCACCATTTCTATAAAAATAATAAAGCTAAAATATATTATATAGCATATTATTATATAATTATAATAAAAACAATAAAACTGAAAACTAAAGAAGAAAAAGAAAAATATGAAGAAAACAAGTGTTTAGAGGTTATGAAAAAAGGAGCTTCAGAAGATATCTTTGAGTATGTTTTTATTTGCCATCTGCTGGCGGGCACTTAGCCTACTCTTTCTTTTCCAAGTTTTCAATTTTAATTTTTTTCCATTTTGTTGTACTCTTTTTTCATTGATTTTATTGAGTTATACATTTTTCTCTGCTCCTGTCCCTCCCCCCCCCCCCTTTCAACCATCTTCCATGGTCCCCATGCTCCCAATTTACTCAGGAGATCTTGTCTTTTTCTACTTCCCATATCATTAGATCCACGTATGTTCCTCTTAGGGTTCTCATTGTTGTGTAGGTTTTCTGGGATTGTGATTTGTAGGCTGGTTTTCTTTGCTTTATGTTTAAAAACCACTTATGAGTGAGTACATATGATAATTGTTTTTCTGGGTCTGGGTTACCTCACTCTCAAGAGTGTTGTTTCCACAGTGAGACTCCCTTGGAGAAACCTGAATTTATAATTGTAAATGGTTATCTATTGAAGATTTCTTCTGGTTTATGGAGGGGGTTTTGTCACCTCTTCTTTCAACTCTAGGAACACATCTGGTACAGACATGAGCAGGATCTGATAATGCTGTCTCTGTGAGTTTCTATGTGTCTATCCTCTAACATTAGAAGGCCAATGTTTCCTTTTTCTCTTTCATCTCTTCTGGCTCTTAGACTTATTCTGTCTACTTTTTCACATGGTTCCCTGACTCTGAAGACGGGATTTGGAGGAGATATTCCCTTTAGAATTGAATGCCATAGGTTCTTTTCTGCTTTGCATATGTCTGATTCCTAGTCTCAGTATTTGTTTCTGTCATCTGCTGGAAGAAGCTTGCTGACGATGGCTGAGCGAAGTATATGACTCTAGCAGAATGTCATTAGGGGTTGTTTGGTTTTTATCACACCACTTCAATAGAACAGTATCATTTGGTTTGTCCCATGTCCCTGGGCTTTCTAGTCTCAAGTTCTTGATTATTCAGGCAGTATTAGGTATTGGCTCCATGATCTTTTGTTATTGTTGTTCAATATGTTGCTTATATGGTGGATTACATTTATTGATTCACATATGTTGAAGTGACCCTACATTTATGGGACAAAGCCTACTTGTTCATGGTAGATGATCTTTTATGTGTTTTTTTGTTTTGAAAGTATTTTATTGCGTTTTTGCATATATGTTCATAGGCAAAATTGGTTTTTAATTATTTTTTTGTTGGGCCTTTCCATGATTTGTGAATCAGGGTAAAAGTAGCCCTTAAAAATAAACTTGGTAATGTTCTTCCCATTTCTATTTTAAGGAATAATTTGAGGAATATTGTCATTAACTCTTCTTTGTACATCTGTTAGAATTCGACTCTAAATCCATCTAACCCTGGCCATTTTAGGTTGATAGAATTTTAATTAAAACTTTTACTTCAATAGTTTTTTTGATCTCCTTAAATTGCTTATCTGATCTTGTTTTAACTTTGGTAAGTGACATGGATCAAGAAAATTATCCATTACTTTTAAATTTCCCAATTTAGTACAGTACAGGCTTTTAAAGTTTTTTCTTATGATTCTCTGGATTTTCTGCATCTCTTTTTATGCCACCTCTTTTTTTCTTGTTTTTTGCTGATTTGGATTTTCTCTCCTGTCTTTTACTTAATTTGACTAGGGATTTGTCATTATTATTGATTTATTTTCAACGAACTAACTCTTTTCTTATGGATTCTTTACTCTTTCTTTCTTCCTTCCTTCCTTTCTTTCTTCCTTTCTTTCTTTCTTTCTTTCTTTCTTTCTTTCTTTCTTTCTTTCTTTTTTGCTTTTGATCCTTTTTTGCTTGGTTGTTCATATTTTATTGATTTCAGCCCCAAGTTATGTGTTGTTTTGTTTTTCTTGCCTTCTACTCCTTTTGGATGTGATTTCTTCTTTTTGTTCTAGAAGTTTAACGTGTGTTAAGTTACTTATATGAGATTTATCCAATTATTTTAGTGCTTGTGAACTTGTCTCTAGAAAGTGCCTTCATGACTTATCACAAGTTTGGGTAAGCTGTATTTTCATTTTCATCTAATTACAGAAATTCTTTAAATTCTTTCTTAATTTCTGTCTTGACCCATGTTTTATTTATTGTTGACTTATTCAAATTCCATGAGGTTGTAAGATTTTCTTATGTGTGTTATTGTTGATATCATTGTTGTTCAGAAAGAATGCTAGGTGTTATTCCAATTTTGATGTATTTGTTGAGACTTATTTTGTGACCAGCTACATGGTCAATGTCAGGGAAAGTTCTTGAAACACTGAGTAGATGGTATGTTCTTTTCGGTTCAGGTGAAATGTCCTGTAAATATCTGTCAGCTTCATTTGGTTTATAGCTCCAGTTATTAGCTCCAGGATTTCTTTTTTTAGTTTTGTCTGGATGATTTGTCTACTGGTGAGAGTATGGTTTTAAAGTCTCCTACTATCAGTGTATCAGGATCAATAACTACATTGGTATTTCTGTTTGAAACTTGGCTACCCTTCTGTTTGGTGCATTGAAGTTACAAGTTGAAATGTCCAATTGATCTGGTTTTCTGTGTTGTGTGTGTACTATCTTTCCCTATCTCTCCTTATTTGTTTTCATTTCAAGTCTATTTTGGCATTCCTTAAAATTGGCACAATGGCTTATTTCTTAAGTTAATTTACTTGTAATATGTATTCCCATCCATTTACCCTGTCTTGATGTCTGTCCTTGATGTTAAGGTGTGTTTCTTTGATAGTGAAGTATGCTGGATCCTGTTTTCACATGCTTCAAATTACTAACATACTATGATTTTTGGATGTGGTTAACTTCTTCAGATTGAAATATTCTATTCACCATCTTCTGTTGGGTTGCATTTGTAGACAGATACTGCTTAAATTAACGAATATTTTTAATCATGGATTGTCTTTTGTGATTAAAAGATGTAATGGGCAAAGTAGTCTGGACTCACATCTGTGGTCTCTTGGAGTCTATAGAACATCTCCAGGCTTTTCTTTTCATTTATAACCTCAACGGAGAACTCAGGTGTTATTCTCAAAGTTTGCCTTTATATGTTATTAGTTAGTGTTTTCCCCCTGTAACTTGTAATGTTACAAGTTGTTTTACTTGCTATGTATGTTTGTTGTTTTCATTATTATATGCTGAGTGCATTTACTTCTCTGGTCCACTCTTTTTGGTGTTCTATATGCTTTTTGTACTTTGTTAGGGATCTCTTTTAGGTAAGGAAAATTTTCTTCTATAATTACATTGAAAATATTTTCTGAGCCTTTGATTTTAGTTTCTTCTCTTTCTTCTATTATAGTCTCTATTATTTGTAAATTTGGTATTTTCATATTATCCAAGATTATATGGATATTTTGTTCCAGGAGGTTGCATTTTTTTTGGATTTAACATTTTCTTAGATGGAGATATTCATTTCTTCTATCTTGTCTTCAGTGCCTGAGATTTTTCTCTTTAATCTCTTATGTTTGTGAGACCTGCCTCTGAAAGTCCTGTTCAAGTTCCTAAATTTTTCATTTCCAGATTTTCCTAATTTTTTTGTTCAGTTTCCAGTTTCAGCCTTTGAATGTTTTTATTCATTTCCTTTCTGTTTTTATTTTCATAGATTCCATTAAGAAAATTATTCATTTCTTCTTTCAGGGCCCCTATAATATTTATAAAGGTTACTTTAGGATCTTTCTCTTGTACCTCAACTATGTTGAATTTTTCATGGCTTGCAGAATTCTGGTAGAGACATTCTGTCAGGAATGCTATTGATTGTATTCCTATAATGATGTCTGTTCTTCTGATTTGGTGATGACTGTAAAACTAGGTGAGGATGCCTAGTCTTGTCTTTGTTGGTTAGGTGTTTTTTTTGTTGTTGTTGTTGTTTGTTTGTTTCTGCTGTTTTTGTTCTGTGTTTGTTTGTTTTTCCTGGATTCTGATGTCCTCTTTAGTTCTTAGGAGGGTATATTGGTTGTATGTTGCCTTTTAGGAAATACTTATGAAATTCTTCCAGATGTATCTAGTTATAGTTCCAAGTAGAATGGTGATGGCTAAGATACTGGTAGGTTTGAGATAGTCAACAGGAAGGAAGAAAGTAGGGTATTCTACCAGAATATATTCAGTTTGCTTGGAATGAGTGCAGAGATTCATGAGAGGCTGCAGTAGCTAATATGCTATAGAGTCATGGATGAAACTGGGAGATTGAATTTGGAGGAAAAGAGGGAGAGTGAATATGTGAAGCTAGCCTACTTGTTTTGCTGGCCTACATGCTTCAGTGGCAGGTTTGCCTGGTGTGCTCCCAGGGAATGAATGCTGGACTTGGGGCACAAGTGGATGAGTTGGGATTAAGGTTGGAGGAGAACTGTGTGATCTGCTGTAGATGGGGGAAGAGAGGAAGGACAGGCCACAGCAGGTGATCTCCTATAGAGTTGGGAGTGAGATTGATGGGTTTAAATTTGGGGAAGAGGAGGTAGAGGTGAAGAGCTGAAGAGCTGCAGTTAGTCTACCTTCTTTCCCCCTCAACTGCCCTGAGGTTTCCCTGGGCATGCCTGCTAGTATTGGGGGCTCAGTTAAAGGCATGGCTGGGGAAAGGAAGATTGGAGGACATCTGCATAACACCCTGGACTAGGGCCGGTCAGGAAGGGGTGCAGCAGAATATGGTCTGATACAGAGGTAGAAATACAGCTGCGGTAGGAGAAGAGAAGGAAGAGGTTATCATCTACAGTCAGCATACCTGATTCTCTCCATAGAGGACTTTGATGTGAAGAGTGCTACTGACAATGAAGTCATCACAAACATAGTAAAACAAAAGTTAAAATTGAAAATTCTACATCCAGCAGTTTTCTTTCAAAAATGAAAGAGATACACTTTCAGACATAGAAATATTCTGAAACATATTTCTGTGACTACCTTTTGGCTACACACAGTAAGTAAGAAACATTGAAGATAATGTTAACTTCAAAGGAAAATATAATCAGGTAGTTATTTGCACCTATGGATAAATAATACCAATGTATAGTAATTCGGAGATGCAGAAAATTTCTCATACTTTCATATTATTTCAATAATTTCTATTGGTAACTTACTATGTAAATCAAATCATAGCAACTTTGCATGCAAGTTGTAATATTAAAAGGCAAAATACATGGTAATTTAGCACAAAATCAGATGAAAGAGATGAACTATGATAGGTTAACATTGGCAGGCTGCACTGAATATGATACATTATGCTTAGGAAGATATGATAAATATTTCTTCAATTATTTAGTAAAGCCCAGTATGGCAGAGTTATAGCTTATAAAGTAAAAGGTAAAGTCAAATGAAATCATGACAATACCTAATTAATCTGAAGGCAAGTAAATACAAAAGAAGAAATAAAGGAAGAAATCAGTTAGAAGACAAACAAGCTAGAGACTGGAAGATGTTTGCAGATCAAATACCCCATTCAGAAATCCTGTTCAGAATACAAAAAGATTTCTAAAGCACAACCTATTAAAAACACCAGAACTGAAAAATAAACACACTAAAAGGCATGCAGTATCCCTAGTCATTAAAAGTAAAAATGAAAAGAGCATAAAACAAACAAGCAACAGCAACAAACAAAACATATTAGAGCCACAAGAAAATGTATTCACACTACGAGAAAGGCTAAAGCATAGTCACTTGATATGTACTGTGATTTAAAGATATGGGAGCCATGGAACTGTGAATAGCATGTAGAGGAATGTCAGGTAGAGTTTCCCACAAAAATATTTTATAGATTTTAAAAACTGAGTTTTGCAAGACCCCATTGCTGATGGCAACACTAACACAATTTTTTTTGTTTCTGGCTTTATTTTAAATATGATAATATTTAGCAATGTAGTTTTTTTTGTTTGATTAATTGATTGAACAAATGTAATTTTCTCATGATTCTTTGTTTTAGGTGAGCTATTTTTAAAACACAAGTATTATTTTTGCATGGACATTTTGGTAGCTTCTAAATGTTGAATGATGAATAAAATTACTATAGCTGTACCAATGATGTCTTTTATTTATACGCAGACACAAATTTTCTATTCATTTGGGTAAATATGAAAAAAGTGTGAATTGGGGTCATACCATTAGATAATATGCTTAGATTTGTAAGAAACTGTATGTTAGTAGTATTTTATTTTTCTGTGAGCAGAGGGCCAAGGGATGCCAAAGTCATACCAAGCAACAGACCTCATTCAAGGATTTATTAGATAAGGTGTAGAGTATACAAAAGGCTACCTCTGAGCGAGGCTGTAAAGAGAGCTGTGTTCTTCCAGCCGTCTCTGTAGGGTCTAGCTCATGTGCACAGAGGGACTATGGAAACTGTGGCAACAGTGGAAATGTGTTACAATTTGTGACTGGTGATGACTTAGCTTCTGATATTGTTACCAAAGGAGTGTGTCCAGGATGGGGCAACTGCTTCTGGAATGTGGGTCATTCTTGGTTTACAATACTGTTAAACTGTCTTCAAAGTGTCATTGCCAGCCAGGTGGTGGTGGTGCATGCCTTTAATATCAACACTTGGGAGGCAAAGAGGCAGGCAGATCTCTGTAACTTCGAGGCCAGCCTGGTCTACAAGAGTTAGTTCTGGAACAGGTTCCAAAACTACAGAGAAACTCAGTCTCAAATAACAAACAAAACAAAACAAAAAAGGGCATTGCCTCATTGTGGTCAGCAAGGAATATGAGTTAATTTGTAAATAATAATTAAATAATATAATGAACTATCTTTCATCACTATCAGATTTAACAGTTTAAAATCTCTTTTCCCATTTGTGAAAAAGACATCCTTTAAATATAAAAGAATCAAAAGACAATCCTAAGATATCATTAGTACATATGAAAACATTTAAATATTTAGTAATTTTGTTCCCTCTCATAATAAAGAAATATGTCTGTAGTCGTAGAAAAACAATAAACTGATAGTTTTTTTTTTCATTTCTGTGTTCATAAGATGAAAATGCATCATATCCTTATAGTTTAAGCACAATAAAATTTTGAAGAAAACAAATCCAATTTATTATGACTCAGTGTTACTTCACATTTCTCTACAATTGTTACTAGGAAGCCATTAGCCCTGGCTAAGAATTATTAGGTTGTCATATTTTTGGCTATTCTAAAGATTATATAAGCATTAAAATCCTGTTTCTTTTTTCTAAGGAAAACAAAACAAAACAAACTAACTAACAAGCAAAAACTAATGTTCTGTCATTATATGCTAAAATTGGAAAGCACAACACATTTGTAAAATAAATTGTTTGGCAGGCTAAATATATATATATATATATATATATATATATATATATATATATATCAGAAAGAAGATAAAGGATTTGTTTTGCATAAAATATTTACATAAAGAATTTCTTATGCATATCAGCATTTGAAATTTTTTAGTTGCTTGTATGCATTAATAGCTTTTATCAATTCTTTGTTCTCAATGGTCATATTTGAAACACATGAGGAATATCTATACACAGAGATGCATTAGTATTCAGTAGCATTCAATAGTATTCAGTCAGTTTAACAGACAAGGTTTTGTATTTACATGCCCACAATGTGAGGACTCATAGCAGCTTTTAAAGACTACTTCTCTCACTCAGCTATCAATCAAACTAACAGCATTCTTTAGATTAACTTTGGATTTCCCAGTACAAATTAATTAATCTGTCCACTACTTCCTATCTCAGTGTTTCCATCAGAAAACAAATAAAGCCAATCAAGATTCCAATTCTTTGCTGATTAGCCAATAAACTGTGACAGTGGACTGGTGGCAACACCATTTCTGAGACTTTCATGGGAGATTATTTATAGAGGTAACAATGGTGTATTCAATCTCCACACCACAAATAAAAATGCTGTTTTCTCCGCTTCTTTCACCTTGTAAGGAATCCATTCAAGCAGATGAAACTGTTAAAGAAACCCATTTCAAGGTTTTTCTCTTGTGATCACAGTATTGATATTTTGGTTCATGTTATGAGTTTAAGTGCATCAAATTATAAGAATGATAATTGTCCTTGTGGAAGTGAAAATATTCACACTATACCAGATACCATTGCCGCCTCATCAGGGATTCTTACAAAGATGCACACTCTACCCCCAAAGAAAATCACATCTGGATATACATCACTTAAATGTATAGTTCAGGAAAATATATTACTCCAGATTGAGTAATTTAGGGTCCTATTGAACTTAGTTAGTAGCAAGAATTGAGAAGTCAATTCATATGGTTCATCTTCTCTTACATGAAAATATGGACTAAATAAGCTTTTAAATTTGATAATTCATACAAACATTGTATTTTTTTTCCTCAAAACACTATATCCAGACAAATTTTTGGTCTTGAGGTATTTCCATCGTGACTTATATTTTTTGTTCTTTTATTTACCACTGATCTTATACACTGGACACCAAACCACAAGACAAGAGAAAGTAGATAACCTTTGCTACCACTACTCATTTTACACATTCCTTTTCATTCCCTTTGTCCCTTGAAAAACTGCTGAAGAAAGTAACAAAAATCATCACAGTTTTAAAATACGAGCAATGTCATCTATTCCTGCTGATGCTATTACTCTGACAGTGCCCGAATTCTTCCACTCTCATCTACTAGACATTTGGTTTCAATACTTAATGATTTCAGCTACTCGAAAACAATTTGTATTCCAATGCCTAAGTTATTTCGAAAGAGGACCCAACAGCTCATTTCTTGGTGTCCTTATTTCTAATGTTTTTTTCACCATTTTACTCAGCCAAACACCTTGTGTTTCACAACGAAAAATGAGTTACTCCTGCAGTATCTATTATACTATTTATAGCAACCATCTCTTATCCTTCAAAGAAATTGTTCCATTGTGTTTTCTTTGAAATTCCTTTATTCAGCAAATTATGCACTATAATATTTTGTCCCTCAAATATAGCATGTAGTCACGGATTTCTTATTTTTTTGTTTCTATTACCATCCGTTATGATGATTTCAGAGCCTCAAAATCTCAACTGCCTATGTTACTTACGTTCACAGTAGACCCTGCTCTTCATGACACCTGAGTGCTGACTCCCTCCCTCTTTAATTTGTTTGCTTACTTTCTAAAATGATGATTAAATATTTTTCTCACAAGTCACTTTTGTGCATTATAAACTTTTCAAAAGATATAATGTACACATTTGAAACTTCCTCTTCTTCCTGCCAATAAATAAACCATTTGGGAATAGTTCATATATTTTCTCTCCATTTTTGCAAAACTATTTCTACTAATTCTAAATAAAATTCTATTACCTATGTGTTCATCTGGGATCTAATTTGTTCTCTTTTCTAAATGCATCTTCTGATTTTAATTATTTTCCCAATTTTTGTGTTTAAATTAGTTTTTACTAGTGAGTAGATCAGTTTATGGCTACTAGACCTTTACTCACAAGATCAAGTACTCTTTTAAAAACTGATCATATCTATTCTGAAGCTAATGAACTAGTTCCAATGAAACTTTTTATTTCCTTTAATTCCAGATTATCTCAGATTTCCTTCATTCATTTACATATTTTCCTCAGTTCATTCTAGTTCATCTTCTCTTTTCTATCATTATTAATATTTAATTTGAGACAGGATTTCTCAACATAGCCTGTGTTGTCTTGAAACTCACTGATTAGAACAAGCTGGTCTGAAATGTGTAAAGATTTACCTTCTACTGTTTTCCTGAAATTAAACGCATATTTCTCCATGCCTAGAAATTACTCAAATCTTATTTATTGTTAATATCAAGTATTTTAGAATGTGTGTGCGTGTGTGTGTGTGTGAGAGAGAGACAGACAGACAGACAGACAGACAGACAGAGACAGAGAGAGGGCATTGCAGGCAGTGTGTCTATGGAGGTAAGAGGACAACTTTGTGGAATCCAATCTTCTTCTACCTTTACATGGGTTCCAGAGATTGAGTTCAGTTTGACAGTATTGCATAAATGATGCATTTCTGAATTATTTCACCAACTGGTATGGGTGGTTTTTCTTTCTATGTGTTGCTTGTATTAGTTAATGAATAAAGAAATTGCCTTGGCCTGATGTGGCAGAACGTAGGTAGGCAGGGAAGACAGAACTGAATTTTGGGAGGAAGAAAGCAGAGAGAGAGAGAGAGAGAGAGAGAGAGAGAGAGAGAGAGAGAGAGAGAGATGCCATAGATCCACTGCAGACAGATGCTGGGAATTTTACCCGGTAAACCACTGTCACATGGCAATACACAGATTAATAGAAATGGGTTAAATTAAGATGTAAGAATTAGCCAATAAGTAGTTAGAGCTAATGGACCAAACAGTGTTTTAATTAATACAGTTTTTGTGTGATTATTTCGTGTGTAAGCTAGTCAGGTGGTCAGAAAGAACAAGCAGCTCTTCCCCCAACACCAAACATCATCTGTCTTCTTTTTAAATCATTCTTATACAACAAGATCTTAGAATTATTCTTAAATCATCAAATACTGAAAAATGCATTGGAAACTTTTCTACTTTCGTCTTGTCCAGAAGACAAACAGTTCTAAGGCATTTTATATACAACTTTCAATTTGTAACAGCCATGGAAATATGCCACTCAGATTCCCCTTCAAGAATGAAATTCCATTTGCTGCAAGAAGTGAAATTAACTAACAGTCTCCAGCTTCACTGCCCTCAGGATTCACTTCAGCTTTCAAGCTAAGACTTTTTCCAAGGCAGCTCTCACTCAGTGTGTGGCAAAAGAATTAGAATCTAGACATTTTTCCAAAGTACAAATTTTCTCAAATAGGCACTCCATGCTTCACTAATATATAACTCTTTCACCAAAGTTTCCACAAGAAATAAGAATATTAACTTCAAGGCATATACTTTTGGGAAAAAATACTTAGGCTTTTAGGAGCTTTACTACATTTTTATTATCTTATTAATTCATCTGTCAAGTAAAAGAAGGAACTACTAAAAGCACAGGTCTTATGTAGTCCTGAGGAAACTATAACTCCTAACATAATATTGAAAGTAATTGTAAATAGTAAACAAATGCAATGTAAATAAATAATTCAATGTTTTTATCTTTTAAAAATGTAGTCTTCTAACATCTTCTTAAGGTCTGATTAAAATTAAAACTTTATATATTTTGGTTACTCTGATAATAAATTTATTTAGAAATTTAAATTAATTTAGAAATTTTAAATGTGGATAACAAAGAGAGATAAAACATATAAAATGAAAATTTCATAGTTAAATCAAGTTTATTATCATTGATAGCCTCCAATAAGAGCAAACATAATTAAAATTTAAACAAGTTGTTGCATGCATACATTCTTAAACCCCATTTAACACCTTTCTTCTAGGTGAAGCTCTAGCTGAAAATGACATGTAACTAAGAATATATATTTCTGTGCTTGTAATTTATTTCGTAGGATTCTCTAAAAAATGTTAGTGACTTCCCCAAACTATAAATTTATGTAATATAAAGATAATACAATACTACTGCTAGCTATTCAAACAGTGCATACATTACTTTGTCTGAAATAACTTTAAACCTTTTGCTCATACCATATAACTTAAACAGAAATTTATTTTCTTACAACTATGGAGATCAGTAGCAGAACATGAATCTAACTGGGAAGGGTAAAGTATCCATATCTGAGCTCAGAAATATTCTAATAGCCTAATGAGTGTCAGAAATAAAATATATTATGTACATTGAAATAAGAATGCTTGTGACTAAGAAACACCAAATGGCAGACTGAAGATGACTCATATTTTTTAACCCCAAACCATTTTCTATTTGTTTTGTGGAGGAGCACCATATCTAAAGTTATGTATTCCGATCTACTTTAAACTAATGAGTGATCATGACATATAGTTAGTCTCAATGTCTTGTGACCATAAAAGTTATGTGTAGCTCCCAGAAAGTCTTATTGGAGGGTTTTGGCCAGGTCTTTAGCACATACTTTTAGAACAATCTTTTGATGTTTCTTCTTTCTCCTAACTCGTGCCAAGGAGAAAGACATGAGATAATTTTGATAGCTATATTAGCCTGCCCATGTCTTTACATGTGAAAATCTCTATATCAGGGCTAGCATGAAAGGCCTTTATGAGCTTTATTCAGGAAGGTAATTCTCAATCCCAACATTTCTTGCCCTTCTCCTCCTAACCTTCTCTAATTTCATCTCATCATGTTTCTCTTCCTTTTTTCTTCTCCTTACTCTTTCCTGTGTTCCTTGATGTTTTTATCTCCATCACTTAATCCTCATTGTAAATGGGGATCTAGGAAACATTTGGAATTATTTGTTTAAAAATGATAAAATGCATTATACTTTAACCCATTTATTATTGATTGTTTTATGTTCTTGAACCTAATTATGGCATTACAAATGTCCATCATGTATATCACTATTTAGTTTCTTTTTTGATGGGATCCTAAGCTCAAGTAGAAATAGAAACATTTCCAAAATATTCCAGGGATTATTAAACAAAGGATAATTAAAACTTTCTGAAATATTACTCTGAAAAGCTTATATTCTAATATAAACAATTAAAATATTACTTCTCATTATTTCAACTCTTTCTTTAATATGTAAAGCAGAAATCAGTTGAAATGTCTGAAAACATAATATGTTTTTAATTCAGAAAATAATATTAATAAGAAGATTCCTATTGATATAAATAATCTCCAAATTACATAATTTAGAAGCAAAGTTACCCTTGGCAGTTAAAAATCAAATCAGTCCCAAGAAAGTATATAAGTACACTTAACTTCATGTACTATTTTCATTATAAATCCTACAAAACAAATTTATGATATTCAAGTATTCTTGAATATGTGCCTTCTCCTGGCACATGCTTAATGATACTGAGTCTACCCTCTTAAAGAAAATAGATTTTCTATGTACTAGCACCTATAAATTTTCAATGACTCCATAACTATAGGTCAGATATACGCCCTCTCCATGTTGCAATTCAGTCTGACTTGGGCTTGCACAGCTCCTGTACATGCCATCATAAAAAATGTGAATTGATAATGTACACATACAATGATTTGTTCAGATGACACTATTTCCTTGTAGTAACTACTATGTGTGACTCTTGTAGTATTTATGTTCTCTCTTCTACAATGATACATCTGCAGATGGAGGAAGAGGTTCAGTATAAATGTTTCACTTAGGAATTAGAATTCTAGAGTTTTTAAATATACTCTAGTCAAGTTTTTGCCTGGTTAAACAAAATCTAGTGTAAGTAAGAACTATATCTGATGAAGGTTGAGAGATGACAAAATCTATGACCCATTAAAAGTTGTTTTAATAGATTTTCTCTTCAGGCTTGTACTCTGTTGAGTCATATGTTCTTGGTACAAAAACTGTGTCATATATAGGCTTCATTTTGTGGGCCAGTCTTAAATCCAATCAGAAAGTGATTGTTTACTCTTATGACATTCCTGCCACTATTACACCAGTGGCCATGTCTTGTCAGTACAGTCATTATTATAGCTTTCAGGTATCATAGGTGGGTGAGACTGATGATTACTCTTATAGAAGTTATGACACATTCTGGCACTATTAAGTCTAGCCAGTATGGCAGAAACATCCAGGTTAGTAATGGCATGACTTATCTGTACACTATAAACCAAGTATATACTTTAATCAGCAATAAGGTTTGACTCTCAAGTTCTGAAGGTTGACCAAGAAGAATTACAAAATTTTTTAATGTGTTGCTATCTATAAGTTCTTACTGACCAAGAACTTCAAAAGAAGTGACCCATTCCGGGGGATAGTCTTTTTATTTGTTAGCCTATGGTATTTAGCATGGATATTGTTGTGCCAGAATAGGATAACTTCATTTAAACCTGGTGCCGGAGGTCCTTCTGTCTATGTATTGCTTTTATTGGTTTAATGAAAAAAGAAAATGCCTTGGCCTGTTGATAGGGCAGAACTTTGGTAGGCGAGGAAAACTAAACAGAATGCTGGGAGAAGGAAGGTGGGGTTGAAAGGAACGCCATGAAGCTCCTGCCAGAGTCGGATATGCTAAAACTTTGCCAGTAAGCCACTGTCATGTGATGACACACATATTAATAGAAATGAATTAAATTCATATTAGCCAGTTAGAAGCTAGAACTAATGGGTTGCTTTTATTGGTTAATGAGTAAAGAAAATGCCTTGGTCTGTTGATAGGGCAGAATTTAGGTAGGCGGGAAAAATTAAGAGAATGCTGGGAAAAGGAAGATGGATTCAGAGGGATACCATGGAGTCACTGCCAGAGTCAGGCATGCTGAAACTTTGCTGGTAAGCCACTGCCACTTGTCAATACACAGATTAATAGAAATGGGTTAAATTAATGTAATAGTCAGCCAGTAAAAAGCTAGAACTAATGGGCCAATCAGTGATTTAATTAATACAGTTTCTGTGTGATTATTTCAGGTCTATACCAGCCAAGCAGCTGGGAACAAACAAGCCGCTCTCTTCTTCAAACATAAACCATTATAACTCTGTCTGTAGATGTATGTGTGTGTGCATGTACTTGGGAATGTGCATGTGCATGCATATTTGTGTGTGCATAGAAACTCCTATATAGTCTTTTTGAAAAGATACTTTGTGTATTTAGTTTCTCTATGCATTTCTTCCCATTCACTTCTCTTCTGTTTCCAACACCAATTTAACAATTCCTGCTCCATTATTATTTTTAGTCCTTTAAAACAGTATGTTCTAATTCCCTTCTCTTGAAAGTAATTCTTTCTATAATTTCCTGACCTCTTTGATTATTCAAAATAAAAAACATATTTAATACACTGAACTAACATGCACAAATGAAAGAAAAATATGAATTTTGTCCTTTGGGGGTCTTTATTTCTTCACACAAGATGGTTGTTTCCAGCTCCATTCTTTTGCCTCAAAATTTCATTTGTTTTGTCAATGACTATATAATTATAATTATATTAATAATTTAATTAAAATTGGTAGGTTTTTCAAATTACTTTTGTATTAAGTTTTAGTGTTAGAAGGAAAACATACAGACTGAATACAGATGCATAACATAATAGAATAGAATAGAATCATACTTTCCATAACCCTTTTCTTATATCCTTCACTCTGTAGCCAGACCCACAGAGACTAAGAAGCCAAGTTCTGCTACCTACTGGACCTGGAATATGGCCCATCATTTCGTTATATTTATTTCAACCAGCTGGGTTCTACGGTTTCCTTCACTGCCTAAGCTTGGATGTCCTGAAATTTGTACTGTTGCTCAGGTTGGCCTTGAACTCAAAAAATCCACCTGCCTCTACCTACAAAATACTGGAATTAAAGGTGTGTCCTACCATTCTTAGTCCTAAATTTTACTTAATTCCTTTTTATTTTTCTATAATTTATATTCAGGAAGATTCTTTTTTTTGGACAAGGACAGATAACAACCACGTTCTTCACCTGAATATGACAAGATCAGTCTCTAGGTCACATACTAATAGCATTCTCCCCTGAAATTTCTTTGGTTAGGCCTCCACAGTTAAGCCAAACTCAGCACTGCTGTTTTTTATGCTCCTACAAGTATGGCCCATTAAGCCCTGCTTAAAGTATTTACTGCTTTTTAGTCCAAAGAAAGTCTTATAGTGTTCCATATTCCTCCAAATAAGAGAATGGTCTAATCTATCACAATATCTCACTCTTCTTTGTTAGGGATTTATTGCTTTGAAGAGATACCATGAGCAAGGCAACTTTTACAAAGGAAAACATTTAATGCAGGCTGGCTTACACTTCAGAGATTTAATTTATTATCATTCTGGTGGGAAGCCTGGCAGCATGTAGGCAGACATAGTGCTGGAGAAAGAGCTAAGAGTTCTACATCCAGATAGGTAAGCAGCAGGAAGATAGAATAAGCTTGTGTCTGGCTTGAGCTTCTGATATCTCAAAACACACCCAGAGTGGCATACCTCCATCAAGGTCACAGCTACTCCAATTAGGCAATAAACCCTAATCCTTCCAGATAATTTCACTCCCTCTGAGTTTATGGAGGATTTTTTTTTCATTTTTTTCATTCAAAACATCATATTATGCTGAGACACATGAGTACTCAAAAAATCAATTTTGTTTTCTGTGCCTTAAAATTCATTAATTTATCTTTCTTATGTTGTTCTTACAATGATATTTAATATTTGTTTAAAAATATTCTTTTGCTTTCATGATGTTAGTCAGGCACTTTGTGCTAAATTGTGAAAAATTAAGAGCAATAAAATTATAGGCTTTGCACTGTTATCAAAACTTATTCTGTAGTTTAGATAATCATTGCCATGCAAAGACCTATGTGTTCAGATTTGGTTCCAAATTGCGGTGTTATTTGAAATATTTGTAACCTGGAGGAAGCATGTCTCAGTTGAAGGAAGTTATAGCATATAAAGTCTGTTGTTGATTGTTGTATTAGGAACATGCCCTTTTCTCTTCCCCCCTTTGCTTCTCAGGAAGTATGAAGTAAATGGACCTCTCCACTTTGCTCTGTTCATGATGTACTATGACATCATGTACACCACCATGGTCAAGTTACTAAGAATTGAGACATCTGAGATAATGATCCTTTCCCATCTTATTAATTGTTTATCTTGTGTATGTATTCTGATCGTGAACTCTTCCTAACATTTTTGAATAAAGTAATTTGTAAGTTTAGGATGATTTCATGATATTTAGGTGAAAGACTCTAAATGCATTTGTAAGCCCCCTCAACCCTAAGAAAATGTAAAACTTTAAGAAAAATCTAAAGACATTTCTGATGACTCTCAGTACTTCCCCACCTCCCCTGGGAACCAAGGACATAACAGCTATGCATGCATGTACTGAGATGTTAGAAACTTTCCATCTCCCTGAATAGGGGCATGATAACCCTTAGGTGTTGATTCAGTTACTGATGTTTTGACTTAGTCCCTGGGAAGGGGCAAAGTGACCTTCAGAAGTTTCCCTTTACCTCATCTGATCTGGCAATCACTCTCCAGCTAATTATTGGTAATAGCCTTTTTGAATAAGCCAATCCAATAAGTTAAAAAACAACCTACAGGTCCCCCCCCATCTCTGTGGCTTTTTGCTTTAAAAGATGGGCTGTAACAGCTGTGGATGTCCTTCATATCCTGAACCCGAGGGACCCTGTCATGACAGAATAAAAAATCCTCTTGCTGTTTGCATCTGCACGAGTGGTCTCGACTGATCCTTGGGTAGGGGGTCTCTCCAGAAGAAAGACATCCTTCGGGGGGTCTTTCATAGGAAAGGTCATATTTGTATGTTAAGACAAATTGACAAGGGCAGAATTTTAAGAAACAGAAAGAAAGCACCACAAAATAAGCTACAAAAGACGAAAGCTTTCTAAAATAAATAAACATCAAATTTGGCAGTTTAATACATAGTAACTTAAATCAGAGCCAGGTGTGGTGGTCTTTGCTGCTTATTTTCTGAGACAAAGGATGGTGCAATTGCACAAGTTTATAGGTGAGCATTAAGGTTGTAAGAAGAAAGAAAAGATGTAAATTTAGAGAACTCCACAGCTATAGCAGTTACAATAATTGTCAGAGAGGTGGCATCTCAAGACCTTGGTACTTAATGATCAGGGCACAGGATCAAACTACTAAGACAATAAAATCAAGAGAACATAGATTATATGCTTCTAGCTGAGTTTTCTGTAGAATGGGGTTAGGGGGATGGAAATTCTTCAGTGGTAGAATCTAGAAGTTAACTGCTATTTTTAGGCAAGCTGTTTTAGAAATTATATTGTTATCCCTTTTGTGTAACCACTGTGTGTCTGGGGTCAGGTACAGCTGCTTCTCTTCAGCAATTTTTATAATAATTTTATTCTTGAAACTTTGAACTCAATGTAGAGCTTTGGTATTTTAATTTTTGTTTGGGGGTGGGTGAGAGTGATTTAGAAACCGAGGCCATTTTGAGCTACTGCAAACATTATAGACCACCTTAGGCATGTTAACATGGTCCTGTCACAAAATAAAAGCTAAAATAAGGAACTAGTATTAGATCAGTAGTAGAGTGCTTGACTAGAATGTATTAAGCAGTCGTTTCAGTAAGCATTGACAAAATTACATCAATCTCTGAGCTTTTGTAAGTCCAGAAAATGGATATTAAACTGATAATAAAAGAAAAAAAAACAAGATATATGTTTGAACTTTGCCAGAAATACGGAATAATAAGTAGGAGAATACTTTTTTGAAAGATTAAAATGAAGTCTATACTGAGTGAAATATCCAACGTTTGTGACAAAACTCTTTAATTTTGTACTGTATTATTAGTATATCCTACAAAAACACTATAAATAGTACACACTTAGGTACAGAACCTGAGATTATACTGTAAGAAATTTCTGGAACAAAAGTCATTCTAGATGGGAAACCTGCACTAAACGAAAGTAATAATTTGACTAACTTCTAGATTGGAGGACCAATGAGTTTAGTGAAGTTTCTTCTTTATAAATAACAGTTAATTTACTTGTATTGCATTTTTCTGAAAATTATTTCCACAAACATTTTTAATGTGTCAGTTAAATTCTGTTATACCTCATTTGACGATTCTCTAAAATCTGACTGTTTTTGAGACATATTAAATTTCTCAGAAATCAGAATCATAAAGCAAGTTGCCATACATCTGTGAACTTTGGTGATTTAGGTTTCCTCAGCTTGAAAGGGCACTTGAGTGCTCAATGTCAAAATAACACTGGCCACAGGAGATGCTGAAATCTAAAAGCACACAGTGCAACCAATCCATAAAACCAAGGTTACTAATTGGGTAATATTGTGTCTGCTTATAAATTGTCTCTCATAATTTGATGAAGGAACCTTGAGATATTACACAGAATCTTTTACCCATGAAATATATTTTATTAAATTGGACATTGCCTAAATCAGTTTGTATATTATATAAACAAAACTCATATATTATTACAAAATTCTCTCTCTGAATCACCTAACTAGCTGGCTCAAAATTCACAAAGAATGTGGGTGATGTTTTCCCTATCTGGTCATGAGCAATCGAAAGCAACTGTAGCAGTGGAAAGCTCACCACCAGCTGAGCAACAAACAAACAAAGGCTTCACCCACAGCTCCTTGTGTTACATGCCTGTGACTCAGAAGTTCTCTTCTCATTAGAATTCAGGGCTTATGGAAACTTGAAGAGGGGTCTTGTGAATCTTATTATTTTTATTTAAATTTTATTTTTCCCTTTTACTGAAAGCATACTTTTCTCATAAAATATATTCTAATTATTTTATCTGTTCCCTCTTCTCCTCCCAACTGGATCCACTCTGTTGCTGTATCTCAGTAGAAAATAATGGCTTCTAAGAGATAAAAACAAAACACAACCAAAGAAAATATAGCAAGATAGAACAAAAACTATCACATTGAATTTGGGCAAAGCAAACTAAGAGAAGGAAAATTGCCCAAGAGAAGGTTCAAGAATCTGAGATCGACTTCATACCCTCAGGATTTTCATAAGAATACTCAGCGCCGGGCGGTGGTGGTGCACGCCTTTAATCCCAGCACTTGGGAGGCAGAGGTAGGCGGATCTCTGTGAGTTCGAGACCAGCCTGGTCTACAAGAGCTAGTTCCAGAACAGGCTCCATAGCCACAGAGAAACCCTGTCTCGAAAAACCAAAAAAAAAAAAAAAAAAAAAAAAAAAAAAAAAAAAAAAAAAAAAAAAAAAAAAGAATACTCAGCTGAAAGCGATATTTATGCAGAGTACCTGCTGCAGACCTGTATAGGTCTTATGCTTGCTGCTTCAGTCTCTGCAAGTTTGTATGAGCTTTTCAGAGTTGATTTAAAGGCCTTATTATTCTAGTGTCCTTCATCCTCTATGACTCTTAGACTGTTTTTGCCTCTTCTTTGTTGCAGAAGGAAGCTTTCTTTTCATGGTGGTTGAATAAGGCACTTGTCAGGTTTCAACGGGGGCATTGCCAGACCTGCTGGTCTTTCCCTACTGAGCATGATGGTGAGTGTCAGACAAATGAGACCTCCACCCCTGGACACAGTGGGAAAACACACACACCCTTAGTAAAGAGTCTGTTGAAGCAGGTATCATTTAATTACATCAGGCTGAGATAGGGAGTGGGAAGCCTGAGATGGGTCGAGGAGAAGCAAGGAACAAGGGTCAATAATACTCTATCACATTAGAGGTGGTGGGAAGAGGTGGGCCTAGGTTGGGTTGTGCTGAGTCATTACTCTGCGGAAGTTATAACAAGTGTCTCCAAACTCGAGTTAGGCTTAGGAAGCCCAACAATCACTGATCTGTGAGTATAGCAGAATGTCATTAGTATTCATTTTTAGATTCATTTTATCACTTTATTTGACTAACTTTTTTTGATCATTAAATAAGAGGGACTTCCTTAATCATATGATTTCTTCACTGTCTGGGATCTATAAATTAGTTTACTTTGTTGAAGGAGGCTGCTTGTTCATCCTGGATGCCCAGAACCAAAATAACCACACAGAAACTATATTATTTAAATCATTGTTTGGCCCTTTAGCTTTAGCTCTTTATTGGTTAACTCTTACATATTAATTTAACCCATATCCATTAATCTGTGTATTGTCACATGGCTGTGGCTTACCAGGAAAACTTGTGGCATCTATCTCCTGCAGGGCTACATGGCTTCTCTCTGACTCCGTCCTTCTTTCTTCCAGCATTCAGCTTAGTTTTCCCCATGTAACTAAGTTCTGTCCTGCTATAGGAAAAGAGTAGTTTCTGTTGTAATAAGAGCGGCAGGGCTGCGTCCCCGGCACCTGGCCGCCCGCATGGCTAGCTTACGCCCTGAAATAATTACACGGAAACTGTATTCTTTTAAACACTGCCTGGCCCATTAGTTCCAGCCTCTTATTGACTAGCTCTTACATATTTATCTAACCCATTTCTAATATTCTGTGTAGTACCATGAGCTGGCTTACCAGGAAAGATCTTAACCTGTGTCTGTCTGGAGTGGGAGAATCATGGCGACTCACTGAGTCTGTTCCTTTCTCCCAGCATTCTATCTGTTTACTCCACCCACCTAAGGGCTGGCCTATAAATGGGCCAAGGCAGTTTCTTTATTAAATGAAAGTAACTCCTCCATCAGGTTTCTTTATTAGCCAATAGTATTCACAGCATATAGAGGAAAATCCCACATCATTACTTCCTGCATTATACAGAGCCTCTTTCTGGGACAAAATGCTTCTATTCAGGATAGCCTATGACATGAAAGCTTAGTAGGACAGAATTGAATTACTACTCAACTCATACATGGTTATTGTAGTGTTTCTCCTTTATTTATTTATTATCAGGGCTACCTAGCAAAGTTTAGTATCTTACTAATCCAAACATAGCTCCATTTATAAATCTTTAAGGACTGTTACTTCTAGGAATTATTAGAGTAGATTTCTTTTCAGATATGAGTGTTTAGTATTTTAGGAAAATTGTCTGGGAAAATATTCTTAAATTTCAAGAAAGTTTTGATATTCATTTTCTTCAATATTATCTATGTTTTGTTTCACATATATGTAGTTTTTTTTAATATGTTAGGTAGAGACAGCTTCAAATACTGTTTTCATTATTCCCATATTAATATTATCTGAGCTTTTTTGCAGATATATCAAGTTATTATTAGACCCTTGTACTTAAAAATCAGACTCAAATACTTTGAGGATTTCATTATTATTTTTATTTTTATGATAAGAGTGATATATTTTTCTATATTATAAAATTAGAATGCCCCATTATTTTTATTAATATTTTTATAGTCATACTCTGACAAAGAAGCATGAAAACTGCTTTAAATTTGTTTTTACATAGGTAGATGTGGTCATGTTCTTAATACATAACATAATATAGGTCACCTATGTTGACTCATGTGGATAAAAGTCAACTGAAAACTTAATGATTTATGTTGCAATTTCAAGAACAATGAGTCTGTGCTCTTAAAAGAGAAAGATACAGATAATATTCTTTAATTTGAAGCATGAACATGGGTGGAATGGAGTATGTTTGGTAACTTATTAAAGCAATGTCTATTCATACTCATTACAACATTATCCAAAATTGTAACTTGAACTCAGTGTAACTTTATCATGATACCTGACACTCAGAAACTGAGTATGTTAATAAAATTAGGAGTAATCTCAAATACACACACACACACACACACACACACACACACACACACTGAGCTCTCTGGGAATAACAACTTCCAGAAATCCAACTGGAACCTCTGTTTTTTTTTTTTTTTTTTTCTACATTCTGACTGCTGTTTACACAGAATGATGAGAAAATGAGATGGGACAGAAAATGTCAGGTAATCATTATCCTTCTGGGAAGAGTATGAGCCCTTAGTTTTAATACGAAATGCATTTGTCTTATAAGAAGGTTATCTATGCTTGAGTCAAAAGTAATAAAATACCATTTACATTAATGTCTCACTAAATTAAAGCTTAAGTGATTGCCCACAACTATAGAATTATATTTCTTTTCTCTGGTGCATGTGTTTGTGTATGTGTGTGTGGTGTCTTGTCTGTGTCTGTCTGCCTGTCTGTCTGTGAGTGCATGTGGCATGGTGGCAGACATCCAAGCCGTCCAGATTTACATACACACGTACTCTCAATTAGAAAGTTTAGTAAAACTAATACAACACAAAATTTGTTTGTTGGCCTTTTTATTTGAGAATTTATAAAATTTTAAGGGTACAAGATAACTATTGCTTTTAGTTATAAATTCAGGCACATGGATAACATAAACCAAAGCACTGTTACCATTTCATAAGGCTGAAGAACAAAAATATCAGCCAAGAATATAGGCAGCCACTTAGAAACTGGGGAATTCAAAATAATGGATTTGACCCTAGAATTGCAAGAAGAAAAATGGATCTCATCAACATGAACTTTTTTAAGAACAACTCATTTTTGATTTCCAGTACTCAGTACAAAACATATGCATTTATTTGTTTAGGCTTTTGTGTCTACGGTAAAGCACTGTATTAGCAACTGGAAACTAACAAAGGCAGTCAGATCAAGTGCCTGCTTTGAGATTTCCCTATTTTGCCTGGGAGTCTCTGAGTATGGGTAATATACCTAGAGACAGCACTCAATGGAAACATTATCTAAGTGATTTGAGAAGAAGCTATAAGGCCTTTTATGATCTGTCCAAAGAGATTTCAAAATGATACCTATGCTATTTTATTCATCAGAATAAATGATATTTTGTTCATCAGAAAATGGAAAATATCTCAAATTGTGGTGGTGGTGAATGAATTGCCTAACGAGGAAAGAGTCAGCCTGCTGACCAGAAAGGAAGGAATTAACGGCAAAGGCACTTTGTTCTGCAAAACTGAAAACATCTGGCATATTATAGAAATGAAAAAGAGTATACCACCATGTGGAAGAGTGACAGAGTAGATGTGTTTCCTAGAAGAATTAGTGTTGATTAACTTAAAAATAAAACTAAACTTCTACATAACTGTTTGACACATAGTCCTTAATAAAGATATTACTAAGCATATATTAGTTCATAGGTACAGAGCTCTGGTCAGACAGAGTTTTTATCACAGGATCAGAGAGACCAGATATTGTTCTCTCCCTACCCTGTGATGACACAGTGAGAAGATGGCTATATGTTTGTACATATGGATCTGAAGGTCACAGGTTAACTTTAGATGTTGTTCTTTAGAGTAAGAAGAACTGAAGATCATATTTACCTGGCATTGCAGATAACTTTATTTCTCCATATGCAGAATGTAGTATTGCTTTTGTTTTTGAAAGGTTACTTGAAATACATTTTATCTGGGAATTTAAAAGGGTAAGTAAACAGATTTTTCAACTAATGCTTTAGTTACTATTATTAATACATTATATTCTAGACTTAAATATAAAATTCAATAAATACAAATATAAACTGTTCTTTTGAATACCCTAACTACTTAATATACATACTTGTAATTATAAATATATTTTCAGTTATTCTTCTATACCTATAGAAGAAAACAAACAATAGATATTGAAATGATTTAATTGCCTTGGAGCTAGGATTTTAGAACAGTTATATGCATTTTGTTTTTCTTCCAAGGTTTTTGCATTGTTGGCCTTGACTTAATACACAGGACTATGTAGGAAATGGCAACGATATTTGAGCTTTGACAAACTGAATTGGTCTCAAGCTGTTGGCAGATGAGCGATAATTCTGCTACATGGTACAGAAACTTTCCCACAGAAGATAAGATTTCCTCTGGAAATGTTTGTGATTTCCTTAAATGTGTCACATATTTAAATTATGTACTTGAAAATGACTGTGTGATCAATGGCCACCTGACAGTTTCTTCAGATAAAAATACAAATGAGTACAGTTGTGTTTAATTTTTCCTGTGCAGTAAGATTTTTCTTTTTGGTGGAATTTCATTGTAGGAATTGGAAAAATAATTGTTTTTTTCTGTCTATATTGTTTTGTTATGTTATGAAGGGGAATTTCATACTTTTAAATGTTTATTTCAAGACCATGACAGAAAAATTTCCACTTTAATACTGTGTATAAAATACATGTAATGTAAATATGTCTATTGATAAAATAGCAAGATGACACATTTAAAACATGATATGAATTTGTAACATTTAATGAGGTTTATTAATTAAATGTTTAATGTTAACCCCTCAAATACTAAACTAACTAGTCTATCTCAACATCTCCCTTTTCAACCAATAGTATTGCCTATAAGATTATTTGCAAAGAATTTGAAGATATCTTTAGGTATCACCCTAATCAATGAAGCTTCCCTTTTCAGCAGAGAGAAACCATTACAGAATGCCTAATTGATTAAAATGCAGAGAATGATGGACCATCAGATGACCAGCCTGAATTGATACAGCACAACTCTCTACTTATGTTTCAGAAAGTATCAGTGAGTAGGGACAAACAGATTGAAAGAGACAGAGGACCAAGGCATCTGTAGAGCAATCATGTGTTCTATATTGGATACAGAAAGTGTTCTCATGAGAGATTAATAATATAGTTTCAAAAAGAAAGAAAAACACCTGAACAATGCAATGACAATCCAGTTGACATACCAATGTAAATAGGGGAATCTCACAAGATTCCACTCCTAGCTAAAGAGCTGCAAGCAATAGATGACAGCAGAGAGAAGGATTATCAGAATTCCCCAGGTATGAGCCACCTAATAGATTATCCAATACCAAATGGTCTTCTCCAAGATACATGAACAATAATTAAAATGGAATCAACAAGTTGTATTTATTTTTATATCTATGTACATATGTAGCAGAGGACTGCTTATTCATTTCCTAGCTGCCCAGAGTCCCAAAATATTCAAACAGAAACTGTATTAATTTAATCACTGCTTGGCCCATTCGCTCTAAGTTCCTATTTGCTAACTTTTACATCTTAATTTATCCAATCTCCATTAATCTGTGCATCATGGCCTACCAGCAAAGTTTCAGCACGTCTGTCTCTGATGGCTCCATGGCTTCTACCTGACTCTGCCTTACTTCTCCCATCATTTAATTTAGTTTTTCCCACCTAACTAAGTTCTACATTGCTATAGGTCAAGCCAGTTTCTTTATTCATTAACGGTAATCACAGCATACAGAGGGGAATCCCACATCATACATATGGAAAATGAACAATCAGAAAAAAGTGGAAAAAAGAGAATATAAGGGTTGATTTGAAAAGTGGGGGATATAATAGATGAATATGATCAAAATGCAGTATATAAAATTCCCCCAAAATTATTACAAATAATTACATTGAAAATTTAATTCCCTTTAAAAATTTATTTTATTACTATATATGTATGATGAGTATTTTGACTACATGCTTATCTATGCACCACATGTGTGTAATGCCCACAGATAGCCAAAAAGACATTGAATCACTTGAAACTGGAGACTATGGTGGTTGTTAGCCAATTTGTGGATACTGGAAATCAAACCCGTGGAAGAGCTGTCAATGCTCTTAACTGCTGAGCCAACATTCCAGATCCTTTATTTAACTTTTAAATATTTTAATTGTGCAATGTTTAATAATCAAAAAAGAAATATATTTGGAGTATTTTTAATTGGACTATTTTTAATTTTATTTATAAATTTCAATTATAAATTCATTGCTAAATTTGAATGACCATGTAAAAGGCTTATTTACAGTTCATGTCTTGTCTCTTAAAAAGATACTGTTTAATATCACACAAAAATATCAGATTGCAAAGCTGTATACTTTTAGTTCACTGCACAATTAAAAATTATATCTTTTTTATTTATAAATAAGCTTTCTTATTTTACATACCAATCCCATTCCCCTCTCCCTTTCTCCACCTGCTTCCCCCAACTACCCCACCCCATTCCCCATCCATTCCTCAGTGAGGGTGAGGCTTTCCCATGGAGAATCAGCAAAGTCTGTCACATCACTTGAGGTAGGAGCAAGGCCATTCTCCCTGTATCCAGGTTGAGCAATGTATTCATACATAGGCAATGTTTAATTTACAATAAAATAATTTAAATTGTAAATAAAATCTTAAATGATATTTTATACTTTACTATTGTATCTTTTATCCATATTACAAATTAAAGTCATTTAATTTTAGTAGTTTTGAAAAATAATAACCTAACATAAAATTAAATATCCTAAACTATCATTGAAGATATTACACTCATCATAATATACAAGCAGCACTTATTTATGTTGTTACTGAAAAATAAATAACTCTATAGAATTCAATATGCTGAATATAATTAATACCAATCTTGCACTCTTGAAATTTGCTAAGAGAATATATTTTAAATATAAGAGAGTGGGACTAATAGAACAAGACAATAAATAGGAGATGAAGACTATGTGAACTCATGAATACTGGCTAATAGAATTGTGGCAATTATTTAAAATTTATACCTACTCAAATCATTACTTTACATGCTCAGATACATAGAGATTTTTTACTTATACCTTTAATCTAGTATTAACAAAATATTTTGTTGTACTCCAATGTGAGTCAATCCATCATTTAATGATAAGAATATATAATGAAAAATGTGTGGCTAGGTACTTTCTTTAACCATGATATAAATATCTGAGTATACTTACAAAAACATAAATGGTATAGCCTAC
Source organism: Chionomys nivalis (assembly GCF_950005125.1). Taxonomy (NCBI): domain Eukaryota; kingdom Metazoa; phylum Chordata; class Mammalia; order Rodentia; family Cricetidae; genus Chionomys; species Chionomys nivalis. The sequence goes on along the minus strand of NC_080086.1, from coordinate 191,799,453 downwards.
TCCACACTTTCCTAGCTGCTTGTAGGTTACAAAAATATTACAAAAAACTATACCACTAATGAAAATAGCATTCTTTCTGTCAACAATCACAATTTACCAATCTTGTATCCAATCCCCATTTCCAATGACACAATAATTGGCCTGCTATTATGCAGGATTTGTACAGATAGACACAGATGCAGTGAGTTCACAGATACAATAGTTGTATAGCCAGAGGAATCTTCTGCTGCACATCTCCAGATTACCACACTTTTAGATTCTTTTTACTCCCTCTTCCACAGTGCTGCCTGAGCCTTGGAAAAGTGATACTGGATAGGGATCCTATTCTTGGCACTTTGGCCAGTAATGGGTTGCTGATAGTATGAACAATTCACAGCTGGATGTGGTTTTTGATGTTTCTCTCCCCAAAGGCTTCAGTGTAGCTTCTGGAACTATGAAGGTGATCCAGCAAGAACATTCCAACTCAATCCCAGCCAGAGTTTTGTATGTCTTATAACCAAAGTATATGATATCTTCAGAAACATAATCTTGCCTTGAGTTCTGGTGGGCAAACAAGAGTAATGACAATAATTTGAGTTATTTTTAGGGAAGGAAGAGCTTCCATGAACAACAAATCATAGGGAAGTATCAAACACACATCTTGGAATTTATTTAGTTACCCATAGTTTTCAGTAGGAACATTATTCATATAGGAATCCTATATATCTGTCTAATGGCTTCTTTCTGTATTTCTGGATTTTTACCATGATTATATTTGTAACTGGGATTTACATATAAGCTAAAACATATGACATTTTATGTACCTTCATTTCCTCATTCAATCTATTTTCCAGATCCATATTCCTACAAATCCCATGATTTAATTCTTCTTAACCATTACATATGTGCCCATTATATATGCACATCATAATTTTATAAGCCATTCATCAGATAATGAACATGAGAATTCTTCCCTTTCCTTAGTTTTGTGACTAGAGCTACAATAAACATGGAAATGCAACTGTCTTTTTGTAGGGTATGGACATATACCCACCAATATCTGACTATTTCTATGTGTACTCTCTACTTTACTTTCTAATGGTTCCAGAGATTCATATCTATTTGGAAATATTTTTGTACACTAAGAGTTAAGAATCAAGCTCCATTCTTCAACAGATATTTCAGGTTTTCAAGCACCATTTGTTGATGAGGCCATCTTATCTCTAAAGTGTACTTTTGACTTCTTTGTCAAAAATCAAGTGGCTATACTTGACCAGACTTATAACTGTATCTTCTATTCTAAAGATGCATTTTAAAAATAACTAAAATAGAATAGTCTAAAATAAAGATGAATAGTATAATCAAAACATAAAACAATACATAGTTGTTTTCTATATTTATCAAGTATTAGCAACTGCCAATAATTGTTTATACTGAACTTTATGTACATCAGCATCATTACAAATATGTGAGTATGGCTTTGTCTTATGAATTTCCTATTATATCTATGTTATCTGACTTTTATATAACATTAAAGAATGTTATACTAAGAACAGAAATATTATGGTGCTAGAAATAGTGAACAGATTAGAAAGGAAACAGATTCTTTGTGTGGGGATGGCAGATCCATGTTAAAAGAATATGTGTGGGTACTAATTTTAAGCATCTTAGTTACATAGGAGATAGCATCATAAGATTTTCACTCATACTCAAGAGAAATCATGCCTGTGAAAATGTTGCTTTACCCAGAAACTTGACAAAGGAAAGAGTCCAATCAGTCTTTCTTTGGCTGGTGATTCTCTGGAGAAAGAATTCAGACTAGGTCTTGTGATTCAAACCTCTTTTGTGTCAACAAGTATTAATGGATTTAGGATTCACCTTTACTTAGAAAGATGGGTTATTATCACTCATTCTCTAGCTACTTAGCCACTATAGAGTCAATATTACATAGAAAAATCAATTATGAAAGAATGCTAGTAGTGCCCAAAGTGCCACTTCTACCTAACCACTCATTTGTAATTGTTAGGCAAACAATAATAAATAATTTGGCCCCTGACTGTGCATTTTAGCAATTAAACTTCTGATGTATCAGACTGCCAGCTGTGGAAATGGGTTCCTTGGCTTCTATTTTGTAGTTACTTATAACAATTTGTTTAATTACTGAACCATAAAACAGACAAAACTCATTAAGAAATGGATGCCAGGCAAGAAGTGTAAATGCACATTAGTGCTGGCCACCACCTGTGGCAAAGCTTTCCAGCTCACTTGATCAAAGAATCTTAAAATGGTTTCACAGTGGAAGTGAACATACATAGGTTCCCCATGTATACACTAGAAAACTGGTTGCAGCTGCCTAAACAGAGCTGCATACAAGGGACAATCACTCTGTATATGCTTCTCTCTCACACAAAGGAAATTGACACTTTAGACCTTGCTCAGGTTAAAGGAATGTTAGGTGAACATAATTTACATTGAGTCTACTTTGATACACCTTTAACCCAAAATATGAAGAATACAAGTTTATATTTAGAACACAAATCCATTAATCAGTTCAATATTACAAAAATATAGAAATGTAGTTAAAATATACTTTAAATAAGCAAAACAAAAACCATTAATAATTCCATTAACCAATCTACAATGAATGTTAAGTATCTATTGTCACAGCTATGTGGTGAAATACTTTCAGCTATGTCAAAAGCAGGCTTTTGGTATAATTTGATAGTTTTCAGTATTAAAGAAAGACTTTTTTTTCTGTCAATCAGACCCTGTAACCTACAAGCCCCACTCTGACCACAAATTCTCTTATCCACTCCTCTGACCTCAGAGGAATTCTGAAATACAGGCTGCAAATACATAAAGGGGACCAAGAGGTGAGTGACCCCCCCCACCCAGTGGAACACCCACTTTCTTGTCACTCCATACTGGGGCAAAGTCTCAGGCATCTCCACTACCTGCCCTAGTTTCTCTAGCCAGCCAGCAGTTGACTTTCCTGCATCCATAAAAACACAAGAGACAGATAACCTCACACCAGAAAACCTCAAAGAAGGGAAAAACACAAACACTACCAGTGAAAAACAACACAAATTAAAAATCACTAGTCAGTAACATCTCTTAATATTAGTGGACTTAATTCATCTATAAAAAGACACAGGCTCAGAGAATGAATATGAACAGGACCCAGCCTTCTGCTGTATACAAGAAACATACCTCAACCTTAAAGACAGACATAATCTCAGAGTAAAGGGTTGGGAAAATATTTTCCTGATGTAGGTGGGTCATCTGTCTATGTATTACTTTCATTGGTTAATAAACTGCCTTGGCCTTTGATAGGCCAGCCCTTAGGTGGGTGGAGTAGACAGAACTGATTTCTGGGATGAAGAAGGTAATGAGACAGATGCCATAGCTCTCCTCTCTGATATGGATGCAGGTTAGAATCTTTCCCGGTAAGCCACCACCTCCTGATGCTACACAGATTAATAAATATGGGTTAAAGCAAGATGTGAAAATTAGCCAATAAGAGGCTGAAACAAATGGGCCAAGCAGTGTTTAAATAAATACAGTTTCTGAGTAATTATTCTAGGACTAAGCTAGTCATATGGGATCCGGGCAGGACGAAAACCAGGCCTGCCTGCTGTTCCTTCTACATTTTCCAAACAAATGGACATAAAAACCCAGCAGTGTGGCCATTCTAATATCTAACAAAATAGATTTTAAACTAAAATCAATGAAAAGAGATGGAGAAGTATGCTTCATATTCATAACAGGAATAATCCATCAAGATGAAGTCTCAATCCTGAACATCTATACCCCAAATATAAGAACACACACAATGTAAAAGAAATATTACTAAAGCCTAAATTGCACATCAATACCCACATATTAATAGTAGGAGATATAAAAATTACACTCTCTGCAATGTACAGGTAAACTGGACAGAAACTTAACAAAGAAATAAGAAAACTAACAGATGCCATGAGTCAAATGGACTTAACAGACATCTATGGAACATTTCACCAAAACACAAAAGAATATACCTTCTTCTTAACACCTTATAAAACCTTTTCTAAAATTGACCAAATAGTAACAAAGAAACTCAACAGATACAGAAAATGGGGAATCATCCCCTGTATCTTAATGAGTCACCATGGTTTAAAGTTAGTTTAACAATAGCACTAATTGCAAAGATCCTACAAACTCATGGAAATTGAACAGTGCTCAATTAAACCATCCCTGAGTCAGTGAAGAAACAATGAAGGGTAATAAAGATATCCTAGAATTCAATGAAAATGAAGGCACAATGTACCCAAATTATGGGACACTTTGAAAACAGTGCTAATAGGAAAACTCATAGCACTAAATGCCTACAGTAATGACTTAACAGTACCCCTGAATGCTCTAGGATGGAAGGAAGCAGACTCACTCAGGAGAAATAGATAACAGGAAATAATCAAATTAAGGGAACAAACCAATAAAATAGAAGCAGTAAAAAACAATCAATGAAGCAAAGAGATTGTTCTTTGAGAAAACCAACAATATAGACAAATACTTATCCAGACTAATCAAATGATACAGAGAGAACATCCAAATAAACAAAATCAGAAATGAAAGGGGGTACATAACAACAGACATTGTGGAAATCCAGAGAATCATTAGGTCATACTACAAAAACCTGAATCCAATAGAAAACAAACAAACATTGCCCCCATGACAGCAGAAAGTTATTCTAGAAAGTGATGTCCCCTCTCCCAACAAAGTTTGTCATTACAGTTAGAGACACCATTTAGGGTTTGATTATAACTTGCATAGGGTTGGGAGTTGGGGTGAAAATTATGTAGGCTAGTGATTTCAAAAAAGGGAAGATTGGATTGGATAATAGGTAATTTAGTGTGAACTTATTCACACTTATAATAATATTAATGAGTAATAGAGTGAATACTTGTGAGCTATCATTTATGGACAATTTACATTGGATAGTTTCTTATATCTTGATACAAGCTCAAATTATATTTGTTATTTCTGTTTGCAATATTTATGTACCTATGCAAAGATATTTTGTCATGCATGTTTTCACCTCTGTTTAAGATATTTTATAGATTGACACATTTTTAGGATATATTGATCATATTGCATTATATATTTCTACTCCTTGTTAAGATATTTTACATTGTTTCCATTTTGATGTCATTGTCTTTCTTTACTGCACAGTTGTTTAAAGATTGTTTAATATTCTGATATGAAGTCTTAATCTTTAACTTATATAGGTATTAAGTATTATAGATCAATATTTATTCATGTTTATTATACTTTTAGTCAGACTAATTAGGTTCTTTAGACACAGAGATTGTATTCAGCATACATAGGTAACCTTCAACCACTTCAAAGATCTGTAGAACATGACATTTAAATAACTTAGGATTCTGTTGACATGAGACATGTTTGCTCTTGGCAGCACCAATCTATTCCCAAAAGAGTGTTGAGCACCAAAGATATGCCACTTGGAGTTTGTCTTTTTCTTGGCACAAACTGCCCATGCCTCTAACTCTGACAATGTATATGATGTCTGTACTGGACAAGCAGAATACAAGTAAAAGACTGTCAAATCTTGCCAAGACAGGGTAAGATAGTTCTGAAAAATGCCCTGCTTCTGAAAATGGTCTGTCAGTTACTCTAGGCCTTAGCCAAAGTTGTTTTTTTCAACATTGAAAATGAAACTTTGGGTGATTGCACAGGCAGCCAATTGTCTCTGTCATCTACTGGACATTTTGGAATCTGCTTGATTGCATTTTCTGCCTACTCAAGTAATATTGTCTCCCTCCTCAGGTCTTTGATAGGGTTGAAGATGAGATAGTTCTTACCATACTCTTATGATCTAGCCAAGCCATTTCCAATATAAGACTTATACTTATTAGGATAGAATGTTTATTAAAATATTTAGCATACATTCCATGCTTAATATTGTTTATTTTGACTATAATTCTAATCTTATACTTGATATCTCTTCCTAGTGTATATAATTTTGTATTGGGTTTGGAACTCTCTTATTTTAGCAAAAGGGGGAAGTGCTGTGGAAGAAACCTGTTATAATTTTAAATATAAATGACACACTTGTGAAATGGCTGAAATGGTTACCTAAACACTACCCACATAGTAACACTAGTCTGCATGCCAACAGTTATTCTAGAAAAATTACAAGATCACACCCCTAAATGAGTATCTACAGGCAATCAATAAATGTGGGCACTGTGCGAAAGTTAGTCTTTACCTAAGACAAGCCCCCTGGGCTATTGAAATTCTAGTGGTGAGAACTAAACATATGCAAATGATAAAAACTCTTAATGGGTTAAATAAGTAGTATATACATATGTATGAGGTGTGAATGTACACATGTATTCATGAAAATATTTATCATAGAAAGAGAGGTGATGAGGGTACTGAGGTAAGAGAGAAATGAGAGAATGTGGACTGAGGACTTAAAGAAGTGGAAATTGTTAAATACAGTCCTAATAAATGAAGTTCTCAAAACACATAAAATGGAATAAAGTCTTAAACATGTACTGAAACTTGGTTGTTGATATACTTACCCCCTGGCCCAAGTCAAGATGAGTTCAATTAAGAATCAGACAGGGGTTTGGAAATGCTTACATGGTCCTACTCTTTATTAGTGAACTATCACCTGCTGATAGATTCTAGGAAAGGTTAATTATATTTGTACTCCTTACTGAAGCAACTAGTATCTTCAAGCCTAATGTTCATGCAGATGGTCATGGTTAGTCCCCAGAAGTTCACAAAACAAAAGAAATGCAGATGAATATGGGAGACATTTGTTAGAGGGTCTTGCACAGTTTTGGTAGGGAGGAGGCTGATAAGACTGAGTCGGTATGCAAATTTATATATCCAATTTTCTAAAAGCAAATAAGAAAAACAAAAATAACTTGCCCATTTTTTTCATAAATAAGTTTAGTAAACTGGAAATCATACTTGGGGTACTCTCTTATATTTCCTTCATTGTCATGTTTCTTTTACTGTTACATGAAAAATACCATGGAGAATCACTTCATGATGTAATTAAGAACTGGAATAACAAGGAAGTTATATGATAAATGATTCTTGAATGTCTATTTTCTGAACTAAAAAACAGTAAAGGATTGGTAATAATGAGAGTAGCTGAAAACATTCATAAAACCAAATAGGTTGAACCAAGATACTTCTGTACAGTGGGAAAACTGAACCAAAGACAAATAATTGTGGGTCAAATAAAGTAGAAATATGGTTACATGGACTGTTCTTCATTCTTAAGATCACAAAATTTGGTAAAAATTTGAGGTAGAGCAGGCATTCCATCTCACAGTAGGAAAGAGGATTTAATGGCTTGATTCTGCAAAAGACAAAATAGTTAATAAAATTATTAATGGGGTAGATTTTATTCAAAATTATTCTCTCAAAAAGAATTTCAAAAGCTGAAGAAAGCTCACACTTTAGTTGTACTGTTAAAAGACAGTCAATACCAGCAGGTTGCTATAATTTATCCTGCATGATTCAAATATGTTTGCCTCATTCATGATAGCTTTAATATTTTGTTTGATAATTATAGAAAAAGTAACAATTTCATAACACTGAAGTTGTAAGAATGTTGTAGCAATCTAAATGCTCTAATATCTGTATTTATGATGCAACATTTAACTGTCAGGGCACATTCTTGTCGACCACCTTGGCGAGTTAGGCTCCTGACACATTCTCTTAGTTGGAGTATGGAAAATAAACTCATCATGGTGACAGAATGTGATATCCATTCTATTGCTTAAGTCACACAATGAATCTTATCATTTGAATAAAATCAGTCTAATGTATATTTAGTAGTACAAAATTTTAGAGATGAGAGCCATAAGATAAAGGGAAAATCAATTACTGCAATATACTTGTTCAATATTGAATATGTTCAAAGTACATTATACCACTCCCATGACAACATCCTTAAGAAAAGCTATTGTTTCTACAATTTATAAAAGCAGAAAGGAAAGTCAAAATTCTAATTGGAAAAGTATCAACTTTAAATGAGTTTTTAAAAGATGTCTCTAACGAATATCTGAGAGAGTTTAATGATTAGAAATCTAGATAGTCTTTATTTAAGAAGTCAATTCTTTTTTTCATGGCGGTGAGGAGAATAATGCACAGAAAAAATAACCAACTTACCTTAGGTCCAGTGCACTAATCAGATAGCTAATTGTGAAGAAAAACAAGTTGTTGTTTCTTATGTCTGTTTTTTTTTCTAACACCACATGCTGACTATTATCTTGTCTTGAAATTCTCTTCACAAATCAAATTCAACCATTATTTAAAAATATTTTATTTTTATTATGTGTTGTGTATATGTATTTTGCCTGTATATATGTGTGTATACCACATATTTATTTGATGCCCATGGAGCCAAAAGAAGGCATTGAATCTCCTGGAATTGGAGATAATGATGCTTGTGAGCCACAATGTGAGTGCAGGGAACTGAGCAGTGCATCCTCTGGAAGAGTATTAAGTGTTTTTATCCTCTGAGTCATTCATCTCTCCAGCTCCTCATCCATTTATTTTGAATTAAGCCTTATTCAAGTTTTCAGGACAATATGGAAGAAAGCCAGGTTCTATGTAACAATTTATCACCAATGAGCCTGGCAATGGTGACACACAACTTTAATCCCAGCATTCAGAGACAGGTGGATCTCGTGAGTTTGAAATCAGTCTGATCTATAGAGTGTGTTCTAGGACAGCCAGAGACACATAGGAGAAATCATGTTTTGAAAAACAAAAACAAACAAACAATAAAGGATCTACTGCAAATGACCTTACGTGTGCCCACAGAAAGGATCAGAAGATAAATAAAGCTAATAATACCACCCTTTTCCTGTTTTCAACCTGCTTGTTCAGTCTTGGTACTCAGCCTAGGGGATAAATGGTGCTGTCCACATTAACGGTAATTCATTCTTCACTTGTATCTCTCTGGAAACAACCTCCTACAGACCATCAGAGGAGTGTTTCTATACTCAGTATAAATCCAATGAGGTTGACAATCTTCATCACAAAAGTAAAAGCAATCAAGTTCAACCTTCTTAATTTTATGGATTTATTTTTATGAATTTTTGTGGTGTTTGAAGTTATATCTCAAGTGTCTTCTGTACATCTCCTGCTTCAAACCTTCATGACATAACTTGAAATATGAAAGAAACCCAAGTTCACCATACTCTTTAGGAATCAAAGAGAAACAGATGCTGAACATGCCTACTTACCTCTAAAATGTTCTTCCCCCATTCTCCCCAGAAGCTGAAATTCATTTCTATATAAATCTGGAAGAGGGAAGGTTTATAAGTTGTGAATAATTTCATATATTTTATATTTTTCTATACATGAAAATAGCATGAAACTATTAGAATAAGTATTCTGCTTTAAATCAAGTTATAACAAAAATTAACTTATATAAATTGTTTCCTTCTATCAAACCTTATTTTATTCTTACGAATGGCTACTTGGGATTGAGGTCTTGTCACTGAAGAAAATGGTCTCAACAGCCATTCAGTAGCATGTTGCAGGTGTGGGTACCTGTAATTAAGTTTCCATCTATGTTGGCATGTAGAGTACTGTGGTCTTCAGATGATTTTGCAGATAGCCATATTGTTAATAGTAGCTTGGTATATCATCCCTGTCATGTGCAGAAGGCATGCTCTTGTAGCAGCTGTTCTCTTTCTGAAACAGATCTTTCTCTTTTTTGAATGATGATCTCTGAGATTTAAGTGTGGGCTTTCATTATATGTGTTCCAGTGGAGAATAGGTGCCACACAGTAACTTACTCTTTAAATTTTGGCTGGTTATTTATCTCTGTACTCGTCTTTTTTTTTTTATTCTTTTTTACTTAAAATTTCCAACTGCTCCCCGTTTCCCATTTCCCTCCCCCTCCTCCCACATATTGCCCCCTCCCCCTGTTCCCCTCCCCCTATCCCCACTCCACTTCTCCTCCCCCTAGTCCACTCCCCCTCCCTCTCGATACTGAAGAGCAGTCCAAATTCCCTGCTCTACATGAAGACCAAGGTCCTCCCACTTCTATCTAGGTCCAGGAAGGTGAGCATCCAAACAGGCTACGCTCCCACAAAGCCAGTTCATGTATTAGGATCGAAACCTAGTGCCATTGTCCTTGGCTTCTCATCAGCCTTCTGGGGATGAGGGGAGATGGGGAGAGAAAAGTGTGAAGGAGAGGATGAGGGGAACTGGGGGAATCGGGGTGATTGGGGTAAAGGAAGGTTGGATGGGGGAGCAGGGAAACTCATACCTTAGTTAAGGGAGCCACCTAAGGGTTGGCAAGAGACTTGAACCTGGAATGGCTACCAGAAGCCCAGGGCAATGTCCCCAGTTAGCTCATTGGGGCACCTGAGGATAGGGAACCTGAAATGAACCTATCCTATAATCATACTGATGAATATCTTGCATATCGCCATAGAACCTTCATCTAGCGATGGATGGAGATAGAGACAGAGACCCACACTGGAGCACCGGACTGAGCTCCCAAGGTTATAATGAGGAGCAGAAGGAGAGAGAACATGAACAAGGAAGTCAGGACCATGAGGGGTGCACCCAACCACTGAGACAGGGGGGCCGATCTATTGGGAGCTCACCAAGGCCAGCTGGACTGCTACTGAAAAAAACATGGGATAAAACCGGACTCTCTTAATGTGGTGTACTCGTCTTTATCTACTCAGAAAGATGCACCTTTGATGAGAGTTGAAGGCTGTACTTATTTATGGAGTTAAGGCTAAGTATTCAGAAGGAAGTTGGAAACTATAATTTAGCAAAACTGTAATAATAGTCCTCTATATTATATGACAACATCAATCTGGTTTCAAAGCTACATTTACAGAACTAGTCCTGAGGTCCTACTTACAGAGAGAGTCTTAATTCCAATTAGAGAGCTATTGGTTATACCCAACAAAAGGTGCCACCTTTATATTCCTATGGCTATTGTGCCTGGTAGTCATTGAGAGTCTCAGACTTTTCACCTTTGTCATACCATTGATAACTTTTCTCACTTGGTAGACTGCATGGCACCTCCCAACAATACAAAAGCTAGGACTCAGAGAGGAGACTTTGCTATCAGCAACAGCTTGAATTCTCCAGGCCCTGGGATGGAATTCATGAATTCTTACTTTCATGTTCTGGCAGACAAAGCAGGGTAATGATGTCAATAATTTACAACAGTGGTTCTCACCCTTCCTAATGCTGAGATTCTTTAATAGAGCTTCTCATTTCAGGGTGACCTTCAACCATAAAATTATTTTTGTTTCTATATCATAACTGCAATGTTGCTACTATTATGAGTCATAGTGCAAATATCTAATATGCACTATATTTGATATGTGGCTACTGTGAAAGACTCTTTTGACCCCAAAAGGGTCTTGATCCATAGATTGAGTACTACTGACCCATGATGTTTGGGCAGCTCAAACATACTTGAACTTGTGTATTTCTTCTCCTTTCTCCTCCCCATGTATCCTTATATATCACCCTCCCTAATGAGGTATCACTACCGTTCCTATTTCCCTTTCATAGGAACTGTGCCTCACTATTCTACTTTGTAAAAATTCTTCCTCTTCTAGTGTCATCTTTCTGCATTCCTGGCTTCAGTGCCTACTGCAGTCTTTATATGCAAACCTCAAGATTTGAATCAAAGGCTTACAAATGAGAGAGAACACGCAGTTTTTATCTTTTAAGCCTGGGCTAATTCACTGAGCATAATACCTTTATCTTCACTTTTCACCTACAAAAATATGATTTAAATATAATGTATATCTATTGAAACTATTTGTCAGAAAAGGGAAATGGGATGAGATTGGAAGGAGTGGGTCATTATAAGTAAGCCAAGGTAGACGTAAATAAGACTAACGGAGTAGAAGATACATAGAAATAATTGTGCCAATAAGTAGTGTTCAAGATGAGATTAATGTTTACTGATCATAGTATGTGGAATTCTGACTAAATGAATTCATAGGTTCTTCTTTCCTTACATACAGTGGAATATTATTATAAACAATAAAATCAGGTCCAAACCTTATTTGGTGATACAATTATTGTGTTTTTAATAGCCAATTAAAAAACTAAACAACAGCTTGCAAGATAAATGTTTGAATATTTGTGTTTATTTTGTGTTTTAAATAGGTGATATTATTATCAAACACTATTATCAAACACAGCAAGGGTCAAACAAATCACCTGCTGAGTCATTTCACTAGACAAATATTCTGTTAACAATTAGATTAAAGTTATATATCAGAAAGGCAAACCTGATATTTTAATGAACACCCTCTGCTATGATCTGCTGGCGTGGTCTGTCACCTGGGTACACTGTCCTTTTAAAAGACAAGATTTGCCCTTTCCCTGACCCTCCTTTTCTGCCTAGGGAAGTGGATATCCTGCCTCCTCCAGCCTGCCTTCTCTCTCTTTTCCTCTCTCCCTCTCTGCTCTCTCTCCCTTTCTCTCCTCTCTTCCCCCCCATCTGTGCCTCTCTTTCTTCTTCTCCCTTCTGCTTTTTGCCCTTTCTTTTATCTCCCCCTTTCCCCTCTCTCCCATCTTTCTCTCTATCCCTTACCCCTTTCCATATCTCTTCCTCACTCTGCCCCCTCTACACTCCTGCTCTCTCTACCTCTCTTCTTCCCCATTTTCACCTTTCCTTTTCCCCCCACAACCCACTAAATAAACTCTATACCCACTCTCTCTCTCTGCATGGCCTATCTTTCTGTCTCCCACACACTTTGGTCTCCTGTTCTCCAAGGTGATCTGCCAAGATCTCAGTGGACTCACTGAGGCTAGGGGGTGCCACCAACGACTTGGGTCACCCACTGCTACCCCTAGTGTGACCAGCCATCCCTTCACCCTTATATATTTAAGAAAATTACACATCTCTTATTTGTCATAAAAAAGAATATATTAAATCTTTAATATCAGCATTGAGTTAAATATGCCTATATGGTAAGTCATTTCTGTAATGAAATATAAGGTGCATTTCCTATTCTTCTAATAATTTTATACAGCTTTGATATGAAAAGCTTCAAATAATTCACAATAAATTGTAGACTCTGGTTAAGTATCTAATATGTATTCACATGAGCATGTGTTTGAAGATGGAGCACATTTGAAAAGGCACCCAGAAGAATCTAATGGTGTCCAAAAGAGAATAAAGTAGTGAACTGAATTTTGTAATATAGTCAGTAACATGATTTTAAGAGTACACGGTATTTGCAAGCAAAGTGCTTTATTATCTATAATGTTGAGACAGTTCACAGAAAGGAAATTAAACCTTCTTATATCCAAGTGATTTCCTCATAATGGATAATGAGGAAGAGTTTCACTCTAATGCTTTTGATATAAATATTTTGAGTGACATTTCGCTTCCAGAATTTTTTTGTACTTGAGACAAAAGTTATTTTTGAGTATTAAGAGAGAATGCCATTGAGAAAGGGGAGTATCTTACATTATTGATATGGGTTCTTCATGTAATAATAATCTAGATCTAAGACTCCAATGTCTCTGGCATTTTGACTTTGTTATACAGTTTTGTCATCCACAGAGTTCAAATTTCAAAATCATGTTGTAAGTAAGTTTATGATTTTTGTCATGATTTACCATCTTCATACCTATCCTTGGTAACATGCAGCATGCAAGCTACTGGTCAAATATATCTGAAAGTCTCTATTTTTCAAATAACGTTGGATATACATTTTATTTTAATTATAAATTTTAAATATTTTCCTCCAAAATAAGTAAACAAACCAGATAAAAAGAAAAAAACATTTAAATGTGTAGCTCATACTTAAAAAATATATTTCCTAGATAATTTTTGTGGACCAGCCGTCAGGTGTAAATAATAATGAAGAGACTAAGATATCACACTGTTAACATGCTAATAAGTTGTCTTGCTTCATTTCATGAATGTCAACAGTAGATATAAGACTTCTGTATGAAAGGCAAAGAACAACTTATTAATTAAAGAAACTTGAGCCCAATTGATTACAGTTTATAAATATTCTACAACACTGGTCTAAAGTGAACTGAAGTTAATGCTGGAAGAACTTGAGGATCTCTCAATATTCAGTGAGAACATTAGGAAAAAGCTATATGGAGACTTTGCAAACTAAATAATGTATAATATATACAGAGATATATTCCTTTTGTGCTAGAGTGAGATAGCATATTTCTTAATACTGTTTGCTCTGTAAACATTCTTTAAAAAGATCACTTGAGAAAAAATATACATGATTCTGTTAAATGTTCAAAAATAGATGACACCTTAGAAGAAATATATCTCAACATTTTTGCCTACACAGCAATCACAATTTCTTCTAAAGACTGTAGGGTATCTGTGTAATGTATTCCATACGAAATAACAATTTGGAAAGAGTATAAGCTTGACAGTTAATTATTAATGAACTATTCACAAGTTCATTATTTTCTACCTGGTAATTAAACATTTTTTATTTTGACTTTTATGAGTGTATATCAATGTAAATATAATCATCAAAAATAAAATTTAATAAAAATTATAATATTCAATGGGATTATATTTTCAAAGAACTATATGCAAGGTTTAGAGAGACACCCCAGTAATAAGGAACACTTGATGCTGTTAGAACTCATGTTCAGCTTCTAGTAAATGCATTGTGTCAAGAAACAACATATAACTTTATTTCTAGACAATCATCTAAACTCCAAAGGCAACAGGCCATGTGTGGTATGCACACATGCATGTAGGCCCTCACACATAAGCATAAAATAAAAATAGAATCATAAGTGAGTGTTCTAGGCTATGGAAACTCTTAATAATATACCACAGGTCCCTGTACCAGATGACATGATCTTGAAAATTCTGCTTTTGCCCTCTTCAGGATATGCTCACTCCTACGACACCACGATCCATCTTCCAGAAGAAAAACCCTCACATCTCATTTCCTTACACATTATGCACATACTGCTCTTCACATGGTACTTTCTCCTGACAATCCTTCCTAGGTAGGTTGCTACAAAACTACTGTGACTCTAGAAACAAATGATACAATTGAGAGATTATTTTCTGCGAACTGGATATACTGTTCATAGCTAACGGCTGAGATAATTATGTGAAAATTTATAAAGTCCATAGAAAAGTAAGATAGCAACAGGAATGAAAGATGATAAACACCCATATCCTTGTCTCCAGATCCTGTAGCTGTCTATGTTACTGCATTCTAGTTCAAATTTAAAAAAAAAAAAAAAAAAACTATTGTTGCTAATTTATATCTGTCCATCTTGCTTGTTATTCAGAGGCATTTATCTTCTTAGCAAGCTAAAACATACTTTATTGAACAGAGAATGGTTAGGTCAAATCATGAACTTAGACAATTAAAAATGTGCCTAGGCTCCTTGAATGCTCAGTTAGTTTCTGTACAAGCAATTTACAATCAATAGTAGAAAGCAGACAATCTACAATACAAAAAAAATAAATCAATAATTCACACAGGTACAGTCAAGTGAAGTGCTTTCAAAGTAAGAGAATGGTTTAATGATACTAGGAAGGCTCAAAATAAACCCCTGAACAGAGCATCGGGATGTACAAGAGTATAGGGGGAAAAACAAAATAAAACAGAAGTATACTAATGTATTTTATGTACATTAATTCATGTGTGTCTTAATAAATATGAAATATTTAATTACAACTCACATAAAATAAAATAAGATAATGTAAAGTATCTTGTGTGTTTAAAAATATTCTAAAAATACATGAGCTAAAATTTTTGCTTCCCTACTAAAAGTAGAATTGTGTTATGAGTATTGATTACATGACCACTAATCTATCATAAGGTAAGTAGTGCAGAAGTGCAAGTCATGGTTAAATGTCTTGGTTCCAAATACTGAATAGAAATCAATCAGATATAAATACAAGACAATAGTAATTATATAATTGATATAAGATTTGGCAAAATATTAATAAAGGTATACTTAACAATATCTTCTACAAAACAATGGGGTCATACTTTTGTGAGTCTGAACACTTATATAAAAGCACATACATAAAAGAAATGACAGAGTTTTTCTACAAATATTTTTAAAGTAATTTTATATTGAGATTATAATTACATCATTTTCCCCTTTCCTTTACCTCCAAGTCCTCCACAAGATACTGCTACTTTGCTGTCTTTCAAATTCATGAGAGGTGGGCTTGGTGGTGAAAGTCTTTAATCCCAGCACTTGGAATGCAGAGGTAGGCAGATCTCCTAGTTCCAGGCCAGACTGGTCTTCAGAGAGAGTTCTAGTACATCCAGGGGTACACAGAAAAATCCTATCTCTAAAAACCAATATTAAATAATTAAATGAACAAAAGGATAAATGAAGATACACAAATTCATGACTACATTTTCAATTGTAGTTACATACATGTGTGTAGGAGAGTATGCATTCCTAAGTACACATTTACAACCTACTCAGTTTTTATGCTATTTATATATTTATATATGCCAAACATCATTTCAGAACAAAAGTCTGTAAGAGCCAGAGAAAGAGAATTTTCTGTGAGATTGTCTCTGAAAAATGACAGAAGCTACCTCAGTAAGTTTGATCATCATTGCAGTCTTATCTAAGGAATTTTTTTCTCAATCAATATTTTATTTAATATAATTATCACACCCCTCTTTTAAACTCAGGGACTTATATATGCCAGACAAGTAGTCTACCAATAAGCAATGCCTTCACCTTCCCCTTTAACTTTTTGAGGGTGATGCCATATCTTATTTGTATCTTATTAAAGCACCATGCACTATCAGATATATAGTCCATACTTAATATATAGTTGTGAGATTAAGAAGGGCATAATGTTAGAGAAGACTCACTATTTGGTTGATTAATATTATATTATATATATATTATTAATAATTATACTATTAACAATAAACTTAATATTAATCAAGTTTGCATTCTTGGAGTCAATCATATTGATCCAGAGTATGAGATAAATATGGAAACTTTGCAAACCCAGTAGTCAAGTGCATGGGTTCTGGAAGATCTCTGCTCACCTCCAAGGTTGTCACTTACCATCTGAGTAATGTAAAACCATGAACTCGTACAAAACTCAGTTAGTTCATCTTTAAAATAGGTCACATAGTAGTAGTCTCTACCTAAATGAGTTCCTGTGATAATGAAATGAGCTCAGAAAAGAGGCACTTTGCACCACGTTTAGCAAACAAGAGATAACCGATGACTGACAATTTCCATTGATTTTTTCCAATTATATTTTAAAAGACTTCTAACTGTACTAGAGAATAAACATACCAAAATATGTATTACTCCCTTAGTCATGTACATGATTCTTTTATAATAAAAAGGAAAATAGAAATGAAAACCAGAATGCATTTAATAAATAAAAAAGTGTGCCTTTGAAGAAATCCCATAACATATTCCCTGCGTAAACCATATATTTGTCATTTATTATAATTTTTGTTTTTGTGATAATAGTATAATAACAACATTTCTCCTTCCCATTCCACCCTTCACAAATAATCATCACTAACAACCACTTTTTTTTACATTCTTCTTTGAGTTTTGAAGTGTACCAAATTAAAAATAAAAATGGAAATGAAAAAAATAGAGAAAATAAGAAAAAGTAGCATTAATTTGTGTCTGTAGCAGTAATTTTCCATTACATTATCATTGGTATCAGATGATCTGAGAGAGGTAGAAAGAAATTGTAATTGAACAACAGAAATTCTCAGACTACCCAGGGTCTGATTCCAATGAATAGTATATGCTGTATCTTTTTTTTTTCTAACTTCTTATTCTTTCAATCTGATTTTAAGTAATATCCTGCTGTCTGCTATTATCTAATTGAAAATGGTATAATATGATTTCTCAAAATAAAATTTAAATAAGGATGAATTAAAAGTTTAGCTATTGTCAAACATTTTAACAAATGAAACCTTTTTAGAACACATACATATATACACATACATATTGCACATTTCACAGTATAAACAACACATGCCATTTAGAATCCACCAGTTTTTTCAAATAATTTCTAAATGTAATATTTTCAACTTGCTTTGCAAAACAAAGGACAATATATTTGTTGTTAATATTTCATGATTTTAGTGTTACAATGAAACAAAGTTGGGAAGACTGATGTAGAAATTGAACTACTCGAAAAATCGACATTAAATACTTGTACTATTGAATATATTAAAATATTTGAGATTTTAATTTCAAAGTAATATTCAATATCACTTTCACATATTAGATGACAGACAGTACTTAAAGTCAGTAAATGCTGAAAATTTGTTTCTATATTTATCTTGTTTTCCTTGTGGCTTTTCTAAACAAATATCAATTTTCAAACAACATCCACAGTTATTATTTCAAACAAAGCCATAGCACATGAACTGTCAGCAAAGATTTCATTGGAGATAAGGAAATTCACACTTTGAATGACTATTTTTATTTTACAACATATTGTTAAATATAGGTATGGTTTATGTTACCAAATAAAATTTACGTTCAAACTGGAATCCCATTGAGTTGTTTCTATTAACTTCTCTAACCTTCAAAATATTGAATATAGTGAATATTTTCTTCTTTTCTCATTCACTCTAACATCTCGTTTCAAAACCAGTTTTGTGTTTTAAGGATTGAAAAGGAACACTTTATATTGAATAATATAAATAATTACTTCAAATGATAATGTTACTTCAAAGCTAAATGACATTTTATCTAATAATAGCTGCTATATAAGATATTTATGTTATGTAATAGATAAGACAAGTTTCTGAATTTCTTATTTTTCTTGGTAAAGATACTGTAATTATTTTTTTGGATGTAAGGTCTCAATATGTATCATGGGGAGACTCAAACTTGTGATTTAATCTTGGATCATCCTTCTAAGTAGAGAAATTGCAAATATGTATCAAAATTTATCATTTTTAATTTTTTAAAGCTTAATAAAATCATGAACTTCTAGAAACCCTTACTTGCTTTTGTTCATTTATTTGTTATTTTGTCACAATTTCATTTTCAGTTTTTGATGTGTCTAAGAATATATACAAAACTTTTAGAGTTAATGCCAATGTGATGCAATATATATGCATAACCTTTCAATATTTTAAGTTAAACACAACAATTAAATAAAATATAACTTAGAGTTGTAAGTGATACTTATACATTGTTTACATTTTGAGGTCATTGTCCTCATTTGTTGCACAGTTGTTTGTTTTCTTAGTCTTTAAGTTATATAGGTATTCAGAATTATAGATCAATAGTCATCAAGGAACATGGGGCATCCTTCACTTGGTAGATTGTTGGCTTAGCATTCAGAAAATCTTGGGTTCAGTTTCCTAGATAGTATAAAAAAATAGGTGTGGGGGCCTGGAATTACAATATCTGTACTAGGTAGTAGATATAGAAGGATCAGATGTTCAAGGTCACCCTTAAATAGAGAGTAGTTGCCAGCCTAAGTTTCACAAGACACACACTCTCTCTGTCTCTCTCATATTAATGAATGAATAGATAAATAGTTGAGAGAGAGAGAGAGAGAGAGAGAGAGAGAGAGAGAGAGATCACTTGGCTTTCTTGTACAATCTTGCATTTGGGGAGTTAGAGGCATAGAAATAGGCATTCAAAGACAGCATAAAATTCACAACATGTTCAACAGAAGTCTGGACTTCATAAGATCCTGATAAAAACAGCAACAAAACAATAAACAAGCTAAAGATAAATAGCCAAAACAACAACAGCAACAACAAAAAGAAATAAAAATGCCACAGTTGGGATCCTTTGATGTATTTAAAAAAAAATTTCTAAATAATAAGCAATATAGTATGCCATGTGATTCCAAAGGCTAACAAGAATTAATTTCCCACATCTTTTATAAACAAATAGATATAGGGAGATTGATTCTGAGAAGTAAATGATACACTATCTTATTTGTTTTTTGTGTCAGGAACCAAGGCCTTATGAGCATCATTATCAATGAATTTGAAATGACTAAAGAGATCAAACATCAGTGAAGCATCACATCATGTGTTCAGATCAGATGACCCATTTGGCTCTACAAATGTCATTTATATTTCAGGAGATATCCATTGCTATAATCAAAAATGAATTAGCAGATATGGAAATTTCAAGCACTATTCATCATCTGGAAACCATGTATATTAATATCCATCATGTCTCTGACTCTGAGAAAAGCTAAGTCCATCCCAAAATTGAACTGACTATAACATTCAGAGTGACACAGTAATGCATTGTAAAGTTTATGTATTAGAAAATGAATGCCAGCTGAAAATAAATGATGTTGCCTTTCAAGATTAAATTACAATAGATATTTTCTTAGTTTTCACCATTTTGTCATTTGAATAAGGCTAGCTCTCATATTTCCTTCACTTATATTCTCTAAAAAATGTTTTGTAAAAATTCAAAAATATATACCTAATTTTACTATGTTAATATCTGATAATGAGTTTGATTTCTAAGGAAAGAAAAGCCTAACATTAGTGCATAATTTTATTTGAGTACTCTGCATAAAATTATTTTTTAGACATACAGCTGAGCTCTATATTTATCAATAATATTCTTCACCATGGGAAATATTCTCAATATATTCATTGTTCAAAAAGAGGCAGTAAGAACTTAACACTATTAGGTTAAAATCTTAAACATACAAAAAGTAGGCATTCACTAAATAGTAGATATAAAATTATGAAGCATTTAATTTTGTCTTTCTTAATAAGACAAAAAATAAACCCATAAAATGAATTATGTTTGAAGCCTAACAGCAAATATAAATCAAACAAAAGGCAGCTGAAGCTGTGTTTTGCCAACAGATTACTCTCTTTGCATATGGATGTGTGTGAGTATTGATACACAGACATGCTGCCAAGATATAGGAGTCATTCCAATTGTTATAAGAAGAAAATTGAAAACAAAGCATAGAATCCTAGCATTGAAATTCCTAACTAATTTGAAAAATTCTACAAATTTTAATGAGCAAAATAAATATCATCCAAGTTTACAAAATCAATAATGCAATATCTTTTGCTTCTAAAAATTATATCTAGAATTATATTTCTATGGTTATATATATGAATATATGCAACAAATAAAGTCTAATTATTCTGTACATTTTTAAGAGTAATAGCCACACCATTTTATTTTATTATTTCTCACTATAAATTATTGTCCTCCTTGTAATGGTGTAGGTATTCCAAATGTTTGTTGAATAATTAGAAATTTGTAAATGAATTAATACTAGACTATAAGAAATGATTTTTAAAACATAATAGCTAATATTAAGCAAAGATATTCTGTATCGCATTAAACACTGTAAAATATATATTGTGTGAAAATTTTCATTTTCCTAAAGAAAATTTAAAAGACAAGATGTCATCCATTTTTAAATATAACCACAACATCCATTTTTTTCAATAGGCATATACACATATTACATAAATGATCATTTTATTATGTTTATCTACATTTTAGGATGATGAAGCAATAACTCTGATTTGCTAAATTTCTTAGTTCCTGACAAGTACCTTTAGTTCAAATATAACTAAAATTTAACAAAATATTTTGGTTAATAGTTGTCTTTTTTCTTTCACTTTTTTTATTTTAGTTTTTAATCAATCTATTTTATTTTACATACCACAAGTAACATTTATACTTCTCAACTTAAGCTCACCTCGTATTCAGAGTTTCATATGTATTTAAATAAAGTTTGATGTTAAAGAACAATATCTACAGAATAAATGAGATAAACTGTTGTTAAGGAAAAGAAAGAGAATGCCAGTCAGTTTTGTTCAGTGTAATCGTATCTAGTCAAAGTTTGCTTTTAGACTTACTATATAAATTAATGAAATTGTAATCTAACCAACTACATAATTTGCTGTATTGATAAGGCCAAATTAGAAAGATGGTGGTCTTTATGGAATAATTTCAGTTTGATGACTAGAATTAGATTCTGGGCTCCGTCACCACTTATCTACCAAACATAATAAAATTAAATATAAATGTTACCTTTTCAGTATAGAAGTGACTGTATCCCTAAAATAGTTGCACATTTGTTGCAGGAGCTCCTTCCACTCCTTCAGCCAATGGCCACTGAGATACCAGCCCATTGGGGTGTTGTCTCCCTCCCTTTAAAAAAGTGGCCATTTCCCTCTGCTCTCTCTCTGGCTTCCGGCTCCACTTCCGGCGACTAGGCTCCTTTCCTGATTGTGCAGAGGGCTGTTGTCTGGGATGGTGGTAAGTTTTCCCCTTTAAATAAATAACCATTCTATCAATCGTAATTCCAAACTGGTGTGAGATTGTTTGTGATTTACACCTTCATCTGGCACCCAAACGTTTGGTTTTATGACCCCTCCATCCCCCCCTCCCTGCTGGGCTGCTTGCCGCCAGCTCTGTTTGGCACGAGCCCTTCCTCAGCTGCAGCCTGTGCCCTGCCTTCCCATGTGGATTTAAACTCCACAGGCCCACGTACTCTCTGCCCACCTGGTTTGCTCTTTTTTGAGTCGTTTTCAAATCTCCCTTGCAATTGCAGCGATTAAGTGGTACAAACCAGAATGCAAGCGGTTGCCAAAACATGCAACCCCTCACAGGGACTCTGTCACATGGAGGCATATGCGGCTTCCAGGTTGCTCTTCTCTACCCCTGGATACTGGGTTTCTGGTTCCAGGTATGGAATTGATTTAATTACGTTTACTTTGCTGAGAAACTCGCATCTCCCAGTTTTTAACAACTACTAAGGCAGACACTGAAACAGGACTCCATTTTCATTACCTTTGCAGCAGTTGTAGTCAGGACTCGGTAACAGTGTTACCTGCTGGATAATAGGTAATATGACAGTTTTTGCTTCCATTGCAAATTTTACTGCTTTGTTTACTAATACAATGGATTATTATATCACCAAGGTTTATATGATTATGGGAATACCTTAATTTACTTGTTACTAGGTTTCAGTTTTCTTTTCCATATTCTATCATTAAGGAAGAATATGGCACTCCTAAGGACGATAGAATATTTACAGACTAATAATGAACAACTAGTTCAGGATTAAAATTATTGAAAATCAGAGGTTATCCGAACAAGTGGATACTATGATAGACAAAATTGACTCCATATCCAAGGGTACTAGAAAGTTACCTGAAAGGGTTCAGGCTGTTGAATTTGGCGTTCAAATGTTATCACAAAGTTTTGATAAGGTAACAGATAGAATGTACCTCCAAGACAGGAATCTACATGATATGCAGGAAAAGTTTAAGGAGGATGTGTTATCTTTGAAGGAAAAAATCAAAGCTTTGCAATCACAGGTGCAGAATGGGGACCAAAAAATTGATACCTTAGTGAAATCACTAGAAACTCTTACAGGTCAGGAGATTTGGGGTTTAAGACAGACAATGATAAAAAGATTTGAAAAGATTGAAGAAATTATTGGAGCTAATGAACAAAGTACGGAGGCAGGAGGACAGGATACAATGCCACCACCAGCTATTAGAACTGACTCACCCAGGGTTTTAGCGACATACCCTATACTTCATTCTGACAAAGCATCAACTTCTAAAGGCTCAAAGGGAGTCAAAGAAGCTAGATGGACGCCAATAGCAATGAATGATCTAAAAGAAATTAAGCAAGCTATTGTTAATTATGGCTTGTACTCTGCATTTGTTAAGGAAATGATAAGGACTTGGGCTTCTAATGCCAGAGCTACCCCCCATGATTTCTTTCAGTTAGTGTCTGCAGTTTCAGATGATGGACCTTCCTTGATGTTCGGAATCTATTTCAGAGAAGAATCTAAACATATGGAACAGCAAGGAAGAGCAAAAGGTGTGGAGGTTTCCCAAGGTCAAATTCTTGGTGTAGGAGAGTATGCTGATCCACATGCCCAAGGTCTTTATGATGAATTTCTAGGAATACTATCTCCTTTGGGAATGACAAAAATAGGAGACCTTGGCCTTCAAGTATATGTAGGGGATACGGTAGAGGCTGGCATGGGTCCAATGAATGCAGGCCAACAACAGACAGACAGGGCAATCTGATACCATTGGGAAACTCTTTGAGGGGCCTCTCACAGGCCCCCAAGCCAACAGTGGCCCAGTCATTCCCAGTCACAGTGGAGAACGTGCCTCACCAAGAAAATTAAAAGCTCCAATTTCTGCTGTAAAAAGTAATACTGGTCTAAATGATGAATTACATGTGGAGAATGAGTCAAAAAAATCCAGTAGGACAGAGTAAATGTATATTTTGGTAGACTACTATTAACGATCAAAGACCAAAGCTAAGAGTCTGTATAAATGGCATTTCTATTGAAGCCTTATTAGACACAGGTATGGATATAAGTATCATTACTCCAGAATCTTGGCATCTGAATTGGCCTCTTCAAAAGGTATATGTTCAGCTCCTGGGAATTGGAACCATATCTCGTGTAAAACAAAGCACAAGGTGGGTTGAATGCATAGGGCCTGAAGGGCAAATAGGAAGACTAAGGCCATATATAGCCAATATTGCAATACATTTATGGGGCCATGACCTGCTACAGAAATGGAATACCCAGATTAACATTCCTGTAGTTCCAGGAACTCATAATTCTGGAAAGGATATGATGAGGTATTATGGAAAAAGGTCACCAGTCATTCAGGCTCTACAAGAACATACAGCAAATAACAAATATTTAGAGGTACCAACAGCCTTACCTTTAAAATGGCTAACTGAGAAGCCAATATGGATCAAACAGTGGCCTCTAGCTAAAGATAAGTTACCGGCATTGGAACAGCTGGTGCTAAAGCAACTAGATGCTCACCATATTGAAGAATCAACCAGCCCTTGGAATTTTCCTGTGTTTGTTGTAAAAAAGAAATCTGGTAAATAAAGAATGGTGACAGATCTAAGAGCTGTCAACAAGGTAATTCAGCTTATGGGCTCTCTACAATCTGGAATTCCTTTGCTTTCTCTATTACCAAAAGGATGACCCCTTATAGTTACTGATTTGAAAGATTGTTTTTCCACTATACCTTTACAAGAAAAGGATAGAGAAAATTTCACCTTTACAGTGTCTACTTATAATAATTCTCAGCCTACTAGGAGATATCAATGGACTATCCTCCCACAGGGGATGCTCAATAGTCCCACATTGTGCCAATATTTTGTAAGTGAGCCATTGGAAATACTTTGTAAACAATTTCCCAAGTCCATAATATATTATTACATGGATGACATTTTGTTGTCTGATTCAAATAAAGATACTTTAGAAAGGATGTTTGAAGAAGTAAAGAAAGTCTTGCCTAGGTGTGGATTACAAATTGCCCCTGAAAAGATTCACAGAGGAAATTCTATTAATTACCTAGGTTACAGAATAGGGTTAGAGAAAATTAAAACGCAAAGGGCACAAATTAGGAAAGACCAGTTACAGACTCTTAATTACTTCCAAAGATTGTTAGGAGACATTTCCAGTCTACGACCAGCTTTTGGAATAACACCTGATCTAATAGTTCATTTAAACAAAACCTTAGATGGTGAGAAAGATTTGAGTAGTCCCAGAAAACTGACAGCTGAAGCAGAAAAGGAACTGACAAAGATTGAGGAAAAATTACAGGAGGCACATGTGGATAGGGTGAACACAAATATTAGCTGCATCCTAGTCATATTGCCTTCCAGAATTTCTCCACCAGGTATTTTAATGCAGAGAGAATATATTATTTTAGAGTGGATATTTACACCTAATAAACCAAGTAAACAATTAAAACTTATGTGGAAAAAGTCTCTGAATTAATTATAAAAGATAAGCTGAGATTTCATCAACTTGCAGGTATAAACCCAGCAGAAATTATAGTGCCTTTTACTACTGAAGAAATAAAAAAGTTATGGGAAGACAATGAACCATGGCAAAGAGCTTGTGCTAATTTTTTGAGAGAAATTAATAGCAACTATCCCAAAAGTGATAGACTTAACCTCATAAAGAGAACTTCTTGGATTCTTCCTAGAATTGTACGTGATGCTTCAATAACTGGAGCCCATACGTTTTATACTGATGCAAATAAATCAGGGAAAGCAGGTTACAAGTCAGATGAATTGAGTAAAGTGGAACAAAGCCATTATAATTCTGACCAGAAGGCAGAATTATATGCCATTCTTATGGTGCTAAGGGATTTTAAAGAACCTCTTCATATATTTACAGATTCACAATATGCAGAAAGAGTTATCTTGCATATTGAAACTGCAGAATTTATACCAGATGACACAGAGTTGACTTCATTGTTTATCCAGGTACAAGACATAATCAGGAATAGGCTTCCTCCAATGTACATAACATTCATCTGGTCCCATACAGGTCTGCCTGGTACTCTAGCACAAGGTAGCACTGAGATTGATCAATTATTGATTGGAAGCATGTTGCAGGCCTCAGAATTTCATAA
This sequence comes from Chionomys nivalis, assembly GCF_950005125.1. Classification (NCBI taxonomy): domain Eukaryota; kingdom Metazoa; phylum Chordata; class Mammalia; order Rodentia; family Cricetidae; genus Chionomys; species Chionomys nivalis. The sequence continues at coordinate 191,773,024 of NC_080086.1, read as the reverse complement.
GAAGCATCATGTCAATAGTAAAGGCCTAAAGAAAGAATTTTCCATTACATGGCAACAAGCTAAGGACATTATAAAGAGATGTCCTACTTGTTCTTTCTATAATCAAACACCGTTGCCTGCAGGGAGTAACCCAAAGGGTACTAAGAGAAATGAAATCTGGTAGATGGATGTGTTCCACTTTATGGAATTTGGTAAATTAAAATATGTACACCACACCATAGACACATATTCATACTGCCCTGAGCTCAGAAAAGACTGATTCAGTAATCATATATTTATTGGAAATTATGGCCATCATGGTTATACCTGCACAAATAAAGGCAGATAATGGTCCAGCACATGTATCTAAGAAAATTAAACTTTTTTTTTTACTTATTATAATATAAAACACATTACAGGTATAACAAATAATCCTACAGGTCAGGCAGTTATAGGAATATCAAACTGTACTATAAAGGATATGCTGAATAAACAGAAAGGAACCGAAAATACCCTCAGAAATAGATTACATAATGCTTTATTAACCTTGAATTTTCTTAACGCTAATGAGAAGAAAACAACAGTGGCAGAAAGACATTGGATAATGGAAAAGTCTGCTGAACTAAATCAACCGATTTATTTCAAAGATGTGCTGACCTCTCAATGGAAGCCAGGAGATGTGCTACGTTGGGGAAGGGGTTTTGCTCTTTTTTCCACAGGAGAAGAAAAATTGTGGATACCATCAAAATTAATAAAGGTTCGATGTGAAGAGGAGAAATCACTTGGAAAGGAAAAATGACAATTCATCTACAATATTTATACCAGTGGTAAGAAAAACATATAGAATGGGGGCAGGGTTCTCTTCTTATCTCTGTAGGAAAACACTCATCTTCAAAGAATTCAAGGGACCATGGATGTTTGAATACTGACAGATGGAAACTATTTACAACGCAATATATATCAGCAAGAAAATCAAATAGGTTCTGTAAGTGAAATTATTCTACACTTATCTTTAAATATGTATTAATGTTCATTTATTTGTAAATATATAGAGTTGGTTTTGAAGTTGGCCTCTGGCTCAGTCCCTCCCTCTCCATTTCCAAGCCTGTTGGAAGAGAAAAACCCAGAGTTTCTGGAGTTTCTGTCTCATGTCAAGAGCCATGATATGGGACAGAAATAAATATGAGTTGAGAAAACATCTTTGCTTTTCTTCATGTATATCATACCTTTTATTGAATATATCTATCATGCCTTTCATTGAATATATGTATGTCTATATATGTCTATATGATTAATGTTTAAGTTTTTCACAATGAACAATGAGTTTTTCCTGCAGTGACATTTGAAGTTTCCAGGAAGAAGATGGGGCCCCATAACAACAACTCCACCTGCTTGATATGACGTCATGATACTGATAGCACTACTACACGACCTGTTTTGGGTTCCAGCTGCACAAGATGGTTCCAACTTGGTTAGCTGAAATGGTGCACATCTTGTACAACATTCTGGCCATATCTCCATAAAATACTCAGAGACTATTTGCAATTTTAAAAGACATTGATCTTGAAATTTAACCATCATTTTACTTTCACAGGATCCTCCAGAAAGAATGTCGCCCCCATTATAGCTGGAAGTAATTCTAGAGGACAATGTCCCCTCTCCCAGTAAAGTTTGTCTTTGGGACTAGGGACATCATTTAGGTTGATGATAATTAGTATACAGTTGAGGGTTGGGAGGTTGAGGGAGGAATTTTTAAGCTCAGGGATCTTTTGAAAGAAAAAAAAGAGGGATAATTGGATGATGGGATAATAGATTGGTACTTGTTGGTACTTGTGAGTTATTGTTTTGAGACAAATATATTGGTATCGATTCTTATATATTGATACAAAGTTAAATTATATTGACTATTGTATGCATGCATGCTTCTACCTCTGTTTAAAAAATTTTTAATTAATTTATTTCTTTATTAAAGATTTTTGCCTCCTTACCGCCACTGCCTCCCATTTCCCTCCTCCTCCCCCAATCAAGTCCCCCTCCCTCGTCAGCCCTAAGAGCAATCAGAGTTCCCTGCCCTGTGGGAAGTCCAAAGACCACCCACCTCAATCCAGGTCTAGTAAGGTGAGCATCCAAACTGCCTAGGCTCCCACAAAGCCAGTACGTGCAGTAGGATCAAAAACCCATTGCCATTGTTCTTGAGTTCTCAGTAGTCCTCAATGGCTGCTATGTTCACTGAGTACAGTTTTATCCCATGCTTTTTCAGACTCAGGCCAGCTGGCCTTGGTGAGTTCCCAGTAGAACAACCCCATTGTCTCAGTGTGTGGGTGCACCCCTCGCCATCCTGAGTTCCTTGATCGTGCTCTCTCTCTCCTTCTTCTCTTGATTTGGACCTTGAGATTTCAGTCCAGTGCTCCAATGTGGGTAAGCCAGACCCAAAAAGAGGAACATGGGATGTACTCACTCATATTTGGTTTCTAGCCATAAATAAAGGACATTGAGCCTATAATTTGTTATCCTAGAGAAGCTAAATAAGAAGGTGAACCCAAAGAAAAACATATAGGCATCCTCCTGAATATTAACTTTCATCAGGCAATGAAAGGAGACAGAGACCCACATTGTTTAAAACATTTTTATGTATTGATATATATAGTATTGATATTGTATATTTATCATATTGCAGTGTACATTTCTACCTCTGATTAAGATACTTATATATTGTTTGTGTATTGATATATTTACCATATTGCAATGTATATTTGTACATTGTTTATATTTGGAGGTCATTATCCTCATTTATTGCACAGTTGTTTATTTTCTTAGTCTTTAAGTTAGATAGGTATTGAGAATTATATAGATCAATAGTATTCTAAGTTTGTCATTTATAATTAGACTAACCAGGTTCTTTAGATACATAGAGATTATACTCAGTATGGATAGATAATCTTCAACCTCTTCAAAGAGCTGTAGAAAATGGCCTTTAATCTAACTCAGAGTTTCATGGTAGTGAGACACAATTGCTCCTGGTAACACCGATCTATTCCTGAGAGAATGTTGAGCACCAAAAACACTACACCTGGAGCCTTTCTTCTTGGCAGAAGTGGCCTTTGGGCAAAGAAATGCCCATACCTCAACCACTGAGAGGGATACAGAGTATCCATAAACAGATAAAACAGGACTGTCATAGCCTGCCAAGACAGGGTAAAATAGCTTTGACAAATTTCTTGCCTGTGAAAATGGTATGTCAGTTATGTTAGGCCTTAGCCAAAGTTGGTTGTTTCAACGCTGCAAAAGTGACCTTGGGTGACTGCCCAGATAGCTAGTTGTCTCTGTGATTTGTTGCATGTTTTGGAAGTTGTTCGATTGCACTTCCTAATTACTCAAGGAACATTATTTTCCTTCTCAGATCTTCGATGGGGTTGACGACTATATAAATGTAGTTACTTTCCACTCATGACTTGGCCAAGTTATTTATTATATAAGACTTATGCTAGTTAGAATAGGATATTTGTACTTATTGTATATAATTTCATAGTAGTTTAGAACTCTCTTACTTAAACAAAAGGGGGAGATGTTGTGGGAGCTCCTTCCGCTCCTTCAGCCAATAGCCACTGAGATACCAGCCCATTGCGGTGTGGTCTCTCTCCCTTTAAAAAAGCGGCCACTTCCCTCTGCTCTCTCTCTGGCTTTAGGCTCCTTTCCTGATTGTGCAGAGGGCTGTTGTCTGAGATGGTGATCTGTAAGTTTTCCCCTTTAAATAAATAACCATTCTATTAATCGTAATACCAAACTGGTGTGGGATTGTTTGTGACTTACACCTTCACACATTGATTAAATTAGATGTGCCTATAAATACTCTCAACAGAAAATTTCTATAAGAAGCTAAAAATTACTCTCAAATGTTATAGAAACTATCTCTATTTTTTAAATATTTTTACTGTTTGTGAATTTAATGTATAAATGTAATGGATTAATCAAATCTACTATGCTTTTCCTTCCCTTTTATTCCTCCTTCACATCTCAACCTACATCTCCTGATTGATTTTATGTCCTTGTTTTAGTAACCCAGAATTTCTCCCTACTGTTAACTTTATATTGATAATAGAGAAATATTCTAGATCATTGGTAGCCCTTATATTCCTCATCCCCAAAGAAAACTGTCTCTTCCTATCCCAGCACCATCATTTACTAATAGATTGTCAGCAAAGAGTATAGATTTTATGAGTTCTTCCTCCCTGCATTCTAGAGTTTTAAGTGATTTGATGCAGTGAAGATCCTGTGCAAGCAGTCACTGTCTCTGTGAATTCATGTGTACAATATCACTCTCATGTCTTGTAAATACTTCTTTGGTTATAAATGCCTAGTACTTCTGGCTCTTATAATCCTTTCTCCCCTCCTTCAAGATGTCACCAGTTGACCAAGAATCACCATCTACAGTAATTTGCATAATAATGGCTCCCAAAGATGATTTGAATGCATAGTCACCAGGAACTGAAACAATTTAAAAGAATTGGAAGGATTAAGAAGTATGGCCTTGTTGGAAGAAGTTTGGCACTTGGCATGTGAACCCAGTTTCTCACTCTCTCTGTCTCTCTCTCTCTCTGTCTTCTTTCTCTCTCTCTTCCTCTTTCTCTTCCTAAGTATATAGTTTTCTGCTATTGCTCCAGCACCTGCTTGCATATTGTTATGCTCCCTACCATGATAATAGCCTAAGCTTCAGAAACTGTAAGCAAGTTCCATTTAAATATTTTCTTTTATAAGAATTCCCTTTCTATGATGTCTTTTCACAGTAATAGAACAGTAAAACATTATCTACTGTAAAATGTAGCTTCTCTGATGCTGAGAGATACACAACATTTTGGGTATAAAGGTAAAGAATAGGACAAGTTTTTACTATGTCTATTTAGCAGAATAATAATATCATGTTCTAAGGGATGAAATAGTAATGATATTGCTGAATAATAACATAAATTAGAAAACATTTCAACAAATGTTACATTTTATTAAAATTTTTACAGCAATATGATCTGTTTCTAAGAAATGTAATCCTTATGCAAATATAATAGATTGAAATATGAATTTTTACTCTCCACATAGGCTAAGATGTCTAAGATAAAATATTGAAGTTTAAAATATTAATGAGTAATGTGGGAGAAACAAATAAGTGTTAAAGTTTCTGGTCTTTTTCTAAAAAGATATTCAGAATTGCTAAGGGGAATCACAGGAGAAAATCATGATTAACACTCTAAACTCAGTAAAAATTCACAGGTAGGGAAATCATAGTCCCTAGTGGGAAACTTACTTTTAGTGTTTATCTAAATTAACACAGCACTAGGCTACTTCCAAAAATTTACATTGTTTCTCTTACTTTTAACCAAAGAAGGTTTGATTTGTAGGGAACAGAATGTAGCGCAGAGACTAAAGGCTGCTCAAGATGCTAAGATATGCCTGTATAACACAGCCTCGAGCAGAAAACTTGTAGCATTGCCTTTAAGGATCCAGAGATGTAAGTGGAAACAGGAAGAGTATGACATATGGAAAAGATGGGGAAGAGATAGGAAATGTTAATTTATCAGCATAATCTTGGCATTTTAATCATATTTGCACAGAAGCTATAGTAGCCTGCACTGGGAGAGATCAAAACTGAGCCTTTGGGCAGTCGGACACACATAAGGGAGAGGTACAAAAAGACTTTGCATTCCATGCAGAGATAGCAGATCCTGACAACTTATAGGTGAATGTTAATTATTATTTTGAATGTTAAACTCACCATGCTTCAATGTATAGGTCTAAACGCATGGTCACACAGATGACCCAAGTTATACTCAGAAGACACAAGAGTAAACAAAAGCCTATAGCATATAGCATATAGCCCTATAATCACTTCTCCCAGTGGGAGCAGGGTCACAGATGCAATGGATTGTGGTTGTGGTTGTAGGGAGGCTGCATCCAGTTCTTCTGGGCTATGGGATATACCTTCAATGTCTTTGGTCTATGGTCTAGAGACTGGGGCTGTCCATTTGGCAAGTCAGATACTGTTATCTCCACGTGGGGGCATGCCAAGGCTCTGGTGGTCACAGATGCCATGGGGGTTGTTGGGGATGTGGAGAGGCCATTTCCAGGTTCCCTGGGTTCTGGTGGGTGGGTGGGGGCATGGATGGGCCTCCAGGGCCTATGATCTAGGGAGTAGGGCCTTCCAGCCACTTAGCCCTTAATGTAATATACTTGTAATTATATATGATATCGGCAGCTATTTACAGTTGTAATGAATGTGAAATACCATATCAACCTTTGTTGGCATTGAATTGTGTAAATTTGTCCAATCATTGATTGAATAATAATAGAAAATTTAGTAGATTTTATTTGATTCCCAACAATTACCTTTGAAACAAATATCAGTAGAGTAAAGATGTGAATCAAAACCATACATCTCTTCAGTACCAATTCCTGTACTTTTATTTTGTCATCAGTAGAATTATGAGCTTACACTTACAGGGAGATATTTTCAGAGAGCAAGTTTATTTATCAATCCATGAGTCCATTTATCTGTTGGAATAGTGCTTATTCTTGAGTATTTTTACTCAATTAATGACATTATTATTTATGTTCAGGCATTTTACACTTCAGAGGGCATGACATGTTTGAGAGTAATAGGATTCCAGCTTTGAGGGGATTCTAATTCATCATCGTTTAATTGCCTGCTTGGAGCAAAGTCAAACTAATTCCCTTCTTGCCTGACCAAAGCAGTGTTCCTTTTGGCCTTGAACATCTGACTCTCACTTCTCTTTATAACAAAAATCATGTCACATTGAGAAATATCTAATATAGTAATGATAAGAAAATAATTATTTGTAATAATTTTTATTAATATCATTATCATCACTATTTTCATAAAGTGTTACAGCATATGATCTCAGGATAGCCCCCCATGTATCCTTGGAACCAGCATGTTGAACTCAAATTAGAGTGAACATAACCCTGACAAAAATTAAAGCAATTAATAGCAGAGTATAATTCTAGGGAAACATTTTCCCATGGAAAAGATATCCTTATTTTACAAATCAGTTTCAAATTAAAAATTATTTCTTTGTCCTATACTTTATTTGGTGGGAAGGCCCTTCTTAATTTTTGAGTACTTAGTTTCTAATACCAAATACTAGTTTTGTATTGCTTAAGCAATAAGATGGAATTTAAAAAATAATTTTATTATAAATTATGAAAAGTTAAGAAATTGTTTGCAGATCTATCATCATCAAAGCTGATTCTCATATATTACTTACCTTCATCCTTTCCTCTCTCATGCCTCTTCCCAAATATTATGTGTGTAGGTTTATAATATTATAGATTCCTCACATAACTTTACATGTCTCTCACTCTGAATTCCTAAATTTTGTCAATTTAAACACAAAAATAATAACCTGAGTCACACATTCAACTAAACTTGCCTTTGTAAATCAGAGTCATGGAAGAATACATCACCTAAGATTGGAGATACGCATTGACTTAGATTATAAAATCTGATTACATGTGAGTCCCAAGGCAAGTAAGGTTGGTGGTTAAGTTAGTCTTTTAAAGGCAGGTTAGCAACAGACTGAGTGCAACATAAGACAACAGCTATAGTTCTTAATGCCCTCTGGTGCTGAGTATCATTAAATTTCCATTCTCTTAGATTTTAAGAGATTTTTTTTTACCATAATGCTTTACCATAATCATGTGTCTGTTGAAATATAGTCTGTATTTACTAATGTTCCACGGCTCTGTGGAACCCCATACTTGGTGTATGTTAGGCAAACATGCCTATCATTATTAGAATCTCTCATTCCTGTTTTCCCAAAATTACTTCAGAAGTATAACATGGCCATCTTTTATTTTGAGGTTTATGATCATTTTCTTAGTATCTTGCCTTTTTGATCATATTTTAAGTTTATACAGATTGCATTATTTTATCTACCAGAAGTTGATTTCTTCATGAAGAGTACCACATGCCCAAGTAATATCCTTTTTAATTATTGACTATTATACTTTTCTAATGTCATGGAACTAGAAATGTCCCTTGTAACATGTGCCTTAATGATAGAACATGTATATACACTTGCCTCTTAGTTTGAGGTTTAATTCACTAGTTCCAGTATAATGTTTTTTGAAGTCAGATGTTCATTATGGTATATGATTTAAAATACAGACCATACTATAACAAAAGATTGACCATTTGCATAGGTATCACCCACTCTATGCAAAATGTTCTTCTAAGTAATTCTCAGAAATAACTCATTCTTAATATTTTATGAGTCAAGTGTTTGCTGTTTCTTATCATAAAGTTCTGGAGGTTAACCAATAATATTGTCAGTACCCTGTAAAGTTTGGCTGTTGTTCGGACCTAACTGGCTAATGACTCCAAGAAAAGTAACCCATTACTGATAGGATGCTTTGATTTAAATAATGTTTATGTAGATTTTGAGATAGGATCTCTGTATGTAGCCAGTGGCAATGTGGAAATTACTGTGTTGAAGAGACTGGTCTCAGACTCACAGATATCCAGCTGCCTCTGCCTGTAAGTGCTAAGATTAAAGGCATGCCTAGCTATTTATTTATTATTTATTTATTTAATTTATGTGCTTGGTTGTTTGTTTATTATTTTTTGTTTAGCTTCTTCTGTTCAATCATGGGCCTTGTTGTTTCCTTATAGGATAACATTTTTCAACATATGTATGGATATAGATATTTTTAGAAAATTTCTACAATAGTAAGTTTCAATATGACCTTTCTTAATGACTTTTGTGTAAATATGTACATGTTTAAAATATTATTAAAAAATTTGCCTAATGATAAATGTTTTTTTATTCCAAATAATTCTGTTGATACACATTGCGAGTTTATTTTTAACGCTCATGGAAATTATTCATAATAATAGACTCTCTAGAAAATATTTGCAAATGGAAAATAATAGTTATTCCATATAATTTGTTCCATGATATTTGAATAAAATAAAATACAAAAAGTAACATGTAAGCTCTATAGTAATACAGTAGTTACAAATTATTTTATTTGTTGTTAGAGGCAAGGCAGATCTCTGTGAGTTCAAGACCAGCCTGGTATATAAGAGCTAGTTCTAGGACAGGCTCCAAAGCTACAGAGAAAACCTGTCTCAAAAAAGCCAAAAAACCTTCCCAAAAAACAAATTGTTGTTGGCCGGGTGGTGGTGGCACACGCCTTTAACCCCAGCACTTGGGAGGCAGAGACATTCAGATATTTGTGAGTTCAAGACCAGTCTTGTAGACCAGACTGGTCTACAAGAGCTAGTTCCAGGACAGGCTCCAAAGCCACAGAGAAACCCTGTCTCGAAAAACCAAAAATAAATAAATAAATAAATAAATAAATAAATAAATAAATAAATTCTTTATATTAATCGTGAGTAAGAAATATTTTATATTTTTGGTTTTTCAAGGCAGGGTTTCTCTGTGGCTTTGGAGCCTGTCCTGGAACTAGCTCTTGTAGACCAGGCTGGTCTCGAACTCACAGAGATCCGCCTGCCTCTGCCTCCCGAGTGCTGGGATTAAAGGCGTGCGCCACCACCGCCCAGCTTTATTTCTATTTCTAGTATATTTTATTTCTATTTTTATGTTCCAAAGAAAATTCAGGAAATGAATCTCTCATAGATGGAGACTACAGCCTTTGAGGATTCTTAGGTTATGAAAAATCAGCAACTGGATTTTCAGCAGTTTTATATTTTCCTATTTATTTCCAATATTACTAATGGTACAGATTCTTGTAATAAACACATAAGTCATTAATAGTTCATCATAAGAAGGATGGTATATTGCTAACATTTCAGTGGTTATGGTAACTAAGAGGACTTCTTTCACCAGAAATGGAAAATTAATAGATTTTACTCTACCCTTCAAGAAATATAATCTTGTATCCTAACGAATTCTGCTGCATTACATGTTTGCATGTTATAATAAGTGTTATTTAGAAAGATAAAACAAACTTCATCCACACCACCCTCTATGCCAAATTATGAAATGGATCATAGAAATGGACTTAGGCAATTCTAGTTTCTGTAACTATTTGGCAATAACTAGAGAAGCAAAGAATCTATGATTAATGTACTATATTCTTTATCAGCAAAGAAAACTCCCTCATTAAATACCCCACACAAATATTTAAATTTTAATCCACAGGTTTACATTTTAGCGTAACATCTTAGTAACATTTGTTTGACTAACAAAAAGATTAAAACATCTAAGCAACAGATAGAACAAAAGATTGTTCAAGTTTTATATATATATATATATATATATGATATACATATAAACACATATATATATCTTCCAATAAAGAGAATATAAATGATATGAAAAGCATAATACACAAAAACAAAGGACATAATCAAGGCAAAACTGAAGGTACTAGTCCTATGAATAGTGGCTTACCACAAAATAAGGGTGCTTTGGGGCTTAGTGTAGTTTTTCCTTTTGTAGTTGTTATTTACACTTTTTTCATATTTTCTGTTTTAAAAAAATCACTTAAACATTTTTTTAATTTAGTGAATTGATTCATTTTTATCAAATCCACTGCTATTCTCTCTGTTCTACTCCCACATGCCATATCACATGCAGACATGTGTATATTTTTATATAAGTTCTATGTATATGCACATATGTTTATATGTGTACACATACATAGCCATATGTCATTATGCATGTGCTTGTGCAGTCTAGCTAGCCAGCTTGCTCTCGAATTCCTTGACTCTGCACACTTGCGGAGAGTATATAAGCAGGATTCATTACCCACTGGTTTGACAAGGTGCTGGTATCCAAGCACCCATCCTCAGTGTTAACTGGATAAGAACTTTCTCTTCTAAATTATGTCCTACCCTACCATTACATGCTATCCAATGTGTGCTGAAAGACACTAGAATGAATCATGATTGATATAAACTCAGAAAGAGAAATTGGGGTTCAACCTGAAAGCAAAGCAGTCAGTCATTGGCTCTTACCTTTAACTCAGTCCAAAAATATAACAATCTTGACTCCAGAAATCTCAGAATGAGACTGAGACTAAGAGCTGCCCCTTCCCATATTATAAGCATTTTTAATTCTGGGATTAAAGGCATGCTCCACTAAAATTAAAGGCACACATCACATAGTTTCGATAGAAAAAGTGTGTGGCTACTTGGATTAAACGTGTGTGCTATTGCTGCCTGGTCTATAAGGCTGGCCAGTGTGGTTGTTTTAATTTTCTCATCCTCAGGCAAGTTTTATTTATTAAAATATAAGAGAAATGTAACTACAATGGCTTTCAGAAAAATATTGTTTAAGAAAAAAATAATACAATTAGGAACATTGCCATCCATATATACATACACACAAATAATTTATCTTAATGTATATTTAATTTTAATTTTGTAGAATTGAAGATATGCCTTAGGGCACATTTTTATTCTCAAATTATTTATTTTATTTACCCCTGTAGATACTTGCAATAAAAAATTCCCTGGATAATACAAAAGCAAACAATCCCATCAAGTGTCATATGACTAAGACAGCACATTAAGTTTGCCCAGTGAATAATGCCACAGACATATTTATATTTATTTGTTTGTCAATTAAGAGAATCCATAACCCAATAAATGAAACTCAAAACTTCTTTCTATTGATGTAACTGGTGTGGAATAACAAGGAATCTAGATTACATCACCTTTTCTAGCAATTGAAATACTGCTTAGATAAAGCAGTTAGAGACTGTTGGGGGAAGTTGCTTGTTTGTCCTGGCTGCCCAGAACCGAAATAATCACACAGAAACTATTAATTAAATCACTGCTTGCCCCATTAGCTCTAGCTTCTTATTTACTAACTCTTATATCTTAATTTAACCCATTTCTATTAATCCGTGCATTGCCACATAGCAATAGCTTACTGGCAAAGTTTCAGCATGTCTGTCCCTGGCAGCAGCTCCATGGCTTCCCCTGACTCTGCTTCCTTTCTACCAGCATTCTGTTAATTTTTCCCTGTCTTGTTCTGTTCCCCTATAACTCTGCTATAGGCCCAAAGCAGTTCCTTTATTAACCAATGATATTCACAGGACATAGAGGGGAATTCCACATCGTCTCCCCTCTTCTGTTTAAATAAAAAGGAAGGTTTTAGATTTAACATAGTAAAATTATATATAATAAAACAAGTATCAAGCAAGAATTACAGTTACAACATTTATATCTATTTAATCCTTTATCATGACTAAGGAGAACTATAACTGTAAATTCTTCAACTTAATCAAAGACTCCAGAAGGAAAACATATTACCTGAATAAACAGGAAGTGCATTGTAAGCAACTTCCAAAACTCTAGAAATGACATAGACATTTTGCTGTCTGGACAGTCACCTAAATTTATTCTGTAACATTGGAGCATCCATCTTCAGTCTATAGGCCCACAATATCTAGCATACTTTTCCACAAATCAGGAAATTTCAAAGATATTTCCACCTATATTGGCAGTTTTTCAGTCACATTTTTTGAGTGTTCTACAGAATGTCTAGAAGACTCTCTCAGGAAGCAGGGACCCTGAAGAATGATCTCTCTTTTAGGTAAATTGAGCAGTCATTTCTCTGCATGTCCTGCATGCCCAGTTCATCAAATAGTCAAGGAAAGAGAAGTTTCTTGCCCAAGTGGTTATCAAACTCCATAAGAAGTCTAAGGTGCCTCTTTGATGCCCATCTTCCTTTTGGAATAATTGGTTCTGCCAGGAGAAGATGTGTCTCATTGTCATGAAAAGCCCTAAATTCTTAAAACATTTTAAATGCCATATTCTGTAGTCCTTGAAAGGTTTGAAGAATGCCTATCCATCTGAAATGCATCTCTGTACATCTACAAAATCTAAGTAACATGACTACAAGCTTGACTATTATAAATGATCATCTATTAACTTATATTTCTTAATTATAACATAATTGACTTTAAATTAGTATCAATAAACTAAGATACATACCAATACAAATCTCTATACCATACCCCTTTAAATGTAAAGAAACATTAAACAATATTTGGGAATATGGGCATAAGTTTCCTCTAAACTGTTTCTTGCTTTTTGTTGGATGAAGTAATTTTTATAGGGTCTTCATAGTGACCTTTCAGGGAGTCTTGGTCCATCAAACCATATTAGTCTGGAAGCAATCCACAGGTTCTCATCCTCTTTGGAAACAAAAAAAAAAACCTTTTATTTTCCCAAAGCAGCATATCCGTAGAACCAAATTCTGAAGTCAAGATACTTTCATAATATGCATGCAGGTTTAGCTTAGCAGCCCATACAATGAAATGTCTCTCTGTACAGTCAAAATTCCAAAGAAGATACATTAGTATGAATAATCCAGATTCTCTGTGTATATCCCATCCTTATGTGGCTTATTTATTTTAAATCTATTACTTTTAATATTTATTTTTTTCTTTATTCCTTTAATCTATGACTGTTTGTACTCTCTCTCTTTAAAGACTTTGTTTTATTTATTTTTATTTTTTAATTATATGAACATGACTTTATTGTAACCCAGTATATAACAAAATTTATCTTTTTGCTTTTGTTTTTTTCCTTTTTTTTATTACTTAAAAAAATACCAATCTAATTTCCCACCCAATCACTCCTCTCCTCCCAGTCCCTTCCCTCTCACACCACAGAAACCCCTCCCTCTCCCCCTCCAACACTAAGAGAATGCTATACACCCCACCCTGTGGAAAGTCCAAGGCCCTCACAACTACATCTAGGTTGAGCAAGGTTTACATTCAAAGAGAATTGGATTCCATGATGCCAGTATATGAAGTAGAGACACATTCCAGTGTCACTATCTGTGGCCCCTCAATCTGCCCCAGCTGTCAACCCTTTAGGGGGGCTTGGTTATTCCCATGCTCATTCTGTCCCAGTCCAGTGAAAGTTGGTGAACAACCATTAGCTCAAGCAAACTGTCTCAGTGGATGACCTCTTCATGGTATTGAATTCCTTGTTCATACTCTCACTTCCTCCACTCTTCAACTGGATCTTGGGAGTTCAGTCCAATGCTCCAATCTTTTATAGTCTTGTATTTTTTTTCCTTCTCTCTTCCAAGACTATGTACATTTATCCAACACTGTGTTTCATTTAGAGGTCTTTTCCATCCAAATTTGTCTTTATCGTGTATCTGTGAGCCTTTTCTGACCAGGGCAGTTTCTTTAAATGCTAAGCGCTTTTAAAAACTTAAGCTATGCCATTGCTAGGGGAAATACAGAACTTCCTGTTTGCCCCACCCAGCCTAGCATGGTGGAGCTGTTTGCTGCCTCTGAGAGCCTTGCTCACAGCCACATTTTTAGGCACATATCTAGTCTATGTTGCCATTAAGCAAGTTGTAGTTCTCTGTTCACAGAGCCCATTCAAAAGTTCCATAGCTTGACCTCCAAGAAGAGTCAGAGTTAGCACTGACATCACAATCCAGAAAGCCAGCATTTCAAAACTGCAGCTTTTTTACTATCACTGAATCAGGAAAACCTCTCTTTAAAGAGCTGCAGTATGCCTACAGCAAGTAAAACCCATCTGGGAAGAAAAATGCACCTAAATTTTATTTTATTTATTTTTTATTTTTTTATTTGTGTGTGTGTGTGTGTATCTAATTTCTTTCCAAGCCCTCTCAGTTTAGTCAACCACATTGGCTCCAATTTGTTGTAGCATGTCACTTGTTTGTCCCAGCTGCCCAGAACTGAAATAAGCACACAGAAACTGTATCAATTAAATCACTACTTGGCCCATTAGCTCTAGGTTCTTATCTGCTCTTACATCTTAATTTAAATCATTTCCATTAATCTGTGCATTGCCACATGGCAGTGGCTTACCAACAAAGTTTCAGCACATCTCTTCCTGGCAGCAGCTCCATGGCTTTTCCTGATTTCACCTCCTTTCTCCCAGTATTCCATTTAGTTTTACATAGCCTAGCACTGCTCCCCTATAGCTCTGCTATAGGCCTAAAACAGTTGCTTTATTGATCAATGATATTCATAGCATACAGAAGGGAATCCCATATCAAGAGACAATGCTTTTAAGACAGGAGACACTAGACCTTAGAGACCTTAATAAAAGTGAGCCACACTGACTAATACTAAACTACAGAAATTATTTAATGACAATACAATCATACAATTCCTTTTTTCTGTCTTGATGTTAAGAATACATTTCTCAGTCTGCACACTGGGGGCCAACTCAGCCAGAAATATTTTGATTTAGTTGGAGGGAATCCTGAAAAGCAGTCATGTCTATGTAATGGCTCAAAAATTACCTAAGAACATACCAAGCCGTGTGGTGGTGACACAAACCTTTAATCTCAGCAGTCAGGAGGCAGATGCAGGTGGAACTCTGTGAGTTTGAGGTCAACCTGGTCTTGAAGAGCTAGTTCTGGAACAGTCTCTAATGCTACAGAAAAACCCTGTCTCCCAAAACAAAATGAAGAAGGAGAAGAAGAAGAAGAAGAAAGAAGAAGAAGAAGAAGAAGAAGAAGAAGAAGAAGAAGAAGAAGAAGAAGAAGAAGAAGAAGAAAATCAATAATCATTCTGACCCCTCTTTTTCCTTGATATTTCTCAAGATTTAGGTTGAGCCTTATCTCATGGTAAGTTGTTTTCTGCTGCATCTTGACTAGTGTATACCTTTCTTATAGTCTCTGCTACAAAAATAAGGAGAACTACTCTTACCTCTATGTATATGGATAATTATTTAGAGTACAGTTAGAAATTACATAAGCTTAGGAAAAGTGACATTGGTAAATTCCTCTTTAAGGTCCATTACCTAACTAGCCACTGTTCATTGTCTCAGTTTCCAGTGCCTAGCATGATTTCTATGCTGTAGTGCAAGTCTTAGAATTATATAGATGTCAGTTACCCAAGATATAAATAATAAAACAATGTCTCTCAACTTTTCTTAATTATAAATCAATTTGAAAGTAAGGATGTGGAAGATATTGCTGTAATTGTTCTAATTGGTGAAACAGAGGAAACTTTGCTTATCCTACTTCATCTACTTTATTTTTTTTCCTATCTGTGTTTGTAACCAAATTAGTATCATTTGTGGGGGAAATGAGAAGGAATGATCTATCTTAGTGTAGGTGCCGAGATGTATTACTGTGCATGTTTGAGTACACTGTTTGGAAGACAGTGAAGTTTTTCTCTAAGCTCTTCAAAAGTGTCATGTACAGTTTCAAGACAAAAGTAAGGTTGGAGCTCAATAAAAATGTTCAACAAGTATCAACAAACTGTTTCTTGGAGAAATGCTTCTTCTGTTCTATTAGCCAACACAGGCCTATGAAAGAGTGTCTGACTGACTTAGTAGGTTGTGGAATTGATTTTTCCCTTCAGAAGTAGTAATATGATTCCATCCAATTCTTTCCAATGTGTCCAGATGCAAGGAATTTAATTTATACATTAAATACAATAAATGTTACAGCTGAAGGACAGAAAGCTCAGCTGTTTTGTGTTTTAGATAAAAAATAATGAAG
Source organism: Chionomys nivalis (assembly GCF_950005125.1). NCBI lineage: Eukaryota > Metazoa > Chordata > Mammalia > Rodentia > Cricetidae > Chionomys > Chionomys nivalis. Next base: position 191,756,552 of record NC_080086.1, on the reverse strand, counting down.
TAAAATAAAGGAAGCAAATTGCAATCTAGTCTTTTGATTTTGCTGATTTGTATACAATTTTGAAAATATCTTGGCTGGCTGCATGACTTCATAGCAGATAAAGCCTATGGGATTTTTTTTTAAATCCATTTCTGTGAGAATAAAATTTAATTAAACATATTGCCATTTTCACCCAACTTATGTTTTCAAAATGGTTATGCTTCTTATTTGCTGATAATTTTGAATGTTAAGAATGTTTATTATGGAAAAATTGGAATATATAACCAAAAGGAGAAAATTTTAGCAATATTTTAAGTTATATAATTAAACAATGTTAAACTCCTTAGAATAAAAAGCATTTGTTATGGACGTTTCTTGTAACACACACTCTATCTGATATGATTGTGTTTTATTGTACATTTTCCCTTGATTATGCCTTTTCTTTTACTTTTTATATGAAGTTTTTTCAATATCAAAGTTTTGAGTTTCTAAGTACTCTTTTTTTTCAGGTAGGCCAGGACTGAGTCACATAAAATATAATTTAAAACTATCCTATGATTCACTGGAATAAAATTTGGCATCATTTTCTCAACACTTCAAACTTCAGGGACCTTTGGAACATCTTTCAGAGACTCAAACTAATTTGAACCAAAGGAGAAAAGGAATAAAAGTCATACAAAGAACATCCCGGATGACAGAAGGTGATAAGAAAGGAGGTTGACCAGATGACTCAATGAAATGAGCTGATTAAGGTCACCATATAATGACAAGGTATTGATATTCCTTAATCACATGGGAAACATTTTTAGGGAAAGTGGGGGGAGTAAGCTTCAGAGAGAAGGGAAACTTTGATAGCCTGCCATCTGAAGATCCATGGCACTGGAATGTCTTTGATGTTATAGTTCATTTTAGGGAAACTATAACCTATTTTCTTGAAAAACTTCTTATAAGGATATGTTTATTTTTATTTTGTATGGATGAATATTTTGCTTCCTTATATTTATGTGCATGACTTTTGTGTTGTGTACAAAGATACCAAAAGAGGGTAATGTAACTATTGGAGCTGAGATCTTATAGACAGAATGCTGGGAACAAAACCAGACTGATGGAGGAAGGTCATTGGTTAATTAATAAAGAAATTGCTTGGCCCTGATAGGTTAGAACATAGGTGGGTGGAGTAAACAGAACAGAATGCTTGGAGGAATAGGAAGTGAGGTAAGATTCCTCAGACAGATGCCATTTCCTCTCCTCTCTGGGGCAGACGTGATGAAGCTCCGACCTAGGATGGATGTAGGCTAGAATCTTCCTGGTAAGCACACCTCGTGATGCTACACACATTAATAGAAATGGGTCAAGCAGTGTTTATATGAATACAGTTTGTGTGTTGTTATTTTGGGGCATAAGCTAGCCAGGCAGCCAGGAGCTAGGTGGCAGGAATGTAGCCTGCAGCTCCTTCAACAGAATGGTGCCCAGACGTGAATAACTTAGTCCACAGAAAGCCTGAGAAAGTTTGGGAAAGAATAGAGTAAAACATGTTTTCTTGGTAGCAGCAATTTCTCAGGTCTGCTCTGCTTGCCAGAGGCAAGCAAGTGCTCTCATCTAAGAGAGGCTTCCTGACTCAGCTTTAGCTGCAAAACCCTACAGTTCTTTTAAGAGGTCCTGCCATGAAACACTTAAATGGTGTTGATGAAAAGCTGAAAGCATGCTTTTCAGTTTTCAGCCATAGCAGGAAAAAAGTTGTGCTGTTTTAAAATGCCAGCTTTCTGGGCCGTCCTGCCAGGGCAAACTCTGACTCTTTCAGGCAGATGGTCTGGTCCAACTGAGTGTGGTCTATGAGCAGAATGTTGCAACTTACTTGCTGGCAGGGACCCTGAAATGCCATAGAGTTGTGGCAATAAAAATGGCTACAGCCGGTACCTCCGCCACGAGGCTGGAAAGCTAGGGAATGGCCTGGATCCAGCCTTCAAAGCCATGGCTTTAATCCTACCTATATTGCTTGGTAAATTAAAAGCTCATGTGGTCAGTAAAAGAGAGATATACAGTAAAGAAAGATTCAAAGACAAAGAAAACTTCTAAATGGTTTACAGTGTGTTAAAAATATATGCTGGCTAAAAGTTAAAGTTCTTAAAGTCAAAAACAAAAAAAAAAAAAGGAAGAGAGAGAGTAGTTGGGTGTGATAGGACACATCTTTAATCCCAACACTTGGAAGGTAGAGGGAGATTGAGCTCTGAGACTTCAAGGTGTGGTAGCACACGCCTTTAATCCCAATGCCTGGGAGGCAGAGACAGAAGGGTCTCTGAGAGTTCAAGGACAGCCTGGTCTGCAGGGTTATTCCAGGACAAAGATATGGAAGATACACAGAGAATCTTGATACTGTATGCTATTATGCTCTCTTTGAATGGTTTTAATGGTGAAGAAGGAGCAACATCTGCTAAAAGATATTTGTTTATAAATGCTGTTGAACTAATCCAAGATAGATATTTTGAAAATACCTTGACTTTAAAATTTGGATCTAAGGACATGATACTTTGGAAAGGAGTTTCTTCTTTTGTTTTTACAGAGGATGAGACCCTGTGGATTGCTTCTATCCCAATATGGTATGATGGACCACGCCCTCCTGAATGGTTGCTGTGAATACCTTCAAAAAACTACTTCACTCAACTGCTGACTGAGATGAACCTGGCACACAGGTTATACCATGAAAAACCTAAGTAACAGCGCCCCCATTCAGCACGAAGCAGTTTGGAGAGAAAAAACTGCGCCCATGTTCCCAAATATTGTTTAAAAATGTTCTTTTACATTTAAAAAGGGATATGTTATACATATGAATAATTTGCATTGGTATGGATTTGACCTTATTGATAAAAATATAAGGTCAATCTTGTTATATGTATATGTATTTCTGACCTTGACTAAGGTATTGTGATTGTGTAGTTCATGTAAAATTGTAATGTATATAGGGTGTTAATGAATAATCATTAATAATAGTCAAGTTTGTAGTCATGTTAATTAGATTTTCTAGATGTGCATAGATATATTTCAGATAGGCATTCTTCATATATTTTGGAGACTACAGAATAGGACATTTAATGCTTTAATAATTTAGGGTTTTTCATGACAATGAGACACATCTGCTCCTGGCAGCACAAATCTACTTCAAGAAGAAAATGGGCATCAAAGAGGATCATTATGGAGTTTGATAGCCATTTGGGCAAGAAACTGCTCTTGCCTGAATTATTGCATAAACTGGACACAGAGAACCCTCAGAGGGAGGACTACTAAAATTGCCTAAAGGTGAGATGATCTTTCGGGGTTCCTGATTCATGAAAGAGTCTGCAAGACATTCTGCAGGACACAGCAGATAGTGACTGAACTGCCTTTGAAATTTCCTGCTTCATGGAAATGTCTGCTGGAAACTATGGGCCTGTAGGCCGAAGATGGATGCCCCAACGGTACAGAGAAACTTTGGGTGACTGTCCAGGCAGCGAGATGTCTCTGTCATTTCTAGAGTTTGGAAGTTGTTTATTTCTTGTTTGCTTAGGTAATATTGTATCTTTCTGGAGTCTTTGATGGAGTTGAAGAATAGTTAGTTATAGTTTTCCTTAGTTATGATAAAGATAAAATAGATGTAAATATTGTAATTTTTACTTGATAACTGTTTTGTTATATGTAATTTTGCTATGTTAAAGTTAAAGCCTTCCTTTTTTTTGTTGTTTAAACAGAAAAATGGGAAATGATGGAGGAAGCTCATTGGTTAATTAATAAAGAAACTGCTTGGCCCTGATAGGTTAGAACATAGGTGGGTGGAGTAAACAGAACAGAATGCTGGGAGGAAGAGGACGTGAGGTAAGACGCCTCAGACAGATGCCATTTCCTCTCCTCTCTGGGGCAGAGGCGATGAAGCTCCAACCCAGGATGGACATAGGCTAGAATCGTTCTGGTAACCGCACTTCGTGGTGCTACACACATTAATAGAAATGGGACAAGCAGTGTTTATATGAATACAGTTTGTGTGTTGTTATTTTGGGACATAAACTAGCCAGGCCTCTGGGAGCTGGGTGGCAGGAATGCAGCCCGCAGCTCCTTCAACATCAGTCCCTTTGTAACAATAAATGTCTTTTAACTGGTGATATTTGTCTTTAGCATTCTCTTTAACATTTTAAGATAATAATACATTGCTAATTTTAGTCATCATGAAGAACTGGACAATGCTTATGGTAATTAAAACTAAGATAGCTCATAAGTGATGCTTTTTTGTTCTGCAGCAGACTGCACAGTTAGTTTCATAAACAAATGTGAGACCTAATAGAAGCACTTGTTAGTGTCAAAAATGTTTTCTTCAAGGAAGTAAAATGGAGTTTCTATAGGACATGTTGGCTAGGAAGTGACTGAGAAAAAATTAAACATCACTAGACAATGTAACCTGGTAATGAATTTATTTATGTATGTATAAGGTAACAATGTTCAGTAGACCAAATCTGAATGTGATGATGCATATGTTTCATTGCAGCATTATTTATCAAATCCCTATGTAGGAGCCTACCTGCATTCTGACATAGTCAGGGAGTGTACAAGCTTCTAATGTACGGTAAAGTATGTATAATCCCTCTCTGATTGCATTAGTTGTTCAACTGTTTTGGTGGAAGAAAAATATAAGTAGGATACTCTTCTATTTAAGTCTAATTCTACAGTATTTCTTTGTAAAAAAGATTTTGGAGTTTTTTTAATAATTAAAATTTAGAATCATAAAGATTTAAAAATTGGTGTGATAATATATGTCATTTTTAGAAATAATAAATATCAACTATTGATGCTTAAATTGAATCAATACTCTGAAGAAAATAAGAGCAGGCATTATGTGTTAATTACAGAGCATTGACCTTGTAATAGTAATATATAATTGAGCTATTAACTCTCAACTGACAATTGTAGACCAGCAAACCATGAAATCACATGTGTATAAATTTGTTTATAAAGAGAAAATTCAGTAAAGAAAGGAGGTGAATGTATAACAAGTATTATATGTAAGATTTATGAAGATATATCCAAAAGAAAAGTAAGTCATTTTAGTTATGGAGAGAGCATTGTCTTAAAACTTACTTCATTCTTAGATACCAAACCCTAGATTGGTGAAAGGAACAATATGGAGTTTTACAGAAACATGAAAAGTAGTGTCTGCTCTGAATATATATGCTATTAAATATAATAAAAATTGATACTAGTACATGTATTCAAGTTTTTATAAGTTAAAACAAATATAAATTTGCATTTAAACTTATTTTAAGTTCTGGTAAGAACTAATCTTTGAACTGGGACCAATACTTTCTCCTGTGTTCCATATAGAGAAGAGGCTATCACCAGAGGGCATCACCTGTGTCCTTTTAGTGGCTCTAACACATGGAGCTATTAGGTTTGATGGCTAAACTTGTAGAGAGCTTTCTTCAGTATTTTGCTGTAAATGTATCTTTAACAAACTCCCTTTAATATTGAGGAACATTCTATTTAGAGGGATTCAAGTATGACAGTATATTCTGGGGATTAAAGTTATTATTTCATTGAAATAAAAGTTATATGTAACTATGCCTTAAATTTCTGTATGAAAAAACTTAAACAACAACAGAAAAGTTTAACATTTTGATATACAATATTTCTGTAACATTGTAAAATTATAAATTCTACTATAGAAAGAGGATATAGTATTTGCTATTTTTTAGTTAAATATTTATTATGCTTATTTACCATTTATGATTTATAGGTACCATGATGGGAAGCATTCATATTATAAACAACGTATAGTAACCTATTAATGATGTACACTTCCTCCCATATAAACTGTAGGAATATGCAATTGAAAATCTTGGTTCCTACTTCATGATTATTCATTTATATTTTATAAGTTTTATTTATAAACTATCTTCAGTGATACATAATAGATAATACATAAGAAGAAAAAGAAAATAGCATCCATCATGTAGAAATAAAATCTATGAATTTTTATGATGTCAAATCAATTAATAAACTTAACAAAGAAACAACTTGACTGTGAATGAATCAGTCAGTTATTACCAAATTTGCAGGACCATAAGTCACATTCAAATTGACTACCTTAAAACAAGTTTCTATCTGTGAAATATTTGTCGTTCAGTTGATCTATCCTGGCCATAGCCATATAGTTCTGTTTCAATCTGTGATTTCAGGATTGTCTGTAATCCAATTCATTTTCTTGTTTTTCTCTGTGAAGAGCTTCTAATCCATACAAGCATTTTTGTAAGTTTAATCAGTTTCACTTACTGGAACATTTTAAACATCATAGCATTTCTCTAGAAACATAGAAGCTCTTATCTCTAACTATATACCACTTAACGTGTCAAAAATGAAAGTGAATTAGTCAAGTAATCCTAGACTTAAAATAGGGGTTATAGACCTATTCACAGAGCTATGAAGTGATTCCAAATATAGTTTATTGAATAAAAAGTAACATACTTGGAAATGGAACCAATGAATTCATTACAAGTAAATGTATATTAAAAACTTTGCTTCAAGCTTAACCTTTCGTAGATGGTATCATAAATTCCAGTTACCATCTCCATTAATCACTCTGTTAGTATATACTGATTTCTCACTGGCTATCTTAAATGGACACTTAGAAAGAAAATACACATTTTACTCTCTAATTTAGATTGTATACACCTAGGAATATGTAGTATACATGTATAGCTAAATATTTTTATTATAAAGTTATCTCTGAATGTAATAAAATATTTTAAAATAACCTGTAAAGATTTTGTTGAAGACCACATACAGAAAAAAGTGTACATAAATGATTATGAACACAAATTTTAAAATTTGGCAGATAAGGATTTTTAAGAAAGAACTATATTTTTAATTTCAGGATATCTCAGTCATACCAGATCCTTTCAAAATGTATAAAAATTTTAACAGTGTGAGTGAATTATTAAATATGTTGAGAAATAGTTATACAGAAAAAAGAGCAATAAAATACTAGAGACAAAAATTCTTTTTGCTGTTTTTACTTTGGTTATCTTATTTTCTCTTCATTAAAAATCTCTCTTTTTAAGTACACAGCTGAAGTTCTTTAGAGTAGAGCAAGTTGAACATGATTGTGTGTAAATATACTGTTCTTTCCCTTCATTCATTTCATTTTAAGTTTGTTTCTTTAATTTTGTCTATGTTTACATAATAACAGTTTTTTTCTAATATATTATTTAATATTTTATATAACTTAGTAATCAGAGGTTATAATTTCTTCTAAAATCAATCTTATTTTTAATAAGGCAGACACATACCATTTCTTCTATTCCTCTTGTCAGAATTGCATGATATTATACTTACAACCTTCAAGTGAGGAATTATTCTACTTTTCTTTCAAGCTCCTCAATACCTATTGCTGACAACTACATGTAGAAAAAAGAATTATCCAGTTTAACTCACAATAAGAATGTTTATATGACAGATTGCTTATATATGTTTTATTATAAATATGGTATTTTTACTAAGAAGGTCATTTTAAACAACTATAATCAAAGGTATTTCATGGCTTGAAAAGTATTGGAATCTACCATTGATACATGGCTATATGAAGATTTCAAATGTTGTTTTTGATATTTCTACCAGTTTTAATTGCAATATAGATATTAATATTCAGATATTAGAAATTTCTTTAGACTAATAGTGGGTATCTAAAAATTATATGTACTCAAAGAGACTAAAGGTCGTATTACTCAGATCACTAAGGTATAATACTGTCCCATGCTTTATGGGATCTCCATGTAGCTTCCCTTTTTCTCTGCATTTTTGTGTAGCCCAACTGATTTCATTTTGTAAAGATGATTGTAAAATGTTTGCTGTTTTACATCAGTTTTGCTGTGCATCTATCTTTGTTGATCTTTGCCAAGAGATTAGGAGGTGCCTTCAGTTGAAAAAAAAAGGTTGTTATTTAAAATTTTGAGGCTAGAAAATTTGTAGTCTACAGATATTCTGTATTATAATGGTGAAAAAATACCTATCATTGCACACAATATAAAAATAATCTAGAGCAAAAACTGATGTTTCACTTGTCTAGAGTGCTGAGAACAGAAAGGCAAAATGAAAAAAAAAACAAAAAAAGGAACAAGACTATGAAAACTATACAATTAGGCTTTATACATATGATGCTATTAATTATCACATCTCCCAATACTTGAGAGTCAGCTAACACATGTATGTATAAATGTTTGTATGTGTATGTGTAGTAAAGATAATGAGAAAAAATATAGAGATAAATTAAATAATTTATTTGAAATTTATACAAGCAATGAATGTACAAGGAGAGTTGGAGAAACTTTTACTGTTATAGTTCAGTTCTTGCTTTGAATTCCTTTCCTAACACCCTTACTAAATTGAAACAACAGTTTCCTTTTTGCATTCACTGTGTGTGATGGTATAAATGCTTTCATGTTAATATTATATCTCAAAGATTTAGCACAAAGCTGGTTTCTTAGTAAGACTAAATAAATGTATTATGTATTGATGACTGGATCAACAAATCATATTTATAGTTTTCCAAAATTATAATAGCATCATTTATTTCTCCTATTTGTCTTGTTTCTATGTAATTCACTATTGTACCAGAAAATAATAATATGGCCATTATTCTATTTTGAGACTGACAGAATTCATGCTTAATATCTATGCCCCATTTCTCTCTTCATTCAAACAAAGCTCATAATCATACACACTTTATTGGTGGCATATTCATGGATTAACTACATGTGAATCACATCAGTATACATTTGACACAAAATATGCACTCAAATCGTAACAATTATTTTAAGAACAGTTCATTTAATATGAGATATTTCTGAAATATACTGATAAAATATACTATTTTAAAGCTGGCTTATTTCATGTTTCTTTTAATATTAATGTTTTCAAATATTATGTCAATTTCTCTACTATATAAAACTATTCCATAAACATATTCTACAAAATATGCAAAAATTGAGGATCACAGTGTCATAATTGATGATACTTATTTAACAGGCATCTATTATGTTCATAATGTAAGACAAAAACATTATAGTGGTTTGAGTGAAAATGACACCCACCAGGTTAATATATTTGCATGCTTACTCCCCAAAATGCTGTTTGGGGAGGAATAGGGAATGTTTCCTTGTTGAAGGAGGCGTGTCACTGAGGATGAGCCTTGAGGTTCCACATTTGGCCCTAGTCTGGCTTATCTACCTGCTGCCTGCAGACAAGGATATAAATCCCACAGATACTGTTATAGCATCATGACTGACTGCTTCCCACATGATGATCATAAGCAAGCCCTTTAAAACTGTAACCAAGCCACCAATTAAATATTTTCTTTTATAAGATTTGTCAAGGTCCTGCTTTCTCTTCACTTCAGTATAGCAGTAATTGAGAAAGACATTTCTAGAAAAATATGAAGATACAATGGTATGTATGGTTTAAAGATATAAAAAAGTCAAATGAACTTGAATGACACATTTCAATACCACTAATTTATGAAACCAGAAATTGATGACTTTTTATTACCTAATATTTTAGATAAAGTAGAAAATTTCCTAGAATCCTGGAAAAGGAAATACTTTTGGAATTATACTGATTTAGAAAATGATACAATATAATCAATAATTTACAGTACTTATCCAGGGGTGCAATTATTAGGAAACCTGCTGTGCTTTAAATATTCATGCATTTATACAAGTAAATTGAAAAATTAATGAGGGATTAGATCATGATATTAGAAATCTTGTGTTAATGGAAACAGAAAAGCAAACAGGTACATATTTACATCTAATCACAGAAAAATTAAATAGGGGTGACTAATAAGATATATTTTACACAATGATAGTTGCATGAAATATGAATGAATAAAAGTGAATTATAAAAGTAAACAGAGACTATACCATAAAAGTGAAAAAGACATAAGTGTATTAAAAAAATCTATTAAAACAATGTGAATTTTCTTTCAAAAATTACAAAACCACATAAATTCTGTTTTTTTTTAAATTTATTTATTTATTAAAGATTTTTGCCTTCTCCCCGCCACCACCTCCCATTTCCCTCCCCCTCTCCCATCAAGTCCCCCTCCCTTATCATCCCTAAGAGTAATCTGGGTTCCCTGCCCTGTGGGAAGTCCAAGGACCACCCACCTCCATCCAGGTCTAGTAAGGTGAGCATCCAAACTGCCTAGACTCCCACAAAGCCAGTACGTGCAGTAGGATCAAAAACCCATTGCCATTGTTCTTGAGTTCTCAGTAGTCCTCATTGTCCATTATGTTCAAGGGGATTCGTATTGGAAAGGAAGAAATTAAGCTTTCGTTATTTGCAGATGATATGATAGTGTACATAAGCGACCCAAAAAACTATGCCAAAGAACTCCTACAGCTGATAAATTCTGTTTAAAATGTTTGAAAGTATATAAATATGTGGACCAATTTTAATCTGTTTTTTTTTCTCAACACATTTACCATAAATATAAAATGAAAATGATAGTTAACTTTAAGTAAAATATTGACAAAAATTTGTTGTATGAAAATAACACTTTCTCACAAGTTGCAATTATTTTGAAAATGTTAAGATTGTTGAATATTTGGAATTTCACTTACTTTCCTTTGTTTTTTTGAATTTTTTGTTGTTTTTGTTGTTTTTTATTTTTGTAGACAAGTTTTCTCTGTGTAGCTTTGGTGCCTGTCCTGGAACTAGCTCTTGCAGACCAGGCTGACCTCAAACTCACAGGGATCTCTGTGACTCCCCAGTGCTGAAATTAAAGGTGTGTGCCACCCCTGCCTGGTTCATTGACTTTTCTTGATTCAATTCAAAATTTAAAAATTAAAAAAAAAATTGTATATCTATACACTATCAAACTTTTAAATTAGAAATTATTGTATTCTGTATTTTGAAAGAAATTTCACAAGAATTTTAAAATTTTGTATTTTTACACTGTACTGGAAATTCACATTGCATATTTTTTTGGAAAATTGTTTTGAAGATATTAGGAAATTCATATGAAAATGTGACAAAAATTTGTGAAATATAGACAGCTTTAGTAACTTAGAAAAGTCCCCCAAATGGTTTTAAATGTTTGTTAATTCCAGCAGATAACACCTGTCAGAAAAAATATAGAGACAATCACGTTGTTTTCAGGATTAAAAAAAAATGTTTTGTGTTTTAGTGTGTGTGTGTGTGTGTGTATGAGTGATATGAGTGATTTCCTTACATGTACTTAAGTGCACCACATGCCTGGTGCCCCTGGAATAGTGAGTGCATCAGGTCCCTTTGAACTGGAATTGTAGATGTAATCCTTTAGGTGGACTAGGGACTTTACCTAAGTCCTCTTGTGAACTCAGAAGTACTCTTAACCATGGAGCTCTTTCTTCAGTCCCTCCTGACTTGATTAAGTGGGTGCACCACGTTGCTTCCTTAGGTACTCCGGAACTAAGTTCTTAGAAGTCTTCATTTTAACAACTTGCTTATTTAACTACATTAGCTTTTACTCCACTTCCACTCTACAAAATAGTTTATGCAATTAGATTACAATTGCATACTACATCTCTACATATACTCAGACAAATTATTTATTCAAAAAGAATGAAGTCTTCTTATAGTCCAATTTATTACAAATCTTGTAATTCAGAACTTTGGAATATCCACTTCTTAATATTGCTACTGAAATATGGGTGTCAGCAAAAATATATTCTAAAGTAGCAGTGAAGTTATAAAATTATTCATTGAAAATTCATTTTAGTAGGTTATATATATAATTTCCTAACTTCAGCTGTATTTTGTAAATAGCAAAAAGTTAAAGACTTGCAATAGAAAGAAAATGTTATTGGTCATATTATTATGCTGTATATATTCAATTTCTTGTTTTATTTAGCTATTATAAAGAATTTCAATTAGCATACTTGCAACAGTAGCATTCTCTATCAATATATCACAGCAACAATCTAAGAATGAATGCACTTTAGTGAGGATACAAATCATTAATAATTAAGTGGTCTTTTGATAGATTAAACACAACAATTAACTAAACAGAATGGACTAACATGGACTTTGCTTATCAAAAGACCAGTTGTACCACGAAGTCAATTACACAAGACTGTTCAGTGTTTTTCTCAATGTTTTTTGAACATACAAGTCTGAATCATGCAACCAATGTTTGGTTCAATCAGTGACACAGTTACAGTAAGTTAAGTACATGTAAAAGTGAAACATTAAAGAAATAAAAATAGTTTTAATGAGATTTTCATAGTCAATGACGTCTTGTAGTGTGTATTTACAGTGAAAGCATTATTTATATCACTAAGCATGTATTAAAGAATATAAATCCAACAAAGAGCATTATGTGAAGAAGATTTTTTTTGAGAATTTCCTATATGCTCTTTGTATTCACATTATTTTCTAACCTGTGTTTCCATCCTCCAATACTTTTTATTCATCTCCTACTTCTATAAAAGTTATCACTGTTTATATATATTAAAATGTGTGTGTTGTAGTCTACACACACATACTTACATAGACACATGTATGTATATATACATGTTTGTAAGCCTATTTGGTATTTCTCATATATGCCTGTGTTTTAGAGTGAGTATTTGGTATTGATGACCTATCACAGGACTCTTCCCAAACTAATTCTCCTTCTCTCAGAAGTCATTTTTCCTGTAGTTCTTTATCTTGGAATGAGACATTGTGAACTTTATCAATGTGTGTTGACATGTCTACTAGTGTTGGAAATGTGGGCTTCTTGTTCATGTGATAATACTGTTGAAATTTCCTGATTTTGCTTCTTTGTCATATATAAAAGCACATATCTTAGAGCAGATAGCATTGCCTTCTGTCTCTTATAATCTTTAAACACCCTCTTGTACAAGTGCCCTCAGCTTGGAGATGTATCAGCTGGCATTCTTTTTTTTTATTAATTAATTAATTTATTTAATTATTAAAGATTTCTGCCTCCCCGCCACCACCTCCCATTCCCCCCTCCCCCAATCAAGTCTTCCTCCCTCCTCAGCCCAAAGAGCAAGCAGGTTTCCCTGCCCTGTGGGAGGTCCAAGGACCACCCACCTCCATCTAGGTCTATTAAGGTGAGCATCCAAACTACCTGGGCTCCCACAAAGCCATTACATGCAATAGGATCAAGAACCCATTGCCATTGTTCTTCAGTTCTCAGTAGTCCTCATTGTCCGGTGGCGCACGCCGGTAGGATTTGCTGAAGGAGGCAGAGGCAGGAGGATCACGAGTTCGAGGCCAGCCTGGGCTTCAGCTGAGATTCTTATGGCCAGTTGTTTTCAGAGTTTTGACCAGTTGATGGTTTCTATAATCTTCATCAGTTGCAGAAAGAAGTTTCTTTGATTTGGGGTTAGAACTAACTTAGAGAACAGGATTTGATAAAAATAAATGCTAATCTTCAATTAGAATTAAAATAAACTAGGAATCAAGGAAATTATGCTCAATTTGACTTTGAGTATGCATGTAAAAGCATACAGTTAATATTAACTAAGTGGTAAAAGACTAAATACTTTTAAAATTAAGAATAAGCTAAATTTATCCATGCTAATTATTATGTATCAAAATTCTGGAGCTTCCAGATAAAGATTACAATACAACAAACACCACCACAATAAAAATATGAAAGCTAAGGAGATTGTCAATTGGATGAAATATTTACCCTTCATTGAGGCTCAGGTCTCAGATTGCTAAAAATCTTATAAAAAGAAGACAGGCAGTGTTTGCACATTCCTTTAATCCCAGTTCTCAGGTGGCAGAGACAGGCAGATCTCTGTGAATTGAAAGCAGCCTGGTCTACAAGAGCTAGTTTCCAGAACAGGCTCCAAAGCTACAAAGAAACCCTGTCTCAATAAACAAAAAACACAACAAAACAAAAACGTAAAAGAAAAAAGAACAATAACAACAAAAAATGAAAAAACAAATCATGTATAAAGATGTGAGATTATGGTGCCCAGCTACCCTACCCCCTGTAATTCTGCTCAGGAGGATAAGGCACAGGAATGCCCAATGCAAACAAGCTAGGCAAAATCAGTGCTCCTTGAATTCAAGGCGGGAATTTCCTCCATACATAAAGTCATGAAAAATTTAACCCATAGTTTACTTCCAACAACCACAACATGTACATACACATGTACACATAAATTGGAAAGACAAAATACAATCCACAAAAGTTTTAAATATTTATTAATCATTTCACGACATAGGGTTTGTGTTACCTTTACATAGAGCTCTCCAATTTAAAAATGGAAAGCAAAAAATAACTTTTAAAACCAATACTAAAAATCCAAACACATGGAAAAATTTATTAGGTTGTCACTCATTAGGAAGTACAAATTTGAATGCAACAAAGTACTTCTATATATATGTCACTTTTTACAAAAATGTTCTAAAAATAGATAAACTTAAGAAAGACATACCAAATCAACCTTTTTTTGGCAAAGATATAGAAATGTCATCTCTCATGTTCTGCTCATGGACATGTAGTTAGTCCAATCTTTATGAAACAAGTTGGGAATTTATGCAAAAATGAATATAATCCTATTGAATGTATTTGATCCTTCTCAAATATTCATCAAAAGAACTGTTGGTGAATGAAACTATCTGTATACAAATATCACCATGTGTGTTCACTGTCACCTGTTTATAAAAGCTAGCAATGGAAAAGGAACTAATAGGCATCAATATATAGATGTAAAAATTGTATATTCAGATATAGAGTATCATGCAAAAAATTAAAAGCCATCAAATATGGATAGATGCTAAAATCCATGTAAATCTGAAAATACAAGGAACACAGCCATAGAAAACTATAATTTCATGAATGATACATCCAAAATACAACTTGATCTCTAGGGAAGAAAGACTACTGCTTGCTCAAAATACAGCAATATGTCCAATGACAAAAGAAGACAATGAATGGAATGGGGCACTATAATAAATACGTCTCTGTCATCAAGATGATGTTCTCTACGATAAAGCCACATGTAAAATTTGTCATATGCTATTTTGTAATCATATTAAATTTAATTACATGTCAATTATGTGCTCATAACTTTTTGTAAAAAAAATATTTGCTTCAAATACAGTCTTGGCAACCAATAATTTCCGCTTTGTACATTTATGATACTTCTCTGGTTGGATTATTTTATCTTGTTTTTTGTTTGCTTGATTGTATTGTTTTTTGTTGTTTTGCAAATCCAGGAATATTTGAACATCACAAAAAGTTGAAAGAGAATGGAAAAATGCAAACTTAAATTATGATAGAAATTAGACTTTTAACTTGAGATTTGGAAAAGAGCAGAAAGTGAATAGTATTTCTGTGTACATAAAAACTGCTTGTGAAAGATGGTATGGTGATAGATATGGATCTATTTTCATTCTTCTACAGATTGACATCCAGTTATGCCAGCACCATTTGTTGAGTGTGCAGTTCATATATAAAGTTCTTCCATGTTTCAAACAGGAGTAACTTCCAAAAGAACTCTTGCCTACTCAGAATATGATGTGGGATGTCTTTCTGTATGCTGTGAATATGTATTGTTCTCATTGGTTCATAAATAAAGTTGTGTTAGCCTATGGCAAGGCAGGATAAACCTAGGCAAAAAATCCAAGCAAAGATACAGGAGAAGGGCAAAGTCTGAGAGATGCCGGCAGCTGCCAGAGGAGTAAGGTTTAAAGCACTACCAGTAAGCCATGGGCCGTGTAGCAATATGCAGATTAATAGAAATTGTTTAATTTAAATGTAAAGGCAAGCACATAAGCATGAGCCATCAGCCAAACAGGTACATTTAATACTAAGCCTCCGAGTGATTATTTTATAAGTGATTACAGGACTGAGCAGACACAGAAAATGTTCTGGCTAGAGAATGAAAGAAATTCACATTTAAAAATACAGTTTTTAATGTGAAATCCTGCCTCATATTTTCTTCTTTTTCTGTTAAACCATCTTTGAAAGAAAATGTGTCAAAATCCCTGTTTCTAGACCACACCTGCAGCAATACTATAAGCAACAAATAAAACTGTACATAAAGATAAAAAAAAAACTGCTTGTGAATATCACCATGGGATTTATCAAACACCAAAGGCCCTCATGAAACTCTAGATGAGATTTCTATAAAATAAAGCTAGTAAAATCAAATAAACACTTTGTCCTTTCATTGTTTGATCTATTCTTACTTTTTAGTTTTAAGGAATCTTGTGTGGATATGCTCTGAGTGAAAGAGTTTTTGTTGTTGTTGTTGTTGTTGTTGCTCTTTGGTTTTCAGGGGTTGTTTGTTGTTGTTGTTCTGGTAAGAGTGCCAAGCAGATACCAGCATAAAGAGAATGTCCACATGACACTAAACTTTATTTCATTGAGAAAACCCCAAGGTGGTGGGAAACTTAAAGGATCTTCTCCTCCTACAATTTTTAGAAAGATTTTCATTTATAATATATATAAAAGTAAATATTTCTATTAGGTCTTGGGCTTTTGTCCATTTTTATTTGAATTTCTGTAAAGTTATGACCATATTTCCCCATAAATTGTGAACAAAGATGTTTACTTTTCATTTGTATTTCTGGTATTGGCTGAGTTAAGGTGGGCCACTGACATACATTTTCTTTAAATATCACAGTGCATATAAAGTTAGAAGAAGGAGAAGGGTGATAAAAATTTAAATATGGAAATAGCTAAAAATGAAAACAAATATGCGATCAGCTATTAGTTTAACCAAAACTAAATTAGAATATAGACATAAATGTTGCTACCTATAGAGTAATAAAAGCTGCTTAATTCTGACACTTATTATCTTCTGAAATATATTCCTGAACAAGGATGGTGAAATGTAGAGGTGTATGCTTGAGCTATATTACATAGTCAGAAAACAAATAGAAGATAATTTTCTACTGTTCATGTAAAACCCACTCAAAAGATACAAAAACAAACTCACACTGAATAACTAAATGTGTCATTTAAATCTGTAGAATTAAGTATCACTCTGCCTCAAGAAAGTTGCTTGATATCAAGTTGTTATCATCATTTGCATTTTCAGAAATTTTAGTTTGTTTTTTCAGAACATCTAACATTATTCTTGTTTTTGAGATCATAAAATAATTACATCATTTCCCCTTTCAGTTTTACCTTGCCAACCCTACCATGTATCCCCACTATTCTCATATTCATTATATGTATATAATAAATAAATATATATCTAATACATATATGTATAATCATTCAATATAATGTGATGTATGTGTCTGTGTAATTTTTAAGAGCTCACCATTTAGTGTTGTATAACCAACCATGTGTTCTTCCAAGGGAAGACTATTTCTCCCACTATCAGCATTCTTTTGTTCCCTGTAGTTCTTTGTCTAGGACTAAAGCCATCTCATGCACTTTCTCAGTCTATTTTATTGTGTCTGTTGGTGCCATATTTATTTAGGTAATGTTGGAATCTTACTGAAATATGTAAACTGAATCACTGACTTGAAGGATAGAATAGGAGGATAAAACATTTCTAGAACAATGATTCTAGTCTTATAACACAGAATAGTGAGTGGAAAAATCGGACATCTTCCATAGCTAATCCATAGGGTCTTGCAATTTCATCTCAAGCAGATGAGCTCTTGGACTTCTTTTGAATATTTCAGAAACATAAAAGATTTTGGCCTAAGTGTATCAAGTTAGACATCATGAAACATACCTACGGAAGTTATAATTGGCCACTGACCTTTGCATATACTTTCTTCACTGCCCACTAGGAGTTAAAATATTTTTGGTAATTGCTCCACTTCTATGGAGTTCTAACCAAATGCATGTAGCCAAGATGTCATGAAATTTATGCTCTGAAACTGTGAACTAGATGAAACCATATTTGGTTTAGAAAGGTTTCTCTCAGGTATTTTGGACACAAACAAGAGTAAGTAATTCTGAAATGTGGTACTTGAAAGGTAGTGTCCTTGTGATGACTGAGCCTTACCACTTGGTCATAAGTCTCAGGAACTGGCTTTCAGGGCAACCTTCTGAGAATTTGAAGAAAAAGGCTACAGAATGCTTAGAGTTCTCTACAGTTTAATATGTAATTCTGGTGTATGTTCAGAATTCTTGACTAAGAAAAAAATGAGGTTTTATATAAGAATCAATGCTCTATTAGGAACTGGCCTAGAAGCAATGTGTGTTGCATTACAGAATAAAAAAAAAAAACCTTTATATTTTGTCTAGATCCTAAGATTTTGGATGAGCTGAATTTAAAAGTAATGATCTAATGGTTTAGATAGATGAAATTGCAATGTAACAAAGAATACATGTTGTCAGGGTGACAGAATATTTGCACTGAAGTCATATAAGTAATTGGCCAGATGCCAAATATTCCACTATCAAATCAGTGAATGTTTTAAATCATTTGAAAGCTTAATTTTAGAAAGAGAGATCCAGGATGCCCTGTATCCACAGAGACTCCCACTAATCTAATTTCTAGGATTTAATCATCCACGCAGTCAGTTACAGACATGTTCCAAAGTGGCCCAGCCACTACTCCACCTGTCAGCAGAACTGCTTTTCAACTGCATGATATTGGTTTTTTAAGGAATAAATATGGAGTTGTATAGGCTAGGGAGTATTCAGCCAGACTTCTAAAGAAGGTCAACTCAGAGACAAAACAATGTCCCAGTATCATGATTTTTACAGATATTCTTAAGGGGTGACACATACGAACATGTAGGTAATGACTAAGCTGAACTGGAGAATCAGAGCTGGTGGGATTATGGAATAACTACTGAAGAAAGCTATAAGAAGAGAGGTCTTATGTGCCTAACATACGAAGGCATAGCAGCAGGAATTTCCAGCTGCAGCTTCCAATACTACACAACACAATGCATGCCAAATGCCTGTTTAGTTAAAAAAAATACTGTTTCCTGTGAAGACTATTTTTCTTGCTTCCATTTCTATTATCTCAGTTCTCCTCTGAATGGGAACATTACTCTGTAGCACTCTATCTTATGAAGACCAGAAATTACTTTGAATTGTTTAAAAGCCAATTGTCTTAAGAATTCCTTGAATCTATTTTTTAAAATTATAAACTAATTGGCCCATTAGCTCAGGCTTCTTATTAACTAATTCTTATAACTTACATTAGCCCACAATATTTGTCTGTGTTAGCCAAGTGGCTAGGTACCTTTTTTGGCTAGGCAGTCACTGTGTCTTGCTTTCTCTGTGGATAGGTGACGACTGCAGATTGACTGTTTCCTCTTCCCTAAATTCTCATTGCCCCACCTCTACTTCCTGCCTTGTCCTCTTGCCTATATTTCCTGCATGGCTACTAGCAATCAGCATTTATTTAAAATACAAGTGACAGGGTACAGAATATTGTTCCATGGTACTCCGCCACCATTTTTTGAATAAAAACAAGAACTCTGAATCAAATCTCCTTTGTTTAGCTTTTCTGCTGACTATTATCCATACTTGTAACCAACATTCTAAGCAAAGGCAAACATTCATAATCCATTTTTGGGGAATGTGGGCATAGTTTTCTAGGAAACTTCCTGCTGACTTGGGGTGTTGATAATCTCATGGGGAGCTAAAGAAAATTTAGACTTATGGTAAGTCCAGACTGGAGGCTTAATTATTATTATTATTCTGTGATTATTGGTTATTATTATTCTGTGAGGCTTGGTTATCTCAGGCAGCACAGTCTTGAATTTGTTCTGGATGTAGAACTCAGAAATATGGGCCATTTGCTCCTATCAGAGATTCTTCAGGGGGTCTTCCTTGATCAGACCTGATTTTTCTGGGCCCAGAATGAAGTGAATCCACAGCCTCTCATTTGCTGTGGAAAAAACAAACAAAAAAACAAACAAACAAAAACAAAAACAAAAAAACAAAAAAAAAACCTCTTCACCAAAGTAACATATCTTTTGACTTAAATATTAAAGTCAAATTGGATTAATCCTGCTGCATTTATAATCAAATGTCGTTTAGCAACTTTAGCTCCTTCCTCAGCCATTAAACAATTTAACAACACAATAACATACAATATCCAGATTCTCTGTGTACTTTTCATCTTTACATGACTTTATTTTAAACTCTTTTATTTTTAATATTTGGCTTTTTGAGACAGGGTTTCTCTGTGTATCTTTGGTTATCCTGAAATTCACTCTGTAGACCTGGTCATTCTTGAACTCACATAGACTGCCTGCCTCTACCTCCCAAGTGTTTAGACTAAAGGTGTGTGCCACCACACCTTGAACTAACAGAGATCTGTCTTCCTCTGCCTCCCAAGTGTTGGGACTAAAGGTGTGTGCTACCACACCCAACTACTCTCTTTTTCTTTTTTTATTTTAAGGACTTTATCCATTTTCTTTTCTACATTTATTTTTAAACACACTGGAAACTGTTTAGAGGTTTTTTTTTTTTTGTCTGAAACTATCTTTACTGTGTCTTTTTCTGACCACATGAGTCTTTAATTTGCTAAGTGATATGGCTAGGATTAAAACTGTAGCAATCCAGCTCATTCCTTCACTGGTTTCTAACAGTCTATCCTCATTACAGAAGTACTGGTCAAAGCCATGTTTATTGATACAATTCTATGGCATTTCAAGGTCCCTCCCACCATAGAAAAGCATGCAGTCAGCTTTTCATCAACACCATTTAAGTGTTTGGTAGCAGGACCTCTTAAAAGAACTGCAAGGATTTGTAGCTAAAGCTGAATCAGGAAGCCTGTCTTAAATAAGAGCTCTTGCCTCTAGCAAGTAGAACCTACCTGAGAAAGTGCTGTTATCATTAAGCCATGCTTAACTCTATTATTTTATGTCTAGAATTACTTCTCAAGCTCTCTCAGGCTTTATGTGGATGCAGTTGCCCTTGTGGGCACCATTTTGCTGATGGTGGTTTCTGTCTCACCTGGTCCTGTAGCCATTAAGCCCCAAAGAATCGCACATGAATTATTAACTGATTGGCCCATTAGCTCATGCTTCTTATTTACTAATTATTATAACTTATATTAGCCCATAATTCTTGTCTGTCATGTGGCTTGGTACCTTTTTTGGCAAGGCAGTCACATATTGCTTGCTCTGTGTCTGTCTTCCTCTGTGGCTGGGTGATGACTGCTGAGTGCCCTGAATCTTAAGAAAGTCTTCTGCCTTAAACTTTTAATACAGTTGGAAATCTTAAGCCTTTGAAAGTTATTGAGGATAGGTTAAATGCATTTGGCATCATGAAACAGTTATGAGCCATTGGGGACCAAGAACACAATGTTTGGGTTGAATATAAAATGTCCCCATACCAGAAAATGCTATTGGAGGAAGTCCTGGGAATTGCTGGAAAAGGATATAGGTAATATATCATCCTGGGCATGGCTTTGAAAGTTTTACCTAGAATTCCATTCCTTTTCCTACTGTCCCTGCACTCTCTCTCTGTCTCTCTGTCTCTCTATTGCAAAACAAAATAATCATTTATACTGACTGCATCCCCCACTACCATGGTGCTTTGTGGAACACCCAATCTCATTTCTTGGATATTTTATCAAGAATATTTGAGTTGAGTCTAATCCTGAGAATTTGATAAACAGACATTAAGAAATTTTCTCTAAATCTTTTGTATATTCTTTTTTTAAAATGTCAAATCAAAGAAACATAACTAAGACCTTGTAGATTAAATATATAAATCCATAAATAATGTGTATTAAATTGGGATCTTAAAGAAAGTGCTTTAATTTGTAAGTAGAGACATTTATAACAAACAATGTAAATTTCATTTGATAACTTCAATATATCAAAGTTACAATTATAATTGACTTATGTGTAATCAGGAAATATAATGCCTTGTACAATTAAAAAAATAAAGGCTTTTTATCTTTGCTTTCATAAATGTAAAAATAAAGATGAGATACAACAGTTACCTCAATTTGTTTATAAAAATGTAATAAAAATGATCTATTCATATAGCTGGGTTTGTATGGATTCTCAGTGTATTTTCTTTGTAACCTTTCACATATATTATTTTTTTTTTTTTTTTTTTTTTTTTTTTTTGGTTTTTTTCGAGACAGGGTTTCTCTGTGGTCTTGGAGCCTGTCCTGGAACTAGCTCTTGTAGACCAGGCTGGTCTCGAACTCACAGAGATCCGCCTGCCTCTGCCTCCCAAGTGCTGGGATTAAAGGCGTGCGCCACCACCGCCCGGCTACACATATATTATTTTTAAATTAAAATAACTGAGTTGAAACAAATCTCTCATTATTAGGAATAAAATATTTTCTTTTGAGTTATTTGTCAAGGAAGTTTCAGAGGACCCAAAACAATACACATTATTGACACTGCTCTTTGTTATCCACCAATATTTGAAGCGAAGACATGATTGTGGAGGACATAATATAAGTAGATGACAGGACATGTAGCATCAGCAGAAAACTAAACAGGAAACTTCCTCCCTAGCTGGAAGCTACTATTCATGCTGCTGGTGTAGAAAATAATTCACTGTTTTATCCAACTGTGAATTCTGTGAGATACAATAATGATCTATTGTGCCTAATGGTCCAACAACAACATGGATACTACTGTAATAACCAATCAATTTCTGTTTGGAATCAAAGCCCATGGCACAGGGAGGAGTTCATGACTGGCATTGTAAACCTGTTCAAGTGTTGGTGGATGGAGAGATAACAGGTGTTAATGAGGAACCTGCTATTTTTATTTTCTTTTGTTAAATGTACATTTATTCTAGATTTTTTCTTCTGTTATATCCATAGATGAGTGCTGCTTTTTGCCTTCCTCAGAGATGCTTCTTATTGCATCTTCAGTAGTTAATGCACAAACACCATCTCTTCCTGGAGAATACATTTGTACCCCTTTTCTGTCTTTTCTGTGGTCGTTACTCCTTTTCTCTCCAAATCTGTGACCATCATTTTTTTTGATGTGTTTTATATGCTGGTTTTGCACAGAAGAACCTGAAGAATACATTGCTTCCTGGTAACCTAAGTGCTCATAGTCATACTCTAGGTCTGGATATATTAGTTTGTGATTTATATTGTAGATCAGTAGACGATGGCTGTTTATCTTTGTCATAAGGAGGAGCACAGAAAATTTGAAATAGAAAAGCAGACATTGAGAAGTAAAGAAACAGTGGCATTGTGTTATTCATGTATGGAAAAGCAGACTAGTAACTGAAAGAAGACTAAAAGATGAGGGAGAAACAAAAATAGCAAAATAATATATGGCAAACATATATTTTTGATCAATATGAGTCAGATCTTACTGAATGACTAGTGTATTTATTTATTTTTGACAGAAACTTTACCATATTTACAACCATTCCATTTGTAGGTCACAGATATATTTATCAGTTTCAGAAAATTTATTAATAATGTATGCCTCCATTTGATAAGTGATCAAAGACCCACATTTTAAAAATGTTGTTTAATGTGACTACAAATTAAAAAAAAATGTTATCACATAAGTTGATGTACCAAAGAGTTCCACAATAACCCTGAGTGAAGCAAAGGAAAGGTTATTTATTTGGGGATAAACTCACATTAAGGGTATTCATCTG
Organism: Chionomys nivalis; assembly: GCF_950005125.1. Lineage (NCBI taxonomy): Eukaryota > Metazoa > Chordata > Mammalia > Rodentia > Cricetidae > Chionomys > Chionomys nivalis. Next base: position 191,733,016 of record NC_080086.1, on the reverse strand, counting down.
CAGTCTTCTGTGTGTGCTAGAAACTGGAATCAAATCCTGCAGTCAAGAAGGCTACGTATGCTTTTCATCTGCATTTATAATACATGAGATCACAACAAAAGTGAGCTAGTATTTTAAAGGCTATTAGCTTAAGGAACTCCCACAACACATCCCCATTTTGTCCAAATTAGAAAATTCTTAGCCAATACAAAACTGTATACAATAAGGACAAATATTAAGTATTGTCCAGGGAACAAACAGAGAAAAACATACATAAAAATTAGAGTTACAACCAGCATGAACAACATCATACAAGAAACATATGCTAAATGTTTCAATAATTTTCCTGTCCTAAGGTGTCTAAGTCTTATATTAAAAATGGCTTGACTAAATTTTGAAATGAAAGTAACTGTAACTATCTAATCTTCAATACTATCACTGACCAGAAAGGAGGATAGTATTACCTGACTAAGCCAGAAGTATGATCAGGCAAATGTCAAGAGGTGCAAGAAATTACAGAGACAACTGGCTACCTGTGCAATCAGCCAATTACTATTATATGTATTGAGTATTTGCTGGCTTTTCAGAGGTAATAACAAAATAACTAGCAAAAACTCTTGGGAAGTCATCTTGGGAGTTAAGGACTCTGAGTGTTACTGGCAATGCTAAATTCTTTACCTGTACCTCCTCTCCTAAATTATCAGTTCTGACAAGTTCCTCAATTGATTCAAATATTTTTTACAGTATTTTGTAAAGCCTGAATTTCTTAATCTGTGAGTATTTTTAATGATTTCATCAAATAAATTAATTTCTGGTTCTCATTCTGCAATGTGATTTCAAGATTTTAAATTTTTCCATTAATGGTATCTTCTCATCCTTAGAGATTATTTGGATGGCATGTAGTTTGGCTTCCTGGAGGGATGTCCTATCTGCTTGCTTAATGTAACTTTTCAACAGATTTTGTCAATTTCAACAGTATGAATTTTTTTCAGATAATCTTTCTGTACCATTTGTAATGTTCCATAAAGCACTGATATGGATTGAGTTTTGCCTGTCAAATTAAGGTAATCATTTTCAAAAGCATGAATCATTCAGCTAACATCTTATTATCAGTCTGTAAAGACTATTTCATTCCTAAAAGTTTTTCATTCTTGACTCTGTAATCAAAGCATTTCTTTAAGAATATAACATGAAGAACAAAACTAATGGCCACAAAAATATATGTACCAAGTAGGTCATATACCTCTTGCAGAAATGCATCCATAGTAGAAACAAAAAGGTTGTTAAATTCCTGGATGATCATTATGTGCAATTATCTTTGGTCTGGGTTAAAATTTTTAAATTCAATTATAACCAAATTAACTTACCTGTGATATAATTATCAGAAAATTGTTTTAGGTATAATAATCTTGATTGATCAGCAGGTGTCACACTTGTGACAGCAAGGCATGTCCTAACCTTTTGGGTCTGGGTGGCTGGGAACAAAAGATCTGTCTTGTTTACAAAATAGCACAAACCATCTGAGTCATGAATCCACATAATCCCTAGAAATGCTTAAAAAGTAGGGCTTCTAGACCCACAAAAATGGGAGCCAATTGGAGCTTCTTGGTAGCTGCATTTTTTTTTCAGATAGGCTCACTTTGTTAGCAGTGTGAAGAGGCATCACTCCTTTAAGAGAAGAATTCCTGACACAGCATTAGCAGCAAAACCTGTGCATCTTCTTTAAGGGAAGGCAACATGAATAGCTCTGACTCTTCTGGGAGTCTGCATTTTAATGGGATTTGTGAGCAGTGTGCAACTATTTGCTTAATGGCAACATAGACCCACTGCATCTCTGGAGCTGAGGCAGTGAACTTGGCTCTTAGAGCTTGTGGTGAATGTACCTCTACCATGCTGGGCTGGATGGAAGCAACAGGCAGGACCATGGAGTTGACCTTAGTCATGCCTGCTTAGCATTTAAAAAAATAAAAAGGAACTCCTGAAAAGGATTTCAAATACACAATATGAGAGATTCAAACATAAATGACCTCTAAACAAGACACAGTGTGTTTACAAAATGTACATAGGCTTGGGAGAGTGTTGAAAAAGAGAATAGACAATTTTAAAAAGACAATCATAGATTAAAGGAGTAAAAATAATTAAATACATATTAAAAAGTAATAGAGTAAAAAATAAGCCACACAAAATAGAAACTACACAAAAAGTCTAGATTATGTTTATTATTATGCTTTCTTTGATTTTTTAATTGTGAATGAGCCAAGTACAGAGAGACATTTCAATGTATGGATAGCTAACCTAAAACAATGCATATATCTTAAAGGTATCTTGACATCAAAATTTGAGTTAAATACTATGTTACTTTGGAAATGAGGTTCTGCTATTTACACAGAGGATGGGAACCTGTGGATTCTTTCCAGACTAATGTGGTTTGACAGAATAAGACTCTCCTGAAAGTTATCCTTTAAACTTTAAAAATATATCACCCAATAAGCAGCAGGAATCAGTTTGTAGAAAACTACATCCAAAATGATTGTTTATAAATGTTTGTTTTCGTTTCATATCCATATAGTAATTAATACTTTGTTTTGGTATGAATCTTGATTTATTGATACAAATTTAAGGTCAATTTATGTATGTATATTTCTACTCTTGTTTAAGGTATTATGTTTATATAGCTCATTTAAAAAAGAAATATATAATTAAAAATTACAGATTAATAGATAGTCATTTATAATAGTCAAACTTGTAGTCATCTTAGTTAGGTTTCCTAGATACATAGAGATATATTTCAGATAGATAATCTTCAAACCTTCAAAGACCTACAAAATATGGCACTTAAAATATTTTAAAACTTAGACTTTTTTTGAGAGTGAGACATGTCTGCTTCAGGCAATACCAATTACTTCAGAAAGGTTGATAAACATTGAGGAAATTCATTATGGAATTTGCCTTCACTATGACAAGGCTAGCCATTTGGACCAGAAGTTGCTCTTGCCTGGATGGCTCAATAGTATGCTATATAAACTGAGCATGCAGGCCCCACAGAAAAGTAATTGTTGAACTTTTCAAAAAATAGAATGGTTCTTTGGGGTTCCTCCTGATGGAGGAGGGTCATCTTTCTATCTGTTGATTTTGTTGGTTAATTAATAAAGAAACTGCTTGGCCCTTTAATAGCACAGAAAATTAGGTAGGCAGAGTGGACTGAACAGAACGCTGGGAGAAAGAAGCCAAGTCAGGCAGTCGCCATAATTCTCCCACTCCAGGCAGACACAGGTTAAAGAGCTTCCCTGGTAAGCCACCAGCTCGTGGTGCTACACAGAATATTAGAAATGGGTTAGGCAATAAGAGGTTAAAACTAATGGGCCAAGCAGTGTTTAAAAGAATACAGTTTCCATGTAATTATTTTGGGTAAAGCTAGCCGGGTGGCAGGAAGTGGCCCGCCGTTCCTCCTACTACATCCTCCTTCACAGAAGAAACTGCCAGACATTCTGCAGGACATACAAGAAAGCAACTGATGAACTCTTCCATTACAATGTGGAGCAGACCATCAAATTTTCTGCTTCATGGAAAAGTCTGCTGATTACTATGGGCTTGTAGGCTAAAGATGGATGTCCCAATATTACAGAAAATCTTTAGGTGACTGTCCAGGTAGCAAGGTATCTCTGTAAATTTTACAGATTTGGAAGTTGTTTACAATGTACTTACTGCTTACTGAGATAATATTATATCCTTCTGGGGTCTTGTTGGAGTTGACAAATAGATAGTTATGGTTTTCCTTGGTTATGGTGAAAGATAAATTTGACATGAAACTGTAGACTCACAAAAAAGACATTGTAACTGTAATTCTTACTTGATACCTATTTTTATATGTAATTTCACTATGTTAAAACTAAAACCTTTTTAGTTATACAGAAAATGGGACATGATGTGGGATTCTTCTCTGTATGCTATGATTATCTTTTATTACCATTGGTAAATAAAGAAACTGTTTCAGCCTATGGTTGGGCAGAATATAGCCAGACTAGAAAAGATATTGCGAAAAGGAAGCCAGAGTCAGGGAGACAGCATGTAGCTGCCAAAGGAAAAAGATGCCAGAACTTTTACTTGTAGGGCATAGCCTCATGGTAATACACAGATAAATAGAGATGGATACATTTATGATGCAAAAGGTAGCTAAGAATATACCTAGGCTATCATCTCAGCAGTGTTGTAATTAGTATAGCTTCTGTGTGATTATTCAGGTCTGGGTGGCTGGAAACAAAAGAGCAGTCTCCTACTACACTCAAGTTTTTGTGTGCCTAATACCACGAACAATTGCATGCCATGTTTTATAAGTACATGCATAATGATCTCTTAAATGTACATAATCCTAATTATAATTGACAGAAAAACAGAACAGATCCCATTTGGTTTTCAAGGTATCTTCCTTTGCTATGTGAAGCTAAGAAAACTGTTTATAGCCAATATAGAGAGTTTTGAGTAATTTTGAGGAAGTAAATTTAGGCTTCACTGATCTTACCCTCCAACACATAAGGGAATTTTAGGTACATATTAAGTTTAATGTTTTAGCAAATTCCTTGAATCGTATTTATTTAAATAGCCCAATGACATATAAATATTAAGTGTAGGAGTCAATGCCTATCGTAAAATCCTCTGCAACCGTGGAACAGTGGCAATCAAGTTTTCAAATTCTTTGAAACATAGAATGTAAAGTTTGACTCTTTTAACCTAGGTAAGGCATTTAGATTTTTGCTTTGTAATAGTGAAATAATGACAAAATGGTTAAGTATGAGTTCACTTAATTTTCCATACATTTAATATCATTGGCAAAAACAGCTCCATTAAATTAATAGCTTTTCTCCTATTTTCAAAGATCGTGTTTTCCTACAATGAACTTGTAAAAATATATTCATGCTTCTGAGTTGCTATATATTAAGGATCAACTCATTTAGTCTTCCATAGATAAATATATGCATAAACCATGTTTTATTTAAGACATTTATGTGAAGTGTGAAACATTGTTAACTAAGAATATTTTACAACCCAATTTCAAAAGGTCATCTTTCTAATTTAATTTCGTAGAATATATAAAAGTTTGACAGTGCCATTATTTAGTGAAAAAGTTGTTTCAACACACTGAACAAATTAACAAATGCTCTGATACCTTTCCCATTGAAACATTGATTTTCCCCATACAAATCACAGAGTTAGAATCTGTATAATGTCATGCAATTTCACTGCTCAGGTTTTCAAAGAGATTTTAATCCCATTGAAAGTAGTATCCTAATATATTGTATTTATGTTCAACCCCTTCTTACTCCAAACTCTTCTCTACATTTGTGTATGTCCTTCCAAGGAATTGATCACTTTGGTCACAAAACACTGAATATAATCATCTACCATCAATGATCTGAACAGCTGCTTACTGCAAAGCCGTATGTTTCTTATTACTGAACTTTGCAGTACAGAGCACAAGCACCAGGCAAGGTCATTCTGGAAATATTACTAAGTGGCAGAAAACAGTTTCCCTGTGCAAGACTGACAATGCCTGCAACCTTTGTCTCAGCAAGTCTAATTATTTCTGCTTTATTAATGACAACTTTTTCTTGATCTAACAAGATAAAAAGATTTCCATTTAAAAACTCCACATCATGAAATTACGTGCACTTTTACAAACCATTTGTTCTTGAATGACTTTTCACTTCTCTACTTCTACAATACTCTGCAACCAATACATAATCCCATTATAATCTCAACTACTAAAGCTTTATTAAGATTTAGGACAATCCTGATGGAATACATGATAGGCATTGAATTTACCTAGGCACTATCGCTGAAAAATATTAATATCCCCTCAGGCATCTTCTTTCATCCATGAAGGCCACACTGTGAATTGGACCAAATTTGTGGAACCCTGTATTCTCTGATCTCCTCTAGCCTGATGTCATTGGGCTGGTATTTCTTTGTGTGGGGAACGTACTCTCTATTTCAGCCTCTTTTATTCCCCCAGTATTACCTGCCCCATGTTAATAACAACTAACTAGTAATTATGAATGAGGTTTCTAGAAGAGAAAAGAAGTACGTGAAGTAAAAATGTTGAATAAGAATGTGAATTGGTGAGATTTCGTTTCTAAAAAGAGTATTTGTAAAGAGTGCACACAGATGCCTGCCATTTTCTCTCTATTAGAATCTGAAATGAGGCAAGTCAGAAGATGGCATAACAATCTCAAAAACTAAGTTTCATATGGAAAGGAATATTGTCCTGTCAGACTCTCAGTATAAAGACTAGTCTCAAGTCTAATTAAATATATGGCCTTGATCCTGAATACTAGTTATTGATATTTCAAAATTAGCTCAATAATTCAGTGTGTAGCCAACATTGGTAGCTTGTGATATAAAGGGAAATGAGGGGATAATAAGAACATTCATTTTATGATTTATTTGGCAGTGGAGTGATAGGGGTGTGCTCAGAAATAGTTATAGGACCTCAAACAACTTGGCATTTGATATTGAAAAGGAGAGTGTTGATACTGTCACTAATCTTAGTTCTGGAGTGGTATGCCCAATATGCATTCATTTAAAACGAAGTAGTGATTTAGGAATGTTTTATGGAGTTTAAAAAAGATAGAATTGCCTTTTTAAAAATCTGTTTTAGGAGTAGTTGCCTCAGTCATTCACAATAACACATCAAAATCATTTAGGCAGTCCACTTCCTTATATATCCTATTGTTAAATAGTTAAGTTGTGAAGAGACTGATTAGTATAGATGAAATTAAGTCAAGCAAGTGGCACATGAGTTAATTCTAGTGCTTCAGATGCTGAGACAGAGGGTCATTTTGAGTTCAAAATTAGGAATATATACCAAATCAATGTGCCAGAAAATAATAACATAATTCATATAATAAGATAAGTTGAAAATTTTGTTGGATTGAGATAAATATATAGGCAAATATCATAATCTAAATGTCATAAATAACAACAATTTCTCAAAAAATCAGTGGCTTTTTTTTAAATGTGAAAAATGTAAGAATTTTAAAAACTCTGCTATTGTGTACTCAGAGACTTTTGTTTCTCAGTTTGGAGTAACCAGAGAATTCATTAAGGAAGAATAGGAATTGCAATCTCCTTCACCATGTAGAACAGAATTTCAAGCACAAGGGACATTGATATCATGGCTTGTCTACCATTGGGTAAAGTGTTCTAAAAAATTTACGTTAGATTTTAATGTTCCTCTGTGAAGTTCAAGGAAATAAACACTGTTAAAAATATTACACACAAAATATTTACCGTGGGAAAAAAAGGTATGTCATTGAAAATTTCATAAGATTTGTTGACTATGCCAATAGTACATAAGTAATAAATAAAATACCACTGAATTTATATACTAGATATAATGGTGGTTGCTTCGATGATGCTCCAAAAGGCCAAAGCCCAAAGAAAGGTATGCTTCAGTTACTTCTGAAATTTTTCCTCTTTATTATTATCTCAAACACAAACATTGACAGTTCTTCTATTGTTTTACTCAATTCTAGGTTTGTGATAAGTGAGAAATGATAAAGAGATAAGATATGCTAATATGTGCGGAGAATTTGAATCCTAAAATTGCCACACTGACATTATTGACTTGATTGAAGAAAGTTGATATTTGCATTGAAATTTGGACTTCATATGAAAGACTCTACTATTCCCCCAAAACCAAATTCTCAAAATCACCTATGTGCTACCAAAAATGAAAATACACTATCTGAACAGTAATAGTAGTAAACAAGTGAGACTTGAATTTGTTTCACATAATATTGAAGGTGAATCATGTCTTAATGATCATTGCAACAGCAAGGATATGTGATTAGCAGTGTGATAGAGGCCTTACATGATTGTCCGTTTGGTTGAACACCTATTTTTGCAAATATAATTTTGCTTGACCATAACTATGTCTCTTGGTTTATGCAATCTCTACAACTGTTTTATGATACAAAAATTGTGTTGTTATAATAGAAAACTTCATGATTTACAAGGCTAATATTTAACAGAAATAGTTATCTATCCCTAATATAGTAGATGAAAATAAAGGTTAGTGTCCTGGATTCCTTATTTTTGGTAGTAACTTTGAACAAATTTGTTCCTCTTCCTTAGGATGTTAAAGGACTATTTATACAATATAGTTTGAGTTTGCTTTAAACTTGTATTTTGTTTATTGTAATATAATTTCTAACAAATTTGCAAAATTTATTTTAATGGTACAATATATACACTTCTATTTAAATATTACACCTTCCTTAATTATCATATTTACCCCACTAAGAGCTATTATTTAGTCAAAACGGCCATTTCTCACTGCTGTAAAAATTTTCTACATGATCAATGCAGAATAGCAGATTTCTCAAACCACATTCTATTAAATGCATTCTTCCTTCAAAATGCATATTTATGTTTTACAACTATTTTTAATTAAGTGATTAGATAATTTGCATTGCTTTTCTTGGTAACCAAAAGAATTGAATCACATAGTTCTTAATATAAATATTTTCTGTTAATGCTACATTATTTATTTAAAAAAATCATCAAATCTATCATAAACTACAAGTTACAGTGTTAGGAAATTCACTTTAGAGTTTTCTCTTTCTTTTGCCTGCTGGGGTTGGTGGAAGAAATACATCTGTTGCTAGTTTTACTCTTTTGATAGGACCGCATTCATTCGCTGGGCTGATTAAGTTGACAGAAGTTAATGGCACAGGTCTGTCCAGGCTTTGCTTTCCATTGGGCCCATTTTCTATGTACTTCCTTACTGACAAGGGAACAACATTTGGCAATGACACAGTAAATAGTAAGGCTTTAGCATTGCCAAGGGACTGTGTGAGTGCTTAATGAGCCATTTCATTTGGTTAATGTCTTACTCTTTGCTCTGTGATGTTCGGTCAGTGGGCAAATTGCAACTATAAAGTCTAAGGCTGCCACATATATCTCTGGAAATGAAGTCTGGGCTTTTGTCTTTGTCGTCTTATTTTGGATAACATTTTATCTTGCCTATTTTTAGGGAGCAATTCTATCAGGATGGAAAACACTGTCTTTTGTAATGGCTTATTTGAACATTACTACTACTAAAATACTTATGTGTTGTATCTTTCTCTTGGACCCCACTTCTAGCTGTAACTTATTCCTCTTGGAAATGATAAAAATTGTAGGTTACAAATGTCAACTCAGTGACAATAATCATGTGTATTTTGTGTCAATAATAATACTAATAATTTAGTGATATAAAAGATAAAATAAATACCTCAAAAATGAACTGATTCAAAACGGAGAGTTATATAACCCCATCCAATATCTGGCTGCAATTATATGTTTTTATGATTCATCCTTAATATGCATAAAACAACAGTCTTCAGCCCTGTGGTCTCTTATCATTCTCATCACCTATGGGGGTTATGACGTTGCTCCTGCAAAGCCATGATGGCACAATGAAAGTAAGGTACTTCAGTGTTGGACTCCTAGGGCTTATGCTATTTTATAACAATTATCACTAGTTAATTCTAAGGTATCTTTCTTCTCATTTGTTATTTTGTTACTGAGAATAGAAACCAATTTTAAATAGACAGGAAATAGACAGGAAAAATACTATTTCATTTTTTTAAAACTACTGTTTTAATGTATTAAAGCATAAAAGTCAATGATTGGATTAATGCTGTTGGAGAAATATTATAATGTAGATCATTAAAGAAAAATACAAACCAATTCATTAAAACATATGTTTTACGTGTGTGTGTGTGTGTGTGTGTGTGTGTGTGTGTGTGATACATATGTGATGTGGGATTCCCTTCTGTATGCTGTGAATATCATTGGTTAATAAAGGAATTGCTTTGGGCCTATAGCAGAGCTATAGGGGAACAGAGCTAGGTAGGAAAAACTAAACTGAATGCTAAAAGAAAGGAGGCAGGGTCAGACAGAAGTCAAGGAGCTGCCGCCAGAGACAGATATGCAGCAGCCTTGCTTGTGGGCCAAGAGCCTCATGGTAAAATATAAAACTGAATATGGATTAAATTAAAATGTAAGAGTTAACCAATAAGATGCTAGAGCTAATGGGCCTAGCAGTGATTTAAATAATACTTTTTCTATGTGATTATTTCAGTTCTGGGTGACTGAGATGAACAATCAGCCCCGTGAAACCAAAAACATATTATGTATATATAAATGTATAATTTGTGTAAAACATATGTGTCTAGCTATAGCTATATGTTTAGAATATTTTATCTTTATTATATTTGACTCTGATACACACACACACACACACACATATATATAATGCATCTAATTACTGTCATCTCTCAGCTTGTATCGTCTTCCTTCTTATTTTCCTCTTTATTGCAAGTAATTCTCTTAAAATTAATTTATTCATTTACTTTTAAAGGACATAGTGCTACTGTATTTACAGTGTAAAGTGTGATATTTTGATGTAACTATACATTGTACAATGATATGTTCAGGATATTTAGGTTATTAAGATCTCAAACATTTTCATATTTTGTACTGAAAATATCCAAAATACTTCTTATAAGTCACATGTATTGTCTTATACCTGTAATCCCAGGTCACAGAAGGACGAAATTGGTGGATTGTCATGAGCTTGAATGCAGAATGAACTGTAGAATGATGTTCTTATCAAAATAAGAATGCAAAAGCCCCTTTTCTAGTTATGTTGACACTACATTTTAAACTGGAATCACCATTTACTGTATAAGAAAACTTGAATATTTACATTTTTAAAGAATATTGTCTTCCTTCCTCTCCTTAACAATAAAAATGACTTACAAATTCTTTCAAGATATACGTGCATTTTAGTATACTGGTGATCATAATGATTAATATTTCTCTATTATTCCAATTGGTCCTTATATAATTTTTTAATCGCATTGTTTTTGCATAAAATGTAGGCAATATATGTTGAAACTGCATGAAAATTACATATGAGTTATATTTTCAGTTGAATTTCATTAGGGATTTTATTCTTCAATATTGTTATACAACTTGGATTGAGATTATATAAAAGAATTTTCAATTTCTAATTATTTTAGGTGTTATTCAAGAATCAGATATTTCATTAGCTCATTTTCTTTTTTCTGTGACAAAAGAGAGTGACAAGGAAAAACATAAAGAAACGAAGGTTTATTTTTTAGCATGCAATATATTAGTAAATATTGTCTGTTATTGTGGGAAGACCTGGCAGCAGGACAATGAAGTGGTAAGTCATATTGGGTCTGCATTCATAAAACAAAGAGTGGAGGGGGGTTGGGAACAAAGACTTCTTCCTGAGACCCATTTGTTCTAGTCAAGATCTATCTTCTACAGATTCTGCAACAACACAGAGCAGTGTTACCACCTGTGAAACAAATGTTTAGCAAAATAAGACAATGGGTGACTTTTCACATTCAAACAACAGCCAACACTAAATTTAACAAAATTATTTTACAAGTTTTTAAAAATCATTTGTGATTATAGTTTTAATTTACTTTTTCATCAATAAATGTATAAAATATTTAAATAATTCATAAATATTTGATTCTGTTAATATTGTTTCAATATTTTTAAGTAATAATCAACAGATTCTTTTCCCATTAATAATTTTTTATGTGTTTTAATGTGTAATCAGTCTTAGGTAAGGTTCCTCTACCTGCTCAGCAATCTTCTGCTTGAATTAAACTTCTTATAACTGTGGTTTTGTATTTTCTTTGTATTTTTACAATTGTTTGCTATTTTTTCCAGCACATCAGACAAACAGTAAAATTATTTTTAGTGGACAAATGTTCATACACTTATAGAAGATTTAATTCATAACTAAGTGATCCAAGGAAGTTTTTCCTTTTTAATGTATTTTATATAAATACTAAAGTTTTGGTTTTATATGCTATTTAGTAATACATTGTGTTTAACCTAAATCATATTAGTAGAAGTATTTATTCCTCCTGGAATACATGAAACCTGGACTTTAGTTGCTCAAAAAATTAATATTCTTTTTTGGGTATGTAAATGCAAAATATGTTGTAACTATTGGAAAGCACACACAGAAGTGGCCCAGGGATACACACATTTTCCACCTTTGTGCTTTATTTACTTTACCATGTAGCTTGCCCAGTTTTCCCTAAAGAGAGAATTGTCATACTTAAATGGTCAAAGAAACAACATTCAAATTTGAGTAAATTGGCAAAAATTACTTTGGCTTTGCTCATATTAAATGAAATTCAAACTATCATATGCTTACAAAATAATGAGGAAAAGAAGAAAATGGATTAAATCTAGCCTGAGAATGGTTATACAGGACAAGTTGGTTAATGAGACTGGCTATATGTCCTTTGTGCTTTTGATTAAGATGCCACCCACAGCACACTGAGAAAGATGGAAGAGTGGCTAAGGATCATCCCAAGGTAACTTCTGGTCCCCATATTCATATGCACAATGTATCTAAGAACCCACTGCATTCAACCAAACAAGAAAATAAATGCATCTTGTGAAAAAGGAAATCATAATAATGAAGAAGAAAACACTAGCCAATCTTTATTATGAAACATTTCGACCTTTCTTTCCCCCACCCCGCACGAGTGTTTATTTCCTTTATTTTAAAGAAAAAAATAGTTATTTGGGGAAACAGTTTGGAAGACTCACTTCTCATATCTATCAGGAGGACATGGATTCCAGAAAGGGGTTAACCGCTACAGAAACATGAAGAAGGGGGACCACAGACTTTGGGACATCTCTGGACAGGGTGCCTGGTAGCCTAGAAGGCCAGAGCTGCAGAATATACAACGGGTTTCTGCAATACTCGAAGGTGCCACATGAGAATGGTGTCTGTTTCAGAACCTTCAGGCTTTGCTGGCCACACTGGGGAGGAGTCTGTCCGTAGAGTCAGAAGTTGATTTCAATCTCAATGTTTAAAATGTCATAGAACCCTTTATTTTTGTGGGGTTTTGTTTATTTGTTTATTTTTTATCGTTATTTTTATATTTGCCAGTGGAGTGTGTTTTGATTAGATTCATGGGTTTTTCAATATACTTAACCTTATTTCTCTTAACTGGATCTGTTTCTTCTGTTCACCACTTTCACTGATGAATTGACCTAGCTTTTAATGAAAAATGAAATACAATTCAAATCCTCATATAAAACCTAGGAGGAAAATTCTTAAAAAGCTTGCTGTGGCTTACATTGTCATAATATCAGGGAAAGACAAAGACATCACAAGAAAACAAAACCCTGTGAAACCAATATTGCTTATAATCAGAGATGAATAAATCATCAGCATAATACTAGCAAATCAAACACAAATACGAACAAAACAACTGCACACAACTCCCAAATGAAATTTATCTCAGAAATACAATGTTGTTTCTATAATAATGACAATTAATTTAATATTACGTTTTAATAAAGAAAAGATACTGCAGTATTGTCTCAATAAATAAAGAAAGGGTATTACACAAAATTAAAAGGTTTTCATGATCAAAACAGGCAGCACACAAGAAATAAAAGAGAACACTTTCCATCTGTGACGAAACACACACACACACATGACCTGTAATAGAGGAAGACTGCAGGCATCTCTTAGGGACAGGGATAGAGTAGGGACATATATGTTTGGCATTTTCATTCACCTCTGAAGGGGACATTTGAATCAGGCCATTTAGCTGTATATTGATATTGGGCTGCAAGAACAACCAACACTTTCCCAGATGACTGTTAATGTCATAATGGAAAAGTAGCTGTAGCAAATGCCATTGCAAAGGAATTCATCATCAGGGCAGAACTCTTCCAGTATCAGTGGTGAGAAATAAAACTACGCTGGAATGAAAACATTCTTGCATTTGAGGGAGATGGCTAAAGGACATCGAATCACAGGTGAGCTGATAATTACTGTAGATGGATGGATGCTGAAAGGCAGTTAGAACACTAGGTAGATAAAAACTTGTGGGGTAAGCACACAGAGGGTTTGGAGCTTGTCTACTACTTGCGGCAGGAGGGTCTGAATATGTAGAACATAGATATTTATTTTTTCTTATTTTTTGTTTCTTTTATTTGTTTGTTTGTTTCTTTCAAGACAGTTTCTCTATGTAGCCTTGTCTATCCTGGAACTAATTATAAATTAGACTGGCCTCATACTCAAGATCCACCTCCCTTTAGGTACCTAATGGTACACACCACTATTACCTGACTTATCTAAAAAAATAATAAAAATTTATTATATAAGTTTCACTGGTCTTATACTCATTTAGTCATGGCTGACCAAAATTCATGGTACTCGTTCCGTCTGTGCCTCCAGAGTGTTAAGACTATAGATATGTACTACCATATACAGCAAAGCAACAATGATAATAACAACATAAACTTTATAAAATCCAGATACTTCTTTTTGCACTGTCTCTCTTACAATTTTCTACTCACAGGATATAATAATGACTTGTAATACAAGATACCACTGAAGATAAAGCTTCAAGAAGGAAGTATTAGCAAAATGGCAATAGTAAATTAAATAATATAATGGGGATGGAAATAGAATGCTCTGAAAAACATGACTCTTTAAAAGAGGAAAGACACAATATTCTTAAATATTTAAAAAATTGAACTACCTTCAAATAGTAGGTAGGGCAATGATATAATCACTAAAAGGAAGACTAATCCATTCAACATCTATACTTAATTCAATATTATACATTTCTTCTTTTTATAGGAAAACATTGTTAGTAGCAGGAAAGGTGTATACTGCTCAGAAATGAAAACATTTTCAAATTCATCTATATTGAAAGTAACGTAAACTAATCTTTTTCCTTTTAGTTTTTTTTTTTTTTTTTTTTTTTTTTTTTTTTTTTTTTTTTTAGGTACCAAGCCCAGTTCCCCCTCATTTCCCTTCTCCTTCCCATTCAGTTCTCAGAGGGACTAAGGTCTCTTTGGAGAGTTAAGGAACTGGAATACCAAGTTGAGGTAAGACCAAGCCCTTCCCCATGTATCAATGCTGAGTAAGTTATCCCACAATAGGCAATGGGCTCCAAAAGCCAGTTTACATACTGGGATAAGTCCTTGTCCCATTGCCTGGGATTCCCCCAACAGATCCAGCCACATGACTGTCACACACATTCAGAGAGCCTATTTCAGTCCCATGAAGTTTTCCCAGCTGTCAGTCCAGAGTCCTTTAGCTTCCACTAGCTAAGGTCAACAGTCTCTATGGTTTTTCCCATCATGATCTTCCCATCAACTACCTTGCTCATATGATCCCCCCCTTCGTCTCTTGAACAGAGCTCCAGTAACTTAGTATCGTGCTTGGCTATTGGTTGGTCACTGCATTTGTTCCCATCAGTTACTGGATGTAGGTTCTATGATGACAATTAGGGTATTCACCAATCTAATTACAGGAGAAGGTCAGTTCAGGCACCTCTCAACTATTGATGATAGGAGTCAGAGCTGGGGTCATCCTGTAGATTCCTTGGAATTTCCCTAGAACCTTCTCTTTACTGTTATCCAAATATAATGAAGAAGGAACTCTGAATAAGGTAAAGTATCAGAAACATACAACTCTGACATAACAAACAACTAAGTAGGTCTATTAGGAGCTCACAGAAACTGAAGTGCAACCATGGAGGAGCCTTCTTGGGTCAGTACTAGTTCCTCTAGATACATGCTACAGTTGTTTAGCTTGGGATTTTTTTTTTTTTTTTTTTTTTTTTTTTTTTTTTTTTTGGTTTTTCGAGACAGGGTTTCTCTCTCCTGGAACTAGCTCTTGTAGACCAGGCTGGTCTCGAACTCACAGAGATCCGCCTGCCTCTGCCTCCCGAGTGCTGGGATTAAAGGCGTGCGCCACCACCACCCGGCTAGCTTGGGATTTTATAGGACTCCCAACAGTGGGAATGGGAGGCATCTATGACTTTTTCCCTGATCTTAAGACCATTTTCCTTCTACTGGGTTGCTTTTTCCAGCCTTGATATGAAGGTTGGTGCCTAATCTTATTGTATCTTTTTATACCATGTTTAGTTGATATCACTGGGAGGCATGCTCTTTTCTGAAGGGAAACAGAAGACCAGTAGATCTGAGGAAGAAAGGAACTGGGAAAATTAGACAGAGGGTAGGCTATGGTCAGGATGTATTTCATGTGAGAAAAATTAATGAAACAAAAATATTTAATTTTATTTAAAGAGTAAATTTCTCAATAAACTTGGACATATAATTTATAAATTGAAAGATCAGATGTCAAGTCTGTATTTAAATAGAAAGTAACCTCTCTAAAATAAGGGAAATGAGACTGAACCAAGACAGCAGTATCAAAATAATCATAATTAAAGAAAAAATCCTGAAATTCTTTTGTTACCCTAGAGCAGTAATTCCCAACTTTTGGATTGTAAGCCACACAGTGCTTGTGTATCAGATATCGGGAATATCAGATATTTATATTAAGATTTATAACAACAAAGTTACAGTTAGGGAGTTGCAATCAAAATAGCTTCATAGCTGATATTGAAAGGTCACAGGATTAGGAAGTTTGAGAACCACTGTAGTAGAGTTTTGAAGCTACTTTAATCTTAAAAATGTAAACATTTATTCTATATAAGTATATAAAATGCAGTAACTTCAAATAAGTCTTTCTGAGACTGGCTTAATTTACTTAATATGGTTATCTCTCGCTGCCTAAATTTTCCAGATCATAATTTATTCTTCTATATGACTGAGAAAATTTTCATTGTGTATATATAACACATTTATATTTTCTTTATCTATTCTCCAGTTTTAGGCATATAGTTAGTTCCACAAATAAACTGTTTTGAATGGTGTTACAATAAACAATGTTTTCTAGGTATTTTCATGCTATAAGGTTTGGAATTCCTCGAGTATACTCTGCAATGATATAATTGGGTCATATTTTGATTTATTTTATGAACTTAAAATTTTTGAGCAATCTTACTATTGATTTCTTCAATCCCAGACTAGTAGACAGTTCACACCCCTATAGTCAGTATATAAATGTTCTTTGTATTAGACAATTATAAAGAATATACACTTCAAACTTGTCCTTTTTTTTGAGACAGGATTTCTCTGTGTAAAGTCCTAGCTGTCCTGGAACTAGCTCTTGTCGACCAGACTGGCCTCGAACTTGTAGAGATCTGCTTGCCTCAGCCTCCCAAGTGCTGGAAAAAGGCGTGCACCACCATATCCCTTATGTATAAGTGACTTTTAGACATAAAGCAAAGATAAACCAGTCTACAGTTCACTACTGCAGAGAACCTAGACAACAAAGAGGACCCTAAGAAAGACACACATAGACCTAAATAAGAAGAAAAAGACAAGATCTCCTGAGTAAACTGGGAGCATGGGGGTTCACAGGAGAGGGTAGAAGGTAAAAGGGGAGGGAGAGAGGGGAGTGGAGAAAAATCTATAGCACAATAAAAGCAATAAAATAAAGAAAAAATAATATCCAGTCCAAGTGAAGTGTTGATAAATGTGTACATGTGCCCATGAAGCAACTCATATAGAAATGTATAAAACAAAAGTATATAAAACAGATATGAGTTAAATCCACACAGATATTTACTCATGTTATTAGTCTATTAATTTAATCCAAAAGAATATGATAAAAATGAAACCAGAATACTTTTATCAAATTATAATGGAATATCTTATTCTATTATAAAATATACATCACCACCCACAAAAAACATTTTATTCTACTTCATTTTATTCTATTTATAATGTTTGTGAACAGTCAAAATTAATTAATAATTAAAGTAACATTGAAATAATGGCAAGGGAGATTATTACCGGTTGGCAATGTTTTCTTTTAAAAGCTGAGTCATGGGTATACGAGTGAATTTGTTTTATACTTATTTATTGATTAAATTTTTATTTTGTGATTGACATCTAGATTGATTACAAACTCAATGATAGATAAATTGAGGATATATTTGTTTACTTTGTAATGAATTATCTATCATCAACTCAGGAAAGATTAGTCTTCAACACATTATGATGACTGATGTCAAAGTGAACAGATATATTATTTTCATTTTTGTTATTCATGTTTACTTTGGTCAAATGGCTCAAATGTTGAGAAATAGAGAAAACAGAATATCAGGTCATTTATACAAAAATAACAGGTTCAAATCTAATTGACTATGATTCTAATTAATTTTAGCTTTCAACTTTACACAGTTTGGAATCATTTGAGAAGGAAGTTTATATTGAAGGATTGCCTCAATCCGATTGACATGTGGGAGTATCTGTGGATGATTATCTTAACTGTTCATTAATGTAGAAGGGCTTAGCCCACTGTTGCTTGTAGCATTTCCTAGGGAGGAGGTCCTGGCTTTATGACAGAGATGATAAAGTATGAGCCGGTGATTAACCCAGCAATACATGTTACTCTGCAATCCCCACTTTACATTCATGACTCTTTGGCAAGAGGTAATGCTGTAGGCAATATCAAGTATGCCTGTCTTGAGGGTCTTGACTTGAGTTCTTATCTTGACTTCCCTCAATGAGGAAATTAAAGTTCAAATTAAAATATTTTTTTCCCATAAGTTGCTTTTGGTTGGTATTTTATCATTGTGACAGCAATGAAGCTAGAATACAAATGGAATTCAGAGTTGTACTGGAAGCTTATGAATTATAAGTGAATTACCTGGGGAAGGGGTTAATACTAATGCCAACCATCACTGATGGAGTGAACATGGAGTCATCAAACAGGAACAACTTGTCAGATATAGAAACTGAGAACGAATATAAGCAGAATGTCTGATAATAGTACCTTTGGAACAAAAAACATGCATATAAGATGTGCCAGGAAATCAGGTTATCAAAACACCTGTGTGAGTGTAATTTGATTAATATGGTCAGCATTAATAGAAAAGGGAGCAAATTGTATACAAGAATAAAACAAATCAAAAGCATCCTTAAATAAAGGAGTACTTTTATGCAAAGGAAGCTTTCATAGAAGCTGAATTCATCTGGGTACTGACTAGAAAAACAAATATTTATACATAATTTGCTGAGAGGAAATGTGTTCACATGGATGTGGGCATGTTTACAGATTTGTGTAAAGAAATAAAATGTAATAATTAATTTCTAAGTTCTGGTCTACCACCTGTCAAAGAATTTTGGCTCCTGGCTCATGTGAGAGCACACAATCATTAAAATGAGTTAAATAGATTTGAAAATGCTTTCTTTCTGTTCGTCTTTACTTCTTCCTTAGAAAAAGACAGACAGACAGACAGACAGACACATACCCACACCTAACTGAATGTATAGTCATAAAGAGGCTTTAAAATCATTCTAATATAATAAAAAATCTGATAACCATAATGACTTAATAGAGAATGTAAGTGAAGTGCTAATATTACAATATCTGAAAAATACTCCTAATTTTCCTTCACTGCATAGTGAATTTTAGAATTCTCAATTTTATTGTTGATGTTCTACATTCAGCACAATGGTTGCACAATGTTAGAATGCTATTTCAGCCCGCAATTGCAGCTGCTTCTCCAGCAGTGGCCTGGATGCTTAGCTTGATGGAAATTCTGTACCTACATACACTAGCTCTGCTGCTGCCATGAAAAGTAGCTTTAACTATATCTTTATTATTCTGTTTATAAATAAGCTGGGGTGACAACTAGCTAACATTTCTCTATTTGCTAGCATAGCACAAATAGAGCGTCCTTCTCCTCTCACAAAACAAAGCACAAAAAAAGCCATTCCAATGTGTATCCCTCCATATTATCTCTGTTATGTCTCTCTATCTCTTCAGATGCCTCCTAATAATCTATGATTACTTTCTGTCAACTAGTTGCAAATGCAGTCTCCTAAACCAAGGTTAATTTTATTTAATTAACATAAATACAAACTCGGAGTTCACAATGTGATCAAATATTCCCACAAATTTCTGCCTTTTTGTCTAAATAAAAGGAAAAGATTTAACTCTAATACAAACTATATATAATAAGCTATATACAATAAGGACAATTATCAAGGAAAGATTATATTTACAATGTCCAGTCCATTCTTATTTGGGAAATTCAGAGAAACTACTGATATCTGTTCTATCTTGGTCTGACCAAAGTTTGGTACCTGCTTCAAATTCTTTTCTAATTTGTATTACAAATACAAAACTATCTTTAGATCTCAAAACATTTTCTTAAATAAACAGTTTAAGCTTTTATATCTCTTAAACTTATATACTTTATACCTCTTTTCTGAGTTTCTTTTCTTAATTTGGTAGCAAGGCAAATTGTAACTATCACTATCTTGCCTTCAACTCCATCAGAGACTTGAGAATGACATAATATTATGTGAGTAAACAGGAAGTGCATAGCAAATAACTTCCAAAGCTATAGAAATGACAGAAACCACTGACTGTCTGGAAAGTCACCCAAGTTTCCTCTGTAATATTGACCTATCCTACTTCAGCCTACAGGTCTAGAATATCTGAACAGACTTTTCTGTGAGGCAAGAATTTTGAAGATGTATCTTACTTTGTTTTGGCAATGCCTAGTAGTGCTTCCTTTTGTGTACTGCTCATCCAATTTCGGCAATGTATTGAGAGCAGTTGAGGCATGGGCAGTTTATTATTCGCTGGCAGCTTTGCCACAATAAAAGAAAACTCCACAGTAAAGTTCTTAGATAATCATTCTTTTGTGAAGTAAGTTGGTGCTGCCAGGAACAGATATGTCTCACTGACATGAAAAGCCTTAGGTTATTAAAACATTTTAAATGTCATATTCTGTAGGTCTCTGAAGTGTTTGAAGACCTATTTATCTAAAGTATATATCTGTTTAACTATAAAAATATACCTAACATAATTACCTAACATAATTATAACTTTGATTATTATAGATGACTACTAACCTGATTCTTAATTATATGTTAACTATATGTTTAATTTTTAAATGAGCTACAAGGAATAGAAACATATATACAGCATAGCAAAAATAACCTTAAATTTGTATCAACATATAAAAATATCTTAGGCAAGAGTAGAAACATAGAGTATGCTATAGAAAAATAGCCTAAAATTTGTATCAATATATAAAAATCCATACCAATGTAAAATAAACTATTTGAGATTGCTTTATTAGTTTGAGAGTAAATTAAATAATCTATAAAAAAGGCTTAAACTTATATCAATTACAAAAATTTACACCACTGTAAAATATTTGAGATTGCTAGCTGATTTTTAGTTTAAAATTAGATTCCATAATCCACACTTTTATCCTATAATTTCCATATCCCTTTGTTTTCCTCAGAAGGAGATCCTTGAATCTAACCTCCCTTCTTTAATTTCCTGAATTATCATGAAAAGTGGAAATTTTCAACCAAGCAATCTAAATGATTACAAACATTTATAACCCACTACACAACAAAAACCACCCACCCCACTTCTTGGGAAGAGGGGCATCATATACTTAAAATTACTTCCTGCTCTCTGGGAGCAATGCCGTCTTTAAAGGTCATGAGAAAGCTGAGATAATGTTTAAGTCCTGGGAAAAGTATCTATAATATTGGTTGTGTAGTCTGTGTGTATTAGGAAAGGAAGTCAAGCAAGAATAGTCTATGAGGGTGTAACATCTCAGCTAACCTCCTTGAAACTGTCCTGAAGAGTTTGTAGTTCAAACCTCATCTTTGGGTGTTGTTCATGAGCTTAACGACATTACCACAAACCAGGAAGAATCATCATTGTGGGGCACCATGATCTTTTGGGAGACTACAATATAGTAATATTTTGATTATATAAAATAAATAATAAAATACAAATAAAATAAAATAAAAATAAAGCGTGCCTGAATATCAGAGAGCAAAGCTAGCCACACTAGTCAGCCATACAACCCAGGCAGTGGTGGCACACACCTTTAATCCCAGCAGCCACACTAGTTAGTCATAGAGGCCAGGCAGTGGGTGGTGTACACTTTTAACACCAGTACTAGAGAGGGATATAAGGTGGGATAAGACAGGAACTTGCTCTCTTTACAGTCTGTAGATTTTTTTAAATGCAAAAGCTTTCTAGTGATTACTTCTCTGATCTTTCAACTTGAAGCCCAATATCTGTTTCTGGATTTTTATTATTCGTGCTAAGCTTCAAAGTTCACTGTTAGGAATTATCAAGGCTCCCTACAGAAAACTTAAACATTTAAGGAGCTTAAAGTACTACAGTCTATAAAGTATATTCAGGATACACAAGTTTAATTACTAGTTACCTGTTTCAGACTGAAGACCAAAATATTGCATCAGGAAGTAAAATGAAATCTTTTTCTAGAATTAGTTAGTACTCTACATAACCATTAATATCACAATAAAAATTTATACACATATATTACAAATTTAAAAAATAATAATATTTATATTTAAACAAAAATTTTAAGGAGCCAAAATAAAACTAAAGAATTATGAGATTAGAGGCAATGATTTTTTTTGTCCCATACCAGGCAGATCTTCTGACATGAGACAAAGATTTTGTATTTTCCAATAACAAGCATGCTTAGGTTTGGAGAACAAGAGTGTCATGATCCACCTTCAAAGCTAACTTTGATTTCTAATTGAATTGGAACCACAAAGAGAACTTTTCCCTTTTATGTTTGTGAAAAGCAGCAGAAACAAACAGTTGGGAAGATTTATGAAATTTTATCCTGTTGGAAATTTGCTATACCATTAGGCAGAATTTAATGTTTTTCTAGGAACATTTTTCTCTAGATGATTCATCCTTCCTCAGATGTCTCTTTTGTCCAGTGGTCTACAGATTCAATAGTTAGATGTTTTTATCCCCTTGGAAAGACAAAAATAAAATTGTTCTCCAGATCTAACCATGGGGAGTTTCTTTTATGTCAAGTTATATATTTGCTAAGACAAAATATTTTGGGCAGAAGAAAAATATTATCTTTTAATAAAAAATACTTTTTTCTTACCTGATCAAATGAAAGGCATTTATTATTCTTAGATATTAGTTTGGATGAATGACCAAGCTGTTGACGAACACCTCTCCTAAACGGAGTTCTTTCCAATGCAAATCTAATATTCAAACAATCTTGGTGGTATCTATAGCATTTCTTTTTCCATGGACACAAAAGCAAATTCTCTTATATAACACATATACTGGCTTTCATTCTTATGTCCAAACATCTTCAAAATATATATATTGATATAATCCAGCTGCTCCTTCTATTATCAACGTCTCTCCATAGCCATTGTTTTTTTATTAGCATTTAAAAATTTAAATCAATAAATCACAGTGTAATCTTATCTGGGGGTCTTTAATACAGCTTTCTGTTTATTAAACTTATCTTTTAAAGTATGGCTACATATTTTTATAACTGGGGGTTCATGTCCTATAGGATTATGTGGTATACCTCTATGCTTTTTGATGTAAAATGCAAAATATGTTTCATTTTACTGAGACATATTTGGAGCACTGTCAGTCTTAATTTGTACAGGTATCTCCATAATGGGCAGGACTTATAATAAATGTATAGTTACAGAATCAGACTTTTCAGAATATAAAGCAGTATCCTATTGAAATTCTGAATATGTATCTATGATAATGGTGGGCATATTCTAATTTTCCAGACTCTGCAAAAAAAAAAAATAAATAACCCACCACACATTCATTTGGCAAATTTCATTTCTTTGAGAACCATTTGGGTTACTTTGTGCAGCTAATGGAATTTGATTACAAAAGAAAAAGAGGGCATTTCCTTATACTTTGACTTTTAGTCAAGTGATAGAAAAATATTTCTTCAAACCTTTGGTGTTAACATTGTGTTTCTTATGAAATTCTAATACTTCTACCATATTTCCTACCAATAACTGTTTTCTTTATTAAATTGTGCTAGAGGGCCTGGTACACCTGTATAGGATCTGATATGTGCTATATACAAAGAATGATTTCTATTTATAATTGGTTGTGATAAATGAATTAATAACCAAGTTAATTCTGACTCATCTGGAAAAAGTTTAGTAGTTTAAATATGTAAAATAACTCTTTCTGCATGTTAAGAGTCAGTAACTATATTAAGAGGCTCTAGAAAGTCTAATAATACATTTAGAATAGCGTATAATTCTGATGTCTGAACTGAATAAAAGGGACTTTGAGCCACTTAAGTTTCATGACTTATATATAAACTATCTTTCCTAATTTATTTACTCAATATAGAATGTCAGGGCTCCAGAAATGGTGTTCCCTTTATTGTATGAGGGACTATCCAATTACTTCTTTTTATAAACTGAAGTCTCTTGCTTTTGGGAATTTGTTGCTATTCTCTTCCAAGAAATTACTGCAGGTTTCTTTACCAACATTCATTTTCTGCTCATAATAAACCAACATCAGCACCAAGATTTTTTCCAGGTCTGTTTCTACTAATTGATGAAGTCTAAATTTTTCTCAAAATCAATTCAGAAACCTTTTCTACATAGGTCTTTAATTTCTTACTCAGTTTGTGTGCTAAAATCATCCACTCTAAGCGATTATCTTCTCTCTGTATAAGAATTCCTGTAGGAGAATGATTAGAAGGTAAAATAACCAGAATACAATTAAGCTTTGGATCAAAGCAATCTACAAGGGCATCCTGTAATTTCTTTTATAACAAAACCAATTCTCCTCAGCTTCAGCTCAGAGCTTTATTGAACTATTTAAGTATGTATTATCTTGTGAGATTTATTTATTAGTTTTTAAATTATTAGTCCAATTGTAGGCCACAGTCAGTTAATATTTCAGCTATTTTTGAAAATCATTAAGAATTTGTACTTAATCATCTTGATTTGTAACTTTTGTGGCTGAATTTTCTGTAAACCCATCTTATACCCTAAATAAAGGAAAGCATATACTATTTTTATGTTTTTTTCAGGAACAATTTGTAATCTCCAACAAGGCAAAATACTCTTTACTTCATCAAATGTTTTTTCTAAAGCATCTGTGTCTGAATCAGCCAATAAGATATCATCATTCATATAATGATAAATTATAGATTGAGGAAACTGTTTATGAATTAGTTGCAATGGTTGTTATCAAATTATTGATTAAAGGTGGGGATATTTAACATTCTTTGTGAAAGAATCTTTCAATGATACCTTTTAACAGGTTGGAAATTATGAAAAATAGGTACTATGAATGTAAATTTTTTGTCTTGTTCTTGTGGAGGTATAATAAAAATAATAATAAATAAATAAATCGCTATAATAGAACATATCTTAGGTAGTAAAGAAGACAAAGAAATTCCAGGCTGTCCATATTCCGCTGGCTGAATAACATTACTTATGGCTCTTAAATCAGTTAATATTCTCCATTTTCCAGATTTCTTTTTAATAACAAATATAGGAGAATTCCAAGGATTGGCCAATTCTTCAATATCATTGAAAAATGATCAGTTGATCATTTAGCTGCTCGTAAACAAGTATTTTAGTGCTTGTAATTTTTTTGCATGTCAAAGGCCATTATGCTATGCACACAGTTTGTCAGCTAACCATTTTAAAGGTAATGCTGTTGGTACCTTTAAAAAATCAGCAGCTGTTATTCCTACTTATGTACAACTTGAACAGTACGTGACATTTTTAATTTAATATATTAATTTTAAAACCTTTTAATATTTTTCTCAGAAGCATACCTTAGTTTAAAATATGTTTCTGAGATTTGAGGGATGTTAATCTGTATTATCCATTGCTGCAATAAATCACATACTCATAAGTTTATTGCTATGTTAGTAACATGTGCTTTTAATTTTCCTATCTGGCCTTCTATACAACAACCCATTTCATACTTCGTTTTATCTAAGATAAAGTTCCAAACCCTGGAAGCTGAACAAGTACCTTCTAAAGAGGCCAATCTTGAGGCCAAGATTTTGCTGAAATTATTGTTACATCTGCACTTTTGTCTACTAGACCCTGGATTTCAATGTCATTTATTTGTATTTTCGTTTTGGTCTTTGATCATTTATAGAAGTTTGGCAAATAGTTCTTTTATGGTCTCTCCTGAAAATTTTGTTTTATCTACTGAAGCTATTTTTTCAACCAGTATGGTTTTTAACAATAGGTATTAAGTCTTTCAACTGCTCTCTGTAGGGGTTTCCCAAATTCTAACAGGGAAATACTGAAACCATATTTGACTTTGGAGCATGCCTGCAGGATACCACTCAGGGCAATTTGTGATGGCAAAGGTTTACCTTGCCTGTCCCCTGTTCAGCTGCATTCATTAGCTTAATGCTGGATTTTGCTACACCTTCTGCCTACTCCAGAAGTCTGCAACCTTTTGTTTCTTTTGTTTGGATTTCCCCTACCCGCCCCCCGCCCCAAATAAAGTTGTATCTTGGAATACCTTGCCTATAATCCCTATTCAAATGACCTAGATTACCTCAATTAAAATATTTGATCTCTTGATTTTTCTTGAAATTTTAGAAATCACTTCTATTCAAGTGTTATCTTAAGTGTGAGATCCAATATTATCTGTTTTTAAGATTCATTCAACTACCATTATGGGTACTGATCTTGCCTTTACAGGCCTAATCTTTTGCATTTTGAATGAGCATTTCCAAAAGCCAAAGATTTATTTAATATTTGTCTAACATCTGGATCTGATACCATTTTATTTATAGTTAAAGTCAATTTTTGTACAAAAAAAATCAGTGACGTCTTCTTTTGGGCCTTGTAAACTTTTAGTAAATGACTCTGACCTCTTTTCTGATTCTTCAACCTGTCTCAAGCATTTAAAGTTGCTATACTACATAAAATCAAGATGTGATCATCTAACATAGACTGTCTTTCCAGATCATCATACTGACCCTCATTGAGAAGCTGGTCTTGGTAAATTTCATGACCTCTATTCCTATATCACTACTTGTTGACCCTAGCTTCTTCTCTCTACCATGTTCTCTCTTGTAACTGAGGACCAGCTTCCAATATTGCTGTAACTAAATATATCTCATCTTATGGAATAATTATGTTCCCAGTTGTCCATGAATTTCACATCAGCTTCACAAAGGGTGGACGTATACAATAAAAAAAACCAACTATTTCCTTAAGTCTCTTCAAATCTAACATTTCTAGAGAATTTTAATCTACTTTTGTATAGCCTTAGGTGTATCTATAATCTAATGGTCATTCTTATATGGTAACTGGATTAATTAAACTTGGTGTTTCAATAACCTTTGACTGCTCCTCTTCTTCTGCAGGAGGACCTTCTGCTCCTTCAGCCAATAGCTGCTGTAATACCAGCCCACTTAGTTCCGGCTCCTGCTTCAGCGACTAGGCTCCTTTCCTGACGGTTTGTGTTTTATGAGTTTAACCACCCAAAATAAATACCCCTTTAAATCCTAACTGGTGTGGGATTGTTTTGCGCATTACTCTTCAGTTTAATAATGCAATGATATGTTGTAGGAGGCAGCTTGTTTGTTCCTGGCTGCTCAGGCCCAAAATAACCACACAGAAACTATATTATTTGCATATTTTTTTGCCAATAGCTTAAGGGTATTTCTGGCTAACACATCTCCATTAATCTGTGTATTGCCACAAGACTGTGGCTTACTGGGTAAATTTCCGGCATCTGTCTCTAGTGGAACTGCATGGCTTCTTTCTGACTTTGCCTTCTTTCTCCCAGCATCCAGTTAATTTCCCCACCTAGCTAAGTTCTGCCTTGCTATGGCCCAAAGCAGTTTCTTTATTCATTAACCAATAAAAACAGCACATAGACAGAATAACCTCCCACACCAATGGTATGATAGGTTCTTTTCTAAATTTCTGTCTGTGTCTGAGTTTTTCCCTTATTTTTATTACTAGGTCTTTCTAAAACTTGCATGTTATCAATACAATATCCTTCTAAGGATTATATCTCATCAGTAAAAATTTTCTTTTTCATTAGTATGTCTTTCTATGGTTTGTATGTTATCAGTCAAATGATTATATTTGGTACAGTCACCAAACCATTTTTAAAGGATAAAATATTAATTATAAAACTGATAATAATTATAATTGACATTATATCTATCCCATCTAAGTCATTTATTTCCTTATCTAAATTTTCCAATTTCAAACCATCCATAGTAGCACTATACAAGGTTCTAATGCCTTGTATTGCGATGTTCCTCATTTATAATGTGGGAGATATTTTTCTTTTTAATATTTTTTATCTCTGTACTGGAGAACTTCTCAGATATCCAACCAAATATGCTGACTTCTCTGTTTGTCACCTGTGTCACTGATCAACTCGAGCATCTCCCATAATTTCTAAGTATAAGCCTGCTTACAGAGTCCCTACAAGTGGCAGAAAACTGCTACAAGTGCTCGCACAGAAAAGCCCAACAGCAACTTAGAGAGAGGCAGCTGGTGTGCCATCTCTGCTCATGTCATTGTGCCATGTGTTGAAGCATAAAATATTGTCTTAACATTTGCACAATGGCTGCACCTTAATCTAATGCTACTTCAGCCAGCAATTGCAACTCTGCAGTTACTAGCCTGCTTCTCTGGCTGCTCAGGCCTCATCCTGGTAGGAATTCTGTCCTTGAAGTCACTGGCTCTATTGCTGCCACTAAAAGTAGCTTTAACTAAGTCTCTGTCATTGAATTTATAAAAAAAGACTCATGATTAAAAGGCTGTGGTGAAAAACATGCTAACTAAGAGAGGATGGGTTACAACTAGCTAAACTTCTTTCCTTGCTGGCATTCTACTCCCGGAAAATAAAAGAAGCCATGCCACTACAAATATCTCTTCACTACTTCTGGGGTGTCTCTATCTCTTTCAGAAACTCTCTAGTGCTCAATGATTACTTTCTGTCAACTAGTTGCTAATTCAGCCTCTCTACCCAAACTTAATTTTATTAAATTAATACAAATGCAAACTCAAAATATATAGTGGGATTGATGTCCACAAGCAGTTAGCTTTTCTACCACTAAAAAATAGAAAATAAACAATCAGACAAAACTCAGAATGTAAAACTAATTTCCAATGGGATATGTGAGAAAATTCATACAATCCTATGTTACTTTTTACTAAAACTCGGTGTACAAAACAATGCGCACAGTTTATAAATGAAAATATATTCAGCAGAAGACAAGTATATAGGAAATTACATTTAGTGCCCATATAACAATGACATTATGACACAGAAAACAACTGCAGCATCCTAAGCCTTCATTCTGGGGGTACACAAGCTATCTAAAGCCAATGAGTTTTTCTCAGCGAATATCTGAAATATTCATAGATCTTACAGTAGAATAAATTTATTGCTGCTATAAGGTATATAAAATGTTGATAAACTGCTTTCCTGACCTTGGAGAACTTTGTTGGCATATTAAGAGACTTTGATACATAGCAGAATGCAGACACACCAGGTGATTTGTTGGATGCACAACACTGGGTCTGTGCTATTAGGTACTTAGGAAACAAGGGGCATCTTCCGAGGAGGTAGAACATTGGAATGAGTCATATTCCTGCTAGCCATGCAGCAAGCAAAAACTCTGGGGATTGGAATGTTAAGCAACTCCATTTAAACACTGTGCAAACCCTATTTTATGACATGTATTGTTCCCTGCAGTCTGTCTCTGAGTTTCTTCTGTCTCTTTTCTTTCCCCACTGGTAACAAAGCATTTGACCCTTGATACATTGTTTACAAAGCACTGTTTCAGGTAGCACATTGGGGCTCTAATAAGTGACAGCAGTAGCGTGAAGAGACTACATTGTGAACCTAGCAGAAAGTTCATCACATCAGCTCAAGCTCTTAAGTTCTATAGAAATGTCCTTGGAACAAAAAGACATCAATGACAAACTGAGGGATGGAAAATGGAGTGCTAAAATGAAATCACATTTGAAATAGAAATTTCTAGAATTCATTGTTAGCTTATAACCCCTAAAGCCTCTTTCTCAAATCCAAAACATCACTATGAGATTTATAAAAATGGTTTTTGAATTGTATTGATTTTTGTCCAATATTTAAAACATAATTTTCATTTGTTTTGTTCATTGGGTGAGTTCAAGATTAAAAAGTAAACTGACAACAAAAACTCAATTTAATTTGCAAGTGTTAAGTCACCAGGTTCTATTTTGTCATACAATTTAGTAGATATTTTATTTTCTTCAATTAAAGTCTATCTTCTCTTACTGAGAAATAGTAGGACGACAGTTCAAAAACCATTTACAATTTTTTATAAATAATTTGATCACGAATATATCTGTGAGAAAGGAAGTATTTTTTTCTTCTGAATTCTGTAAAACTAGATCATGCGTATCTAATTCTTAGACTAGAATTAGTAAAATAACAATAAATTAAGTTTCTTTTCTTGCTTTCAAGTTAGCCAGTCATTCCTTTCACTTGCACATTTTCTTCAAGGAATATATTACACGTACTTACCATTTTGAATGATCTTACTCATCTATGAATTCCATAAAATAATTCTCCATGTATAACGTCTTTCCTGGTGAATCCTTACATGTAGAAGTATAGAATTTCTAAGCTGTGTCTCCAACTGGGGTATAGTCATTTCTTCCTTAACACTTTGATCCTATTAATTGTTCAGTAAAATAAAAGGTATATGACCTGTAAGACAAGCTAGGAGACAACACCTTTACCAAAATGTGTTTTTTGATGCCTTATTTATTTGCTATCAACTTGAATCTCTTATTAATGTAAGACTTTCATACAGGATAGAGTTTAGAATATGGATTGCATAGGATTTAACTAATTTAAAGAAAATAATGCTTCATTCTACTTCATGTAGAAATAATTTATGATTTCATTTGTTCTCTGCTGCATTACTTATTCTTTATTGATTGTACATATACATATGGCAACAGTCTGAAAGGTTGTTACATTAATATATGATGTCCGTCAGTAATGGCAGACAGAATTTAGTTCTTATGTAGTTCCACTGCTCAGAAGGAACATGTTGTGAAGGGTTCTGTGTCTGTGCTCATTTGGCCTTTTCCTTCTTTTGATATTATCATGACCTAGGCTCTATTTACTAACTTTTAGACGAAACAATTTAATTATAGCACTTATTTTCTTAACATACCAGATTTTTTTATTTGCCTTTTCAAATCAACCTGCCATTCTCTATCTAGCTACTCCAGGAGTTAATTAATATGGATTACATCAATGACTTCCTGTCTTTTCTTTTTTTCATTTTTTACTTAATATTTTTCTTTTTCTTTTATCTTTTCTTTTTTTTGCTTTTTTTTTTATTTCAAGACAGGGTTGCCTTGAGTAATAGCCCTGGATGTCCTAAAACTTGTACTTGTAGATCAGGCTGTCCTCAAACTCAAATATCTGCCTGCCTTTGCCTCCTGAGTGCTGGGATTAAAGGCTTGTGCCACCATCGCTCAACCTTTTTTTTTTTTTTTTTTT
This sequence comes from Chionomys nivalis, assembly GCF_950005125.1. NCBI lineage: Eukaryota > Metazoa > Chordata > Mammalia > Rodentia > Cricetidae > Chionomys > Chionomys nivalis. The sequence goes on along the minus strand of NC_080086.1, from coordinate 191,701,710 downwards.
TTTTTTTGGTTTTTCGAGACAGGGTTTCTCTGTGGCTTTTGAGCCTGTCCTGGAACTAGCTCTGTAGACCAGTCTGGTCTCGAACTCACAGAGATCCGCCTGCCTCTGCCTCCCGAATACTGGGATTAAAGGCGTGGGCCACCATCGCCGGGCTCAACTTTTTTTTTTTTTAATGTATCAACCAGAGTCTCCCTCCATCCCCTTTTGCCACCTCCTTCCTCCCCCATCCCACCTCTATCCACTTGTTAAAGGGGCAAAGTCTCCCTTGTGGCATCAACAAAGTCTGGCATACCAAGTTTGGCAGAATAAGTTCCCTCCCCACCGCTATATCAAGGCTGAGCAACATATCCCACCACAGGGAATGGACTCCAAAAAGCCAATTTATGCACCTGGGAAAAATCCTGGTCCCATTGCCAGGGACCACACAAAAAAATCAAGCCACAGGATAGTCACCCAAAATCAGAAGGCCTGGTTCAACATCATGCAGGATTTCAAGCTGTCAGTCTAGGGTTCATGAGCTCCTACTAGCTTGGATCAGCTGTCTCTGTGGTTTTCCCCACCATGATCTAGACCCCCTTACTCATATGATCCCTCCTCCTTCTTTTCAACAAAACCCAAGAACTTAGTCCATTACTTGGTTATGTATCATTGCATATGTTTCCCACAGTTACTGGATGAAGGTTCTATGATGAAATTTAGAGAATTCACTAATCTGATTACAGGGAAAGACCAGTTCAGGCACCCTTTCCACTATTGCTATGAGTCTTAGCTGGGGTTATCCTTGTGGATTCCTAGGCAATTTCCTTTTCACTAGGTTTCTCCCTACTCCCATAATGATCCCCTCTATCAAGATAGCTCTACTTTAAGGTTGAGCTGTGCTAATACCATATACTAATAATACATTGGTCATTTTCAGCAAAAACATGAAGATTTGCAGAAATGTCTTACAAAAGATGAAAGTATCTATAAGTCAGTTCTCTCGATATAACTTTATTTTCAGTAGCCAGTACTTTGATGTTTTTTTAGCCCAGTCACATTTTCTCACTATTATGACCACCGTAAAGGAAAGATGATATTTTCAAAATTTTTTCATCAATATCTGTTTTTTAAAATGTCTGTTTTAAAACCCAGAAATAATATTCTTTATAATTATACTTTTATTACATTTGTTGTTTGACAATTTCATGCATGTAATCACTGTATGAAGATCCCAGGTACCCCACCTTCCTTCAGCTTCCCACAACCTCTGTCTAATGTCCTACATAGACCCACACATTTTCTGAAAAATCTTTCTTACAGTCAAGTCTACTTTTTGTGACTCACCGTGTTTAACTTGAACAGCTGGGATAAGTATAGGTTTGGATCTATCTGTTGACAGACGGTGAGCTTGGCTGTGCTAACCTCTTCAGGCAGTTGTTTTACATGTTCTGTTGATTCTCTGCTGAGTCTCAGAAGATAGGAATAATAGATAATCTGAATATATACTTTCTTTGCTTGCTTTGACTACTGTTTCTACAGAAAAAGCTTTAGTTGATATAGTAATGTTGAAAGAAAGGATAAAAATGCGTTTTGTGAGTGAAATTAGTTATACTATCAATATTTCTAAATCCAAGAAAAGAATTCTGGTTATAATTTTATACCATTATATCAAATCCTTGGCACTGTAGTATTAATTATAATATTTACTGGGAAAATTTGATATGTTCAGGAGTCCATCTGACACTGTCCTGGCTAAAGTAACTTTTTAGGTACACAATGAAGCTGTTAATACATTTTCATACATTTGTTGTGAGGAGTGGCAGGCTGCGTTCCCGCCCAGCTCCCGCATGGCTAGCCTTATACCTGAAATAACAACACACAAATTATATTCTTTTAAACACTGCTTGGCCCATTAGCTCTAGCCTCTTACAGGCTAACTCTCACATCTTGATTAACCCATTTCTATTAATGAGTGTAGCACCAAGAGGTGGTGGCTTACCGGGAAGAATCTTAACCTGCGTTCATCTTGGAGAGGAGATCTATACTGTCTGTCTCACTGCCTTCTTCCTCCCAGCATTCTGTTCTGTCTTCTCTGCCTACCTATGTTCTGACCTATCAGGCCAAACAGTTTTCTTTATTAATTAACCAATGAAAGAAACAGATAGAATGAAGACCCACCTACATCATACATTTTACAACTTATCTTCATTGTGACATGCTTTCATTTAAATATTTTTCATCTTGAAAGATTTTACCTCTTTGTTTTCTTTTACAAAACAGTATGTAAACTACTACACATCAAAGGCTTGAGAAGAATGTAACAATTTGGCTACTTGATCTAGACAACTCAGGGAGCCTGTTTGTGCATGCATAAACTATAAAGGTAACTTTAGAGTTCCTGTCAAGACACTGGAGAAACGGAAGATAACTTACTCTTCTAATAGTAAATGTATAAATGAAAGTTTCCTTCTGAATTTTTAAAGCAATGCTGTGGAATACTATCATAATCACCTGATTTTCTTCTGTTTCTATAATGCTTTGTTTTATTTAATTTGGAGCACAAAAGGCTGGAGATTCTGCTACTGTTTTGTGATCATCCTATTAGGTAAGCATGTATAGAATGTGTATCTGGTATTATTAAAACAGTTATCCTTGGATAAATATGAACTCATCATTAGAGATAATCAGACTGGTTTTTTCTTTTTATTTTTTTTTAAGTTTCAAGTGACTTATTTATTAAATATGTAAATTAAATTACATATAAAACATTTGTTCTTTCCTATAGAACAGTAATACAATGAAGACCCTTTTTGTTCCTCTAATTTTTTCTCTGTGGAAAGGGGACAGATGACATATATTTGCTGGCTCACTGGAGGGCTTAGCTGTCATTTGCTTGACTGTAACTGTCACCATATTGGTGAGACAATGTGAGATACATAGACACTTATTGTTGGGGGAGTCTGATTACATATTCAAACAATGACTTTTGGGTGCTTTGGTGGAGTGAAGGTCTGCATTAGGATGTGGAACCCTGGCTCTTTTCTCTGCTCTCATCTTCCTCTAGTGCAGCCACAGAAACAGAAACAAATGCTTCTGCTGTGATCTGTGACTTTGAACTTGCTTTTACTAAAAATGAGAGCTAGTCTAAGGCACTGGGGCATCTGACTCACCAGGAGACCAGACTGGAGAACTGAGGATCTGCTTTCCCTAGGGACTCCAAGATGCTGGAGTGCAGGAAATTCTCTAGCTGAAGGGAGAGCCTGCTCTAATGTCTACTGGGTCTTCCATGCTTCCTACCTATAAGGTTGTTTATACCTCTGGTGCTGACACTTTCCAGATAGGTTTTTTTCTTATCACTACCATCACCACAAGAATAATTTAACAGAAATAGGTGCACAACTAATAATGAAATCTTGGGGAAATTTTCAATGGGAATGTGACCAAATAAACTTTTCTTTAATGGTAGTCTTTAGGAAACATTTAAGAACCCCATGTGTTCTGATCTATTGTAATGACCATTTAAATAAAGGAGTTCCTGTAGTAGTAACAAATCCTAAATTTGAAGCCAGCTAACTGGAAGCTCAGTTATAAGCCATGGTTAACCCAAGTCATTCGCTTTTGTTTGTATCCTTGAAAACTCATACTGCGGTCTCATTTTCAAGTTATTTGCTTTTAGGATAGCACCTGGGTTATCTGTCATCAGGATGGGCAGTCAGTGTTTCAGGGGCTGAGTTGCTCTGGCCTTGCTGCAGGGCTGCAGTTCACCAACTGGGTCTCTGTGAAAGATATATGAGTGCGCCGACCGTTGCCCAGTGTTCAGTCTAGGCGGTTAACAGAAGAAATCAATGAGGCACAACTGTGTAAAATAGGGGTCAAATATGTGCAGCTGTGGCTCCACATATATCAGACAGAACTGCTTGATTTTCCTCTGAACAGCATTCATTATCAAAATGGGCTTCAGAAGCTTTTTATTAAAAACAAATTGATGTTAATTAATTCAAATTGCAGTGACCATTAGTCAGCTATCTCATTGTAGGGAACTGGATCAAATCAAGTCTGTACTCCGCTCCCATGGCTTCTTATCATGAAATACAATTTTAAAATTAGACCTCGTGTTTTATGTCAATACAAGCTTTAGTTATGTGCATTCTTCTTGATTTTCAGCTGATTGAGTGTTTGACTTTTTTAAGAACTCATACTATCTTATTTTCCCAAGTATTTACTGATGAAGTTATGTGATTTCTATTTACTCATGTATCATAGATGATGGATTGAAAAATCAGGTATTTTAATTTTAATATTTTGAGTAAAATAGAAATGCATTTTAAAGGAATAAAATCTTTTCACCATTTTAAAAGAGAAACACATCCTAAATACACAAATTATAGCAAGTCAGCTCACTCCATGTTTTAACTATTCACATCCTATACCTCTCTGCCTGTATATCATTCTTTATTCACACCTTATCTCTTTCCAACATACACACACATTCATAAACAAAAGGAAGAATAAATCCTTTCATAGATCCTTCATTCTTTTTCATTTTCCTATAATTAGTCTGAATAAGAACCAACTGAATTGCCCTTATTCTCATTGTCTTGGCCATTTGTCTTTCTGTGTGGCTGAAAATTAGGTGCAGGCAGATATGAATTATTTTTGGTTCTTTTTCTTCACCTTTCTTTATACTGTTGAACTGTTGGAAGTCAGAACTGGAAAGCAAAATTTCTATAAGCAGTATGTGAGAGAAATGAATGGTACATGTGACTATGTGGGGAAGGGAAGGTGCAGATAAAAAGTTTCCAGCACCTTCCAAAAGACAAAGGGGTTATGAAAACAGGAAAGCATAAGTAGATAAGGTTTTATGAGAAAAATAAATGATGTATAACTTGTAGGTGATCCTGTTTTTAGGAATCTCTCCAGCTGTGCACAATAATGTCAAACTTGAAAAATGCAAAGAGTACTTTACTCCACATTGTTGATATTCATAATTTCCCAAAGGAAAGAAAAGAGTACAAAAATTCCTGGATAGCAGATAAAGATTTGTAAAGACATGGGAAATAAGAAAATTATGGAAGGCAACAAGCAGATGTTTCTTACCTGTTTCATGAATTTCAGTGACTACAGTTAAGGGTAACCATGACTCTTGAAGACTGAATATAGACCCTTCTTATAGGTCCATTTCAAAATTCTTAGACAACCAAAGAATTGCATATATTTTAAATATACTTATCATTAAATGGCAAATGAAGAACCAGGTTAAAAAGAAGAAAGAAACATAAAAGTCATAATTACAAATATAATTGTATAATTATGTGATGAATTTTGGTAAAAATTTCAAAGTAGAAATTAATTTGTATGGGAAAAAGAGTAAAGGTTTTTATGCCTTCCTTTTTTATTGACAACAGACTAAAAATTATATGCTAATTATGATTTCTGGTCCCTCTATTGCTCCCAGTTTTTCCCCATCTCTCCTCTCATCCAGGCCATTCTCTTTTTGTTTTCATTATAAAAGAAACTGACTATGACATGTTGATAATAAAATGAAATATAATAAGATAAAACAAGCATGAACACATTAGGCTAGGCATTGAGGTACATGGAGACAGAGGCATATGTATCTCTGTGTGTTAAAGGCTAATGTGGTCCACACTGAGAGAGTTCCAGATCATCCAGGGTTACACAGTGAAACCCTGTCTCAAAACAAGTAAGTCAACAAACAAAACAAAACAAAACCCCAGAATAAGAATGAATACAAACTTGCATTTCCCTGATAGCTAAGGAAGTTGAGCATGACCTTAAGTGTTTTTTGGCCATTTGAACTTCTTCTGTTGAGAATTCTCTGTTCAGTTCAGTGCCCCATTTTATAATTGGGTTGATTAGTCTTTTACAGTCTAATTTCTTGAGTTCTTTATATATTTTGGAGATCAGACCTTTGTCAGTTGCAGGGTTGGTGAAGATCTTCTCCCAGTCAGTGGGTTCCCTTTTTGTCTTAGTGACAGTGTCCTTTGCTTTACAGAAGCTTCTCAGTCTCAGGAGGTCCCATTTATTCAATGATGCCCTTAATGTCTGTGCTGCTGGGGTTATACGTAGGAAGCGGTCTCCTGTGCCCATGTGTTGTAGAGTACTTCCCACTTTCTCTTCTATCAGGTTCAGTGTGTTCGGACTGATATTGAGGTCTTTAATCCATTTGGACTTGAGTTTTGTGCATGGTGATAGATATGGATCTATTTTCATTCTTCTACAGATTGACATCCAGTTTTGCCAGCACAGTTTGTTGAAGATGCTCTCTTTTTTCCATTGTATACTTTTATCTCCTTTGTCGAAAATCAGGTGTTCATAGGTTTGTGGGTTAAAGTCAGGGTCTTCTATTCGATTCCATTGGTCGGTAAGCCAGACCCAAAAAGAGGAACATGAGATGTACTCTCTTATATTTGGTTTCTAGCCATAAATAAAGGACATTGAGCCTAGAATTCGTGATCCTAGAGAAGCTAAATAAGAAGGTGAACCCAAAGAAAAACATATAGGCATCCTCCTGAACAATAACCTTCATCAGGCGATGAAAGGAGACAGATACAAAGACCCACATTGGAGCACCGGACTGAAATTTCAAGGTCCAAATCAGGAGCAGAAGGAGAGAGAGCACGAGCAAAGAACTCAGGACCGTGAGGGGGGCACCCACACACTGAGACAATGGGGATGTCCTATCGGGAACTCACCAAGGCCAGCTGGCCTGGGTCAGAAAAAGCATGGGATAAAACCGGACTCGCTGAACATAGCAGACAATGAGGACTACTGAGAACTCAAGAACAATGGCAATGGATTTTTGATCCTACTGCACGTACTGGCTTTGTGGGAGCCTAGGCAGTTTGGATACTCCTCTTAATAGACCGGGATGGAGGTGGATGGTCTTTGGACTTCCCACAGGGCAGGGAACCCTGATTGCTCTTAGGGCAGACGAGGGAGGGGGACTTTATTGGGGGAGAGGGAGGGAAATGGGAGGTGGTGTTGGGGAGGAGGCAGAAATCTTTAATTAATAAATAAATAAAAAGGAAAAAAAAGAATGAATACAAACAGGGGATGGAGCCCCCCACAAGGCAAAATATGATGGATGAGCAAGGCACTGATATAATATATCACAAGACCACAGTAGATCAAAGTGTTTATATCTTGGTTGGTGTCTTCTTTACTCCTTTGGTAGAGTGTAGAATACCTTCCAGTGCAAAGAATTCATAGGGGTAAGGAGTCTAGATAGTCAAAAGCTCAACTTATCCATGTTCAGTGAGTTGTTTAGGAGTGGTCTTCAGCAATGGGGCCTTCCTGTCAGTTTTGGGACAACAACATACAACCTTAACAACAGCTTGGGTTGTTTTGTAATTCCTATGAGAGTTGTTTGGCCAAGAACTCAGTTCCCAATATTGGAGCTTCATTTGGTGCCTAATTGGAGTTCTGTCTGCCAATATTTGGTGATTTCATTTAGATTACCTTCATATATATTCATATATACAAAGTTTATACTGTATTAGGTTCCCATACTAACACTCAAGAGACCCTTACATTTTCACTTTTTCCAAATTTGTCTCCCTTCATCCCTCTTTCCTCCTCCTCCCAACTTGATCTCCCCTTTCCAGCCCCACCTCACCTGTCCATAAGTATCTGATTTTCCTTTGCTAGAGAGATTTATCTGAACTTCTTAATACCTTATTCTATACTCAACCTCTGTGGTTTGAAAGATTATAGTTTTGTTATCAACTTTGCAGCTATTACTAACATATAAGCAATAACATACCATAAATGTCTTTTTGTATTTGGGATACCTAATTCAAACCAATTTTTTTTCAGGAATTTCATTTCACTCTGCCTGAAACGCTTGCATTTTTTAACAGTTTAGTAATACTCCATTTTGTAAATGTACCATATTTTCTTTATCCAGTCTTTTGTTGATAAACACCTATCTAGGTTGTTTTCAAATTCTTGTTACTATGAATAGAGAAGCAACAAACATGGATGCTGTTTGTTGTTTTGTGCTTCAAAGCTGGAGATGAGACTGGGGAATTGTTTTTAAAGGAGAGGAGGGAGACCAAAAACATCAAAGTAGTCTATCTGCTTTAGTGACATTCTATCTTCTCTGACAGGCTTGGATGGTGGATTCCCAGGGAATGCCTGTTGGAGCTAGTGACAGGGACAAAAGAACATAGAAGGAGGAAGTTGGAAGAGAAGATCTTCATGATAGCTGGTGATTGGCATAGAGAGGAAAGGAGGCATTTCACACAGCACGGATCTGTTCTAGTTCTGGGGTGTGTGTGGGCAATAGTATTTGCAGGAGATGAGAAAGAGGTGAAAATCCACAGTTAGCCTACATCTTTTCTTGGCAGGCATATCTTGAAAATTCCCAGAAAAAAGGGAACAAAATGTATGTGTGGCAAACTTGCAAGATTTATTTAAGCTTCAGAAATATGTTTTCTTAAAACCTAATAAATATAGTAATGTTTTCAAATATTATTATTAACACCCTCTTTTGTTTCCTTTTTTACGACTCAATTTTCTGATATAATAAATATATGTTATTGAAATTCAATTAGTCTCCTGTATTACCTCAGTTAAGCAAAATTTTTCTTTCTTTCTTTCTTTCTTTCTTCCTTTTCTTTTTCTTTCTTTTTTTTTTTTTTTTTGAGACAGTTTCTCTGTAGTTTTAGAACATGTCCTGGAACTCACTCTGTAGACAAGACTGGCCTTGAACTCATAAAGATCTCTTGTCTCTGCCATTCGAGTTCTGGAATTAAAAGTGTGTGCTACCACCACCCTGCTGATTAAGCAAATGTTAATTGGTGTATTTATGAAAGTTTCCCATGAGTAGTGGTTATTGAACAAGGTATATCCATGGTATTTAGCACATGATGTGTTGGCCTTGTGTACCCTGTGGTCCTTTGTCCTCTTTATTTTGACAAATTGTAGATATCTGATATGGTCTCTACCTGCTGCCAAAAGAAGCTTATTTGATAGCAACTGATAGACACACTTTTGTGTAGGTTTCAAAATAAGTATTTCAAAGCAATTAGAAAACATACTTCCTTAGGAAAATAAAATAGTATGCTCTTCTTTATGGACTATGATCTCACTAGCCACAGTTAGTTGGCTGGGTTTATAGTTCCAGGCATTAATTATATTCTGTTGAGTGAGCCTCTGGTTGAATAAGATGGGTATTGATTATCCCCATGATGCAAACTCTGCTATTGCACTCTTGAGGACATCCTGCCTGAGTTGCTCATTATTGCAGTACCAAGGCATGGCAGCAGGGTTGGACTGTTAATTGCAGTCTAGCATGGCAAGTAGCATGCAGTTTCTGATACTATGACAGTGAATCCTCATGAAGAGTCTTCCAAGTAGGTTCCAGGACCATTGCTCCAAATCCTATTTCTAAAATATGTGGAGGTTGAATTAAGAGAGTTTCACTTTCAATTTTTGGGAAGCAAGCAAGAGAAATATTGTTTATAGTGTTTTTTGGACCTCTTTTGAAGGTAAGTTATTGCCTTTAAGTAGCATAACTACATTCAAACTCTCATTTTCTTTCTCTCTAATACGTTTCCTATTTTCTTTTAAAGCATCTTTATCATAATTTGCCCTGTATCCTTCCCTTCTTGCTTTACCATTCTTCCCATATTTCATTTTTTTTCTATTGTCCCATCTGTATCACCTGTCTCTTATTGACCCCTCTCTAGAGCTCCTACTTCCTTTTCTGGTATTATGATCCTTTCCTACTTTACTGGTTTTTCAGTTACTATGGTTTAATCACTTACATCTAAAGATTTCGAGTTAAGACCTACAAGTAAGGGAAAATATGGGACATGTGCTTTTCTGGGTTTCATTAAGATAACTCAGTAAAACATTTTGTATATATAATATATAATACAAGATATATTATATATAATATATAAATACATATGTGTGTGAGAGAGAGGGGGGAGAGAGAAGTGGAGGGAGAGAGAGAGAGGGCGAGAGAGAGAAGTATTCATATTTGTGGATATTGTGGTCCTTCACACTGATTTTTAAAATGATTGCACTAGTTTCCAATACTATCAACAGTGAATGAGGGTTCTGTATCCTTCATATCCTCTTCAGCTTTTGTTATCAGTTGTTTTTTAGAGCGTAGTCACTCTGCATGGATAATAGGAATGTTCAAAATTTTATTTACATTTTATTATTTGTCCAGGATGTTGAACAGTTTTCCAGATATTTCTTAGCTATTATATTTCTTCTTTTGAAAATTTTCTGTTCAGATCTTTTTTTCAGAACAATTTTATTATTATTTTATTACTTTAAAAGATACCAGTTCAAATTCTGACTCCTTCCCCTCCTCGCACTCCTTCCCCACAACCTCCCAACCCTCTCCCTCCAATGCTAAAAGAGGGCAAACCTTGCCTGTGGCAAGTCCAAGGCCCTCCCCACTATATCTAGGTTGAGCAAGGTATACATCTAAAGAGAGTAGGATCCCAACAAGCCAGTACATGCAGTAGAGACAAATCCCAGTACCACTGTCAGTGGCCCCTCAGTTTGCCCCAACCATCAACCTCATTCAGAGGGACTAGTTTGATCCCATGCTCATTCACTTCCAGTCTAGTTGGAGTTGGTGAACTCCCATTAGCTCAGGCAAACTGTCTCAGTGGGTGAACCCCTCATGGTCTTGACATCATTGCCCCTATTTTCACTCCTTCCTTTCTTCAACTGAACCTTGGGAGCTCAGTCTAGTGCTCCGATGTGGTACTCTGCGTTTGTTTCATCTGTTGTTAGACAAAGGTTCTATGGTGATATTTAAGATAATCATCAATATGACTACAGGGCAACCCAGTTACGGTACCCTCTCCTCTATTGATTAGGGTCTTAGCTGGGAACATCGTTGTGGATTTCTGAAAAATTTTCTAGGGTCAGGTTTCTTCCTAACCCCATAATGGCTCCCTCAGTCAAGATATCTCTTTTCTTGCTCTCATATCTGTCCTTCCTCCATCTCAACTATCCCATTCCCTCAAGTTCTCCTAAACCCCCCTTCTCCCCTTCTTCTACCCCTCACTCCCATGCTCACAATTTTGTCAGGCAATCTTGTCTGTTTCCAATTCCCAGGTGGGTCTCTCTCTCTCTATATATATTTTTTTGTTTTTTTGTTTTTTTTTTGTGTGTCCACCTTATTACTTAGCTTCTCTAAGATCCTGAACTATAAGCTCAATGTCCACTTTTTATGGCTAGCATCATCTTATGAGTGAGTATATACCATATTCATTTTTTTGGGTCTGAGTTACCTCACTCAGGATTGTGTTTTCTAATTCCATCCATATGCACACAAAATTCAAGATGCCATTGTGTGTTTTTTTTCCCCACTGAGTAGTAGTCTAATGTGTAAATGTGACATGCTTTCTTTATCCATTCTTTAGTTGAGGGGCATCTAGGTTGTTTCCAGGTCCTGACTATTACAAATAATGCTGCTATGAACATAGTTGAACAAATGCTTTTGTGGTATTATTGAACATCTTTTGGGTATATTCCCAATAGTTGTATTGCTGGATCCTGAGGTAGGTTGATTCCCAATTTTCTGAGTAACCACCATACTGATTTACAAAATGGTTGGACAAGATTGCATTCTCACCAGCAATGGATAAGTATTCCTTTTACTCAACATCCTCTCTACCATAATCTATCATTTTTCTTATCTTTGCCATTCAGAGCTGTTTTGATTTGCATTTACCTGATAGCTAAGGAAGTTGAACATGTCCTTAAGTATCTCTTGGCCATTTGAAATTCTTCTATTGAGAATTCTCTGTTTAGTTCAGTACACCAGCTTTAAATTGGGTTATTTAGAATTTTAATGTTTAATTTCTTGAGTTCTTTATATAATTTGGAGATCAGACCTCTGTCTGATGTGTGGTTGGTGAAGACCTTTTCCCATTCAGTAGGCTGCCTTTTTGTCTTATTGACTGTGTCCTTTGCTTTACAGAAGCTTCTCAGTTTCAGGAGGTCCCATTTATTTAAGGTTGTTCTTAGTGTCTGTGCTACTGTGGTTATGTTTAGCAAGTGATCTCCTGTGCCCATGCATTGAAGTCTACTTCCCACTTTCTCTTCTATAAGGTTCAGTGTCTTCAATCCATTTGGACTTGAGGTTTGTGCATGGGGATACATACAGATCTATTTTCATTCTTCTACAAGTTGTCATCCAGTTATGCCAGCACCATTTGATGAGGATGCTTCCTTTTTTCCATTGTATAATTTTAGCTTTCTTGTCAAAAATCAGGTGTTCATATGTGTGTGAATTACTATCTGGGTCTTCAGTTTGATTCCATTTGTCAAAGTCTCTGTTTTTATGCCAATACCAAGCTGTTTTGATTATTTTAGCTCTGTAATAGAACTTAATGACAGGGATGGTAATGCCTCCAGTAGTTCCATTATTATATAGGATTGTTTTAGTTATCCTGGGTTTTTTTGTTTTTCCATATGAAATTGATTATTGTTCTTTCAAGGTCTGTGAAAAATTGTGATGGGCTTTTGATGGGGATTGCATTGAACTTATAGATTGTTTTTTGTAGAATTGCCATTTTTACTATGTTCCTATCCAAGATCATGGGAGATCTTTTCATTTTATGGTGGCTTATTCAATTTCCTTCTTCAAAGATATAAAGTTATTGTCATACAAGTCTTCCATTTGTTTAGTTACAGTTACTCCAAGATATTTTATGCTATTTGTGGCTATTGTGAAGGGTGATGTTTCTCTGATTTTCTTCTCAGCTCCTTTATCCTTTGTGTATAGGAGAGCTACTGATTTCTTTGAGTTGATCTTGTATCCTGCCACATCATTCAAGGTATTTATTAGCTGTAGAAGTTCTCTGGTAGTTTTGGGGGTCACTTATGTACATTATCATATCATCTGCAAATAATGAAAGTTTGACTTCTTCCTTTCCAATTTGAATCCCCTTGATCTCCTTATGTTTTCATATTGCTATTGTTAGAACTTCAAGAACCTTGTTGAAGAGATATAAAAGGAGTGGACAGCCTTGTCTTGTTCCTGATTTTAGGAATTGTTTTGAGTTTCCATTTAATTTGATGTTAGCTGTATATTGCTTTTTTATATTTAGATATTATCCTTGTATCCAAGGATATCCTTGTATCCTTGTAGAAGGTAGGGGAGAAGGGGAGGGCTGAGGAGAACTTGAGGGAATGTGATGGTCAAGATTGGGGAAGGACAGCTATGAGAGAAAGAAAAGAGATATTTTGACTGAGGGAGTCATTATGGGGTTAGCAAGAAACCTGGCCCTCTTACCCTCTTGTTTTAATTGGGTCAATTGTTTCTTGACTTTAATTATATATTCTGGATATGAATCCTCTATCATACATATAGCTGGCAAAATTTTCTCTCACAGTCTGTAAGTTTTTTTTTCACTTAATTGATAATATCTTTGGTCATTCAGATGCTTTTTAGATTAAGGTGGTGAATCTCAAAACTTCTTTATACCTTATTCCATTAACATAATCCCTTATTTTCTGGTGATCCCATCTATAAAATTATTCCATTGCTACTTTGTAACTGTAATTTTTCTAATTTTATGAATTGTGATGCAAATATCTGATATGCATGTTATCTGAAATGTGACACCAAAGGGGTTGTGATCTACAAGTTGAAAACCTTTGTTTTAAGGGTTCCTAGTTGCCAAATTTTCACCTTAATTTCTAAGAAAATGAACACCTATTGAAAACATCCTTTGTCCCGCTAATATATTTGAAGGTACTGGCTATGACTTTTATATCCAGTTTCTGTATTTTAGGTTTTGGTTATCATCAAGATTTTGGTACATTTAGAGATGTTTTATTGTCTATGAGTACATATATGCATCTAATTTTATTCTTCTTCATATGCATATCCAGTTTTCTTAGCAAAATTTGTGGAAGGTCCTTTATTTTCTGATCTGTGTATATTTGTCATCATTATCGATCATCAGATGCTGTAACTATGTGAACTCACACTGGAGTCTTCTATTTGTGCCTTTGATCTACATTCCTGATTTTTGTGCAAATATCATGCTACTTTTCATAATATGTCTCTGTAATACAACTTGATATCAGATAAAGAAATCCCTTAACCATTTCTTTTGTTTAGGGATGGTTCAGCTCTTTGAAGATCTCTAGTACTGATAGAAAAGTAAAAGTTATTAAGCAGGGAAAAATTGAATGGCTATATTTCAACTAATATGCATAATTTATTTAAATAAGCCACATAAAATAAAATTATTGTTTTCTTGCATTAAGTTTGAATGAACCGGATACAGTCCGACAAAGTAAAATGATTTTCCTAACCACTTTAGTCAGAGAATGTTTCTAGTAACTATGAGTTTCACCTATAAGAGGATACTAAGAACTTTTTGTATTGACTATTTATTAACAATTTTTCATATTTTAATTTGCTCATATTTTTGCCAAAATGTATTAATACTAGCTGAGATCAATAATTGTCCTCTTCGAAAAAATGCTAGATCTTTAAAACTAATACTTTTATTAATATAGTTCCAGAGAAAAACTTCCGAAATTTTTAACCAATAAGAATAGTTAAAAATGTTTTCATAGCACAATTTCATCAATTTTAACAAATATTTATTCTAAGAAATACTAAAAAGATAAAATGTAATATAATAAAAAGAAGGAATGAATAGGAATAAGAATAAATAAAAAAAATATATGCTGCTACCTAACACAACACTTTCTCCCCAAACAAGTGATTTTGATACTCTTTAAAAACTGAAACACAATGTTTTTCTGTTCCAATATGTTTTTATTTTTAAATAGAGTACATTTTATATGTATGTATGTTTTTGTGTGTGCACGTATATTTTCTCTGTAACTCCCACGGTGAGATGAAAAATCCTTGTGCCCAACCATTTAAATGATTTCTTTAATAATACAGAAAGAATAATTCCTGAATTAGGATATTCTTAGTGCATTGTTCCACTGTGTATATTTTAAATGTAAAGCAGGAACCAGCTCTGACTCTCCACAGGGAGGATTTATGACATGGTACTATTAAAAAACCCAAAGATTTTATAGTGTTACATTTTATGGTCTACTCTGCCTAAAATGACCTAAGGTATAATTTTCCTCCCACTGATAGATGCCATCTACAGAGTGCCACTGCTATTGAAGGGCTGGGCTGAACCTGTAAGGAAATAATTCTCACCTTTATGTCTTTTGCTTCTGAGCCCAGGTGGTAATGAAAGGGTGGTACATCACTAAAAGGTTATTCATTAAGTGCCCTTACGCATATTTCTAAGTACAGGGGACCAGAAAGACTCTTAGAACAATTCTTCCTACAACTTTTGGTCATTTGAAGCAATTACCTGAGTTGGTCACTGTGAATGCTCCTAAAACAAGTGAATTTTCAAAGGGGCAAATCAAAGTGAGTTTCTAAATAGCTTTTATAGCCTACGGGGGCTTTGTAGCTGTTAAACTCATCTTCAGGCATGAGACCAAATGCTTGATTACCTTGTGCAAACTTTCACATCTATACCTTGGTACGTGGGGGTCTCTTATTTATTTAAGGTTAAAACATAGGGCTTTTTTTTTTTTTAAAAAAATATACTAGGTGATGTATGTTTAAAAGGACTTCAGAGCCGGGCAGTGGTGGTGCATGCTTTTAATCCCAGCACTCGGGAGGCAGAGGCAGGCGGATCTCTGTGAGTTCGAGGCCAGCCTGATCTACAAGGCCAGCCTGATCTACAAGAACTAGTTCCAGGACAGGAACCAAAAGCTATGGAGAAACCCTGTCTTGAAAAATCCAAAAAAAAAAAAAAAAAAAAAAAAAGGACTTCAGAAAGAAAGTATATGAATTTGCAAGTATATACTTACATCTACTTGTGACTGAAACAAACTATCACTGAGTATATTTCAATTCTACAAAGGTATTTTAATTTTATTCTATTTGTATAATAAAAGAGAAGGCTTCACAAACCTGTAGTTGGACTTGAGATTTTATTTAGTTTAATTAATCTTGTGGTTAGCTTATAAAGAAATTAAACATCTCATTACAGTATTTCCATACATATGTGTAAGTCAAATCCCATCAGATGACACATGTCAGCATGATATTAACTGCAAATTGGTTAGGCCAACCAATGAACCTCCTCCTTTTCCTCTTATCATTCTCATTTCTCCATGTTTCTCACTTGTCTGCTAGTTCTCATGTTTATTTTTTGTCCTGGAATATAAACTTTTGTATCTATCTCATTTTACTTTGGCTACAGTTTTATCATTGTTTACAGTTAAATGATCCATTTGCATGCTATATTCTTCATGATGAGGGCAGAGAATCTTCTTCCTTGATAACCTCAAGGGGACTTAGGGAAGGGTTGGTTCATATCATAGAAAAAGTTTATAAAAAGCACTTGACAAATGTCATGAGTATGGAATACACTGGCCCTTTAGGACTGTTTATCTTCATCACATCAGTATGTAATGATAATATAGAACACAAGCCCATTTATTCATGGGCCACTTGCATATAAGTTCATTCTTTATACATACAGTCATCTCTCTCTCTCTCTCTCCACCTCTCTCTCTTCTTTTTTTTTTCCAAGACAGAGTTTCATCTATAGCTTTAGAGCCTCCCTGGAACTAGCTCTTGAAGACCAGGGTGGCCTTGAACTAACAGGTTCCTCCCTAGTGCTGGGATTAAAGGCATGCCAACACTTCCTGGCCATGCAATTGTCTCTTATTGTTACATATTTTTATTCCTTAGAAAACAGATATGTAACAATGCATCACCCATTTTATTTTTATTAATGAAAGACAGTATTTCAAGAGCTCAGGTAGCAATAGGCAGAGAAGCAATGTGGGTTAAAGTCAACTGTGAAGAATTTAAGATAACTTTCTCATGAAGAGAAAGAAAGAAGATGAGTCTTCTTATAGAAAAATGTATAAAATAAATAATAAATGATACAGGAACAAGGTCTTAAATTTTCACTTTTTTCCCTTAAGAGTTGAATAGTTAGTTGTCTGAGGCCATGTTCATGTCTGTAGTTCATGCTGCTGCTGAGGGCACATTTTGGTCCAAAACATTATTGTAGTTGTAGATCATGTTGATGTCCTTGGCCCATGTTACTAGTACCAAGGCCATATAGATGCCTGAGATCTTTGCTGCTATCTGAATCCATGTTGGTATCCATGGGCCATGCTGCTTCTTGGGGCCAGGTTGATGTGAGTGTCCTGCACTGACACCTGAGGACATAATTATGCCTATGGCAAGTGTTGTTGTAAAAGACCATGTGGAAGTTCATGAACTGTGCTCTGTTGGCTGTAAAGGGGAAAGAAGCTAGTTTTGCAGTGGTATTAATGTCTCTAGACTCACAGATTAGTATGAGAGACAGAAACAACTCTGTGATACTCCCTAGCCTATCCTCCCCCAAAATCCTAGATAAGAAATCATTGAAAGAAACTCTTAAAAAAATTATGATAAGGATACTGAAATATAGCTTTCCATAACTAAAGGCTTTGGGCAGCATTATCAGTGGGGAAGAAATCAGTTTTCTTTAAGGGGCTGGCTATTGGGAGTTTGACCAAGCCCCAGTGAGTGCATAGGCAACACAATTGAACTTGTGTTTTCTTTCTTTTTTTTTTTTTTAAAGTTTGCAGTGTTCACAAAGGTTGGAGTGAACCTAGGAGCATTAGGAAGTGGGAATGATCAAGGAACATGATGTGAAATTACCAAACATTCAATAAAAATAGTATATTGGCAGAAAAGTTGAGTAAGCATTAGAATTGGCTATTTTGCAATAACAATGACAAAGAACATATTTTTCAAATATATTGATAGAATTAAATACATTATTTTCCATTATTCAACAGGATTAACTACAACTGTTGGCCTAGACTTCACAGAATCACTCTCTCCTGGGAGTAGTTGGCATATGCTAAAAGAGTAGACATTAAAAATTTACTTTTATAGGAAAAAATTAAAATGTTAGTGATTTTTCTAAAATTAAAAATCACAATCTGTAGTGTGCCATTTTATTCCTTTACAAAAATAGAACACTTAAATAAAATGAAAAGGACAAAGAAGCCATCCTTTTCTTGTGTTTTTATTGATTTTTCTCTGTTTGCTGCTCTTTAAATGGGATGTGTGTCTGAAAAAGATTAGATGTTGAGGGGTAGGCTATCAGAAGTTGCAAAGAAAACTCACTCAATATTTTTCAAACCCAAAGGAATGGCAATAGAATATATTCATTAAATTTAGTTATACTCTGTTAAATTTGATAATGATCTACCTTTGGGTCATAGGGGAAGAATGTAAAGAGAGGATGAATTTGGAAAGTGTCATTAGCGTTTCTAAGAGTATTGACTTGCTTGCTATGACAGCATATAGTACCAAATGTAGTTCTTATGACCTAGCTTTTTTCAAGAACTTATTTTTATGATATTTCCAACTCATGGACTTGAAGTGCAAGGTGTCTTTAGCAAGTGAGGCTTATCATATACAACCAAGGGCAAATACAATGACAAATAATACTTTGGCTGTCTCTTGAACAACTTTGACCAACAGTTCAAAAGAAGCCTTATAATGCATGATATTGAGTTCTTTGCTCTATAGTCTTTGACTCTCAGAGTATTGTTAGCCCAGATCAGAGAAAATTTCATATAAACTATATCTGCATATGTATAGTATATATTGGCTTCTAACATATATTGCATGGAGTATATGGTGAATAGTATAATTTCTTATGACTCTCCTCTCTGGGTATTTGTTTTCACAGTACCAGACAACACCATGAAAGATTCCAAAGCAAAGAACAACATGAGATGAAAACCCAAAGTGCACTGCAGTGGCATGCACATCTTGGTCGTAACCATCAGTTCTCTAACTGGACTTAAGAATTGCCCCAAAAAGAGTGGAATCATGCCTGCAACTATAAACCTCCTCAACTTCTCAGGACTCATGTAGATCTTGGAGGAAAACCTATAGCCACCACTTTACTATACCCTAATAATCCTAATTACATTCTAAATATTTGCCTTACACTCACAGATAAATGTAGTCCTCACTCCTTAGCAGGGAAACCTCTCTTTAAACAGATGGAGAAAATTAAAAATATAACAAAGACAGGGACAGAGACCCACAGTGGAACACTGGGCTCAATTCTCAAAGTCCACTTGAAGAGTAGGCGTAGTGAGAGTATGAGCCAAAGAGGTGAAGACCATGATGGGGACACCCATTGAAACAGCTTACCTGAGTTAATGGGAGCTCAGAAACTCTAGTCAGACAGAGAAGAAACTAGAATAGGACCAAGCTAGATACTCTAAATGTGAGTGACAGTTATATGTCATATGAAGCAACTCAATACTCTTAGAAACGCTAATGAAACTTTCCAAAATGCATCATCTCTTTACATTCTTCTCCTATGACACAAAGGTAGATCATTATCAAATTTAACAGAGTAAAACTAAATTTAATGAATATATTCTTTTGCCATTCCTTTGGGTTTGAAAAATATTGAGAGAGTTTTCTTTGCAACTTCTGATGGCCTACCCCTCAGATTGCAGGGGCACTGGCAGTGACACCAGGAATTTTCCCTGATGCTTTTACTGTCTTTTTGGAACCCATTCTCTTTTGATGGATACCTTGCTCAGCCTGGATATAGTAGGGATGGCCTTGGTCCTTCCTAAGAGCAATGTGCTTTGCCCTCTCTGGAGAGTGGTCTGGGAGTGGGGTGAGGTGGAAGGTGGAGGGATGGAAGGAAGAGAGAGATTGGGAACTGGGATAAGTACATAAAAAAACATAGTTTCTTTTCTTTTCTAAAAAATAAAAAAGAGAGAGATAAAAACACAGAAAACAAACAAATAAAAAACATAGTCCATCAAAATGCAGAGTTGTGGAGCTCAGTCACAACTGCCGTATCTATAATATGACTCATTCACCTATGTTTCAGGGAGCATCACTGAAGAGAGCGTGTAAAAATTGAAAGAGCTAGAAAATAAGAGAGTTTGCTGTGAGATAGTGTCACCTAATAATCAAATGATACAGTTATAAAGTCCCACCAACTTGACTGCTTATACATGAGCTGAACAATGATAAGAATACTAGACATGTTAATATGGATGACTAAATCCCAGGATGCCTCAATCTTTCACAAAGAACTATAGACAGCTAAGGAGGGTTGAGAGTTGGAAAACAGTTTTTTATTTTTTTATTTCCAGAAAAGAACATACTAACTGGTAATCCAATACTAAGTGCTCAGATTAAAAAACACATCTACAAGTAACATTACACAAACTGACAAAGTTCTATTTATATATGTAGGAATAGGTACATGCATAAACAGTTATTGAAAAAAGAAGCCATCAATTTGATAGAGAGCAAGTACAGAAATATGGAAGCATTTGAAGGAAGGAAAGGAAAAGGAAATTATATAATATTTATAACCCCAAAATGAATAATAGTAAAATTTTAAAAATAACCCATTTTATAGGGTATTTGCTATATTTAAAATTATATTCATGATTATTCAAACACAAATATGAAAACAAGAAGTTGCCATTCTGTTGTCAGAGGCTGCTTGTTCATTTCCCAGTCACCCAGATCCAAAATAATTGCATAAAAACTATATTAATTACAATTCTGTTTGGCCAACCACTTAGGCATGTTGCTAGCTAGCTCTTATGTCTTAAATTAACCCATTACTAATAATCTGTGTATTGCCACATGGTTGTGGCTCATTGGTAAATTTCAGTCCAGCATCTGTCACCTGTGGTGAATACATGGCTTCTCCCTGGCTCTGTCTACTCTCTTCTCCTCTATCTGCTTGGAATTCCCACCTTTTCCTATTCTGCACAGCAATAGGCCCAAATCAGCTGCTTCATTAACCAATGGTATTCATTCACAGCAAACAGAGGGGAATTCCACATCGTCAAACTAATGAATGGGCTAATATTTCCTGCCAACCAATTGCCTATATGTCATATTTCACTACAATTGTGCAATGCATTATTTATTCTTTTTATCAAAAGGGTTTTGTTTTATTCACAGTTAAATTCAAGCTAGTTAAAAAATGGCACATTTCATAGATCTCAAAAGTTTCTTCTCAACCTTTTGGCTAAGATCAAGTGCAGATTATTTTTATATTTTCAACCAAAACTATCTAAACCAACTTGAGACTATGAAATCCTTTTTTTGGGAGCTGAATTTACATAAAATATACTAAGTTAAAACTAGAAATTTTTGATGGAGGTGGGTCTTGTATTAATCTGTTGCTTTCATTGGTTAATTAATACAGAAACTGCCTAGGCCCATTTGATAGGCCAACCCTTAGGTGGGTGGAGTAAACAGAATAGAATGCTGGGAGAAAAAAGCCGAGTCAAGGAGTCGCCATGATTCTCCCACTCCAGACTGATGCAGGTTAAGATCTTTCCTGGTAAGCCAGCTCGTGGTGCTACACAAAATATTAAAAATGGGTTAGATCAAAATGTAAGAGCTAGCCAATAAGAGGCTAAAACTAATGGGCTAGGCAGCGTTCAAAAGAATACAGTTTCCGTGTAATTATTTTGGGGCATAAGCTAGTTGTGCGGGCAGCTGGGTGGCAGAACACAGCCCCGCCACTCTTATTACAACAAATTTTATGTTTGAAGTATTTTAAGGTAAGTTTACAATAGTAGAGTATATTATTGCTGACATACTGAATATTTTACTAGGTATTAACTTGATACCAACAATGAATATGGCTGAAGTTTTCTATGCTAACAAGACTAAGTTGGGATCAACTTTCATTCTGCTTTACACCATTCAGAGGGAGCAAATAATTATTAAAGTAGAAACTAAAGTGAGGGTAAAAACTCCAAAAATTGTATATGGTCTAATATCAGGATTTGTCATGTGTGGTTGATTTAATTTGGGTCAAACAGAAAATGGAAAATTGCTATTCACTACTCATTTGCTTCAGAAAAATGTTAATGTTTGCACAAAATATTGGAATCCCTATAGTTTAAAGATAATTTGATTTTCTATTTTTGCAAAGCTTTTCTGAAACACAGTAGTTAATAACTCTAATGCAGAATATTCAGTTTCCATGCCAATTTTATTATATTTTAGCCACACAAAAGTGGAGAAATAAAGCATGCATAGTTTAAATTATCAAAATTAAATGGATTTATTTTTTACCCAAGCATGCTTTTTTCTTGTCTGTAGAACCAATTTGAGTATTAATGCAGTTAAGTCACTCCCAATAAACACTCACTGCATTTTTCTGTAAGAAATACTAAAAGATGATAGATGATATAATATGAAAGAGAAGTGATATATAATATGTATGAAAAATGTATATTTTCCTGTCAGAACTAAGTCCATTGTTTCAACCAAGAGGCTCAACTTCTTAAACTCAGGTATTATTCAATATTTGGCAGGTTTACCTTTTCTCTTTTCCCCCCCATAGTATTCTGAGAATTTCTTACAGTTTATTTTGGTCACATTCCTATCTATCCAGACTTCTTCCTTTTCCCACTTAATTATTCAATTTTTAAACCATCCATTGTGTTATAATACAGAGACCTAACTCCCTCAACCAAAATAGTTTTCCTTTTTTAACATAAGAAAAAACTCTATTTCTCTCTTTTTTTTGACTAATTACCTCCTTAATAATTCCCAATTATCACTCCAAATATGCTGACAGTGATGGTGACGAAGGTGGTGAAGCGTGAGGCTGACTGTTGCTGCATAGAACAGTGGTAGCCCAAGCCAGTGTCTAGGCAGCTACCTAATATAGAAGCAACCTAAGGAGGGTGTCCAGGGAAAGCTGACCACCCACCGGGAGAGGGATCCCACTGTGTAAACGTGCGCGCGCGCACACACACACACACACACACGGAATCTTGTGGAAGAATCATGTATGACGGGAGATGCCTGAGTTGGTTAGTGGTCAGGGGCTAACTCTAGCAGCATTTGGAGCCCAAGCACCTGTCAAATCTGGTGCAGAGAGGGTGCAATAGCTAAATCCCAGACTTACTCGGAGGACTTGAGGAAGAAAAAGAAAGGGAGTGAGCTGGCCATATAATGACTCTGTCTTGTGCAGTTCTCTCTATGTGAAGCTCTAGTGGATGCTGGTGACTGCAAATCCAAAGACAAGAGGCTATTAAGTGAATTCATGCCCCCAAAATTGGGGTGCCAGATTAAGCATTAATCTAATTTTATCAATACAAACCTGGAGTAAGATTTTGGAGAAAAAACCTGGAGTATCAAAGAACCTGAAGCTTCTGCAAGTGAGGAGACAATTAATTTTGGTGGGATTTCTATAGTATCAATATAAACATCATGAGCTTGATCATTCTTATTTTATTCTTAAAGAAGTTGCTTAATATGAGTGCCAAGTTAGTTGATATGAGTGCCAAGACTTAGGAAAATCTGCAAGAAAAAATAATTCTTTTGAATGAAAAGTTACAAGTCCTAAGAGTTATTCAGATGAGGACAAAGGAATTTAAAGGAGAATTAACCACAACATTACATTATAAACTTAGAAAGAACAGTCCAAGGTTTTCAAGCAATCATCTTTTGTTGGCAGAGGTTTCTGTCCTGCCCAATCCCACAACTGTTTAGTTCCAAAGAAACACACAGAGGTCTACATTAATTATAAACTTATTGGCCTATTAGGTCAGGTTTCTTACTAACCTTTATAAATTATATTAGTCCATAAGACTTGTCTGTGTTAGCCACATGTCTTGGTAATTTTTGGTGAAGCAGTCACATCTTGCTTTCTCTCTGTCTGGGTGATGGCTGCCAACTGAAACATCCCTCTTCCCCGAATTCCCATTGCCACCACCAGTCTACTTCTTTCCTGGTCACCCTGCCTATAATTGCTACTGATTGGCTACTGGCCAATCAGTGTTTATTTAAACTACAAGTGACAGGGTACAGACCATTGTCGCACAGCCCTTCCTCCCTTTTTTAAAACAAGAAATCTGAATTGAATAACTTATGTTTACCTTTTCTATTTACCATTATCCATAACAACTTGTAACCAACATTCTAAACAAAGGTAAACATCCATAATCCATTTTTTTTTTGTGAATGTGGGTGTAGTTTTTTAGGCTACTTCCTACTGATTGGGGGTACTGATAAACTTATGGGAACCTATAGAAAATTTAGAATTATGATCAAGTCCTGACTGGAGTATCCCATGAGACTTGGTCATCTCATGCATCAGTCTTTGAACTGTTCTGGATGTAGAATTCAGATATCTGGCCCATTTTCCTATCAGAGATATCTCTGGGGGTCTTCCCTGGTCAAACCTGATTTTTCTTAATGCAGAATGAATAAACAGTCCCTCGTTTCCTGTGGAAACAAAAGCAACACCTCTTCTCCAAAGTAACACATCTTTTGACTTAAATTTTAAAGTCAAAGCATTTTCAATATATATATATAAAACATATTAATTCTATATATATATATATATAAATGGATTAATCCAGCAGCATTCATAATCAAATGTCTTTTTAGTTTTAGCAGCTTTTACTTCTTCCTCAGTCATCAAACAATTTAAAGACAACACAATAACATACAGTATCCAGACACTGTGTATTTTTCATTTTTACATGGCTTTATTTTTAACTTCTATTTCTTTTATTTTTAATTTTTGGCTTTTTAAGACAGTGTTTTTCTGTGTATCATTGGCTGTCCTGTAATTCACTCTGTAGACCAAATTGTCCTTAAATTCCCAGAGATCCGGTAGCCTCTGCCTCACAAGTGTTGAGAGTAAAGGGGTGTGCCACCACACCTTTAACCCCAGAGATCTGTCTACACTTGCCTCCCAAGTTTTGGGATTAAAGATGTGTGCCATCACACCCAACTATTCTTTTTTTCTTTTAATTTTATTCCTTTTTTTCCCCAAATATACATATAATTTTAAATGCACAATATATTGTTTACAAGTTTTCTTCTTCTTTGAATCTATCTCTACTGTATATCTTTGTTTTCCTGACCAAATGAGTCTTTAATTCGCTTAATGATTATGGCTAGGATTAAAGCCATGGCTTTGACAGTAGAGCTAGACATATCAAAATTTCCCAAGATCAACATCTTGGAGAGGATTATTATGCAGATGTAAAAAGACAATTTGTATATGATGACCATACCTTGAACCTATGCCATGAAGGAGCCTTGAATGCTTGGGAGGGAAGTGAAGAATTTTTTAAAGAGAAATGAGTCATTTATTAAAGTTATACAGGGTTCAAACTTTCACTGATTTTATTTTTTTAATAAAGGTTGACTTTAACTGTAAATAGAATAATAACAAATTAAAAAACAAGACAAATAATAGTTGAATATATGGATTTTGAAATTGCTAATTCAAAATTCGAAAGAATAATTAGGCCTTTAAAAACAAGATCAGCACGCATAGAACAATGAACATGAGAAGTACTCAATATTGAATCTCAGACCTATGATAATGCTTAGAAAGGAGAAGTAATTTCCAAAGGTTTGAGAAAAAATTCAAAATGCCAAAATGTCAAAAATGAAAATGCATTTTAATTGTGGCAAACAAGGTTACCTAGAAAGGGGATGTAAGATATGAATCTATTTTCAATCTTCTACAGGTTGACATCCAGTTATGCCAGCACCATTTGTTGAAGATGCTTTCTTTCTTCCATTGTATACTTTTAGTTCCTTTATTGAAAATCAGGTGTTCATAGGTTTGTGGGTTAAAATCCCGGGTCTCCTATTCGATTCCATTGGTCAACTTCCCTGTTTTTATGCCAATACCAAGCTGTTTTCAAAACTGTAGCTCTGTAATAGAGTTTGAAGTCAGGGATGGTAATGCGTCCAGAAGTTCCTTTATTGTATAAGATTGTTTTGGCTATCCTGGATTTTTTGTTTTTCCATATAAAGGTGATTATTGTCTTTTCCAGATCTGTGAAGAATTTTGATGGGACCTTGATGGAGATTGCATTGAATCTATAGATTGCTTTTGGTAGAATTGCCATTTTTACTATGTTGATTCTCCCAATCCAAGAGCAAGGGAGATCCTTCCATTTTCTGGTATCCTCTTCAATTTCTTTCTTCAAAGACTTAAAGTTCTTGTCAAACAGATCTTTCACTTCCTTGGAATGGATTAAAGACCTCAATATCAATCTAAACACACTGAACCTGATAGAAGAGAAAGTGGGAAGTACTCTACAACATATGGGCACAGGAGACTATTTCCTACATATAACCCCAGCAGCACAGATATTAAGGGCAATTTGAATAAATGGGACCTCCTGAAACTGAGAAGCTTCTATAAAGCAAAGGACACTGTCACTAAGACAAAAAGGCAACCTACTGACTGGGAGAAGATCTTGACAAATCCCGCAACAGACAAAGGTCTGATCTCCAAAATATATAAAGAACTCAAGAATCAAGACTTTAAAATGATAACTCAATTAAAAAATGTGGGACTGAACTGGACAGAGAATTCTCAACAGAAGAAGTTCAAATGAACAAAAGACACTTAAGGTCATGCTCAACCTCCTTAGCGATCAGGGAAATGCTAATCAAAACAACTATGAGATACCATTTTATATCTGTCAGAATGGCTAAAATAAAAAACACCAATGATAGCCTTTGCTTGGAGAGATTGTGGAGGAAGGGGTACACTCATCCATTGCTGGTGGGAATGCAAACTTGTGCAACCACTTTAGAAATCAGTGTGGTGGTTTCTCAGGAAATGCAGGATCAACCTACCGCAGGACCCAGCAATACCACTCTTGGGAATATAACCAAGAGATGCCCTATCATATTACAAAAGCATTTGTTCAACTATGTTCATAGCAGCATTATTTGTAATAGCCAGAACCTGGAAACAACCTAGATGCCCTTCAATGGAAGAATGGATGAAAAAAGTGTGGAATATATACATATTAGAATACTACTCAGCAGTAAAAAAAATGACATCTTGAATTTTGCATGCAAATGGATGGAAAGAGAAAACACTATCCTGAGTGTGGTAAGCCAGACCCAAAAAGATGAACATGGGATGTACTCACTCATAATTGGTTTCTAGCCATAAATAAAGGACATTGAGCCTATAATTCGTGATCCTAGAGAAGCTAAATAAGAAGGTGAACCCAAAGAAAAACATATAGTTATCCTCCTGGATATTGGAAGTAGACAAGATTGCTGGGCAAAAATTGGGAACTTGGGGGTGGGGTAGGATGGGGGAAGGGGGTAAGGGGAATTTGGGAGAGAAAAGTGAGAAGGGAAGATGGGGAGAGCTTTGGGGAATGGGATGGTTGGGATAAAGGAAGGGTGGATATGGGAGCAGGGAAATATATATCTTAATTAAGGGAGCCATCTTAGGGTTGGCAAGAGTCTTGGCTCTAGAGGGACTCCCAGTTGTCCAGGGAGATGTCCCCTTGGGCAGCTGAGGAGAGGGAGCCTGAAATAGCCCTATCCTTTAGCCATACTGATGAATATCTTGCATATCACCATAGAAACTTCATCTAGCGATGGATGGAGATAGGAACAGAGACCCACATTGGAGCACCAGACTGAGCTTCCAAGGTCCAAATGAGAAGCAGAAGGAGGGAACATGAACAAGGAGTCAGGACCGCGAGGGGTGCACCCTCCTACTGAGACAGTGGGGCTGATCTATTGGGAGCTCATCAAGGCTAGCTCGACTGGAACTAAAAATCATGGGATAAAACCAGACTCTCTGAACATGGCGGAATATGAGGGCTGATGAGAGGCCAAGGACATTGGCACTGGGTTTTGATCCTACTGCATGTACTGGCTTTGTGGGAGCCTAGCCTGTTTGGATGCTCACCTTTCTAGACCCCCATGGAGGGGAGAGGACCTTGGACTTCCCACAGGGCAGGGAACCCTGACTGCTCTTTGGACTGGAGAGGGAGGGGGAGACGAGTGGGGGGAGTGGGAGGGAAATGGGAGGTGGGGAGAATGCGAAAATTTTTAATTAAAAAAAGGGTTTGTAAGCAGGTTGATCTTAGAAACAATGGTTTTTTTTTTGAAGACTAATCCAAACATAAAGTCCCTCCCTTTTATAGTTTGCAGTTATTACAAAGACTGACATTGGACCAATGAATTCAGATTAACAAGGAATAGACAGGGTAACCATTTGCCATCAGGAAACACCTTGAGGAAGGCACTTAAAGGCCCCTGTCAAATCTGGTTTAGTCATTTACCTTGGGGGATACTCCTTCCCAGTGCAATTAAAGGAACTAATGCCACTTATAAAAAACCATATTGTTCTAGAGAATATAACAGCTTTAAAAGATAAAACAAAGTTTCAGGAGAAGCCATAGAAAAAATATTATAAAGATTAGATTTTAGCAAGAAAAGCCTTGATTATAAGAAGTAATAGTTCATTAAACAGTGTAATCATTTAATGGAAACTAACTTATAAAACTGAAAAATGATTTTCATTTGATCAGATATAATTTGCCATAAATGAATCTCCCCTAAGTTAGGATTGGGGCAGAGATTTATTTTTGTCTTTCTGGGATAATGCGGGATCCAAGTAAGGAATCTGAAGATCACTGGACAAATGAGACTTTTGGAAAAGTCCAAATCATCAAGAGAAAATGCCCTAAGTAAAAGAATAAATTGGCCTATTGGTATATAGCATCTCAAATAGGATAAAATTTCACACATCTTCTCGAATTTTTGTTTTTGGTGTTCTCTACAGACATATAATGCATTGGTTTTTTTTTATAGTCTCAGTTCAATTAAAAGTTAAAGTTGGCTTCGAAGTTGGAGTGTGGTTCTCTCATTCTCTTGACCAAAGTATACTTGCAAAAAGGAAAATTCAAAATCTCTGACTTTTGTCAGAAAAGACACCTTATATGGAATAGAAGAAAAACCAAAATGAAGGTACTCTTATACTTTCACTAATATCCTAATCCTTTGATTTTATTTTGTCTCTTTGAAGCTTTTCTTAAGATATAAACATTATCTCAAAATTTATATAGTTAATATAGATTGAACTTTGTCATGATACTAATGGTCATATAGAGTACTAACTTATTTTTAAAAGGCTTCTTGCTTTTTTTACATCGATTTGGGTTTGAGTATCTATCAGGTAATTACAAATTACATTTTTGTACTATGGATGAACATAACAAATTATGGTCCTTTAACCTCTTTGAGATCTGCTGCATATGATATTTAAAATGTTTACGTTCTCTGCAATGACCCATGTCCATGCTTAAAAGTAAACTTTGAAATCTCCAAAAGGAGGATTGGACCTCAGAAAATGATTCCACCAGGTTTATGATACTGTCATTGAGCTGACAAACACCACCCAAATATCAAATTGGAGCTATATACTGCTCAGAACAATTTCAAGGTTGTTAGCTGAGATTGCCCAGCCTCAGACACTACTCTAGTCAGGATCTTGAGATAAGTCTTTCAGTTTCCCACTACACAGAGACTAGATAGCAAATGATACAGTTAACTTTCATAGTACTTAATTACCAATATTTTAGGGTCTCCTACAGATACCCTCATCCCCAGACAGTGAGAAGTAGTGTTAAGAAGACATTGCCCATATACCAGAGAAGTGGAATGGACAGCTTTTGGTCATTCAATGGTTTATGAATATCTATCATCATTTTGGGGGTGGTTAGTTACAAGTTGTTATTGGTAATGATCATTAACAAAGCAGATTAGAATTGGGGATCTTGTTCTGAAAAGAAAAAAGTAGGCACATAAAAAATAGGATAAAAAGGTAGTTTATTGAATCTACTTTCAAACCAGAAAAGCAATTACTAGTCTTTAAATTTTTATATTGATTAGGATTTTTGTATATTGATTCAAATTTGAGGTTATTTTTGTTAGAACATATTGTACATACATTTCTACTCTTACTCAAAGTTTTGTACCTGTAAAGCCCATTTAACAATGTAATGCAAATTTCTAGTCCTTGAAAGTTATTATTAGAAATGATTTGAAAAATAAAGTAATGCAGGTTAGTAGTTAATCACTATTATAATCAAACTTACAGTCATGTTAGTTATGCTATTTTGGCCAAAATTTTATGTAGACAGGTGGTCTTCAAATTCTTCAGAATTGTACAGAATATGGCATTTAAGATGTTTTAATAACGTAAGGTTCTTTTTTATTACAATGAAAAATGTCTGCTTCTGGCAACACTAACACATCAGAGAAGATGATGGCCATTGAAGAAACTCCATATGGAGTTTACTTTCTTTATGATGAAAGTTATAAATTGGGCAAGAAAATTCCCTCGCCTTGAGTGCTGACAGTATGCTGTCCAAATTGGACAAGCACTACTCAAAAGAAAGTGACCGCTGAACTTTGCTAAGACAAGGCAGGAAAGCTCTTCAGAATATACTGCATGACAGAAAAGTATATCAGATATTTTAGGCCTGTAAGCCAAAAGTAAATACCCTAATGTTGCAACGCCTTGGGTGAATGTCCAGAAAGTCAGCTGTTTCTGTCATTTCTCAATTTTTTGAAAGTCACTTTCCCATACTTTCTGCTTACGCAGGCAATATTATTTCCTTCTCAGGAATCTGATATAGTTGAGGAATAGACAGTTATAGTTTTCCTTACTAACAGATTCAGAGAAGAAAATCACAAAAGAAGTGTAAAGTATATACTCTTGAGAGACATAAAAAGATAGTTTTGTGTTGATGATGCAAGTTATAATAAAAAGTAAATTAGATAAAACACTTTGACTGACAAAGATAGAGTAGATAATGGAGTATTTTGTCTGAATTTGTCAAATGCTAATGGACTAGATATTGTTAATGTAATTATTGCCTATATATAATTGAATACAGTTATTATACTTATTGTTTATAGTTTTCTGTTAGTTAAAACCTTTGCTTTTTTTAGACAAAGGGACACAATATTGCATGATAATAAAGCTTGCCTGGAGATCACAGAATGTAGCTAACCACTAGTTGACCACAGAAGCCAAGCAGTTGTGTCTCACACCTTTAATTCCAGCAATAGAGAGGCAGAGACAGGATCTCAGCCCGTTTGGAGTGAGGAACATGACAGGGAGGAAGCAACTTATAGCTGTTCCTGGTTCTTAGATTTTTCCAGGTTTTTACTCAGATATCAGACTCATGGTTTTTATTGATGTGATTAATTAGACTAATGCTTAATTGTCACTTTATGACTATTAGTCATAATTTTGCTAGTAGTTTTGTATAACTAATTTTTCCAACCACCAAATTTATCCAGTGCTGTATTAATTTATGCTAGAGCTTTCATTAGTTATCTAGCTGATTTCCCAGAATCCAGATAGCATTACCATATTCTTTTCTTTTGCATGATTTCTTCAATCAGTAACAAATAAAACTAATGGTGTTGTGTTTCTAATTTTTCTAATTATTCATTTTTGAATCCCCAGGAATTCATTATATATTTAAATTTTAATTGTTTCCTTCTTGAAGCATATGTCAATTCTTTTCAAACTTATGTCAAGTAATGCTTCTAAATGAAAAGAGATATATCACTAAAGCCAGCATGAGAGAGGACATCTTTCTAGTTTATACCCTAGAGATTTCCACATGTAGCTCTACTAAATTCCTCTAATAAAGGTGCTTCAATTTCAAATGAGGGAATACTCTCCTCAATTCTCCTGCAGTGTAGGTCACATCTCTCTTGGTGGTATTCTAACAGCCCTGTGGAAACTCAGATGTTCTCCTTCCCTGTGGGTCACCTGTATGGAATGAGAAAAAGTAGAAGCAACATATGAAAAGTATCAGTTGTGGGAGATAAACTAAAAACAATGCTTTCTAAATCAAGATAACACTTTAAAGGTATATTCACATTCTGTTTCATATTTTATTCACTGGAAACCTATTTTTATGATGAGAGAGACAGTGATCTTTCATACTGCCCCTTCGTTTGTCATTGTATTTTTGTGTTCTTGAAAGGTAATTTCCTAAAAGTCCATAAATGGGTTTTTTTTTTTGAGTAGAGATTAAGAAATTTCATTTGAGATCAAGGATACCATTAGTCATAATTTATATAAATAATTATCTTTTGCTTTATTTACTTCAAAAATTACTGAAAATGCTAAAGTTAATTTTAATTTTGTTCAAATATCTTCCTTTAGCCTGTCAACTTTTTTTAAATTAATTAATTTATTTAATTATTAAAGATTTCTGCCTCTTCCCCACCACCACCTCCCTTCCCCCCCTCCCACAATCAAGTCTTCCTCCCTCCTCAGCCCAAAAAGCAAGCAGTTTTCTCTGCCCTGTGGGAGGTCCAAGGACCACCCACCTCCATCCAAGTCTAGTAAGGTGAGCATCCAAACTACCTGGGCTCCCACAAAGCCAGTACGTGCAATAGGATCAAGAACCCATTGCCATTGTTCTTGAGTTCTCAGTAGTCCTCATTGTCCATTATGTTCAGCGAGACCGGTTTTGTCCCATGCTTTTTCAGACCCCGGACAGCTGGCCTTGGTGAGTTCCCGATAGAACATCCCCATTGTCTCAGTGTGTGGGTGCACCCCTCGTGGTCCTGAGTTCCTTGCTCGTGCTCTCTCTCCTTCTGCTCCTCCTTTGGATCATGAGACTTCAGTCCAGTGCTCCAATGTTGGTCTCTGTCTCTGTCTTCTTTCATCGCCTGATGAAGGTTAATATTCAGGAGGATGCTTATATGTTTTTCTTTGGGATCACCTTCTTATTTAGCTTCTCTAGAATCACGAATTATAGTCTCAATGTCCTTTATTTATGGCTAGAAACCAAATATGAGTGAGTACATCCCATGTTCCTCTTTTTGGGTCTGGCTTAACTCACTCAGGATAGAGTTTTCTATTTCCATCCATTTGTATGCAAAATTCAAGAAGTCATTGTTTTTTACTGCTGAGTAGTACTCTAATATGTATATATTCCATAATTTCTTCATCCATTCTTCCATTGAAGGGCATCTAGGATGTTTCCAGGTTCTGGCTATTACAAATAATGCTGCTATGAACATAGTTGAGCATATACTTTTGTTGTATGTTAGGGCATCTCTTGGGTATATTCCCAATAGTGGTATTGCTGGGTCGAGAGGTAGGTTGAACCCGACTTTCCTGAAAAACCGCCACACTGCTTTCCAAAGTGGTTGCACAAGTTTGCATTCCCACCAGCAATGGATGAGTGTACCCCTTGCTCCACAACCTCTCCAGCAAAGGATATCATTGGTGTTTTTGATTTTAGCCATTCTAACAGGTGTAAGATGGTATCTTAAAGTTGTGTTCTAGGCATAATGATTCTAAACTTTTGGGTCTTTGGTCTTGAAATTTCATATTAATTTATGGTTTCCCAAATAGCTATTTGTGATCTAATATGCTACTATTTGGTTCTGAAATACCACCTGTTAGTATGTAGGTTCCTTCTTGGGGTCCTGACAGGATAAGCCCTCAGTTGTAGCCACTAAAAAACACCTTGCACATTCTCTACATTTCCTTTTAAAAGGTGGGCCTTACCAACCTCCGACCTCTTTCTTTCTTTCTCTTTCTCTCTCTCCCTCCACTCTGATGTATTCTACTCATATCATTCACTCTTCATGTCAAGAAATATGAATTTTTCTGTAAACAATATTTTTATATTAAAGTAATTAATGAAATTTGAAAAATATTTTATGTCCAGAAGAATTTCCAAAATATTTTTCTCCGACAGCTTTTGACTTAGTTTTGGATCAGTATATAAACACTTATCCAATGGGTCTCTGCAAGGTAAACCCTATGGTAATAGTGTCTAACTTGTCAAGGTCCAGTGGATCTCAGGACAGCATGGAATACTGCTGGAATTGAAAGGCCTGCATGTGCTCTTCTCTCTCATAATGTGGGTGATTCTCTTGGTTGATGATTTACTTTGACAGTCACTCATAGTACAGATGTAATCATTCCTAGAAAACATATTTTTTTCTCTCTCCAATTTTACCTCTAGGTTTCCTTTGGAACCTAGTCTTCTCAGGTTTCTTATCTGGAAATACCAGCTGTAACCAAAGACCCTGGAAAATTTTCTGATTCACTGCAGGCACTATCAGAGGCAATAAAAGATTAATGGACACATATAAGAAAGCAACATGGGGGGCATTAACTATATCTCCTAATTCTGGAAAAAATATTAAGCTGGGAAAAGACTACCTCACAAAAGTTTGTCCTTTGTAGAGAGGCTTAGGCATGCAGGATCCTTGTGTGGGACAAGAGAACAGTTGAAGAAATACAAGCTAACCATATGCATGCAATTGAAGGCAAATTATCCCTATTTCTGTAAATATACTTTGTTAAGTTTTGAACAATAATGTTATGGAAAATGTGTCCTTGTGTGGGAGCTCACAGATGTGAGTCCTGTTCCACTTTAACTAAAAGTCAAAGTTATTGATAATAGGTATGGCTACAAGCACGACATCTTGACATAGGATGTGTTTATTCGGTGTTTCGGACATTAAGATGGCTCATAGAGGTGGCATAGAGGTGAATCTGCTCTACCCTGAAAGTACATCAGAGAATTCAAACCTATTCCTGCCTCTTCATTTTAAAAATAGGAGGTTTATGTTTAAACTATGGAATAGCTAGCTGCCTACAGGATACTTGGCCTAAGGTGTGTTTGCTTCATATCCTGCCCAAAACATCAGAATGTATAACTCAGGAAATAGTGGCTTGATGTCACAAGCATTGAGACAAGTAACTGTTCTAGTTATTCTTTGTGTCATGTTAAAGCAGTATTTTGCTTTCTTTTTCCCCTTCCCATTTTAATTGGAGTATATAATAAACATACAGAAAATAAATATGGGAAGATTCATAATGTGGGGTTCCCCCTCAGTATGCTGGGAATACTGGATAATTAATAAAGCTGCTTTGGGCCCATTGCGGCACAGAATAGGGGTAGGCAGAAATTCCAAGCAGGTAAAGGAGGAGAGATAGAGGGTGGCCATGAAGTCACCCAGAGGAAAAAGACACCTGGGAACCTTACCAGTAAATTACAAGATTGACGGTAAAATGTAAAATAATAAAAATGGGTTAATTTAAGATGTAAGACCTAGCTAGAAATACACTTAAAGTGTATTACAAATAATATAATTTTTGTGTGATTATTTCAAGTCAGGGCAGCTGGGAATGTCTGCCAACAGATTGGTACACCAACAGGTTTCAGCTAAGTCTACATAAAACCTGAGAGAGCTTGGAAAGAAATTCTAGCCACAAAAGCTCGGCTTCTTGGTAGCTGTCAACTATTTTTTTGGATGGACTTTGTGTGCTGGTGGCAAGATTAAGAGATGTCTTCCCAACTCAGTGCTGGCAGCAAAAAAAAAACCCACACAACTCCTTTAAGAAGGCTTCTAGGTTTATGCAAGTTGCATGAACTGCTCTGGCTTTTTCAGGAGACATAGCATTTAAATTGGATTTGTGAGCAGCATGTTACAAACTGCTTAATGGCACAACATAGACCCACTGCATGTTTGGAACTGGTGTGGTGTGTACTGCTCACAGAAGTGGTGAACATGCCTCCACCATGTTAGATTGGGTGGAGACAAAAGACAAAACAACTTTAGTCTTAACCACATCCACTTAGCATTTAAAGAAGGCACTCCTGGTCAGAAAGTAATTATAGATATGCAGTAAAGACATATTCAGACAGAAATAAACCTCTGAAGGAGCCACAAGGTGCTAAAAATGTTTGTAGACTTGAGAGAAAGAAGAAAAAGAGTATAGACAGTTATAAATGGAAATAAATAGTTTAAGAAAATTAAACAAAGTTGTTAAAGAGTCATCATACAGAGAGTCATAGATTAAAAGAGAAAAGAAAAATAAGCCACATAAAGATGAAAGATAGACAGACAGTCTGGAATATGTATATTATTGTGTTTTCTTTGAAGTTTTTGACTGTAGATGAGCTAAGTACAGAGAGACATTTTATTTTATGGGTTGCTAAGCTAAACCAACATATATATATATATATATATATATATATATATATATATATATATATATATGGTATTGACTTAAAAATTTGAACTTAAGGATATGTTCCTTTGAAAAAGAGGTTATACTTTTGTTTCCACAGAGGATGAGAACCTGTGGATTCATTTATGGCAGCAAATACAAGATGGTGCAGCTCCTGTGAAAATCAGTGTGGAAGCTTTTCAAAGAGCTGAAAAATGATCTACCACAAAATACAGATATTCCATTCTTGAACATGCATCAAAAAGCCTTTGCATCTTACTGTGGAGTTACCTGTACAGAAGTTTATTGTAGCCTATTTGTCATAGACAGAAATAGGAAATAGCCCAAATGTCCATCAAGTAAGGAAAGGATATTGAAAATGTGGTACATTTACACAATTTAATATTATTTAGTCATTAAGAAATATAGAATCATACATTTTTCAGGAAAATGGATGAAACTAAAAGCAATCATCCTGAGTGAGGCAGCTCAAAACCCAAGTGGCAAATATTTGATATTTTCTCTTATATATAGATGTTAGCTTTTTAAACTCCTTTTCCTATCAATTTCTGAACTACCTATCAACTATCAGCTGTAGCTATATATTTGACTGAAATATTAATAAACAGGCATGGAATAATATTTCTCTAGTTTCCTATGATTCAATATCTAAGATGGAGAAAGAAGAATAAGGAAGAAGATGAAGAAGAAAAATATGAAAAACACGAAGAAGAAGAAGAAGAAGAAGAAGAAGGAGGAGGAGGAGGAGGAGGAGGAGGAGGAGGAGGAGGAGGAGGAGGAAGAAGAAGAAGAAGAAGAAGAAGAAGAAGAAGAAGAAGAAGAAGAAGAAGAAGAAGAAGAAGAAGAAGAAGAAGAAGAAGAGGTTGTGTAGTTCATTAGGTCACACAGTTTACCCTCTAGTCCATTCATATTTACATGCAAATGTTCATTGTCATGAGTTGTTGGTTCAACTCTAGGCTTCTGGCTAGGTTTCACCACTGATAATAGACTCTCACTAAAGCTCTACTTTGGTGTTCTTTTGTTGTCCTATGTCATGGAGATCCTGCTGTTTTGGACCTACAAGTTCATCTCCTTTTCCTGCTTCAACAGTTCTTGAATGAGGTGGATGTTTGGGTGGGCCAACTCATAGCCCTGTTTCTAAACCTTGGGTGGTAGGTAGCTAGGTTGATCAGCCTGCCAGCTATCCCTTCTTGTCACTAACATGGTGAGCTCTACAGCACTGACTCAACTAGCTCACCTGATATAGCTTGTAACAAGGAGGAAGGCCAGTTTTCTTGCTCTCAGGTCCTCAGATATGTGCCACCACACTCACAACACTGTTTTATCCAGGTGAGCTACAGGGACCTCCATTCTTATAGAAGAGGTCACATAAATTTTTTAAAATGTTTCAATGTAGTCACATCTTAAGCTTTATTGTGATAATTGTTATCAGGAAACTTCTTTTGAAAGTTATGCTGTACTTAAATATATCTAAAATAAACTGCCTGATGCAAGACTTTAGATTATGTATGGTGGTTCTCAGCCTTCCTAATGCTGTGAACTTTTAGTACAGTTTCTCAGGTGGTGACCCACAACCATAAAATTATTTTGTTGCTACTTCAAAGCTATATGTTTGCTACTGCTGTGAATTGCAATGTAAATATCTGATATGTAAGATAGCTGATATGTAATCCCCAAATGGGTCCTGACCAGGTTGAGAACTACTGCTTTAGAAATTAGAACCAACACAAAAAACTAAGTCATGTTGAACTGTACTTTCGTCTTGTCTCATGTAGATCATTAGTCTTGCAGCCCCGGCATTTTCAGAAAGTAATATGTTTCTCCATAAAATACAATTATAAATGCTAGTTAATGTGAGCAATAGCATTCCTTTGTTTTACTTTATATTTATATTCTAGTGTAAGATTATAACGGAAAGTATTCCAGGAAAATACTTGGTTTCTTCATTGTAATGAAGGCATAGTGTCTGTCAAACATAAAGAGAAGAATCCGTGAAAATGATGTGGATTTAATATAGTGTTTACAGGCTTAAAAATAACTATAAATAACTGAGATTAGAACATCTTCTCAGTGCTAAGACCTGACTACAGAAAGAGAGTGACAATCTGGTGTAATCCAGTTACAATAAATTAATTCCATCCATTTCTTCTGTCTTTGTTGTGGCCAGATAAATATCTAAAATTGCATGACAAATTGCATTTCATGAGCTTAAGTCACTTTGTCTTGGTTACTGGGCCATCGAACAATAGCACGCAGTAGAGAGAAACTTAATATAACTTAATGATACATTACAAATCTTAACTCTACCCAAAGAGCATGAGAGTTAAAGCACAAAAGGGAAGCTGAGCTGTTGTTCATTAAGTAGAAAAATGGATTCTGAGTTATAAATGTATATAAAATAATACATTAAAATAAAGCATTTAACATTTCTTTTGTGAATTAACACCATGTACAAATATAATCAAGCCAGATGTATCTGTATACCATTTGTAAATGACTTTATATGGTCATCAAATAAGTTTGAAGACAAACACATTGCCTACATTTTATAGGCAAAGAGAACATCTGCATTTATCTTGGAAGCTCTTAGTGTTAAAGTGGTAAATGCCTTTATATGGTCATCAAATAAGTTTGAAGATACAACTGTGTACACACATACATACATACCCATATACACACATCTTTGTATGTTTCTTTACATGAAAATATGCCAATGTAAAACAACA
Source organism: Chionomys nivalis (assembly GCF_950005125.1). Lineage (NCBI taxonomy): Eukaryota > Metazoa > Chordata > Mammalia > Rodentia > Cricetidae > Chionomys > Chionomys nivalis. Next base: position 191,663,078 of record NC_080086.1, on the reverse strand, counting down.
TTAACTTTGTGTGGCTTAAAATAAAATAATTGGCACATTTTAACATCTGGCCACTTTATGGTATGGTAACCTTAGTAAATCAATGTGATTAAAACTGAACATAGAGTTATATAACTACTGACAAGTGCCTTTTTAAGAGAACATTTTGTGAAGGATGCAAGACCATAGCACCAAGTAAAGAAATGTTTCCAGACTGGCCTTGAACTCCAGATCCACCTGCTTCTGGCTACTTCAGCAAATCTTACTGGTCTGCACCACCAGAACCGGCTGGTGAAATGGCTCAGAGGTTAAGAGCATTGCCTGCTCTTCCAAAGGTCCTGAGTTCAATTCCCAGCAACCACATGGTGGCTCACAACCATCTGTAATGAGGTCTGGTGCCCTCTTCTGGCCTGTAGGCATACACACAGACAGAATATTGTATATATAATAAATAAATATTTTTTTAAAAAAGAAATGTTTCCAGAGCTGGTCACATGTTAAAGACACTTTTGAAAGATTCTTCAAATTATGTGTAAATGGTAAACAAATCATCATCTGAAAAGACTGAGAAGTATTTAAGCTACAGAAGAAAATAGAGTGAAGACCACAGATACAAACAGTAAAGTAGTTCTTTGTTTCTTCAATAACAAGCCCTGGTTATTTTAACATTCACCAAAGGATATAATAACATTTAAGAGCCAAAGGAAGAATAAAATATTTAGAAGTCATGCATGTGAATAGTACCAAGAACAAAAACAAAAACCACCAAAACTTTTTTTCCTTTTTCGTCTTTGAAGACCATAGATCCTAGGATCAGCCAGAGATGTGATTTGGGAGGACCACTTGTTCATTTCCCAGCTGCTCGGCAGCTCAGGCCTGAAATAATCACACAGAAACTATATTAATTCAATCACTACTTGGTCCATTAGCTTCTTTTTGGCTAATTCTTACATATTAATTTAACCCATGTTCTAGTAATCTGTGTATCACCAAGTAGCTGTGGCTTACTGGCTAAAGTTCCATCTGTCTCTGGCAGGGCTACATGGCTTCTCTCTAACTCCTTCTACTTTTTTCCCCACCTACCTCTATTTCCTGTGCAGGCCCAAGATTGTTTCTTTATTCATTAATGATAATCACAGTATACAGAGGTGTAGTAGGAGCTGAGGGCCTGCTTTCCTGCTGCCCGGCTCTCGGCCACCTGGCTAGCTTTACACCCCAAAATAACAACACACAAATTGTATTCATTTAAACACTGCCTGGCTCATTAGCTCTAGCCTCTTATTGGCTCACTCTCACATCTTGATTAACCCATATCTATTAATGTGTGTAGCACCACAAGGTGGTGGCTTACCTGGAAGATTCGATCCTATGTCCATCTTGGGTCAGAGCTTCATCACGTCTGCCTTGGGGAGGAGAAGCATGGCGTCTGGCTCACTTCCCTTCTTCCCAGAATTCTTTTCTGTCTACTCCACCCACCTAATTTTCTGACCTATCAGACCAAGCAATTTTCTTTATTGATTAACCAATGAAACAACAGATTGACAAATGACCTTCCCATATCAAAGAGGGAAATCCCACATTAGAGATGTGCTCTCTAGAAGGGTATAGACTCTAACTAACCAACAATCAGGTACACACCAGAGTAGGATTAAGTACCTTAACACCTGCAATGAATTTAAAAATCAAAAAACAGATGAGAAAATGGATATGTATTTGGATATTTATAAGGGCCATGATGATATAAATTTTTGAAATCTCTTGAGGAGATTTAAACAAATATATCAAAACAGTAAAGAAAACTGAAAAGTTTTTGAAGATAAATTTATAATGGTATGATACATCAAAGTTGTTTCTAAAAATAGGTCTTATTGTTTTTCAGGGTATTGTATTTTCTCACACCATGAAATGAAAATTGACAAAAAGACATTAAGCACAATGCAAACGCCCAACTAATTAAAGTTTCTTATTACTGAAATAAAGGCGGTTCATATAAGTAGCATATTTACACAGCCTATAATGATTAGTTGAACATGTTTTTATGAAATAATAAATATTATTATTTTTAGAAAATTATCTCTCATGTATGAGTTGATAATGTATGTTAATGTTCTAGATTTTGTTGAATGAAATTAGTTCTTGAATTTATTATGCACATCTGACTAAGGTTGGTTGCAATGCTTTTACTTGGATTTTGTAAAGAGGAAGAAAAATAGAACTGGAATCATGACAGTTTCCATCTGACCACATGGTTTGTAGGTGACAAGAAGAACAAGACAAAGCCCTCACTGTGCAAAGGTCTTCAGTTCAGTCTATTTGCCACCTCTCACATGTCCTGTTTAATTGTCACCTGTGCCAAGTCAACACCTCATTTCTACAGTCATATACCTAGCCTTTCCATTGCTTCCATAGCTCAACTCAACAATGAGGTTGTGCCCTTGGAACCTCCAGCCACTCTCCAGCTGGACTCATCAACACATAATCTAATCACTTCAATGACTCTTTACATCTATAACAACTCCTCTTTCCTGCCTCCACTAAGGTCTCTTGGAACTCTCTCAGCTAGCTGTGTTCTAAAATATTGGTAACTACTCCTACAGTAGATAGGTATGTTGGTAGGTAAATGATCTCTCTAGATATATAGATTAGATGAATAGATAGATAATAGATAGATAGGTAGATAGATAGATAGATATAGGTAGATGGATGATAGATAAATGGAAACAGACATAAACAGACAGACAGAGAGGTAGATTAGTATCTATTTAGATAGATGAATAATATCTAGATTTATTGTAACATGAGAGGTCATATTATTAGAGTTTAGATAGGAAGAACACATGTTTACCAACTAGGTATTAACTATATGGTTACCTGGAAAATGTGGCAAAAAACTGACATAGGTTTTTAATTATTATTAATCAATAAATTTGAGAAGCTTGAAAAGATACAAATGTGTGTGATACAGTACTCATATTACAAGTCATGACTTGGATTGTTCATTGACTGCTATAAAATTATTGTGCCAAAGAAAGAATATTACTTTTTTCCATATGGAGACTTGAACTAATGTCTTTAGATGGGGCAGGCAAGTGCCTAATTACTTATTTATCTACAGCTCCAGATCCAATGGAATACGCCCTACACTGTTTTACTTAGAATTCAAAGAAAGAGAACACAATTTGCACATACTATGAGTTTATACTCAAAGGATATTAACACCATTCAGTAAGATACTTGAGGTATATAGCAGGCTTTCATTTGGGCCAACAATCAGCACACAAATCATAGCTTAGTGATATGCAAGATATTCATCAGTATGGCTATAGGATAGGACCATTTCAGGTTCACTCTCCTCAGTTGCCCACGGAACTAGCTGAGGACATCTTCCTGGACACCTGGGAGCCCCTCTAAAGTCAAGTCTCATGCCAACCCTAAGATGGCTCCCTTAATTAAGATATATACTTCCCTGTTCCCATATCCACCCTTCCTTTATCCCAACCATCCCATTCCCCAAAGCTCTCCCCATCTTCCCTTCTCACTTTTCTCTCCCCATTTCCCCTTACCCCCATCCTACCCCACCCCCAAGTTCACAATTTTTTCCCAGCAATCTTGTCTATGTCCAATATCCAGGAGAATAACTATATGTTTTTCTTTGGGTTCACCTTCTTATTTAGCTTCTCTAGGATCACAAATTATAGGCTCAATATCCTTTATTTATGGCTAGAAACCAAATATGAGTGAGTACATCCCATGTTCATCTTTTTGGGTCTGGCTTACCTCACTCAGGATAATGTTTTCTCTTTCCATCCATTTGCATGCAAAATTCAAGATGTCACTTTTTTTTAACCACTGAGTAGTACTCTAATATGTATATATTCCACACTTTCTTCATCCATTCTTCCTTTGAAGGGTATCTAGGTTGTTTCCAGGTTCTGGCTATTATAAATAATGCTGCTATGAACATAGTTGAACAAATGCTTTTGTAATATGATAGGGCATCTCTTGGGTATATTCCCAAGAGTGGTATTGCTGGGTCCTGGGGTAGGTTGATCCCGCATTTCCTGAGAAACCGCCACACTGATTTCCAAAGTGGTTGCACAAGTTTACATTCCCACCAGCAATGGATGAGCATACCCCTTCCATAGAACCTTCATCTGGCGATGGATGGAGATAGGGACAGAGACCCACATTGGAGCACTAGACTGAGCTCCCAAGGTCCAAATGAGGAGCAAAAGGAGGGAGGACATGAGCAAGGAAGTCAGGACCGCGAGGGGTGCACCCACCCACTGAGACAGTGGGGCTGATCTATTGGAAGCTCACCAAGGCCAGCTCGACTGGGACTGAAAAAGCATGGGATAAAACCGGACTCTCTGAACATGGTGGACAATGAGGGCTGATGAGAAGCCAAGGACAATGGCACTTGGTTTTGATCCTACTGCATGTACTGGCTTTGTGGGAGCCTAGTCTGTTTGGAGGCTCACTTTCCTAGACCTGGATGGAGCGGGGAGGACCTTGGACTTCCCATAGTGCAGGGAACCCTGACTGCTCTTTGGACTGGAGAGGGAGGGGGAAAGGAGTAAGGTGGGGGAAGGGGGATGGAAATGGTAGGGGGGAGGAGGCAGATTTTTTTTCAATAAGAACAAATCATGGCTTAGACACTTATTGTTACTTATGAATGTTCAGCCTTATCTTATGCTTGTCCCACTAGCTCTTATAACTTAATCTAACACATTTCTCTTTGTTTGCATTTTTCCTCAGGGTTTTTTTTTTTTTTTTTTTTTTTACCTTTCTTTCCTTCTGTACTGCCTATTTTTCTGCTTCTCATGTCTGTCTGGCAACTACCTGACTGGTTTGCCCCAGGTGTCTCTCTCTCTATCACCCCTATTCTCTTCTCTCATTCTCTTCTCCCTTCAGCCTAGGTTACTCTTTCTTATTCTCTCTGCCTGCCAGACCCAACTATACTTTTTTTCTTACCTATTGACCATTCATCTTTTTATCAGACCAATCATGTGACTTAGACTGGCAAGGTAAAAAAAACAACACATCTTTATCTTATTAAACAAATGCAGCATAAGCAAATGCAATACATCTTTTCCTAGTTAAAGTAATATTTCACAGCAAGGATATATGAAACTTTAGCTTCCAATCCAGAAATCCTTAAGGCTTCTGCACAAATTTATTTTCAAAAGAGATTTCAATGATTTTTAACCATGTACTATATAGTAATCCTTCCTATTTCACAGGACACATTCAAGAGTTGGTTTGGGTGGCTGAAAGCATAAATAATATGAACCCTACAAGATCATACTCTCTATTTGTCCTCTGTATTCATATCTATCTGTTGTTTAACACACAAATTAGATACAGTAAGAGATAAACAGTAATAAGTAATAGAATGAAAGCAATGCAGCATAATAAACAATTTTAGTCATGAATTGTATTTCTTATTACTTCTGGAAGTTTTCTTTTAATATTTTTTCATAGTAATAGACCACTGAGAAAGGAAATCTGGAAAAGTGACCTTCACAAAAATCATGATAAACTTTCTAAGAATAAACACGTACACACACATTCACAGATACAGAAAAACTCAAAAATATCTGTATAGATTAGGAGTCTGTTAGATAAGAAGATACCATATTGAAAAGAACATGATGCTTTTCCCTTAAAATTCAAGTTTTAATTGCCTCAGCCCCAGAGCAACAATAAATCTGAAAAATAAAATTTATATAGACTTTATTATCCTATTTACTCTGTTAATCCTCAAAGTATACCTACTTAAGCAACTGTTATGCCTCATATTTATGCTATCTATGAGTTAGCAGCCAAAGATGGAAGATTTTGTATTAAAAATATGTTTGAAATTACACACAATTGAAAAATTATTTCAATTTAATTTAAATGCCATTCCACCAAGAGGCATTTTAAAGCATTGTGCAGCACATCAGATCCCATAGACTCTAATTTGACTTAGTTTATATATGGGACAGAATTATTTATTATAGACCTTGAACATATAATAGGTACTGGTTGAAAAATATCTCTGTGTGTGGGTGTCTGTGACCTTTACATATATCATGTTATTCTTTAGCTGAGAATATTATAGATGATTAAAAATTCCTAAAATATATAGTATTCTATCAAAATGTTAAACATAAAGCTTAAATCTAACTTGTAGCTGAATTACAATGCTAAATATAATCTGAAAAATTTCCTGAGTTTTAATTTAACAAGTTCTAATCTTTTTACATCCTACCAGTATAATTTTTAGTAACTTTTGTCATTTCAACACTGTAAACTGTTTTTCTTCTCTTTTTTGTAATGGTCAAATATAGAGGGAACAAGACAAAAAAATACAATAATACAAAATCTTTTATTTTGTATTGAAGACAAAATTAGAATTAAACTTTGATTCTGGAATCTCCAGTTCATTTAGCTAGGTAAGTTTATTTATTTAATTATTCAAGTGTTTCTTCATTTACACAGTATGGGTATAGTAATTGATTTCTGTCCTGGAGTGTGTGATTACCGTAAGGACACAAATAAGTCAGATGCAATTGTGAAATGCTTTATTGTTTCATACAGACATTGCACTTTTTAATGTATGAAATACTAGTGACAATTTTACATTGTTCAAGTCAGTTGGTGCTATTTTTCTAGCAGCTGAAGCTATTGGAATCATTTTGGAGACATACATTATGTTTAATGAAGTTATATGTATTTTAAATACAATGCTTTGATACTCTTTTTTTCTTTTTTATTGATTTTTATTGAGCTCTACATTTTCTCTGCTCCCCTCACATTCTTTCCCCTCCCCTTCAACCTTCTCCCAAAGACCCCATTCTCCCAATTTACTCAGGAGATCTTGTTTTTTTTTTTTTTTTTTTTTTCTTTTCTGATTCCCATGTAGATTAGATATATGTATGTCTCTCTTAGGATCCTCATTATTTTCTAGCTTCTTTGGGATTGCAATTTGTAGGCTGGTTTTCTTTGCTTTATGTTTAGAAACCACTTATGAGTGAGTATATGTGATAATTGTCTTTCTGAGTCTGGGTTACCTCACTCAAAATGATGTTTTCTAACTCCACCCATTTTCCTGCAAAATTCAAGATTTTTTTTCTGCTGTGTAGTACTCCATTTTGTAAATGTACCACATTTTCCTTATCCATTCTTCGGTCTAGGGAAATTTAGGTTGTTTCCGGGTTCTGGCTATGCAAACGATACTGCTATGAACATAATTGAGCACATGCCATTGTGGCACAATTGAGTATCCTTTGGATATATACCCAAAAGTGGTATGACTGGGTCTTGAGGAAGGTTGTTTCCTAATTTTCTGAGAAATCACCACACTGACATCCAAAGGGGCTGTATCATCTTGCATTGCATGCAATGCAGGCATTTTCCCTCACAACCTCTGATACTCTTGATAGATTATAGTATACCATAAATGATACTTGTATGTAGAGGGAAATTGAGAACTTTGTGCAACTCACCTTGATTTGATTCTTACTTATTACATTGATGTACATGTGAACTTGCAATATCTATGAGTATTCCTTCTATAAAACACAGATAAGAGTCTACCATAATATGAGAACCCATAGACCAGAAATAGTTGAAAAAGTTCCTCCGAGTTTAGCCAAGAGCTCAGTGGAGTCACAGTCTGTGTGGAACATAAAGATATAACTAACCTTATTCTTTGCTAACTTGGAATTTTATTTTATTCTAGGCCATCTTTTTGATACTTACTATTGGAAAGTATCTTATGCTGAGAGCCTACCAGTATTTTCTTTTGTGGTTTCAGTTATTCAAAATAAGTAATCAAAATTATGTTTGCAAATATTTAGCTTGTCAGAAATTCCCATTGGAACTACAAGAACAGCAGGACTTTATTGTATGTTGATTGTGAATGGGCTGGGGATACATTGAGACCATTTGGCATAATTAATGATCTGTATTGTACACAGTCAAAATCTGTAGCTGGTTGTTTATTGTCTGGCCTGAACCCACAGTTGCTTTTAAAATAACCACTCAAATACTTAATATTAACTACAGAGTGTTTGACCTATTAGCTCAAGCTTATTCTTAACTAGCTCTTAAAACTTAAATGAACCTTTTTCTATTATTTTATATTTTACTACGAAGCTTGTGACTTGTTTGCTCACATCTTGCTTCCCTGACTACTGCTGGTATGTCCCCCAACTCCACCTTCTTTCTCCCTTTATCTTTGCTTGGATTTCCCATGTAGATATTTTCTGCCCCGCCATAGGCTAAAGCAGCTTTATTCATCAACCAATAAAAGCAACATATATTCACAGTACACAAAAGGATATCCCACATCATAAATCATTATCATCCATAACACTTGGGGGGTTCTTTTTTCTTAGCTAAGTGATAAAATAATTATTGCAAACACAAACCTACAAAATGTTGCATAAACGTTTTCACCACTGAAGGAAAGAAAAGAATATTGCATTTCTGGGTAAATTATCTTTGATTTTTTTCCTCTTTCTTCAGCTTGTATACATTAAGATTCAGAAAAACCAACATACTTAATGTAGTAAAGGAAGAGACAACTTGAGTAATATTTAAACTATGTAATATTTAATATGCCAAGTTGAAAATAAACACTAACGACCTAGGTGAATTCTACTGCAGCTTTCTTTAACTCACATATTTTACAAATAATATGTATGGAAAATAGGACCTTTGGAACAAGTGTATGGAAGTTTCAATCTGAAAATAATGAGTAGAATATTCATTATACACTAAAAACACCTTTCTTGTTTTGAAGTCCAGGTTGCAGAGTTTAAAGTAATAATTACGCATGCAATGCTTATCTGTGAACTTTAGGTCTACAGTGATGTGGAGCTGTGACGCATTCCTTGACATTCCTCTGAAATGGAAAATGGGAGACCATGCCATTCTCAGTATTCTCAGTATTCCTGCAAAACACGTGAGAAGTTTTTTGCAGATTGGCAAAACTTCCCTTGGGAAATGTACTTTTGAAAGCTTCAAAGTGTGTTAAGGATTTTCAAATAAATGGATGTCTGCAGTTCATGCTGTACTTCAATCAGATGAGAATGGTTGTCATGTCAAATCTCCACAGGCTACCGTTGCTCAGGTTTCCTGGTTAAGAAATTCCACTCAAAAAGAATGAAACCTAAACTTTAATATTACAACCTGTAGAACAAGTACCAATGACATTTGGGGGATCTTTTCACTGAATCTCAATGGATTTGTTTTAAAACGTCCTCTCTCTTGAAAGACAGGTATCAGATAGGAGAGTTCTTCAAGCAGAAACCTATTTCCTCTTCATAGTATAATCTGCAGTCCAAAATAATCACAGAAGACAGAAAAGCATGTTAGCACTACAGAAATTTTAATCAGTGTGCAATGCCTCATAATCTTATGAAATCTGCATATAAAACATGTATATTTGAAAGTTTTCTGGTGGTACTTACAATTACAGATAAAGTGCATGCACAAATATTCAATCTCAATAAAACTGTTGCAAATACAATTTAGAAAAATTGATGAATATATATTACTTCCTAATTTCTATCATTCTCAACAATTAAATAATATAAAAATAAAAGTCAGTATGGAAGTCAGTATGGACTCATTGAAAATTATATAATTGATTTACATGGTATTTTGATATAATACCATTATTTTCTACTTAATATCCTATGAAAATTGTTGTGTAAGTCATAAACTTGTAAGAGAAGAGTCCAATTATTTCCTTGAAGTAAAATAAATAGATGGAAATGATATTTCAAATTTGAGATTTCAATTCCAAAATTTTCAAGGACAAATTGTACTAAAATTTTAGTAGATGTATACTTATCAACATGAAAATACAATACCTTTAATTATCGTGTAATAGTAATTGACTTAAATTTTTGATATAACCATCAACCCTTTAAGGGAAACATACCTCTGCAAAGTAATAGAAAGTGAAGGTTTATGACCAAACTTGTTTTTATGGGTATAGACTTAAAAAAAACAAAACAAAACAAAAAAACAAAACAAAACAAGCCGGGCGGTGGTGGCGCACGCCTTTAATCCCAGCACTTGGGAGGCAGAGACAGGCGGATCTCTGTGAGTTCGAGACCAGCCTGGTCTACAAGAGCTAGTTCCAGGACAGGCTCCAAAACCACAGAGAAACCCTGTCTCAAAAAACCAAAAAAAAAAAAAAAAAACATACTGTAGCTCACTTACTGTGATGTGTTTTTTCATTGTTGTCTTATACACAGAACTCTTCAAAAAACATTTTCACAATTTTTCAATCAATTAGTCTAAAGTGTCTACTGTACAATAGCAGTGTGTAAAATTTAATGCTTGTTTAAGTTTTGAGCATTCTTGTTCCACCCTCAATACATTCTATGGAACAGATGTTGACATTAATGAAACATAAGAACAGAGAAAAAGTTAGCATATTATATACCTCAGGACCATGTGGCACTGGCCTGAGCTCTGTATCTAGGGCCCAGATGAGTCCTCTTAGTTGCTGACACATTGGTGTGGCTTTGGAGAGATGCTGCCTTGCTTTAAATACATTTTTATTTTCTTCCCCTCCTTCTTTCTGCATCTTACTTTTTGAGGCAATGTTTCACATGGGTGGGCTCTGAGGGTGGCCTTTGATACAGGGTGGCCACAACAGAGAATGATTTGAGGAGAGTGAAAAGTTAATTATTCCTAGTTTAAAAATTACAATTCCTATACATGAATAGAATTACAGCACTATAGACCATAAATAAACATAGGTTTTATGTCAGTTAAATGAAAATATCAGCAGAGCAAATAGTCCAAAAATACCTAAATTCTAAATCATTCAATGACAATGTTTTCTTAAAAAAAAAAAAAAAAAAAAAACCTTCAGTCATACATGGTTGTATAATCTTGTACTCAGCACTTGGGAGGGTCAGAGAGGAAAATCTAGCATTTAGCATAATTCTCTGTAGTGTTATTAATATCTATTGAGAACTTTCAAACATCTTTTGTATTTAAAAGGAAATGATGTATTGATCTTATTTTATAACACTGACATAACCACCATCTCTGATTATTATAATTTTTGTTTCTAATATCCAAATATACCCTTCCCAATATATTTGCTTTTAGTTCTTCCTATTTTGTCCATTTTGATTTGATTGAGTCTGTTGCTTCAAAGTACATTTTTTTCTGCTTTTATGGTGGAATAATGCTTATCTATCTATCATCATCTATCTATCTATCTATCTATCTATCTATCTATCTATCTATCTATCATCTATCTATCTATCTATCATCTATCAAATGTTTAATATGCTTTTTAAATTAATTAATTTATTTATTTATTATAGATTTCTGCATCCTCCCCGCCACCGCCTCCCAATTTTCTCACCCTCCCCCGACAAAGTCTCCCTCCCTCGTCAGCCCTAAGAGCAATCAGGGTTCCCTGCCCTGTGGGAAGTCCAAGGACCACCCACCTCCATCCAAGTCTAGTAAGGTGAGCATCCAAACTGCCTAGGCTCCCACAAAGCCAGTACGTGCAGTAGGATCAAAAACCCATTGCCATTGTTCTTGAGTTATCAGTAGTCCTCATTGTCCACTATGTTCAGCGAGTCCGGTTTTATCCCATGCTTTTTCAGACCCAGGCCAGCTGATCTTGGTGAGTTCCCGATAGAACATCCCCATTGTCTCAGTGTGTGGGTGCGACCCCTCGCGGTCCTGAGTTCCTTGCTCGTGCTCTCTCTCCTTCTGCTCCTGATTTGGACCTTGAGATTTCAGTCTGGTGCTCCAATGTGGGTCTCTGTCTCTGTCTCCTTTCATCACCTGATGAAGGTTAATATTCAGGAGGATGCCTATATGTTTTTCTTTGGGTTCACTTTCTTATTTAGCTTCTCTAGGATCATGAATTATAGGCTCAGTGTCCTTTATTTATGGCTAGAAACCAAATATGAGTGAGTACATCCCCTATTCCTCTTTTTGGGTCTGGGTACCTCACTCAGGATAGTGTTTTCTATTTCCGTCCATTTACATGCAAAATTCAAGAAGTCATTGTTTTTTATTGCTGAGTAGTACTCTAATATGTATATATTTCATACTTTCTTCATCCATTCTTCCATTGAAGGGCATCTAGATTGTTTCCAGGTTCTGGCTATTACAAACAATGCTGCTATGAACATAGCTGAGCATATACTTTTGTTGTATGATAGGGCATCTCTTGGGTATATTCCCAAGAGTGGTATTGCTGGGTCCAGGGGTTGGTTGATCCCAAATTTCCTGAAAAACCGCCACACTGTTTTCCAAAGTGGTTTCACAAGTTTGCATTCCCACCAGCAATGGATGAGTGTACCCCTTTCTCCACAACCTCTCCAGCAAAGGCTATCATTGGTGTTTTTGATTTTAGCCATTCTGACAGGTATAAGATGATATCTCAAAGTTGTTTTGATTTGCATTTCTCTGATCGCTAAGGAGGTTGAGCATGACCTTAAGTATCTTTTGGCCATTCGAACTTCTTCTGTTGAGAATTCTCTGTTCAGCTCAGTGCCCCATTTTTAATTGGGTTGATTAGTCCTTTACGGTCTAGTTTCTTGAGTTCTTTATATATTTTGGAGATCAGACCTTTGTCAGTTGCGGGGTTGGTGAAGATCTTCTCCCAGTCAGTGGGTTCCCTTTTTGTCTTAGTGACAGCTTCCTTTGCTTTACAGAAGCTTCTCAGTCTCAGGAGGTCCTATTTATTCAATGATGCCCTTAATGTCTGTGCTGCTGAGGTTATACGTAGCAAATGTTCTCCTGTGCCCATGTGTTGTAGAGTACTTCCCACTTTCTCTTCTATCAGGTTCAGTGTGTTCAGACTGATATTGAGGTCTTTAATCCACTTGGACTTGAGTATTGAGCATGGTGATAGATATGGATCTATTTTCATTCTTCTACAGATTGACATCCAGTTTTGCCAGCACCATTTGTTGAAGATGCTCTCTTCTTTCCATTGTATACTTTTAGCTCCTTTATCAAAAATCAGGTGTTCATAGGTTTGTGGGTTAAAGCCAGGGTCTTTTATTCGATTCCATTGGTCGACTTCTCTGTTTCTATGCCAATACCAAGCTCTTTTCAATACTGTAGCTCTGTAATAGAGTTTGAAGTCAGGGATGGTAATGCGTCCAGACAATCCTTTATTGTATAAGATTGTTTTGGCTATCCTGGGTTTTTTGTTTTTCCATATAAAGTTGATTATTGTCTTTTCCAGATCTGTGAAGAATTTTGAAGGGATTTTGATGGGGATTGCGTTGAATCTATAGATTGCTTTTGGTAGAATTGCCATTTTTACTATGTTGATCCTCCCAATCCAAGAGCAAGAGAGATCCTTCCATTTTCTGGTGTCCTCATCGATTTCTTTCTTCAAAGACTTAAAGTTCTTGTTAAATAGATCTTTCACTTCCTTGGTCAGAATTACCCCAAGATATTTTATGCTATTTGTGGCTATCGTGAAAGGTGATGTTTCTCTGATTTCCCTCTCTCCTTCCTTATCCTCAGTGTATAGGAAAGCAACTGATTCTTTGGAGTTGATCTTGTATCCTGCCACATTCCCAAAGGTGTTTATCAGCTGTAGAAGTTCTTTGGTAGAGATTTTGGGGTCGCTTATGTATACTATTATATCATCTGCAAATAACCAAAGCTTAACTTCTTCCTTTCCAATACGAATCCCCTTGATCCCCTTATATTGTCTTATCACTATTGCTAGAATTTCAAGCACTATATTGAAGAGGTATGGAGAGAGTGGACATCCTTGTCGTGTTCCTGATTTTAGTGGGATGGCTTTGAGCTTTTCTCCGTTTAATTTAATGTTAGCTGTCGGCTTGCTGTAAATAGCTTTTATTATATTTAGGTATGATCCTTTTATCCCTAATCTCTACAAGATCTTCATCATAAAGGGGTGTTGAATTTTGTCAAATGCTTTTTCAGCATCTAATGAAATGATCATATGGTTTTTTCTTTCAGTTTATTTATATGGTAGATTATATTGATAGATTTGCATATGTTGAACCAGCCCTGCATCTCTGGGATGAAGCCTTGTTGATCATAATGGATAATTTTTCTGATGTGTTCTTGGATTCGGTTTGCCAGTATTTTATTGAGAATTTTTGCATCGACGTTCATGAGTGAGATAGGTCTGTAATTTTCTTTCTTGGTTGGGTCTTTGTGTGGTTTTGGTATCATTGTAACTGTAGCTTCATAAAAGGAATTTGTCAATGACTCTTCTGTTTCTATATTGTGAAATACATGAAGAAGTATAGGTATTAGCTCTTCTTGGAAGTTCTGGTAGAATTCTGCATTGAAACCATCTGGTCCTGAGCTGTTTTGGGAAGGGAGATTTTTGATAACAGTTTCTAATTCTTCGCAACTAACAGGTCTATTTAGATCGTTCACCTGTTCTTGGTTTAGCTTTGGTATATGGTACTTATACAAAAAATGTGCATTTCTTTTGCATTTTCAAGTTTTGTGGCATACAGGCTTTTGTAGTAAGATCTAATGATTCTCTGAATATCCTGTGTGTCTGTGGTTATGTCCCCCTTTTCATTTCTGATCTTATTTATTTGCGTGTTCTCTCTGTCGTTTAATTAGTTTGGATAGGGGTTTGTCGATATTGTTGATTTTCTCCAAGAACCAACTTTTTGTTTCATTGATTCTTTGGACTGTTTTCTGTGTTTCTATTTTGTTGATTTCCACCCTCATTTTGATTATTTCCAGTCTTCTACTTCTCCTGGGTGCGTCTGCTTTTTTTTTTTTTTTTTTTTTAGAGTTTTCAGGTGTGCTGTTAAGTCCCCAATGTATGCTTTCTCCGTTTTCTTTAAGTGGGCACTTAGTGCTATGAGCTTTCCTCTGAGCACTGCTTTCATCGTGTCCCATAGGTTTGAGTATGTTGTCTCTTTATTTTCATTAAATTCAAGGAAGACTTTAATTTCTTTCTTAATTTCTTCCTTGACCCAGGTGTGGTTCAGTAGTTGACTGTTCAGTTTCCATGAGTTTGTTGGCTTTCTTGGGGTAGCATTGTTGTTGCCTTCTAACTTTAATCTGTGGTGATCTGATAAAACACAGGTGGACACTGATATATTTTGTATCTGTGGAGGTTTCCTTTGTTTCCGAGTATATGGTCAATTTTCGAGAAGGTTCGATGAGCTGCAGAGAAGAAGGTATATTCTTTCCTATTTGGGTGGAGTGTTCTATAGATGTCGGTTAAGTCCATTTGCTTCATTACCTCCAACAATTCTCTTAATTCTCTATTAGGTTTCTGTCTGATTGACCTGTCCATTGGTGAGAGAGGTGTGTTGAAGTCTCCTACTACTAGTGTGTGTGGTTTGATGTCTGCCTTGAGTTTTAGTAATATTTCTTTTACATAATTTGGTGCTTTTATATTAGGGGTGTAGATATTCAGGATTGAGACTTCAACCTGATGAATTGTTCCTGTTATGAGTATAGAGTGTCCATCTTGATCTCTTCTGATTGACTTTAGTTTGAAGTCCATTTTGTTAAAAACTAGTATGGCCACACCTGCTTTTTTCTTAGGACCATTTGGTTGAAAAACATTTTCCCAACCCTTTACTCTGAGTAGATGCCTGTCTTTGTGGTTGAGATGTGTTTCTTGCAAACAGCAGAATGTTGGATCCTGTTTTCGTATCCAGTCTTTTAGTCTGTGCCTTTTTATAGGTGAATTGAGACCATTAATATTAAGTGATATTAATGACCAGTGGTTGTTTACTCTAGTTATTCCTATTGTTTTTTGTAGTAGAGTTTGTGTCTCTCCCTTCTTTGAGTCATGCTAGTGATGGGTCGCTAGATGCCTGAGTTATTGTAGGCAGTGTTGGCAATGTTAGATTCCTTGGGTTGTGATTTTCCTTCTATTACTTTTTGTAGGGCTGGATTTGTGGCTACGTATTGTTTAAATTTGTTCTTATCCTGGAATGTCTTGTTTTCTCCATTGATAGTGAATGATAGCTTGGCTGGGTATAGTAGTTTGGGTTTGCATCCATGGTCTCTTAGTTTCCGCAGTACCTCTAACCAGGACCTTCTGGCTTTCATGGTTTCCATAGAGAAGTCAGGTGTAAGTCTGATCGGTTTACCTTTATAAGTAACTTGCCCTTTTTCCTTCGCAGCTCTTAATATTCTTTCTTTAATCTGTATATTTTGTATTTTGACTATAATATGGCGAGGGTTTTTTTTTTTTTTTGATCCAATCTGTTTGGTGTTCTGTATGCTTCTTGAATATTCAAAGGAATATCTTTCTTTATGTTGGGAAAGTTTTCTTCTACAATTTTGTTAAAAATATTTTCTGGGCCTTTGAGCTGTGACTCTTCTCCTTCTTCTCTCCCTATTATTCTTAGGTTTGGTCTTTTTATCCCTATTCTTAGGTTTGGTCTTTTTATTGTGTCCCATATTTCCTGAATGTTTTGTGATGAGAATTTGTTGGCTTTGCTGTTTTCTTTGATCAGTGCATTTATTTTCTCTATGTTGTCTTCAGAATCTGAGATTCTTTCTTCTGTCTCTTGTAGTCTATTGATTATGCTTGTTTCTGTAGTCTCTGCTTGTTGCCTTAGATTTTCCATATTCAGCTGGTCCTCATTTTGTGTTTTCTTCCTTGCTTCGATTTCCATTTTCAATTCTTTGAACTGTTTCTATTACCTGTTTGATTGGTTTTTCTTGGTTTCCCAGAGTATCATTTACGTATTTACTCATTTCATCAAACTTTTTGTTATACTCCTTATCCATTTCTATAAGAGTGTTTTTTGCATGTTGTTTAAGGGACTCTATTGCTTTCATAAAGTCAATTTTTCCCACTTCTTTTGTGTTAGGTTGTTCAAGTCCTTCTGTTGTAAGATCATTGGGTTCTGGTGTTTTCATGTTGTTTTTCAGATTGTTGAGTGAATTCTTGCCTTGGTGCCTGCCCATCTCCTCCTATCAATGCTATCTAATGGGTCTTTTAAGTCAAGAACAGGTTTCCCTGTTGGCCAAGGGCCCCACTTACAAAGTACCCTCGCTCTGTTTCCTGACTCCCGCCGTGGGCCAAGATCTCTCTCACCATTCAAAAGGATCTTCAGGACCAGGACCAGGCTCCCCGTTCGCCAGGTACCTCGCCAAGAAAAGGCCTAGCCCTCTGTAGGCCAGCCACCAAAACAGAGAAACTCCCGCTGCCCTCTGCCCCGAGCTCCCGACCCAGTGCCCACACAGGCTATACTGAGTGATCCCGCGGCCCCGCAGAAGGGAGGGGGAGTGAAGGAGGGCCCTGGGCACAAGCTGGGATGTGCCAGGAAGAGAGAGGTTGAAGCAGAGGGGGAGCAGCCCCAGCAGAGTGTATCAGCCCTCGCAGGCTCACCTGGGCTCCCAGGCTAACCGGGGCATGAAGGAGGTCGGGGAATGCTCCTGCTCCATTTCCTGTGTCCTGCCACGGGCCTAGACCACTCTCCCCACTCAGGAGGGTCTTCAGGGACAGGACCAGGCTCCCCATTCGCCAGGGGACCTCGCCAATAAAAGGCCTCCCATTCTGCAGGCCCCCAAAAAACCTACTTGATTTAATTGTAATGGGGCGATCTGCTCTCAGTGTGGTCTTCACTATTTCATGCCTAGACTATCCCCCATCCGCCGCTTCCATCTGCGCACACCAGGGGTCCGCCGCTTCCATCTGTGCGCTAATATGCTTTTTATTAACATTAGTTAGTTAAGACTGCTAAGCAAACCTTCTACCACTAAACTATATGTCCAGTCCTCTTAACATCATATTTTTAAATAATTCATCCATTGAAAGACTTACTAGTTAAGTTCACATATTGGCTAATATTAATAGTTTCACTATTAATAATAAAATTATATATGTATATAAATAATATATATAAGTAATTCTTTTCAATAGGTTTATTTAATTCTCTTTGGGGATGTTGAATCATAAAGTAATTCAATTTTCATCTTTTTGAAGAATCTCCACATTGTTTTCCATGATGATTATATTGGTTTACATTCTTACCATCAATGTTTGCAAGTACTTTTTTGTTTGCTCACAATAAATAATTTTTTATCATTTTCATAACTAGAAGCTTTAATGTACTGAAACAAAATAACATTGTGATTTTGATGAATATTTGTAAAATATTATAGAAATGAATATATGAATACATATTTTATCAACTTTCTAGTATGATTTATTGAACAAATTTCTTTTTTTTGAATGTTTGTTCTCAGAGTTTTATCACAAGAAATTGTGTATTAACAGATGGACTTACTGTGAAATTTCTATTCCCTTTATTGAGCTATGTGCTAAAAACTATGTCAGTTTCTTCTAATTTGGTTTAATATAGCTTTTGTTATTTTTAGAGTCAAATCTTGTATCGATGGCCTATGCTTTCTGTTGTTTTGTGTGTGTGACCTCTTCATCTGGATAATAGTTTTTCTAATTCTTGGGAGACTTCCAGTGATATTTGGAAAGGCATTACAGTGAATCAGTCAAATGCTTTAGATGGAAAGAACATTTAACAGCACTAACTCTTTCAAATCTGGGTCACAGGAGCCTATCCTGGCTTGTTTTGAAATAAATTTATACATCTTCACTGGTGGTTTTAATTTTTACTGCCAACATATTTCATGTAATTAATTCAAATTTCCCAAGGATGTCCATACCTGATATGAATGAAATTTTTCTGTTTTTAGCTTTTTCATTTGTGGTGCATAGGATTATTGCTTTTAGATGTTGAATTATACACTTCAACTTTGCTGGCCTTGGGTATTAATTTCAAAAACTGCTTTATTGTATCTTTACAGCTTCCAAATATTAGCCATGTCATTTGTAAGCAGAGAAAATTTCACTTTTGCTTTTCAATCTTCATGCCATTTATGACTTCCTTATACTTAGTTGTTCTGGCTCAAGTTTCCATTTTTTTTTTTTTTTTTTTTTACTGGAGTGAGCAAAACACATCCTTTTAGTTCTCTAGATATTAGAAGAAACACGCACTGTTTTGGGCTGTCTAGAATGATAATGACTGTGAGTCCATTACATTTTATTTAGCATGTTATATATTCTTCTATATGCAATTTTTAAGGGTTTTGCTGTGAATAAAAGTAAATTTATTATTTTACTATACTTATTGTAATAACCATAAGCCATATGCTTCTTATACTTCAGTTTACTGTATTGTATCAAGCTAATAGCTATTTTTATTTGTATGTTTTTGTCTTTACGCTTATGTATACTTTTATTTTTAAAACAATTTTTAAATTTAAATATATTTTGATCATATTTCTCCCCTCTGCCAAGTTCTCCCAGATCCTTTACCCACTCAATTTTAAGTCCTTCCTCAAAAAACAAAAACAAAAAAAATCCAATATAACTCACCCCCCCCCCGAACACAGAAAACAAAACAGCACCCCAAAAGAACTTCTAACTGTAGCAAAATAAACACACACACTACTGGGGGATCCTATCGATTTATCAACTAGTTCTGAACATAAAGCCTGCCCTGGAGTGGTTGATATATTCAATCATTTGTCTATTTCTGAGCATTAAGGGTTCTGTTGTTAACTTTTACCCTGGTGGCTAAGTTTTTATTCATTCATTCATTCATTCATCATTTTTAAAATTATAACAAAATAAAATATAAGAGGATAAAAAATAGATATGTATCATGCCAGAGTTAGACAAAACAACCCACGAGATGAAAAGGAGCCCAAGAAAAGGTACAAGAATGAGAGATCCACTCGTTCTCTTACCCAGGTATCCCATAAAAACAAAAACGAGATTCGGTAAGTCAAGCCATATATATGTATATTCTTATTTCAGACAACTTCCACAGAGGTCTCTAACATTCTGAGGTCTCCCAAGCCCTTTTAGTTAACTATGATTATCAGTTTAGCTAGTAATATGACACAATAGATCTCTTTTATTTACCTGCTCTTTTACAATAGGAAATTTTCCCGGAGGAAAAGGGAAGGTTGATGCTATTTTGTGCTTTAATTTTCCTCCAGTGTTGTCCCCACAACTCCTGCACCTGATTAGTTTTCTTTCACTGCCCTGCTGAATTCCAATATTCTCCCTCAGGAACTCAGTTATTCAATTACTCATCTATTGAATTTTTTTTCTTTTCACTTACATTGTGAGTGTCGACTATCTTTGTCTATCCATTTTTGACACTACTCTTCTTTCATGACAATGTTGTTTCTGAAGTGGAAGGTATTAGCAACTACAGAGGCAAAATGTTTGAATCAATTCAGGTTGAAAAAAGAGAAAATACAAAATTGATCAATAGAAGCAGAGGCCACAAGAATGAGAACCTTAGTTCTCAGGAATTCCAACTGGAATTTGTGAGGTGGCTAACATAGATTCTGATGTAGAACAAATATATAGCACTTAAGATGAGCAACAATATAAAGTCTTCAAAAAAATGAAAGTTAGAAATTTCCTATAGAAAGTTCCCATTAAAGAATAGAGAATGAGGAAAATTACTGTATCATTCAACACTTGATACAGAGACATTTAATAGAATTTTTAATTAATTATAATTATTTTAGATAAGGTCATATTGCATTTGTTAAGGTTTTGTGGTGCCTCTAAACATAAATAAATAAGTGAAGTGAAATATCAAGGTGAATGTGGAACAAGATATTTGAACTTATATGTCTACTTGTCATTGACTGAAGTGAGTGAGATAAAGACTATACTATGATTTTCAAATGATTTGGCTTCTACTGAGATTAAATTACTCTTGACAGCCATTAGTGGCATATTTAAATTGTGAAATATTCCAAATTATAAAAGAAGTTGATTGAGAAATATAAAATATTATATATTTAATTAATTATTTTAGATGTTACTTCATATAAATTAATTGTTTAGTAATTAATCATTATATACATCAATTCATATAAAGCAATGTTCTCAAACATTATTGAGTACTTGTTATATGCATACAATTAAGTGAAGTTAGAGGAAGAAAACCCTAGAAGGTTTTGAAAAAAAAATAAAAAGAAAATGAAGAATGGTGATTTTGTCGGCATTGTGACAAAGGAATATAATCTCAATTGCACAGGTGACTGAGAAAAGATGCTCAAAAGTTCAAGGCCAGCCTAGGTAACTTAGTAAGATTATGTCTCAAAATAAAAAATAAAAAGAATTCTGGGTGTTTATCTCAGTGTTAGAGTGCTTAGATAGTATGTGTAAGTCTCTCACTACAATTATAGCAAAGGAAAACATTGTGTTTTGGGGCAGATAGGGATAAAACAGAATAAAGACTAGTTTAAGCAGGATGCACAATGTCAAGTTGTAGCCTTGATTATATATAAAAGTCTGTGTTGTTGTATGATTACTTTTCTTAGGGAAGGGGCATGCTTAGCTCATCACTCCATATTCAAAGATTGGTTCAGGATTAGGTGATAGCAGGGAATGTTATTAGGCTAATTAAGGCAAAACATCTACTTGAAAAATAAGCACATCTTGTCAATACTTGAGAGCCAATCCTATAATTGAAACATCACATAAACATATAATAAGTATATTCTTGCATATACTTTACTATACTAAAACTATTTTTTTACATTTATACTTACGTATTTCAAGAGGACATATTTCAAATAATTTTGAAGGCTAATTTAAGTTTAGAAGTAATGAATATCACAGTAACACTTTTGTTCTTTGAAAACAGATTTTTCTTGGGCACAACATATCCTAACCACAGTTTCCCATCCCTCTACTCCTCCCAGGTGCCCCCCAACCTCCTCTTTCTCTAAGATCAACTCCCCTTCCCTTTTATCTTCAAGAAAGTTCCAAAAGAGAACACTCAAATAGGACCAAACAAGATTCAAGATTCCACAAAACAGGCAAAAGCTCTCAAAGCAAGACTGGACAAGGCAACCATAGAGGAGTAAAAGAGTCCCAAGAGTAGGCAGAAGAGTCAGAGGCACACCCGCTCCCACTGTTAGGGGTCTCATAAAAGCATAATGCTAGCAACCATAATATATATGCAGAGGACTTGGTGCAGATCCATATAGGCCCAGTGCTTGCTGCTTAAGTCTCTGTTCACTCTCGTGAGCCCAGCTTAGTTGATTTAGTGGGCCATGTTCTCCTCCATTCCCTCTGACTCCTACAGTCTTCCCTACCTTTCTTGCAGGGAGTTCTCTTATCTTGAAGGGGACAGACTCAATGAAGGCCTCCAATTTAGACCCTTCATGTTTCTCCCTCCCTCTCCCCTTCCTCTCTCTCTCTCTCTCTCTCTCTCTCTCTCTCTCTCTCTCTCTCTTCCTCTCTCTCCATAAGGTTTTGCTGTGGATCTTTGCACCCACTCCCATCTGCTGATTGATAATAAAAAAACTGTTCTGATAACAACTGGACAAGGCACTATGTATCAGTATAGCAGAATATCATTAGGAATCATTTCATTGATTTTTTTTTTGTTTGTTTGTTTGGTTTTTGCCAATTTGGTTGTTTCTATCCTAGGTTTCTGGGCTACTCAGTCTCTGGTTCCCGAGCATCTAAGCAGCCTTTGGCCTGTGCTCTCTCTGGTGAAATTGGTCTCAAGTTCAACCAAACATTGCTTGGCCTCTCCCACAAGGTCTGTGCCTCCATTACCATATTTTGAATGCAGGGTAAATGATTGAGGGTTTTGTGGCTTGGTTGGTGTCCAGTTGCTTCTCTCATAGCCTGTAGGGTACTTTCTCATTCCAAAGAGACAAGGTGGAGATAAAGGCTCCATGCAGATACCTACTCACTCTCTCTACATACAATGAGCTATGTAGATGTTGTCCTCAGATATAGGGTCCCACTGTCAGAATCAGAGAGTGACCTTCTGTCCTTGCAACAGCTTGTTTCGTTTGCCAATGTCAATGGCTTCAACTGCCCAATAAAAATACACAGACTAAAAGAACAGATGTAGGAGGAGAATGCTCATTTGTTTCCTGACCATCCAGACATGAGTAATCATGCAGAAACTATATTAATTACAACATTGTTTGGTCAATAGTTTAGGCATTTTCATAGTTAGCTCTTATATTTTAAATTAATCCATTTTTATTATTCTGGAAAAATGCAAATACTAAGAAGCTGAGCTTGGCTCCTGTTTTTGTGGGTCTAGAAACCCTCATTTTTAAGGTTTTTTAGGCCTTGTGTGGATTTATGCCCCATGATGGGTACTGTTTTGTATGAGGAGACTGTTATTTTGTTTCTTGGCCATCAGACCCAAGTAATCAAACAGAAACTCAATTAATTACAACATTGTTTGGCCAATAGTTTAGGATTTTTTCTATCTAGCTCTTATATCTTAAATCATTTCATTATTCTGTGTATTGCCACAATGCTGTGTTTTACTGGGTAAAGTTTGGTGCATCTGTCTCCTTTGGCAGCTACATGGCATCTCCTTGACTCTGACTATTTTTTCTGCATATCACTGTTTGGGTTTCCTGCCTGGCTTTGCTCTGGTAAGCCATTGGCCAAAACAGCTTTATTCAATTAACCAATAAAAGCATCACATGTACAAAAGGATACCTCACATCAAATGGATGTGAAACAGAATCCATCCATCTCCTGCATCCAAGAAACACACTATTATCAAGGATTGATATTATCTTGGGGTAAAGTGTTTGAAAAAACGATTTCAAGCAAATGGATCTAAGAAGCAAGCTAGTGTAGCCATCATAATATCTAACAAAATTAAATTCAAACCAAAATTAATCAAAAGAGATGGGCAATGACACTGCATATTCATCAAAGGTAAACTCCACCAAGATGACCTTTTAATTCTTAACATCTATGCTACAAACACAAGGGTGCCCACTTTTGTAAAAGAAACATCATTACAGCTTAAATCACATACTGACTTTCACATACTGATATTTGAAAACTTCAATATTCCACTCTCACCAATGGACAAGTCCACCAGAAAAAAAAAAACTAAATAATGAAATGCAGCTAACTGACATTGTGAACCAAATGAACCTAACAGGTATTTACTGAACATTCCCTACAAACACAAAATAATATACCTTCTCTGTACTTCACAGAACATTCTCCAAAGTGATCACAAAGCAAGTCACAGACAGTAGCATTATTTAATTATACTCTTCTAATGCTAAAGAAACCTAATATCAGATTTATGATTTATCAAAGATTATGAAATAACTAAAATATAATTGATAATGAGTAATCATAGGTCAATTATTGAAAATAAAATAATGGGATGCTGAATATGAAAATCAGGTAGTGAAATGACTATTGCAAAACAGTTGAAAAGACATTTTGAAGGGAAATTACAAAAACATTTCAAATAATTTACATTCAAAATAAGAACTACAGACTATTAACTTCCTGAATTCTCATGGATTTTTAATAATGATCTCATCAGATATTTATTTTTCTTTTGTTATGGCTTAAACTACTCACAATTAAAGATCTGCTTAAAACAAGAGGAATGTCATGCCTGGCAATGGAAACCTAACTAACTGTTTCTTGATGGCAAAGTCATGGTTGTTGAAGGAGAATCTACAGTCATTAATTTACTAAACCAGCACATAATCTAGAAACAATTTATACAAATTGTTGCTATACTCTCAGATCTGGATTCATCAACGCTCATCAAAGAAATTTTTTATTGTGACAGATTAATATCACTACAGAACACCACAACCAGATTTATGGAGACCATTTCCAATCAATACATCTACAAAGGCTTAGAAAAAATTGTGGAATGGGGCAGAAAGGCAGAAAGGTTGCAAGAGCCAGATAATCAGCAATTCTGCTATGAGATTGTTTCTCCTAGTAATGGCAGAAGCTATATACACAATCTCACCAACACAATTACTGAAATGTGAACAATACAGGAAGAACACTAGTAAACATGCCAAACTGGATAGAGATAAGTTCATGAGACCTCAATACAGATCCCTGAAGATGTAGGAACTAAGACTAGATTTTATCTACGCTGCACATAAGCATAAGCATTCTTCAGGATGAAGGTAAATGGTGAGAAAAAAAGAACACTGCTGAAACATGTGCCCAGACCAAAGCAATGAGAAAACTTTAGAAAAATATGTAAGAATAGAGAGGAGTGGGAATTTGGGAAAAAATACTCTTAAGGAAGAACCCAAGATGAGTTTTTAATGCTACAGCTTTGAAGTAAAACTATAATCCACACCCAAAGTAATGTTTCTCCCTACTGAATATGTTTAATAGGATAAACTTCTGACATTCGTATTATGTATTGTTGTATAGCTACTATACACTGATCAGTCACAGATATGCAGCACCCACACACATACATATTATCTCTTACTTATACAATGTCAGGAAACTTGTTCAGCTTCACTATACTTTGTTTCTTTAATTTTTATAATCCTAATTTTCATTGAAAATAGACTTTTCAATATATAATATCGAATATTATAGTATGATAACAGTTTCTCCTTCAAGTTCTTTGAAATTCACTCCAACTACCCAATCCACACCCTTTCTTTTACTCATTAGAAAAGCATCTCTATTTCAGCATCTAAGCTTCCACCAGTGTTTCACACAGGATTGAAGGTTTTATTTGAGGCACAGACCAGGAAAGATTCCATTTCTAAGGTCATGTGATGATCAGCTAGCATTCATTTCATTGTTTCCTGCCATGAGGGTTTAATTGTTTATTGAAAGTTTGAAGCTGCAAGTTACACTTAAATACGGGTACAGTTTGTTTACCCATGCTCATGGCAGTGTACTTTATCAGCATTTACAAAAGAGGCATGCTAACAAGAAAGGATTCATGATTTTGCAAAATCCACTCTCAAACACGATATTCCAACCTTGTTGCCATATTTAGTCATTAATAAACAAGTCAAAGATTTATGTAAAATTCAAATGATTGACTTTTACAAAGTTGTGGCCCTCAATGGGGCAGGCTTGTCCTTATGTTTTGTTATATACTTAATCTGTCTTTAAATATGTGTATGTGCATGCCTGCGTGCCCATTTGTGTGTGTGTGTGTGTGTTTGTGTGTATGTATATGTGGGTATGTGAACATAAATGTAGTTACCTGGGAATGCCAGAAGAGTTGTAATTCTCTGGGTGTGGATTTACATGAGACTGTGAGTTGCCTGCCATGAATTCTGGGAACTAAACTCTGGTCATTTTCAAGAGTAACAATTATTCTTAGCTGGTGATCCATATTTCCAGCCCATTAAAAATTCCTCTCCTTCTCTCTCTCTCTCTTTTTCTCTCTCTCTCTCTCCCTCCCTCCCTCCCTCTCTCTCTCTCTCGCTTTCTGTGTGTGTACATGTGAATGCTTGTCTATGGGTATGGATATGTGTTTACCATGACCAGTTCCTATAGATAAGAAGATAAACTTTTGGTATTGATACTCAATTTTGCTTCTTGTTTGCAACAAAAATCTTATCATAACTGAAAGGCTGTCTGAAACTTGAGTGTCTTGACTGTTTCCTTTGTTTTGCTTTTCTTCCCATAGAGGTGCTCTGGGCCTGCAGACACTTGAGGGACTCTTTCCAACTTTTATGTGAATTCTGGTGGAACAACCTCAGTCCTCCGGCTTACATGACATATGCTTTTACCTAATGAGTAACTGAGCCATTTCCCCAACTTCAAAGTATAGCTTTAAGTGACAAGCCAAAAAATTAAATGACTTTTCTGTTTTTACTCACAGACACAAATATTATGGGGCTAGTGTGGGGGAAAAACTTTGGAAAAAAAAGAAAGCCCAAAAGTGAAATTTTATGACCCTCAAAATATCAGTGATTTTGCTTTCTCTCTAATTCCATAAATTTATAGAAATGGAAGATGTCCTCCAGAGAAGTTGTATATCTTGTCAACTGGACTTTTGTCTTTTCCTTTATTTTCTACTTTATTTCTGATAAGTATTCCATTTTCTATAAGAAGTTTTATTACTGAATCAAAAACCTTTTCATTTCTTGGGAAAGCACTTTGACTTACATTTCATCTTGTTGATTTCATTGGGAATTGATCCACTAGCTATAATTATAACTTTTCTAAATAAGTATTCATTATGTCAAAAGGTTCCAGAAAATGAACATATTTGTGCTTTATTGGAATGGTCACAAGTGAGCAAAAAATACAAATCCCAGTGGTCAAATATTGAATGTGATCATGGATAAAAGAGTAAATGATTTAATGCTTCACAGCACATCAATAATTTTATTTCTGGAGAATTTCTATGACTGTGAAACTATTGAAACTTAAGTCTCAGAGACCTGCCTTTGGACATTCCTGATGATTATATGCTTTGCTGTAGCACTGTGGGCCTGAAAACAAAATGCCACCCATGCTCTCTGACTGAGTTTTAGAGAATTTCCTAACTTGTATGTCCTAGAGGTACTCCTGAGCCTGGCAGAAAATCCCCAAGTATTATCATTCCCAGGAGCCATTGGGGCATAAAGTTGCTATCAAGCAAGTTTAATGCCGAAGAAAAGAATTTAAATAGGAGCCACTATCCCATGTTTTCTATGCATTAACCTACAACAATGAGCCAAATGAAGACAAGGTGATAACTGAAATTAGCAAGACATGGCTATGATAAAAAGATTCTTTGGAAGATGACATGTTGAAAACACATCCACCAAATAGGAAGTACAGAAACACCCAATAACGTTGTTTAATTTCATAATCGTTGCCAAAGGAAGCAACAGTGTAGAAATTTATACACGCAGTACTAGTCAAAAGTGGTGAAGCTGAACAAAAACTGTTCTAAATTATCAATATTTCTTCTCTGCAATCAACCATAATACACTAAATTAATTTTATATCTTCTTCACAGAAATTATTTAAAAATTGCTGCCTGTGAAGAAAGAAATAATATACAGAAAAAACTCATTAAGGTGTTACAGCACATAATTAATAACAATATGTTACATGTTTGAAAGATGTAAGGCTTATTGTATTGCCAGCTTATTTACATTTTAATTAATTGTGACCTGGTATTTTCAAGGAAAGTAAATATTTGCTTTTGCACCTTTATTTCTATCTGTAAGTTGACCTGAGTTTCTTTCCCAGGAAGCACTTACCCCTCATTTCCTTGTCCCCATGAAATTAGAGACCACCTTAAAAATCTGTAAAAATTTTCAGCACTGCTTGTTGATATAGATATGTATGCTTTATTGTGCAGAAAGTATGAGCTTAACGTTTCTAGTAAAAACCCAACTTACCACTTCTATCACCTCTTACTCCAACAGAAATGTTGCTGGTAGCTTCTGGAAGATGGTACACACACATTCTTAGGGAAGCAGAACTCTGATGCCTAGATTACACTTATTAATTCACACAGGTTTTCCAGATAATACCAGTCGTGAGGCTCATTATTTAAGCCTACAAACAAAGAAGAGAAAAATGGCTATCCTCCTAGTTCAACAACGATTAAGAGGATCTTTATTATTTATTTTTCCTTTCAGGGACTTAGAGAAAGTTTTCGTAATCTCACTGGCATGAATTGCAAATGTAATTACCCATATGATGAAGGTTCAAAAACTCAGAAGTATCTGCTGTGTTGCTTTGGCAAACAAAAGCTTCATTTTTTACAGAAGAAAACTCAGCTTTTTATTTTATGAGAAATAATAGGGATCAAGAAAACATGCTTAAACCTATGCTCAGCACATGACAAACATTCATGCAGCTACTAAAATAAAGAGTATGATAGATTCTGTGACCAAGAAGAGAGAGGATTCCAAGCTCCTTTCATGCTGTTTCTTCACTTTGTACCTTGCTTCATCTTGCAAACATTTCTAGCCAAGCTCACAGAGAGCTTTAATCGATGTGGATAGTGTGAGTGGAACATAAGGACTCCCTTAATAAAATGTTGTTTATTTGCACAAGAGAAACATGTTCATAATTTATCAGGCACTTCTGGGAACGAAACCTTTAAGCTAGTCACAGAAGAGGACTCACACAAACAAATGAGTTTGTTTTTACTGTGCATTCTTCCTCTAGGACTGGGAACTGAAATCTCTACAGTCATTGAGAATATAAATATGACTATCCCATTGAGTTCATATACAGCTAGGTTAAAATTATACTCATGATGAAATAAACTGTCATTTCAATTCAATCCATATTCTCTTTTCTCACTATCTATATTCAATTCAATCCATATTCTTTATTCTCACTGTATATATAATATCTAGACAGATGTATAGATACTTCTATAGATAGATAGGTAGTTCAAGTTTTACTATTATTGAGGATAAACAAAGATTATTAACCCTAATTCTTAGATGTATTCTTTTTTATTTTTTATTTTTATTTTATTTTATTTTTAGGTTTTTCATGATAGTGTTTCTCTTTAGCTTTGGAGCCTGTCCTGGAACTAGTTCTTGTAAACCAGGCTGGCTTAAAACTCGGAAAGATCCACCTGACTCTGCCTCTCCGGTGCTGGTATTAAAGGCCTGTGCCACCACCACCTGGCTATTATTTTATTTTAAGTATTACTTAGATCATCATCTTTTTATTTTTCCTGAGTCATATTGAGATATATTTAGAAATTTAAATTGCAAGATGGTGAATAGTAAAAGAGTAGCTTATTAAACGCTTTAGAAGACATCTTACATTCTTTTGACAATTTCCTATTTCTCCAGGATTAATTCAATAAATAACTACTAACCTAAGAAACGGTGCCATGATGAGATCAACACCACATGGAAAAATCCATATCAAGAGAAAAGCAAATAAGAGGTGAACCACTACCCACTACAAGTTTGCTAACTTAATTGTAAAATGAAGTACTATTGCTAGAAAGAAACAGTTATAAAATAAAATGTTCAAAATATATAGATAGAATGAAACTATATCTAATGGACAGACTATTTACAAGGCTTATAAAAGACACAGAGGAAATATGAAAATAATACAAACTCTAACGAGCACATGTGAGTCCTTATCATTTCTGACTAGAAGAGAGGTAAATATTTTCACAATACAGAAGCTGGAACAAATGAGACTCACTTTACTAGGTAAGAGCTGTTACAAGAAAATGACTGAAAAGCATAGATGTAAAGGTGATGGAGGGAGAGAGAGAGAGAGAGAGAGAGAGAGAGAGAGAGAGAGAGAGAGAGAGAGGCAGAGATAATTTTGGAACTAGATGGTAGATAGTCTTAGGTATTGTAAGACATGTTAACTATGAGTCAAATCGCCTTACCATTCTTTCTTTCTTTCTTTCTTTCTTTCTTTCTTTCTTTCTTTCTTTCTTTCTTCTTTCTTTCTTTCCTTCCTTCCTTCCTTCCTTCTTTCTTTCTTTCTTTCCTTCCTTCCTTCCTTTTTTTTCTTTCTTTCTTTTTTCTTTTTCTTTTAGTCTTTCTTTGTTTCCCTTTCCTTCTCCTCCTTCCCTACCTCCTTCTCTCCTTCTCTCTTCTTTCTTTTTCTTTCTTTGCCTCATTCTCTCTTTTCTTTTCTTCTTTTTTTTTTACTATTCTATGTTTTTCACCACAGCAAAATATTCATGTCTTCTCGTATACAAAATAACTTCTTCTCATGATGAAAACATAAGCTATACTTTCTTAAGGCAGTTGTCAGACAGGGACCATGGTATTAGTCCCAGCAATGTTCTTGGCCTCTTGCAGTTTTGTCCTTGCCAAAGACTAAGAAATTCAGCTGTTGTGATCCCTGGTTACTGGTTATGTTTTCTTACATATGATAATTCTTTTCTGGACCATTTCATGATGCTCTCCAAAAGATAGGTGCGTCCTGGATATCCCATCCCTGGACCAATTGAACTCAACAGCTCTTCATGTGTCACCCAAATTTTTGCTATTATTTTTATGAAGGCCCAGGACTAGTTCAACACTACCCTGCTTCCTGTGGCTTGCTTGTGCTACTCAGGGGTTCTGCTTATTTTCTGTTTCTTTAACTTCCTGCAAAACAATCAATTCTTTACTGAACTTATCTTTCTTTTGACTATAAATTTCAGTTTTTCTGTTCATCAAAAAAAACCCTCCAAGGGTACTGGTCAGTAGTTGCTTTAGTGCCTGATTATTTTTGGCTGAATCCTTAAAACTAGAGTTGTATTCTCCTAGGTGAAGAGTGAGAGGCACACTAGGACCCCCATTTTGGTGAATCACAGCAATGTTCAGGAGGCCTTGATCCATCATATCATATTGGTCTAGAAACAATCCACAGGGTCTCATCCTCTTTGAAAACAAAAGAAGAACCCATTTTCCAAAGCATCATATCTTTAGACCCAAATTCTGAAGTCATAATACTTTTATAATATACATGGTGGTTTAGCCTAGCAGCCCATACAATAAAGAGTATCTCTGTAGTTACCTCCTTCACAGTCAACAAATGTTACAATCAATTGATGTATCATCTATTTATATCTATCATCTATCAATCTATCTCTCTCAAATCTTAGTTTTCTTTAATGAACAAGCTCAGAAGCAAGGGTAATTTGTCATTATGAGTGTATTTAACACAATTTAAGCTTCCTCATCAGTGTCTGTTTCTATTGAAAAGTAGCAGGGCACTTTCAAAAAGATGATTCAAAATCTGATTCACAGATATGAAAAAAATCGGCTTTGAATATCATATAGTTTAAAAAATAAAATGTTCAAATAAAAATAAAACTAAATCTAATATAAGTTCAAAACTGGTTTACAGGGAGCATAGTGGCTGCATCTGAAGATAGTAAAAGCACAAGACTTAAGCATATAAACAGATTCCTCCTGTTAAAGTTTATATATGTAGGCAGGTATGATGTGGAATTTCATACTGGATATGTGTTGCTTTTATTGATTAATGAATAAGGCTTCTTTGGCCTATGGCAATGCAAAATATAGCCGGCTAGAAGATATATATATATATATATATATACACACACACACACACACACATATGTGTATATATACAGAGAGAGAGAGAGAGAGAGAGAGAGAGAGAGAGAGAGAGAGAGAGAGGGCAGAGTCAAAGAGATACCATGTAGCTGCCAAAGAAGAAAGACACCAGCCGCCAGCCAGAAACTTATCGCTAGGCCACAGCCTTGTAATGATATACAGATTAATAGAAATGGCTTAATTTAAGATGTAAGAGTTAACTAGAAATATGCCTAAGCTATTGGCCAAACAGTGTTGTAATTAATATAGTTTCTGTAATATTATTCAGGTCTGGGAGGTCAAGAAACCAACAAGGAGTCTCTGCCCACAAGGTACTTTTGTATATTTGTATCCAAATTTTAGAGTAATGAGCCTGAAGTACTATATGTACATTGTTTTTTATTCATTTTTCTTTTGATTATAAACACTATGTACCTTTTCACATCATGAGAATATGCCTTCAACAACAATTACATTATCACTGTTACCAGTTTCATTTAAAAGTAGTCATGAAATGGAATAATATTTAAACTATTAATATCCTCTAAAGTAGATAATGTTTCTCATTTCCTATCTTTAAAAATTTTTAACAAGACTTATGGTTCTGTTCAGATGATTTAGTAGTCTGTTTATGCTAAATGCTAAGTGTATTTAATGTGATTCAATTTCAGTAAAAAGAATGTTAGTTTATTGGAAACATTTAATTTTGTAGGTCAGGTGAAGGTTCCATCCAGAGAATGCTTAAGTGTGTGTATGTGAGTGTGTGTGTGACTATAAATTTGATGTGACTTTCTGATTCCTATTTTATGTTTATCTAACCACTTCACTTCTTCAGGACAAATGCATTTATTTCTGTCTAATAAAATCTACAATTTGAAGCATGTGTTGCAACCTGGCAAGTATCCTTGTATCCTTATATTTTTAGGAATTTTATTTCTGTTCTGACAGGCAGTAAAACCATTTTTTCCAACCTGGGTTGATAGAATAGCTTAAGACCATCTCAGTCTTGTAATTGTTTATTGTTACTACAGTATAAGACAAATGTGTCTGTATATGGTATGAAAGTATGCAGGCACAGGCACGCACACACACACACACACACACACACACATACATACACACAGCTAATCAAAATGAAAAGGGAAAGCTGGTTTTTGTGGGAAGTAGTGTAATGTAATATATATGCTTGATCCATATTCTGTGGTGCTTGCATCAGAAAACATATTGATATAAGAACAAGAAAGTTTAGAAACTTAGCAATATACTAATATATACCATGTGCTGATAATTTTTAGTGACTATAAATCTAGAATGTTGTTTGTTCAGTAATGGCTTTGTTGCAATGTCATTTACAGCAAAAAATCTATTTTATTCTAAGTGTGACAAACTTAAATGAAGCATTAATGAGTAAATATCCTTGATGATGTAAATACAATAAACATCTGAACTTTTTTACTCATAGTAAATGTAAAAGTGTTATCATTATTGTTTTGTGCAACATATTTACTTGAATACTATCACTTGTGCCTTTCATTAAATTTTCATAAGTGGAGTTTTCTTCATAATATTTTCAAATTTTCTAAAGTGCCTGAGTGGTTCAATAAAATATTTGCTATTAGCTACCAGGAAACCAAAAATAAAATAAAATGACAAAATCCTTGTAATTGATATTCTTTAATATCAATTTTGTGGAAGTTTCATTTTCAAATAAGTAATAAGGAAGTTTTCAATATTTTAAGGTTTCTATAAGTAATATAAATCATAATTTGCGTCCTGTTATCTATGTACTTAGGTATAATAACAATAGCAAATACATTTACTAAGCATTTGCCCAAAGCCAGTGACTATGTGCAAATATTTAGCATCATATCTTATTAATACAGAGCACAGATAATCACACGATACTAATATTAATGTTGCTACTGTATGGATCACAAGGCTAAGGATTGGATCATGGAATAAGCAGTGTCACCCTCATCATGCTAAACTTTCTGGATGTCTAAATAAACGTATATCAAATTATTTTCACTAATCTCCAACCCAGAAGTTAACTATAGCTCCAGTATTGGTAAGGAGATGGAAAAGTACAAAATTCATTTATTGGATGGAATTACATCAGAGAAAGAGACACTGTGTGTGAACAGTTTGGAAAGGGGAGAAGAGATATTACTGTAAAGGGATAAATTCCTCAGAAATAGGTTTCCTGTGTTTGACAAGCTGCTTCCTTTAGTTAAGTAAGAAGTTGGCTGCATCACACATAAACATCACAGAGACAAAATGTTTTAGAGTTGTCATAATCAATGATTTATGAGAGACTTGTGATACAGCATTGAAGTACATGCTCACTAAATCGTGTGCCAAAAAAGATGTGGAAAGCTAATTATGTTTAGATGAATTAGAAAGGCAAAACGGGTACACAAAATTTTGAAAAATTAAGCAAAGTGAACACAACACTACATAAACACACAAAGATTCAGATACTACTTTGGATTTTAACAACATAGTACATGTTCCAGTGAGTAGAAAGCATTGGCAGTCAAGCACCTCAGCACAGAGTTCTTGAAATTTTGACAGTGAATTGAGTGCCGTGGTATAACTGCTGCTTCTGTGATATTCCATAAATTCATTCCTCCTGTCAGTGATAAAAGCTGCCTTACAGAGTGTAAATCACAGTGAACTACAGCTGAGGCAATGTATAAATTACATGCTCACGACAGCCATGTCAGATCTTAGAATTTTGCCTTCTGTCTTTGGAACATGTTTGCATGCTATGGCTTAGGAGGAGGTCAAGGTCAGAGGACACTGTGTCAGTTCACTTTTCTCATCCTGTGCATTCGGGAATCAAACACAGGTATCAAGCTTGGAGAAAACTTAGTAACCTGATGAGCCATCCTTTCTTAGGTTAGTTTATAATAATATATATTATTTGAAACATCTGTTTAGAACATTGTTTACAAAAGAAGCTTGTTTTTGGATTGCAAGCTGGAAAGCATTATTTCAAGTTCAACAATTTTGAACAAGTTTTTGTTATATATACTTATCTAAAATAATGTTTGTATAAGATTAATAAAAATATACTCCCTAATGTGTTATAGTTCTTTGGAAGATTTGTTAGGGGAGCATAAAATAATGTATAAAATCCATTTCAAAGATGCAAAGTCTATAATCAATGTTTAAATACAATGTAAATTATTAATCTAAATATGTAAGATATCAACATAAAGATGTAAGAACATAACATAATCATAGAAGTATTTTTGTAGGCACCTTACATATTTTTACTAATGTCATAATATGCTTGCTTATTTTTTAATTGGGGTGATGCAGTAGCATCTTTTTGCTAATTATATGTTGATAATGTTTAAAATGTTTTGATATTGATTGAAATTTAATGATTTAAATGATGTTTTTATTATTATTAGAGGTGTAAAATATGTTTTGAACCATGGGAATTGCATAAAAGTCTATATTTCTAGATTAATAGACAATTACCTTTTCTTAATTTTTAAATGTGAAAATAACATTTCTATCATGTTTTTTTATGTAAAATTTTTCAGTTGATGGGGAAAAATATTATAACTAACCAGTTAAGACACAGAATACACAGAAGAATAAACAATGCCTTTAAAGCCAATTACCAACAAGATACATACACTACTGTTGTGGCATTAGAAATATCATTCCTGGCTGTTAAGGTTGGTTTGTAGTCTTTACAACTGGGTAAGATCTTGGCATCTTGAAAAGTAGCTTCGGGTACTATGAAACCTAGCCTTTAGGGAGGAGGTTTATAAATTAGGGCCGGTGTGATTCCTTCATGTTCTATGTCTGTTGTGTATGGTGTCTTCAAGAGTAGGGACTTACTTCAACTTCATTAAGGCAACAAATGGCAACTAGTATAGTACATATTGTTTTGGTAGTCTTGGATACACTTGACCAACAACTCAAGGGAAAGTTTCCTACCCTTGGCATGAATGATTTTGTTAGGTAATTTAAATCACTTAAGGGGAACATCATCATTCCTATTGATATAACTTTATTTAAATAATTTCTTTTTCTTTTCACACATTTGTATGTGTTCTTTATGTGATTTAATTAAGCATAAAATAGTATGTTTCCTGAAGGTTTTCCAGTCATCCACACATCCAGTGTGTTTTATAGATGTAAAGACACTTAAAGACCTGCATAATGACAAAGTTAGCACACATCCTAATGTTATAAGAAAATCTGATATGGTCCCACCCATAGATGAAGAGTTACATATAATTAATGTCTGCTAAGAGAGGGTGAATAAATCCTTGCCATGGACAAATGCCTTTTAGATTAGTTCAGTCAGAACTGAGCATATATACATAGAAAATAAGAATAAATAGATTCGGTAGATTTTATACACACTCCAACAATAATTAAAGAAGAGCTCATGAATTTCAGAAGGAGTAGAAGGGACATGAGATAAATTAGATAGGGGGCAGGATGGGAAGGAAAAGTTATTAATACAGTACTTCTATACAAAATTCTCAAAAATTAAATTTAAGAAAACTTTTAAAGGATCAGTATTATGCTTGATAACTTTGGAATGTGGTGTGCATATAGAGTAGGTAGACCAAGATCAGCCAGTAGAGTCAACAGGAAGTGCTCTTAAATATTCTGTCTCCTTGCTTCAAAGTCTTTGAACAATTATAGACCCTGACTGTTAAGCTTCTTCTAAATTTTTGGTAGTAATTATTAATCATCTCACTTTAACATATTTTGTCTATGCCCATTTTAAAACAGTGTTTCTTTTCTTTTCAACATTTTCCTCTTATCTAGAAAAATTGAACATCTTGTTTTTTTGTTTGTTTGAGATTGGGTGTTGTATAGCCCAAGCTATCCTTGAATGCTACATCTTCAGATATGATTTCCTGGGTCTCCAGCCTACACAGGTCAAGTTTTGGGATGCATGCCAGGCATGAAATTTTTAGATGTAGCACACTCATTGTCTTTCTTTTTTCTTTTTCTTTCTTTTTTGTTATTTTGGTTTTTTGAGACAGTATTTCCTTGTAGTTTGGGATCTAGCTCTTGTAGACCACAATGGCCATGAACTCAGAGACCCACCTACCTCTTCCTCCCAATTGCTGAGATAAAGGGCATGTAACACCACTGCCCTGCTCACATTCCCTTTTTCAATGTCACCCCTGACAAGGTTCGAATGCACAATTATTTACATAAAAACTAATCAGAATTTAGGAAACTTCGACACAGGCAATTCTCACAAAAATGCTATGGAAAGTTAAATGTGTGGGTAACTATGTAAGTGTGGTTCCATAGATCATCTTATAGACAATATAAATATCGTCAGTAAACAATTTTTTTGTATTTTCTGTACTAGTGTTTTGCATGTATAATTTTTAGGTGCCATTTTTATTCCTAGTGATGGTGGAGGCCATTAGAGAGCACTGGATCACTTGAAAGTGGACAAATGATTGTAAAAATTGTGCCTGAGTTTCCTAGAACAATCCTGCTCTTAACCACTGAGCCACTGCCCTAGACCCAACACTTTCACTTTGTTTGGTTGTTTTTTTTTTTAATTGAGATATTTTTATGGGAACAATATTCCTAGTATATTATCAGTATAAAAGGTAACAATGCAGCTTGATTATTAGTTTCTTTAGTTTCTTTGCTAAAGACCACATAAAAATCATAAAGTGCAGAAGTAGGTTTGGGAATTCCTGACATTTACAATAGGATGTGGTTGAAGTTAATTACTGGCATGTACCTGAGAACCTAGAACATCTACCCTGCAAATGGATCAATGAACCAACACTTGCTTGGTTTTTGTTGCTGCTGCTGTCATTACTTTGAGAGAAAGAAAGAAGAGTAAGTGAGATAAATAGGGAAAAGAGGGTCTGGGATGAATTGTTCAGAAAAAAAGAATCATCAAAATGAATCATATGGAAAAAAAATCTTAAATAAAAATAAATTCCTGAGTACCCATCATGGTGGTAGAAACATCAGATTGACATAGTGCAAAGATCTCTCATTCCATTGACTTCGCTTTTATTATGAAACAATGGAAAAACAGAAACAAGAATGAAAAAGAATTTTCCTAAAGGTGAACATGTTGGCTGTATTTTTTTATGTTTTACCACATCACAGAAGAGAACTAGGCTGCAAGGACATCACGTTAAATATTTTGTTAGTAAACTAAAGGTGTAACATGATGTAAGGATTAGCGAAAATGATTTTTAAAAAAAGAAAACAGAAGTAGGGAATAAAATATAATTTTATCAATGACATTATTTCTGACTCATTTCTTCTTACAAATATTTGTTTCTATAAGTGATGGATGGAAATATTTTTTTTGCACTTCATGGTAAAACAGTCTCCAGAGAGTCACATCTCATCCTCTTTGCAAAATCATCTTTTTATTTTGACTGGTCGGCCATTAAAACCTTTATTGACAGAGATTTAGTGTGCATTTTCAAGGCACAGTACGGTGTTTTGATTCCCACATATTCGATAATGATTAACTCAGTATAGTTAATGTATCTGTTACTTCTACAATTTCTTATTGCTAATAGCATCAAAATTTTTATATGAGAGACACAATGCATTATAATTAATGGCATCCCCTTGCTATTCCATAAAACACTGAAATTTTCTTCTACTCTACCTATCATATTTTACCAATTGGTTCTCTTTACCCATCTCTGCTCTCCTCCATCCGCAACCTCTTTTAATCACCAGTCTACTATTAATTTCTTCTAAGTCTTCTGT
Source organism: Chionomys nivalis (assembly GCF_950005125.1). NCBI lineage: Eukaryota > Metazoa > Chordata > Mammalia > Rodentia > Cricetidae > Chionomys > Chionomys nivalis. Next base: position 191,624,531 of record NC_080086.1, on the reverse strand, counting down.
TTTAGATTTCCACATAAATGAGATCATATATTATCTATATCTCTGAACATGGCTTATTTCTGTTAACTTTATGTGTTCTACACCTTCCAACCTTGTCATGTAATAGTAGTCCAATTATTTTTTTTAGTTAAACAGTATTCTATACAATACTTTTTCTTTCTGTCTATCAATGAGTCGCCTGCTGCTTCAATTCCAAAGTATGAATTTGGGTGCATATGCATGTTTCTGTTAGGACTCTCATTGAAACAGTAGTACACACGTCCAGCTATGAACTGGCGACCATATCTATAATTCAGAAATATCCATGGTTTCTAATCACAACACTTAAAATCTTTCTGTTACATAAGAGCTAGTTTATTTTTAGTCACTGATTAATGCTTATAGAAATAATTCTGCAAGGATTTTTGTCAGTGGGTATTGTACATGATTTCGTTCATCATTTCATTTGACTCATGTGTTTTTCACCCCATAAATTTCAGGTCCTGTCTGGGTCCCAACATAATGGTAGTAATATGTGATGGGATACTGATAGACAGATAGGTCACGGGAGATCCACTGTCATTAAGGGATTAACACAGTGTAAATTGAGCTTACTCTTTCTCTCTCTACCAGAGGTTTCTTTAGCATGTGCTTCCCTTCTGTCTTTCTGCTATATGTGAGGCAACACATGGCCCTCACCAGAAACCAAACAGATGAAGTAGCATTCTCTTGAATCATTAACACTGTGAGTTACATATTAATTCTTCCCTTTATTAATGGTCCAAGCTCCAATATTTTATAAATAGTCACACAAAAATATTATTAGAAGATGAAGATTCCAGAAGCATAAGAAAAATCATGCACTTATAACAAAAGAGGATATATTATTGGTGAGTCTGTGATTTCAGCTTTCTTAGTATTAAGGTAGCAAGAACCAGTGTTTGCATTCTAGAAGATTTTAATATGTGTTGCTTTGATGCAGTGATTGTGAAAATTGGGATCTCACTTTAATTCTATTTGGCCATTTGTACAGCAGAAATGAGACAGGACTAGTCACTGGATACAGTTGCTTTATTGACCCACTTACAAAAAACAATTTTTTGCTGTTATTGTTTAAATTTGATGTGGAGGGAGGGGTTTTACAAAACCTTTTTTTCCCTCTTCATCTTTTGTTTAAAACATATGGAAATCATTCCATTATAAGGCCACTTAATGTATAAATGATATTGTTAATTATAGAATGTAGTCTTTACAAATACAAGATTAAAATAATCTTTGAGATTGTTATGGTTATGCTCAATGGAATCCTTATTTCCATGTTTAAGTCCCTAATATGAATTGGAATGGGCAGAGTGTGACTAGCAATGCATACTCTCTTGTGCAAAGACAGAGAAAAAGAGAGAGGGAGAGAAAACTTGCTTTCGATACTGTGACTTTTTGAGTCAGCTGCTTTGAGGCAAATCATCCTAAGCTTCTGGTTATCCTGTTCCTCAGCCACTCCAACAAAACAGAGTGGATAAAATAACACCAAGCAATGTGAGGACAAAAATAAGCTGAAGAGACACATAGGCACTGGGAAAGCAAATTTAAGGCAGAGGAGAAAAAAATCACCCTAACTTAAAAGCATCCCAAATGGTTCAGAATGCAACTGAGATAATGATATGCTGTTTCCATAAAATCTAATGGCTTTAACATGAGACGCTAACTATAACAAATGGTCTTATTAAAATATGAAAGTCACTGAGGGAGCAAGTGGGAGCAGTTCAATCTCAGCAGCACCACTTAGTGGGCAGCACTTGGTAGGAAAACCAGTAAAGGGCCACAATTTTCTAACCTGTACAAAAACCAATGAGCTGCAGGTTCCTGCAATGTTCCTTTAAGAAAACAGAGCACAGACATAGAAATAAAGTCACATACCACAATAGTGTTATAATGTGGTACCAAAAGCTTATTGAAAACATTAACTCTGCCGGGCGTTGGTGGCGCACGCCTTTAATCCCAGCACTCGGAAGGCAGAGGCAGGATCTCTGTGAGTTCAAGTCCAGCCTGGTCTACAAGAGCTAGTTCCAGGACAGGCTCCAAAACCACAGAGAAACCTTGTCTCGAAAAAAAAAAAAAAAAGAAAAGAAAACATTAACTCTTACCTAACATGAAAGACTAGTTTCATGTACAGTTTCTAGGGACACAGAACTTACGTTGGAATGACAGACAGTGGACTCGACTTACATTTTGCCTTGACCAGATTTTGCTTGTTTTAAAACAATTGAAGGGAAACATAATATTTATGATTCTCTCTCTCTCTCTCTCTCTCTATATATATATATATATATATATATATATATATATATATATATATATTGTGTAGGCTAGGATTTTCAATTTTAACAAATAAAAACTAAGCCACTCTGGTATGGGAGATTTGTCTGTATTCTGTCAATCATGTTATAAATAAACGTTGATTGGTCAGGCAGGAAATATAGGTGGGAAAAGCAGACAGGAAGTAGAAATGATGTAATGAGAACAGGAGAATTCTGGGAAGGAGGAAGTTGATTCCTCCCACTGCTGCCCAGACCACCAAAGCAGCAGGATGTGATCTGCCTCACTGAAAAAGGTACTGAACCACCTGGCTAACATAGATCAGAAAAAATGGGTTAATCAAGATGTGAGAGTTAGCCAGTGAAACGCTAGAGCTAATTTTACATATATTACATTTTTGTAGAAAAACTATTGACAATTTAAGAGCCACTCACTAGTAATACTTATGTCTCAGAAAGCTAATTATAGTTTTCTTTGAGACAAGGTTCAATAGCTATGAAAATCGATTCTATGGGTATGCACATATAAACTAGCCAACTTTGAAAACCTTTCCATTCAGAATAGTGTGGTTTCTTGGTGTTAAGTTTCAAGTTTAGAGGTTGCTAGAAACACCTGTTTATGTATCTCAGAAAAAAAAAATCGCAGCCAAGAACAATGGTAAAAGCATGTAGAGTTAGAGAATTTCTTCATTACATTGGGACAATTTATTTACATTTCCTTTTTGTTAGGAAGAAATCCTACATTACAGAATGGTAAAGTGAACTTAGAGTTGACGAAAATCTTAATATTTTTCTCAATTTGGCTAAACTTCAGACTGATTTCTTCCTAGTTATATGATTCTGACTTCCCTTTTCTTGGAGTATACACATGAGAAAATTATAACATCTTAATCTTTTTGTGCTCCATTGAGATGTATACCTTCTTGCAAGCTTCACCACCTAAAAGTATCTTTGAAAACCCTAGAAATATACCTTCGAAATAAATTATCCAGAAATTTGGGCTTCCTTGTACCTAGTCTTCCTGAGTGGGTGGAAGCCTGAATTCACTGTGTGCCTACCAACAGAGATGATTAATCTCATTGACTACCCTTAGGTGATGTTCGTTGTTTTCCATTGTTTCATAATACAAACTTGTCTTGTACTTGTAGGAAGTTAAATACCTCTCTGTTGCAATACTTTTAAATAAATTCTTCTTGACTCCTCATTTTAAATTAAATAATCCTACAACATAATTTGATGTTATTTTTCCTCTGTTCTCTAATTCCTTCTAGATGTTTCCCTTCTCTTTGATCATCCAACTTTATATTCTCTCTGTGTGTGTGTCTCTCTGTCTCTGTCTCTGTCTCTCTCTCTCTCTCACACACACACACACAAAAGAATATCAAAGATTAAACAAACATTTTACTCTAAGTCCTGAACTGTTGTCAATATTAATCCAACAAAGAAAAACATCTTTTTGTCTCTCTTAGCAGCTATCAGTTCAAATAACCTGATAAGAGGTGGGATTTTGTACCACTTCCTCTTTCCGTGCTGGGATATTCTGACTTGTACTTTGGCAGGTCTTGTTCATGCTCTCACAATCCCCGTGAGTTCTTGTATGTTGTATCTAGAAAATGCTATCTCCTTGCAGACATCCACCATATCTGATGCTTAAGATCTTTTTTCTTCTCTTCTAATTAAATCCCTGTAACCCAATTAACACAGTCCATCATATAAACAAATTTTAAAAAAATAAGGATATTTTTAAAAGATTCATAAATGGCCCTTAACAAAGACAAATATCCTTCATAAAAAAACTCCTGGAGAGACTAGACATATATCTCAACATAATTAAGATATGTTAAAATACGACACTGCCAACATCATCGAAATAGAAGGAAGTCCAATCATTTCTATGAAAATCAGGAAGAAGACATTGATGCTCACTCCATCCATACATGTAAAACAATCAAAGAAACATGATGGCAAACAGATAAAAAATGAAAAAGTAAAAATATCCTTACTAACAGATGATATGATTTTATATATGCAAGGACCATGAACACACAAGCAGGGAACTTCTACAGCTGAAATTAGTAGCATTCTTTATACAAAGAACAGACAAATGGACTGCAAAGAAAAGCAAGCAAATAATGACTTTCAAGTCCCTACAAAAATCTATCATCTTTACTCTTTGTATATATTTTATACATTTTGATAATATTTTCTCTTTGATCATCTCTAACACCATACAACTACATAATAATCAATTTTTGATATGTCTTTGTGTATTATGTTTTGAAATAGCTTTTCTCCCCTCACCTAAAAGAAGTTATATGGATTTGTTCAGTGAAAGTAAACATAAATTATTAATAAAAGTATGTTTTATGGCTAATTATATCAATTCATTAATTTAAATGAATCAGATTAACAGAAGAGGTTTTATATGCAGCCAATGTAATCAGAAATAAAAATTGCATATTTTTCACTAATTTTAGGGTTTAAGTCTAAGTCACTGTATTTTTCAAATTTTTGGTTACCTTGCTGAATTCAATTTCATTAATAAATGCAAGAATACTACATTACCACCTGGCATGTTTTAATCGTTAAGCCTGTGATGGAGAGTGTAGTCTGCTAATTTATGTAAAATGCTCCAATTGCAGAGATAACTAACTCCTTTTAACATTTTGTCATTAATTAAAATAGATTTTTAATTACACCAAAAGGTTTTGTAATTAGTAACATCTAGCTATTTAATCAGTGACCCCAAGCTTTCTAATTGACATAACACCTAAAAATTACTCAAAGCATGTTGTAGTGTTGTCTCATGTCACCAAATCGTGACTATATCCCACTAGCTTTTACGTAGAAAAGATTGTGAAATCTCTCAAGGATTCTCTGTGGCTAAGTGCTTTTCATGCACCTACAGCTGCCCCTGGATCTGCTAGTAAAACAGGGCTGAACAAAAAGAATTTGAATAGTAAGTTCACATGCTTTGTAGAAGCCCTAGTTATCGAGAGGACCAAAATATATAACACTATTTTCATGGAAAACTATACATTGCAAACTTTTATCAAACATCTTTTTCAAAGATAAAAATAGTAAATCATAAGAAGTTAAAATACCCAGAACTAACATTTTAACAGAGCGAGGCATAACAGGTCATAAAAATATTTCCAGCTTTTAGAAGTCTTAAGCAGGAGGATGATCAAGAGTTTAAGGCCAGCATAGATAAGGAATTCAGTTTATGCCTTTCTGTAAATTGTTACTCCACTAACTTCTCTTAAGTTAGTCTTTGTCAGGCTAAAACTTCATCTGAGGGAATGCAGCTTACAGACAGCCTTTGACTTTATTTTGATGGTAAACAGAGGGATGATGATTCTGTACTTTGGTGGGCAAGTAAACAATACCATATGTCTGGCATTGCCCATGACTCACAGATTTTAAATAACTTATTTCTAAAAGAAAAAACAATTACACTATTAATTTACTGAAGAAAATTTGGATTAAGAACATGAAAGTGTTAAAATCACACTACAAAAAACAGGCTGAAAATTTCATGAACCTATGAGACAAAGGATGGGTATAATGTTTTTACAGAGTCCCCTCAATAAAAAATAAAGGTCACAATAGTGTGAGAATGATGGGCCCCACCAAACTCTCAACAAACCATCTGGGGTTTGTATGAAGATACACACAGAAATTTTGACTATCCCATAAGTTTCTGTTAGGTTCTGTCCTCACTACTGATATCAATTATATAACATTTTTTTTCCCATCATTCCATTAGTTCATCTGTTCTGGTACTGCCTCCATTTTTCCTTTGGCACCTCTATTGCTGTCAGGATTCCACTCCTCAATTCTGCAATTAGAATTAGCCCTGAAGCTTAGCCCAACTCTGACTCAACAGATTGATTCTAAAACAAATTTGCAAGAGGTGTTGCAATCTTATTCCTGCTGAGAACTTTTATATTATTCACATTTAGTATGTTATATTTATGTATTTTGGACCACGTGTAAATATTCATATACATATATGAAGACAGAGGCCATGAATTTGAAAGAATCAAAGAGGGGCACATGAAGTTGTTAGTAGGGGGGAAGAAAAAAGCAAAATTATGTAATTATGCACTAATCTCAAAAATGAAAGAAATAATTAAGATATATATATTTTTTAAGAATTGCATACATTTTTATCATATCCTTTTCCCTCTCTGAACTCCTCCCAGATCACTATGCCTTTAGGAATCATGACCTTCTCTCTTGAGCAAACAAAATGGAATCTAACTTGTGTTGAATAACTTCTATTCAGCATTGCCTTTCCTTGAAGTTGACTGATAGATTAGTGTCACTTGACAGAAGAAATCTGAGGTTCTCACCCTGAGCAGCCATCAGCTACAGATAGCTTCTTGTATAGAGGTGGAGCTTCATGCCCACTTTCCCTCCTCTGAGCTCATGTTTTATCTGCTTGAGCTTGTGTTGATCTTATGCATGCTGAAACTTTCAAAACAAAGCTAAACAAAATTTCTCTACCTTCAGCCTGTAATAATGCCTCTTGGAAATTACCCGAACTTTACTACACCCTCTTCAATTTCTGGAATTACTCTGTAAAGTACACGTAACATGTATGTGGAACTGTAGTTTGCCTCATTAATCATACAAGTTTGAAAACTGGAAATTAGTTCCCTCATTTTTGTAAACACACCTAAATTGTGATTCTTTTGTTTTATTGTTTTAATTTTTTCAGATAAATCGCTTTGGTCTTCAATTCACTATTTTTATGTCATAGTAATGACTATTATACGAAATAATATGTACTAAAGTGTGTTAATCTCAGAAAAGTGTATAGCAAATTCTTATATAGAAATGAAATATGCTTTTAATAAGACTTTCATTGAACAAATAGGAACATTTTAAATTATTAATATTCTTAACATAATTGTAGGTACTGTAAGGATGTTAATATTTAGCTAACTTTATCTGGAAACTTTATTTGTATAGCTTAATATTTTTTGTTAGCTGTGCTTTCCTCTTTACAACAAAATTTCACTGTGATGAATACTTTATTAACTTAGAAATAGCACATCCATGTGCATGCATGTGCCCAGAAAGTATAATATTTCACTTGTTAAAATGATCCATCAGTAGGAACCTTTAGACCATCAAGTTTAGTGTAAAAGGTGGTAAGTACCCAAATCTGAAAATACTGGCTTTTAAAGCACACAAGGGAAGCTGTGAAATTTGGCTTCCAGGTGGGAGAACTGCAATTCAAATATTTATCAGCCCAGCTTTCTAACCTCTGAAACTTTAAAGGAGTGTTGTACTGTTTAATGTGTCTTTATTTTCCTCAGTGGGAAAGTACATTCTGCTATCACTGAAACTCAAGATTTCTTACAAAATTCCTTTTTTGTGCCTAGTATAATTCTGAAATACATACTTTTATAAAAGAATATGTGAAGCAAGAGACCAATCTTTGGATATAAAGAATTGTTTCTTTTATGAAGAAAAATGTTTTGAAAAAATCACTGAACTTATATGTCACCGTGCTAAGTTTTTGTCTTAGCATAAGAGTGCTCTGCCATTCTTTAATAATGAAGACAGATATTACTAACTACCAATCACTAACTATATGTCAAAGATTATTTCTAGCCATTTTATGCTTTAAAAAATATTTGAATGATCCTTCAAGTATTACCTGATTATCTCCATAATCAGATAAGAAGATCTGATAAGTAAGCATAACCCAACATTCTCAAAGTTGCTGTCTCTAAAGTGTGCTTTCTTCTATAAATTATTAAATTAAGATATGTACGTGGCTACAAATATGGATTATTAACTACCCCACCTTGAATCATAAATGTTTTCTCATATTTCATACTTAAATTGTATAAGAGATCGCAAAACACAACTGAGAATTTGCTGGAGACTCTGCTTCAGAAGCATTCATGGACCTGGGATGAATATGTTATCAGTACCAAGATGACCTGTAACCACCTGTTGTTCTTCAAGTCTTCAAGCAAGTGACCCCAGATAGGTTGAGCCTTCTTGATTTATACAGCTTCACTGGTTTGCATGAACAGTTTTACAGTTTTCACTTCTTAAGTTTCTAGAAGCGGTAGCAATAATTACCACTTTTTCCCCATCTCTTCCTCCTTCTGCACTTAACTCTCCATATATAAACATTAGAGTTTTGACCTGTACCTCTATCATCAGAAACACAACAATGGAACTTTTCTAAGTAGGCACATCTACAGGTAGAATATTATGGCCAGTTGACACATATAGGGTTACAGCATCATGCAGGGTGAAAGACAGTTTTGTCTCTTTTGGTTAATATTTACATCTGGTAGCATCTGGGTTCTCAGCATCAATTCAATAGTCAGAGATGATTCAATGCAATCTATTATTTATACTATTATATCTTCTCTGGGCTCATGGCAGGTTTTTCCATTTATCCTAAAGGCAACATAATCTGGAAACTTGGTCTTAAGAATTACCATTGCTTGTCCGTTTTTAATATTTCTATCTCCCCTAACTTTTTGAGATAATGGCACCATTATTAGAAATGAGGAAAAAGTGGGTTACTATGATTGTTTTACTCTCTGTTCTTCAAACGTTCTAATTAACTCTTGATATCATCTATTTAATAACATTTCTCTAAAGTTCTTATGTTTAAAATCATTATTCCCAACAGTCATGCAAAGAGGTAAGATAAAACTTCATGACCTACTGTGACTCGTTCAGGCCTATATGGCTAGCATAGAGGAAGCAACGAGAGCACATGCACACACATTCCTGGGATCATGCCCAAAATTATACAACAAACTGTTAACAGGTACTTGCAAAGTGGATGAGACTCTCCAGGAGTCTATCCACAAGGAGAGCTTCTTATGCTATTTTCAGGTGTTGTTTCCTCAAAGAAGTCACATGGCTTCCACCAAAAATTCTGGGCAATTTAAAGAAGAGATTGTATAAAAATACTACAATTCAACTAATAAAAATATTATTCAAAAATTTGAGAGTCAGCATTTAAGACTATTTAAAAACAAATAAGGGTCACTAGCTATTGGAAGTAATATAACACATTATGTTAGATAAAATAAAATAAGTCACTATTTTTGTTCTTATTGAAGCATTTTATAAAATCATTCAGATGAATGAACATGGAAAAACAGTGATATATGTCTCAATTAAATAATTTATTCATAAGTTATGAATTTATTCTACAATTCTAGAGGATATTAGCTTTTGAATTTGTTTCCTTCAGAAAATATGCTTTCTGGCTTAAAAAGGGGAGCTTTGTTTTTTGCAAAATATTGGGAGAGTATGATACATATTCTTACATATGAAGCACTGTTATTTTTATCTATCACCACTATTTGTCATCAAAACTTACAGATATATAGCACAGTTTTGTCCCTTTCTATACAGTGGAACTCCTACTTTGGTCAAGGTCCATGCAGCAATGAAGCTAGAGCATTTGAGAAAATCTATATGCAATTTTAAAGAAGCAGAAAAGATATATTACTAATATTTAAGGTTTTAATTTCCCAACACTCAGTTAATATTTGTATCTCTGTTCTCATGAGAAGATATTAAATTTGTTCTCCTTTTGTTACTGGCTTTGATGAGTGTGTTTGAGAGGGCCAGACCCAGCCTCCACATTGTACTGATGGTCTGACTTTGGAGGAATTGAATGCAGTGTAGTGTATCACAACAGTCTGAAATGAAATACTAGGAGTCTGAAGGTAAATTTTTCAGGCGTACTAGCACCAATTGAAATAACTCACTCTTGACTGCTGCTGCAGAAAGTGTCAGTCTGTATCTCAGACTATAGTCATCAAGCACTTTGTCCTGGCGGCCTGAAGCAGAAGCACAGAGATTCCAAATTAAAAAGAAGTAAATACATTTCAGTGAGGAGACTCACAGTCTTTAAACAGTTTCTGAGTCTCTACTTTTTCCACTAAAATTTCATGTTTCAAACCAGAAAATGTTTCTGTTTGTTAAATTGTGTTTCTGTATCTGCTGCACTGTACTATTTTTTGCTTGTTTTTCTATTAAAAAGCTGGATATGTATTTGTATGTTTTCATTATTTTACCACAAAAAATAAAATTAGGAAATATATTAGATAAATTGGGTGTGAATTTGAAATTTCGTAATAAAAATTTAAAAGGTAAAGTTGTTATTTTTAATTGTATTATAACTTAATGTCTTTAAGATTTGGCCGGATGGTTGGTTTCTTTCCAAAATGTAAAAATTACTCTTCTCCAAAGAAACGAAAATTCCGCTCTTTATAATTGGCTTCTGGGGGAAAAAAGAAAGAGAGAGAGAGAACATTAAACAGTAGTCACCGAGAGTCTGCTCTCACTGGGGCTGCCTTTTACTGGCCCTTGAAAGCCAATTATGCACAAATCTTTCCAAGTCCCTGATCGATGGTGTCACTTTAATGGCTTAGTAGGACACAGTGAAAGTACTTACAGAACTGCAATTGCTAACATGCCAACTTCCCTTAGCATCTCAAACTAGGTAATCATTTACTAGTTTACCTCTAGAATTACAAACACCTAAACTCATAGTCATGTAAGAACCAATCAGGTTCTTTAGGAGATTAATATAATGGAAGACAGAAGGTAATTTTCTTAACTCCTTTCCAGCCCTGCAGTAGGATGACAAATTATAATGCAAGCTAGTTTTAGACCAGATTCTGACAAGTGCATATGCACAAAATGTAAGAAGTGAGATAATCACATAATCTTTTCTCCTAGGCTCAGTAAGACATTTTACTGTATATGCAGACACTCCATTGTGACTCTTTTAAATACCCACTTCTATTTGGATGCATGAAGATGGAATATTTAATCCAACTCCAGTAAGTCATTTGAGTCTGCAAAATTTATTCTTTTTTTTCTTTTTCTCATTTTTTTATTCTTTTTTAATTAAAATTTCCAACTGCTCCCCGTTTTCCATTTCCCTCCCCCTCCTCCCACATATTGCCCCCTTCCCCCGCTCCCCTCCCCCTATCCCCACTCCTCTTCTCCTCCCCCCAGTCCATTCCCCCTCCCTCTCGATACTGAAGAGCATTCCAAATTCCCTGCCCTAAAGGAAGACCCAGGTCCTCCCACTTCTATCTAGGTCCAGTAAGGTGAGCATCCAAACAGGCTAAGCTCCCACAAAGCCAGTTCATGTATTAGGATCGAAACCTAGTGCCATTGTTAAAATTAATGAAAAATCACAATCAAATGCCCTACTCTGAAAAGTACTAATCTCCAGCCAGGTTATTACATCTACTGCATCTAAGAAGCCCAGTGATACAATATTTTCCAGTAAATCACATATTTAAACATTAACCATCCCAATATTTTGTGTGCCATATTAATTAGCAACTTTCTATATAAACATTTTTATAATATTTTCAGTACTCATACAGTTTTTGGAGCATTGTTTCTGTTTCGAGTGCAATGAACTATAGATTTAACTTGGTGTTATAAATATACTAAACCTTCAATCAAATAATAAAGGAAATCATCAGGGATACCACATAGCATGTTGCTAAACACAGAAACAAAACAAAGAAATAAAACAATTCTGCCTGTTGGGAGACAATTCTGCCCTTTGTTTCTGTATGCCATATCAGCTTTTGCTCGTGTAGTATCTTGTCACTGATACTCAGATTCTGAACAGTCTTAAAAAACAAAGATACTGACTTACTCTATGAGCGAGAATAGTTTTGCTCCTGATTTGGATAATAAAGGAAGGGTCACTTTTTAAGTCAATTTTATCTGATGTTTCCTAATAAAATTGTGGATTTGCTAATCTCAAGTTTCTCAAACTGTGATACAAACTGACTGTAGATGAAATATTGAATTTATATTCTCATCGTGGACTTGACAGCTAAGAATCTCAAGGTGCTGATTTTCCACACATGAGAAGCCACTGGATATCCTTCCTTGTGCTTCTTTTCAGTTTGTATACACGAAATAGAGAAAGCTAAATAATTAGCTTGTAAAGTGTCCAATCTCTTGGAACCTTCAACTGTTGGAGCACCAGACACATAAGTATAGAACCATATCTTAGAACTTATGATTAACCATCAACATTTACAGAAAACACATTAGGAAATTCATTACAAATTAATTCAGTGTCTTTGTTAATAACTTAATTTCTGACCATGGTATTACAAATTTATTATTGTGTTATGACTTAATTATTTCTACTTTTGGGATATATTGTGAATAAAGATAATTTATAATCTACTACTATATGTAAGATCACCTTCATTATTACATTCCACACACTAAATGAAAAACTATTTTAAAGTGTACTAAAACTTTTTGACTTTAAGCTTTTCATTTGAAAATATTTGTTTATTAAAATATATTTGTTTCACCAGATTTAATTAATAGTTGTTGAATTTGACTAAACTTTATTACTTTCAATTTTAGATTCTGTTTTATTTGAGAATTTCATACTTCCATATGATGTGTTTTGATCAAATACATACTAACAACTCAGTGTTGCCTATATGTATAGTTTTATAGGACTGTGCTCTGGAACATGGGGAGCTTCTTAGGGGTCACATGTCACTTTTCTGGTAGCCATCACTTGTCAATAACTATTCCCTCATCCACCCTGAGGATTTGGGTAGCTTGATTTTGTGCAAAAATTATGCTGTAGTCACAGCCACTGTGAGTTCTAGCATTCAGCTTTGTTATTTCTTGCAAAATATGAGCTTGTTATAATTTTCAGTTTCCCATTGTTTCTTATTCTTCCTACAATCTTTCTACCCTCTGTTTGACGATGATACCAGTGCTGAGAGCAATGAGGAGAGGGGCTATGCTGCAGATATCAGTTTAGAGTTAAGTATTTCACAGTCTCATGTCTATGCACTTTGACCATTTGTGTCTTCTATTAATCACCTTCTTCTGCAAAAATGCACAAGTTTAAAATCTGTCACATCGACCTCTTGAAAATTGAATACTTTTTTTTTGCTAAATAATTAGAAGTGTAATGATTCCTACTGGTGTTCTCTAATACTTCTATACCATTATCTTCTTCAGCCATTTTGGTATCATTTTCTATACTAGTAAGGGCTATCATTGCTGTGATGGAACATTATGCACAACCAAAGCAAGAAGGGGGAAGAAAGAATTTATTGTGCTTATGTTTCCAAGTCACTGTTCACTTCTGAAGAAATTAATTAATTAATTCTTACATCTATACTGCATTTGAGTTTTTAAAATGCAATGTTTTTATTTTATAGTTACTGAAACTAAGAAAAAACAATTAAAGTCAAATTATTTATAAAGAAAATGTAGTTTGAATTTATTTAAACTTGCAAGGTAGATTAATCTCTTATAAAAATCTATTAATAAAATCAAAGAAACCATAGATAGAGAATTTAAATACTGATTAAAAGATAGGTAACAAAAAATAATAATTAAAAGATTCTTAGGATGCAAAGAATTTGTCAGTTGTGTGCTCAAGGGGTCAACTCTGCAGACTACAAGTCAATGTCTACTTAAGACTATATCCAGAAGGGAAATTCATGCTCTGGTTACTTGACACTTCATAAGATCTTCAGAAATACTTATAATACTGAAATAATTGATTTCAGGTTAGAAAATGGAATACAAGCCAAGAGTAAAGTATGCCACATTAAAATGATCAGCGTTAGCTATTTATATCCACTTGTAAGTTCTAAATTAGTTGTAACCTTTCAGAAAATTGTCCTGAATCATCTCCAGAAATTTCAATCATGACATTTTAAAGTGAAATACATCTCAGTTATATTAGCAGTTCAAAGACTGGACAATTCTTCTTTCACCATATCAGACATGGCCAAATAATGTGGGACTGGTTGGGTCTAATAGATGAGTGCTCACTTCTCTACTTTATGCCTAGTGTATGACCAAAATGGAAGAAGTCATTCTGGCATTCTCTGTTCAGAATAAGAACAACCAAACATTTCTTTATGCAAATAATATCACTAGTAATTTAGAAATTAATGTACCTTATAATAATTTTTAATATTACATAACTAACTACTTTCATCTTAAGGGACACCTTGAGTTTATGTAGAAAACTGAAAAATATTTTTGTTACCAAAAGGTACGGTAGGGTAGGTGTCTTGTAAATATGCAAGTCACATTGCTATATTCATAAGAAACATGCGAAAAGGCACGGTTTCTTTAAAAAATGATTGGCAGGTTTTGGTGTTATAAGATTAAATTATTAATCACAAGTATGATTTTCTATAATTTGAGTTAAAATTTACTTACTGAAAGAGATGGGTGGAATGGGGAGGCATTTTGGGGTCAGTTAGCAACCTGATGGAAGGGCAACTCCCACAAATCTACAAGGATAACCCCAGCTAAGACTAGCAATTGAGGATAAGTAGGCTGTACTTGCCATCTCCTGTGATCAGATTAGGGATTGCCCCACTTATGATCAAGAGACTTTATCCAATAACTGAGAGATACAGATGTAGAGACCCATGGTCAAGCATTAGGAAGAATGATGGGAATCTTGCTAAGGAGTGGATAGAAGGACTTTTGGAGCCAGAGGGTGTTGGCAGACTACCCTATCCCAAATAAACACTCTAAGGCTTATGGTAATTATAAATGGTTGGTTGATAGCTCAGACTTATTACTATCTAACTCTTAGATTTAAGTTTATCCACATTTCTTATCTAAGCTTTGTCATGTGGCTCGTGGTTTGTTACCTTATTTCCTACATGCCCTATTTCCTCAGCAGCTGACTGGCATCTCTTCTGACTCTACCGGTCATAATCCCAGCATTCTCTTTGTTTCAAGATGTCTTGATACAATCAATTTTTTATTAAAAACTGAGAGCACTAAATATTTGCACTGTACAAAAAGAGTATGTCACAGCCAAGGGGGTCACTGACATCACAAGAAAACCCATAACACCTCAAGAAAAACCAACCTGACTCTTCAAAACTCATAGAGTCTGAGCCTCTATGAGTCCTTCCTCTTAACATTGCTTTCATTGTGTTCCATATATTTGGGCATGTTGTGTGGTCATTTATTTGATGTTTAGGAAGTCTTTAATTTCTTTATTTCTTCCTTGACCCACTGATGATTCAGGTGAGCATTGTTTAATTTCTATGTGTTTGTGGACTTTCTGGAATTAGTGTTGCTTTTGAATTTCAATATTAAGCAATGATAATCTGATAAAAATACAAGAGTTTTTTCCCAATTTTTTTGTACCCATTGAGATTGTTTTTTGTTTGTTTGTTTGTTTGTTTGTTTTGGGTTACCTAGTATGTGGTCAGTTTTTTAGAAGGTTCCATGAGGTGCTGAGAAGAATGTATATTCCCTTTTGTTCAAATGGAATGTTCTATAGATGTCTATTAAGTCCATTTGAGTCATAACTTTCCCTTATTTCTTATTAAGTTTCTTTCTGGTTGTCCTGTCCATTGGCAAGAGTGAAATTTTGAAGTCTCCCGCTATTAATGTGTGTGATTTAATGTGTGATTTCGGCTTTAGAAGTGTTTCTTTTACATATGAAGGTGCCCTTTTATTTTGGTCATAGATGTTCAGTATTGAGATTTCCTCTTGATGGATTTTTCCTGTGACTATGAAAGGTCTTTATCTTTTTTGATTGATTTTAGTTTGAAGTATATTTTGTTAGATATTAAGGTAGGTACACCAGTTTGTTTCTTAGGTCCATTAGATTGAAAAAAAAATTTTGCCAATCCTATACTCTGAGGCTATGTCTGTCTATAAGGCTGCGGTGTGATTTTTATATGCAGGAGAAGGATGGATTCTGTTTTCATATCCATCTGTTAGCCTGTGTCTTTTTATAGGTGAGTTGAGTTCATTTATATTAAGGGATATTAATGACCAATGATTGTTATTTCCTGTTATTTTAGTTTTCATTGTTCATGATGTTATTTTGTGTGTTTTTCCCTTCTTTGGGATTTGCTACTGTGAGATCATCTGCTGTTTGTGTTTTTGTTTCTGTAGCCAATGTCCTTTGGTTGGGGTTTTCCTTCTAGTACTTTGTGTAGGGCTGGTTTTATGGCAAAATATTGTTCAAATCTTGTAGGGACATAGCCCCACCCATTGGGGGCGTGTTCGCCTCGGGCTAATGTTTACGGATAAATCTGCCAGGCGTGAGCCCAGCAGCCCTTTTTCTTTTGCTCCGCTTTTCCGGTACACCGCGGGAACCTGTGGTCCTGTAAGTTTATTTCCTTATTAAAGCTGTATATATCTATATAATCTGTCTACATTCATTTGCACCACCACATTTGGCGTCCCAACGTCGGGCTATTTTGCCCCCGACCCGGCACAGGGGGGGCGCAAGCTCCACCTTTCCCGGCTAGTTGCCTAAGCTCAGGAAGGCGATTTACAGCGCGCTCCCTGCTCGCTTTCCCTTCCCCCACTCCAGGCTACTACAGTCGCAGAGCAGCGACCCCCCACAGAGCAGTTAATAGCTCCCTGCTTCTTCCAAACCCTCACTGCCTGATTTAAGTGAAGCACCCGCGGTTTTGAAGTAAAAGCCACCAACCCCTTCCCTTAACAGGCAGTACAATAATTTTTGTTTTGAGTTAATTGTTTCAGACCGGCTCTGGCTTAGACCACGTGGACTCAGGTGCATTTCTTTAGCCACCACTGGCAGGAAAACTTCATTACAGGTACATAATTTTCTTTTATAAATAAGAAAAATGTCTGAAAACATTACCATTCAAGACTTTAACAGCCTTTTCAGTTGTACCATGTGGGAGATTTTAGAAGAAGTGTCTGTCAGCCCACAGATATGGATCTTTCTGGGATTCGTAGTTTTCCTTGGTACTGTATGGTTTGATAATAGAAATATGATAAAGTCTTTACGAGACGAGGTTGAACGCTTAAAAACAATTGAGAATGACAACAATCTTCTCAAAAATCAGTTTGAAGTTCTCCAGGCAGAGAACAGATCTTTGTTTAACACAACTTGACAAACTGAAAAAAATTTAGAAGAGGTACAGGCTAATGTTAAGGAGAAATTCATTACTATGGAAGAGGGAACAGCTGATTTGGATCGTAAGCTTCAGTCCCTTTCAGTAGGAACTGAAATATTAACGGCTGATATTAAGGAGAAATTTATTACTATGGAAGAAGGAACAGCTGATTTGGATCGTAAGCTTCAGTCCCTTTCAGTAGGAACAGAAACATTAACTGAGAGAATCAAAACTGCTGAATGTGACAATCGGATTTTGTCTAAAGCTTATGACAGATTGACAGAAAGATTATCTATACAAGAAGGCACGGTATATGCTATAAAACTTATGTCCAAAGATGAGACGTTATCTCTAATGGACAAACTTCATACTTTAGAATCCTCAATGAAGGCTTTAGAACATAATTCTGGACAGGAGATTCAGACATTAAAGAAGGCAATGGTGAATAGAATTGAAAAGATTGAGGAATTTCTAAATTCTGAGGAAGAAGAGCAGGAGGTAGAAAGGCATATTTTAACTAAATCTGTGGGTAAATCCCTCCGGGACAATTCCCACAAAGCTCTACCTACAGTTCTACCTGCCTTTCCAGTTGTAACAACTGAGAAAGTAGTTGGTTCCAGAAACCCTAGGGTCATCAAGGAAGATACATGGGAACCTGTCCGTATGAATGATCTCAAAGAAATTAAACAGGCTGTAATGACTTTTGGAATGAATGCCTCTTTTGTTAAAGAGATGCTAAGATCTTGGGCTACCACGAATAAGGTCACGCCCAATGACTGGTTTCAACTGAGCTCTGCTGTCCTTGAGAGTGGAACGCAATTGAAATGGAAATGCTTATTCAGGCAAGAGGCTAGACTTTTAGAACAGCAAGAAAGAGCAAAGGGAATTGAGATTTCCATAGATCAAATTTTGGGAGAGGGGCTATTTTCTGAGCCTCAGGAACAAGCTAATTTGGATGAAAACATACTCTCTGTGTGTACTACAGCAGCCTTAAGGGCTTGGGACAGGGTGCAAGACCCAGGACAGAGGATGGAATCATTTGTCAGAGTTAAAAAGGGTCAAAGAGAACCCTTTAGTGACTTTTTACAAAGAATAACTAAAGCTGTACAAATAGGGATATCTGACCCAGAAGCAAGACGTATAATGATCGAGACTTTGGCTTATGAAAATGCAAATGTGGAATGCAAAAGGATTTTGGGACCTTTAAAGCTCAGATCAGCGCCATTAGAAGAATGGGTCTTGCATACACTAGATGTTGATACATTTGACTATGGCACTGAAGCATGGGTAGAAGAAGCAATTTCCAATGGTAAAAGGAGACATCAGAATACCAAATGTTTTAATTGTGGCAAAATGGGTCATATGAAAAGGAATTGTAGACAACGGATTTTCAGAAATAATAATAATGCATCTTCTAGAAATAACAGAAATAGGAGGACTCAGCCTTCAGGTTTATGTAGAAGATGTGGAAAGGGCAGACACTGGACGAATGAGTGCAGGTC
The DNA here is from genome assembly GCF_950005125.1 of Chionomys nivalis. Classification (NCBI taxonomy): domain Eukaryota; kingdom Metazoa; phylum Chordata; class Mammalia; order Rodentia; family Cricetidae; genus Chionomys; species Chionomys nivalis. The sequence continues at coordinate 191,605,790 of NC_080086.1, read as the reverse complement.
TACAAGAGATAGACAAGGCAACCTGATACAGACGGGAAACGTGAGAGGGGGGGCCTCACAGGCCCCCATGGCAAACATGGTTCAGTCATTTCCAGTTACTACAGAGAACGTGACTCGTCAGGACAATTAGAAAGCCCCATGCCTACTGTTACAAGCAATAATGATCAGAAAGATGAGTTCCGTGTGTTTTGGCAAACTTCTATAAATAACCAAAGACCAAAGCTGAGAGTGTGTGTAAATGGCATTTTTATTACTGGCCTGCTGGACACAGGTGCGGATGTAAGTATCATTACCCCAGAATCTTGGCATCCATATTGGCCTCTTCAGAATGTAAATGTTCAGCTCCTGGGAATTGGAACCCTATCTCGAGTAAGGCAGAGCACGAGATGGGTTGAATGTATAGGACCAGAGGGACAAATAGGAAAATTAAGGCCATATGTAGCCAATATTGCAATGAATTTATGGGGTCGTGACCTATTACAACAATGGAATACCCAAATTAACATTCCTGCTACTTCTAGAGCCTATATTTCTGGGGATAATATTAAAAGATATTACAAATGGAGAAAACCGGCCATTCGGGCTGTACAAGAACAAGCAATTGATGTCCCTTCAGAGATACCAACAGCCTTGCCTTTAAAATGGTTGACTGAGAAACCAATATGGACAAAGCAATGGCCTTTAGCTGAGGAAAAGTTACAGGCTTTAGAACAGTTGGTACAAGAGCAATTAGATGCTGGACATATAGAAGAATCTACCAGCCCTTGGAATTCTCCTGTATTTGTGGTTAAGAAAAAATCAGGTAAATGGAGAATGGTGACAGATCTCAGGGCTATCAACAAGGTTATTCAACCTATGGGCCCTCTGCAATCTGGAATTCCTTTGCCCTCTTTATTGCCAAAAGAATGGCCTCTCATAGTTATTGATTTAAAGGATTGTTTTTTCACTATACCTTTACAAAAAGAAGATAGAGAAAAATTTGCCTTCACAGTGCCTACTTATAATAATTCTCAACCTTCGAGGAGGTACCACTGTGCCGTCCTCCCCCAGGGTATGTTAAATAGCCCCTCCCTGTGCCAATATTTTGTGAATCAACCATTGCAAATAATATGCAAGAAATTTCCCAAATCGATAGTATATCATTACATGGACGACATTTTGTTATCCGATTCAAACATGGATACCTTGAACAGACTGTTTGAAGAAATAAAAATACTTTTACCAAAATGGGGATTGCAAATTGCTCCTGAAAAGATTCAGAAGGGAGATTCTGTTAATTATTTAGGTTATAAAATAGGTTTACAAAAAATTAAGACACAAAAGGCACAAATTCGGAGAGATCGCCTACGGACTCTTAATGACTTTCAAAGACTATTAGGGGACATTTCCAGTCTACGGCCAGCTATTGGGATAACACCTGATCTAATAATTCATTTGAACAAAACCTTGGATGGTGACAAAGATTTAAACAGTCCCAGAGAATTAACAGCTGAAGCAGAAAAGGAACTGACGATGATTGAGGAAAAATTACAACAGGCACATGTGGATAGGGTAAATCCAGAGCTCGACTGTATTCTCGTCATACTACCGTCAAAAATTTCCCCTACAGGAATTTTAATGCAGAGAGATGATATTATCTTGGAATGGATCTTTTTACCACATAAACCAAGTAAGAAACTGAAAACTTATGTAGAAAAAGTCTCTGAGTTAATTATAAAAGGCAAGTTGAGACTTCGTCAACTAGCAGGCATAGACCCAGCAGTGAAGTGCCTTTCACTGCTGATGAACTAAAGAAATTATGGGAAGATAATGAACCATGGCAAAGAGCTTGTGCTAATTTCTTGGGAGACATTAATAACAACTATCCAAAAAGCAAGAGGCTTAACTTCATAAAGAGAACTTCTTGGATCCTTCCTCGAATCGTCCGTGATACTCCAATAACTGGAGCCCGTACGTTCTATACTGATGCCAATAAATCAGGGAAGGCAGGTTACAAATCAGAAGACTTGGGTAAGGTGGAACAAAGTCCTTATGATTCTGTCCAGAAGGCAGAATTATATGCCATTCTTATGGTGCTAAGGGATTTTAAAGAACCTATTAATATAGTTACTGATTCACAATATGCAGAAAGAGTTATTTTACATATTGAAACTGCTGAATTTATACCTGATGATACAGAACTAACCTCTTTGTTTATCCAGGTGCAAGATTTGATTAGGAATAGGCTTTGCCCTATGTACATAACACACATCCGATCCCATACGGGTCTGCCAGGTCCTCTAGCACAAGGTAATGCAGAAATTGATCAATTATTGATTGGTAGTGTGCTACAAGCCTCTGAATTTCATAAAAAACATCATGTTAATAGCAAAGGTTTGAAGAAAGAGTTTTCTATTACATGGCAACAAGCTAGGGAGATTGTAAAGAAATGCCCTACTTGCTCTTTCTATAACCAAACGCCACTGCCTGCAGGGGCTAATCCAAAGGGCACCCAAAGGAATGAAATCTGGCAGATGGATGTGTTCCACTTTGCAGAATTTGGAAAATTAAAATATGTTCATCACACCATTGACACGTATTCAGGCTTTCAGTGGGCAACGGCTTTAAGTTCAGAAAAAGCTGATTCAGTTATCACTCATTTATTAGAAGTCATGGCTATCATGGGTATACCTACACAAATAAAGACAGATAATGGTCCTGCTTATGTCTCTAGGAAAATGAAACGGTTTTTTGATTATTACAATATCAAGCATGTTACAGGTATACCATACAATCCTACAGGTCAAGCAGTCATAGAAAGATCAAATCGAACTATAAAGGATATGTTGAACAAACAGAAAGGGGTGGAAAACACCCTCAGAAATAGGTTACATAATGCTTTGTTAACCTTGAATTTCCTCAACGCTAATGAGAAGGGAACATCGGCTGCAGAAAGACATTGGATAATGGAAAAGTCTACTGAACTAAATCAACCAGTTTATTTCAAGGATGTGCTGACCTCACAATGGAAGCCAGGAGATGTGCTGCGTTGGGGAAGGGGATTTGCTCTTGTCTCCACAGGTGAGGAAAAATTGTGGATTCCATCAAAATTGATAAAGGTTCGTTTTGATGAAGAGAAGCCAGTTGGGAAAGATAAATAACAATTCAATCACATGGATGGCAATCATACTGATGGTAAGTAATACAAATAGGTTGGGGGCAGGGTTCTCTTCTTATCTCCACAGGAAAATACCCATCTTCAAAGAATTTAAGGTGCCCCTAATATTTAATTACTGATGGAGGGACTTGTTCTGTAAGTATTAATTTATATATATATATATATATATATATATATATATATATATATATATGTCTTAAACTTTCTTTGCTTTTCCTCATATCTGTGTCTTTCTTTATATGTCAGTATATGTCCTTGTTGTTAATGTTTAAATTTCCCATAACAAGCAACAAATTTTCCTACAGTAATCTTTGAAGTTTCCAGGATGAAGATGGGGCCCCACAACATCAACTCCATCTGGTTTTTATGACGTCATGATTTTTTTTTTTAAAGCGCTAATATTAGACCTGTTTTTTGGTACCAACTACAAGAGACAATTTCGAATGGTGCACATTTTTGACAACACTCTGGTCGGACCTTCTCAAAACGCTCTGAGACTAGTTACAATTTTCTTAGGTCAAAGGTTAATTTGGAAATTTTACCATCATTTGCTTTCACAGGACCCCCTAAGAAGAACGTCGCCCCCATGTCAGCTAGAAGCAATCTTAGAGGACGGCATCCCCTCTCCCAACAGAGTTTGCCCTCAGGGTTGGGGACATCTTTTAATGGTTGGTTTAGGGTTGAGGGGATGGGGTGATATTTTTTTTTGGAAAAAAAAAAAAAGAAGAAGAAGAAGAGGAAGAAGAAGGGGGTAACTGGTTTTTTGGGATGATTGGTATTTGTGAATTACTGTCTATAGAAAATTGTACTGGTACTGTTTCTTGTATATTGATATGTTAAATATTGAATATGAGTGTTCCTACCTCTATTTTTGTATGAGTATGCTTATAACTTTGTCCATATTGTATTGATACATCTACCATATTACATTGTACATTTCTACCTCTGATACTATGACATTGTTTACAGTTGAAGATCATTGTCTTCATATATTGCACAGTTGTTTATTCTTTTAGTCTTCAAAGTTAGATAGGTATTGAGAATTATATGTTTGTCATATTTATTTTTAAGTTTATCAGGTCTTTTAGTTACATAGAGATTATATTTAGTATAGATAGTATGATCTTCAGCCTCTTCGAAGAGCTGTAGAAAATGGCCTTTAATCTAACCTAAAATTTCTATGCCAAAGAGACACAATTACTCCTGGCAACACCACTCTACTCCCGAGAGAACGTTGAGCACCAAAGACACTCCACTGGGAGCTTGTCTTCTTGGCAGAACTGGCCTTTGGGTTAAGAAAAGCCCATACCTCAACTTCTGACAAAGATACAGAATATCCCTAAGTGGATGAAACAGGATTGTCTTATCTTGCCAAGACAGGGTAGGATAGTCCTAAGAAAGTTCCTTGCCTTTAATAATGGTATGCCAGTTATGTTAGGCCTTAGCCAAAGTTGGTTGACTCAACATTGCAAACGAGACTTTGGGTGATTGCCCAGGTAGTCAGTTGTCTCTGTCAATTGTTGCACATTTTGGATATCTCTCGATTGTTAAGTGATATTTATTCCCTTCTCAGATCTTTGACGGAGTTGAAGATTATATAATTGTAGTTACTCTCTATGTTATTTAGACTCCTTGAGATAGAATGTTTAGCAAAAGTTTTGTTCTCAATATTGTTTGTTATATTTATTATTTGTTATTATTGTATATAGTTGTATTTGGTTTGGTTCTATCTTATTTAGACAAAAGGGGGAGATGTAGGGACATAGCCCCACCCATTGGGGGCGTGTTCGCCTCGGGCTAATGTTTACGGATAAATCTGCCGGGCGTGAGCCCAGCAGCCCTTTTTCTTTTGCTCCGCTTTTCCGGTACACCGCGGGAACCTGTGGTCCTGTAAGTTTATTTCCTTATTAAAGCTGTATATATCTATATAATCTGTCTACATTCATTTGCGCCACCACAAAATCTTGTTCAGTCATGGAATATCTTGTTTGTCTTTCTATGTTGATTGAAAGTTTTGCTTTGTATAATAGTCTGGGCTGGCATGCATGGTCTCTTAATGTTTGCATAAAGCTTTACCAGGACCTTCTGATTTTCATTATTTCCACTGAGAAGTCAGGTGTAATTCTGATAGTTCTGCTTTTATATAGTTCTGCTTTTACATGTTACTTGGCCTTTTTCCTTTGGAGTTCTTAATATTCTTTTTATATTATGTATGTTTAGTGTTTTGATTATTTTGTAACAAGGGGACTATTTTTTTTCTTATTTTTGATTAGGTCTATTGGTGTTCTTTAAGCTTCTTGTATCTTCATAGGCATATCTTTCTTTAGTTTGGAAAAGTTTTCTTCTATGATTTTCTTAAATATATTTTCTGTGTTTTTCAGTAGGACTTCTTCTTCTTCTATACATATTATTCTTACGTTTGGTCTCTTCATGTTCTCCCATATTTCTTGGATATTTGTGTTAAGCTTTTGTTAGATTTAAAGTTTTCCTTGATGGATTAGTTATGTCCTCTATTGTATCTTCAGCTCTTGAGATTCTCTCTTTCATCTCTTATATTCTGCTGTTTATGCTTGCATTTGTGTTTCCTTATCATTTCCCCATGATATCTACTTCTATATTTCCCTTGACTTGTGTTTCTTTATTGTCTCTATTTCAGTTTTCAAGTATTGAATAGTTTCTTTCATATGTTTGATTGCTTTTCTTGATTTTCTAAAAGGTATTTGTTGATGTCTTCCAAATATTTATTTGTCTCTTGCTCCATTTCTTTGAAGGAATTTTTCATTTCCTCTTTAAAGGCCTCAAACATTTTTTAGGTCATTTTCTTCTGCTTCATCTATATTTTGTTTTTTCAAATCTGTCTGTTTCAGGGCCACTAGTTTTTACTGGTGTCATGTTGTTCCTTGTGATGTTGCCTGTGTTCTTACCTGTCTAGCAATCTTTTCCTCTCATTCATGTAGTTGGGTTTGTCTGTGACTCTGATGATCAGTCTTCCAGGTGCCAGTGCATCCAAGGCTCAGATATTTGCTTTTTGTAGTATGGTCAGTGCCATGGTTACAGTCATCCCATTGGTTATTCCATGTTCCTGGGTGTCACTCAATGCTCATGAGGTTTTCTCTGTAATACCATCAGTCGTTAGTGCCTTCTCCCAGGTAGATTGCTTGTTTGGGGCTCTTTCTGCTGTGGTTGCTGCCTTGTACCTGTTCTGGTAGAGGTCACGATCCTGCCCTACTCCCTCAAAGGTCCCAGATGTGCACCGCGACCCCTAGAAGTCTCTGGTTCTGGCATACTCGCTCAGGTTGCTCCCTCGTACCTGCTCAAGTGGAGTTAGCTGTCTCAGGCCTGCTCCAGCCTAGGTTGTTGGTTCAGATCTGTTTTTGTAAATGTCCCTTGTCTGGGCCCATTCCAGTGGAGGTCTTTGGCTTGGACCCATCCCACAAATGTCTATGGCTCTGGTCTACTCCCTTGGAGGTCTCAGACTTGTGCCTGGACCCGCAGAAGTCCTGGTTCAGGCATACTCCTTTGGTGGTCCCAGACACATGCCCCAAATTGCAGAGGTCTCTGGTTCTGGCCTGCTGTTGCTCCCTTGTCCCCTCATTCATTTTTGATTCACTTGGCACAATATCATGTAACTCCAACTCAAAGGAGATTAGATTTTTTGACCTTCTAGGCGTCTGCATTCACATGCACACATACTCATACCCACACCCATCTCCCCCTACATACACCTCACTCACACAGAAACTCAAGTACTTTTTAACTCTCATTATCTCTTATTCCCACATCCCTCCCTCTAAGATGTTTTCTCTTTCCAACATTTCAATACCTACTCTATTATTTTTGACCCAATGAGTTTAATCGTTGTTATATTAGCATGTATGAACTTTCAAATTAAGGGAAGACACATTTGTAGCTACAACTAAAGAAGAATGCAATACGCTCCCCAAGTAATCATTAATTGTCAATAATAATTCAGTGAGGATTTGGGACTCAAGAATTTCTCTACAAGCATGATAAAACAGTGATGGCTTCAACATTATGCAGGGTTTTTGCAATAAATAAAGCCAGGCCATGATTTCTCAGCACTCCTCTCCAACCTCTGGTTCTTAGGCTTCAGTCTATCATCTGTATCCTGATCCTTAGAGTTGTGTATATAGATGTACATACCGCAGCCATTTATTCAATGTAATGGAATCAAATATGCATCTCTTCATTAATCAATATCTACTTCAAAGATAACCTTATCTTTGGAAGAATCAAAGAATTATTTATCAATGAGTATTTACCTGAGTATTCAGACTAAAGTTTGATATCATGTCTAGTTAGTAAAAAAGAAGAAAGAAAGAAAGAAAGAAAAGCAATGAATTTTGCTCTTCACATCAATTACTTCATCAGCCATAGTCTCCTGACAAGCTTAATATTCTCTGATATTAGTCCCTTTCTGTAGATTGGGCCCCAAGTCCAATTAGGAAGCAGTTGGTGACCACCATAAAAGCCATGCCACAATTTTCCCAATGGGCATTTCTTTACAAGCAGTTTATATTGTAGCTTGAGGATGAACACATAAGTAAGACCAATAGTCACTTTTCCACCCTGAGAAGATTGTCACTATAAAAGCCAACAAGCAGGGAGGACAATGAAATTGTTTCCAACTTAGCTTCTCTCTTTTCTGAAGACCAAATGTGTCATGGTTTGATTCTGAGTTAATATCCTTTGGTTTCTGAGTATAGCGTTATCCTCTATTTACAGTTCTTTAAATGTGTAAGAATTTTATTAATGCATAAAATGTGATTTTATTAAATCTACCCCCATTCTTTTCCTACCCTCACTCTTCCTCATTTTTTCTTTTCCCCAATCTTCTGATTTTTTGAGTTAAAAATTACTGAATCTACTTAAGGATACCCATAGTCGCAGGGTTATAGGACCAGTATTTTTGAGGCACATATTTTTAAGAGACTTACAAAATTAAGTTTCCATGATTTGTGTGTGTCGGGGGGCTTGATTGTTCACTTGTTTGTTTGTATCCATCCTTATAGTTAACCTGGTAACCCTTCCTCTACCACATTTTATCCTTAGTCTTCCTGACCCATTCTCTCTTAAATTTTTGAACCATAGTATCCCACTTTCTAATACTGTACTGTACAGTGTTTGTCCTTCTCTTCCCACTCTCATAAAGCATCCTTTTATGTTTCCTCCTGTCTCTTTCTAGCTTCTGGTCTTTATAGGAACCTCGGTTAAAAAAAAAAAAAGAGCCAGCTTTCATGGCACTAGAATGTACTTTTCACTTATCACAAACGAAAAATATTCAACAGCATTATGCACCTGGGAATACTACAAGCTGTAGTAATTGGCTTGGTAAGATATACTCATGTGTATAATTGTGACACAAATGATATAGAAGTAACCAACTGCTTTCTGAATGGCTTTAAAATCTAACTCACAAGAAGGAAATTATACCAGGTTGAATTAATTGGGCCTTACTGTGACAGGTTAGGATATTTTGGAGAAGCTAATACTTTAATTCCACTAGAGAGAGAGAGAGAAGAGAGAGAGAGAGAGAGAGAGAGAGAGAGAGAGAGAGAGAGAGAGAGAGAGAGAGAAAGAGGGAGAGAGAGAGAGAGAGGGAGAGAGAGAGAATAAAGTTTTTTTTTATAATATAAATTTTGGATTCTCAAAGAGTTGTACAACATTTCTATGTTTCTATGATGTGGAGCCTATGGAAAGCAATGTGGTATTCATTTGCCTTGAAACAAACTACATTTATATTCTTTTGTTAATGTTGATATCTTATAAATCATTTGATTTTTATCCAAAATATTTTTATCTATACCATAAAATAGTCAACATATTTTACTTTTCTTCTTCCTAGTGTATATATTTAATAGAGAGTGGGAGTTTCTTTTTGAGCCATTTAAAGGATTATTGAAGTATATTTTAATGTCCTATAGCTCAGAAGTCTCCACAACTGTCACTGGAAAATTTATCTTGAACATAATTTTTAGTGTCATATATTCTCTTTTGTTGTTGTTTTTTGTTGCTCATTCATAAAAGGCTTTAAAATGGTTTAAGGTTTTTTTTTAATTTTACAAATCTTAGTAGATTATTTTGTGTGTATTAACTAAGCAATGTAGGCCAAGATTTTGTTCTTGCTTTTTTTACTTGACTGACTGATGCATTAAGATATTTTCCTAATTGATTTATATTTCCAGAGAAATTTGAATGGAAGTCTCAACACCCTTTACAACTGTCCATATGTTAGATAGATTTGATCTTCTTTAACCTTCGCCATTGGTTATTCATTGATCTTAGATATCTGGATTCTGTGTTTCTAGGCAACGCTGTTAAATACACATTCACATCCATGATTTTCTGTTTCAAAATATTTTTAAAGCATAGGATTAGTTTGAACTTTAAATTATTTAAGCTATCGAGAAGATAGCTTGAACTTTGTTGAAATGTAGTGATTTTGAACATTTTGGTTCGTTCATAGTAAATGACTTTTTCCTGGAATGGGAAATAAACTTTTATAAAAATATTTATACAGAATAATGATTAAGATATTTAATACTTGTAGTTTCCAAATTTAAACTTGTATTTGCACTAAAGATGAAATATTGTAGAGTGAGCACTACATTGGTACTCTGTTATGGTGTTGCCCCTCCTCTGCATAAAGTCCTCTATTTTCAACCCTTCTTCACCTACCCATAGTTCCACTTGGGCTTTGGTCACACTCTTTTCTGGTAGAATTTCAAGAAAATGGGGTGCCTCATTTGCCTCATATATGAAAGAGTTGAATGGTTGTCTATGGTATTTGATTTAGAAGCATATACATGAAAACTTCAACATTCAATACATGGAAGCATCATCATCTGTGACCTTGCCTATAGCAAATTAAAGTAATCAAAGGAACAATTTCCTGGAACAAATACAAAGAAGATTGGACAAAAATCTGAATGTGGTTTCACATGTGCATTTCTATTTTCTTCTTTTTATGTTTTGATTTTTTTAACTAAAATCCCACACTTACAAAACAAGTATTATATAACATTAAGAATAAATTGAACTGAATAAAAGAATATATACATTTAGTAAATGGCAAAATAAGTTATGAAAATATATAATTCATAAGAGTATAACTTAAGCATGTGGTGAGAGTTAGTATTAACTAATTTGAAAGTCAGGAAAATGAATAATATTCTTTACTTGATTAAAAATACATGAGTTGGTATGTGTCTGCATTTTCTCTACTTCAAAACATAAATTCAGAGAATTTAAAACATTAGGATGAGGTAAATATTTTTAATTAAAGGTATGAAACACTTAGAAAAAAGGAGGCAATGAATGAAAAGATTGCTCATGTAAGAAAAGACACTAATTATTAATCAGCATAAGGAAACTCTAATTTCAAATGAAATGAAAGACTTGCAAATGAAAGAAATGAGAAACACTTTTAGATCTATGAATTACAAAATTTTAGAAGTAAGTTTATAATACTTTGTACTATTAAGGTTACTGTAAAACTGCCCTTTGTTAATGCCATTATTTCTATCTGACAATGTTTATTAATTTTTCCAGCTATATCATTTCTAAACTGTATTTTAATAAATTAACCTAAAATAGATTGCAGTATAAAAATAACAAAATTACCTTTACTTGTAAAATTGTTTTCTCTACCTTTATATACTATGGTTTATAAGGTATATGTAGCTCTATGTATGTATGAATATATGTGTGTGTGCTATATAATGCACAATATATGTGGGGAACATAAACAATAAACCATACACATGTCAGATATAGTATGAGTTTTTATTTGTCATTATAGCTGTCACTAGACTTACAATAATAATTGTTTTATGAGGATGAATTGTTAGCTCATTGGCTATTAGTGTGTATAGTTCTTGCAAAGAGTCTGGGTTCAGTCCTACTACCCACACCCAGCCACACAAAACTTTCTATAGCTTCATCTCCAGAGAATGCATCATCCTCTTCTGGACTCCAGGCATATGTGCACTCACATGTACACATTAACACAATGAATCATATACAAACATATAAGTTTAAAATATAGAATAAAATTTTAAGTGCATATATTTATAATCTCAGTGTTTAGGCTATTCCACATCATTAATAGCTTTTCAATCTTTGATTACTACATTTCCTTTAACTAGAATGAGCATCTTACCAATTGTAAATGAGATAAAAAAATTGGCAAAAAAGAAAGAGGTTTTCTTATGTATTATTTAGAGTTATGGGACACATGCTCTGGTTATTTCCCTGTAGAGGGGACAGAAAGTGACTCATGCAATACAATAGCTTAAAGGCATTCTTGGACATTCCCTAAGATTACAGCAGCAGCAAAATAATTGTAGAAGGAAATCAGAATTACGAGTTGAGCTGCTTTCAAGTTATTAAGAGAACTGCAATGATGTAGCTTTATTGTGTTCTCATCCTTGCACAGGGTTGGCATTTTTGGTGATGACATTGTTCTCAGATATCTCATGATCTTCTAAATATCACCTCACCAATGATTCTATTAGTAATTTCAATAAAGTCAGTGGTTTAACAAACTAAATGTGGGTAGAATTGCTTCTTTGTCCTTTCAATGATGTTTTCTATAAAATGAGTACACTTTAGGAGCCCACTTCTACAAGGTCAGCTAGGGTTTCTGGATAGGGATCCTAAGGCCAAAGAAAAGTCAGAAGAAACAAAAGACAAGATAGAATTGGGAGGTCTGTCTGTTCATGTCAAAGCAGCCAAATAGCCAAAGTTTATTTCAGAACTTCCTTATATACAAAAGCAGAACAAAGCACAGCACAGATGGTCAGTCAGTATCTAACCACAAGACCATTCCTGTCCTTGGATGAGCAGTCTCCTCTGCAACATGTGCTTGCTGCTCAGAAGCAGCCTTACTTTTTATCTTGATGTTCCAGAGGTTTGTCATCAGCAGTATACTGTCTACTAGATAGAGTGTTCTTTGCTCATGGGCTAACTCAGAAGTCTCTCATAGCTTTCAAGGTTATAAGAAAAAGTAGAGCAGGCAAGCTTAAACTCAAATGACTTCTTTAAGTCAGAAATGACTCCACATGGAAACTGAGTCACATGTGGGCTCCAACAGTACACAAAGGTTTACATAGTCCTTGGAAACTTGTACAGCACAAACTCTTATGATGGAAACTTTGCACTGCCAGCTATATACTTAAAATGGCAACAAAATCTGTTGTTACATATAGTAATTTCTCTCTATAGATATATAAAAATTGATAGGCTGAAACCATAATTGTAGGTGTTTATGACAGTATGATATGTATTTGTGAATGCATGCATGTTTTATAGAGATAGATATTTATTTTAAAATTTATATATTTTTTCGTTTATACATAAATGTTCTGTGTATGTATATATGTATGCATACACACACACACATGTATGTGTGTGTTTCATGTCCATTCAGTGTACATGGAGAGCAGAGAAGGATGTCAGATACCCTAGAACTAGATAGAGTAACAGAAGCTTTTGTAACATGCCATGAGGGTTCTGTGAAACAAACCAAGATACTCTGGCTGAGTAAGGTATCCATTCAAAAAGTATAGGTTCTAAAAAAAAAAAAAGTACAAGCAGCAGGGATAAATCCTGGTGCCACTGCCAGTGACCCCTCACTTTGCCCCAGCCATACAATTGTCACCCACATTCAGAGGGAATAGTTTGGACTTATGCTGGAGGTCCAGCTGGAGTTGGTGAGCTCCCACTAGCTCAGTAAAGTTTTCCAGTGGGTGAACCCATCATGGTCTTGATCTCTTTGCTTATATTCTCACTCCACTCACTCTTCAACTGGACTTTGGGAGCTCAGTCTAATGCTCCAATGAGGATCTCTGCCTCTTTTTCCATTAGTTGCTGGATGAAGATACTATGGGGGATATTTAAGATGTTCATCAGTCTGACTACAGGGCAAGGCCAGTTCAAGACACCCTTTCCTCTATGTCTTAAGGTCTTAGCTAGAGACAGCCTTGTGAATTCCAGGGACTTTCTTTAGTGCCAGGTTACTTGCTAGGCCCATAATGGCTGCCTCAATAAAAAAATCTCTTTTCTTGCTCTCATCTCTGTCTTTCCTTCTTCTCAACTATCTCATTCCCTATATCCTAAAAGTTGTATCAATATACAAAATGTCATAAACAGAGATAAGAACATACATATATACAATCTGACAGAATAACTTTGCATAGGTGTAAAATAATGTCAACAAAAATAACAAATATAATTTGAACTTGTATCAATATACAAAAACTATAGCAATGTAAATTATCCATGAATAATAGCTCTCAAGTATTCACTCTATGACTGACTTATAGGTGCCATGAGAGCACATTCTGCTCCTTCAGCCAATAGCCTTTAACACCAGCCCACTTGTGTTGTGTGTGGTCTCTTTTGCTTTAAAAAGCAGCAGTAGCTGTACACTTGCTCTCTTTCTTTCAGCTCCTGCTTCTAGCTGCTAGACTCTGTTCCTGATCTCACAGAGCACTGTGGTCTAAGACAGTGATCTGTAAGTTTTCCCCTTAAATAATTCACCTTTTTATTAATCATAATTCTAAACTGGTATGGGATTGTTTATGACTTATGCCTTTATTAGTTCCCAACAATTGGGGCACCAATTGTTGTAGGGAAAGGCTGCTTGTTTGTCTCGGCTGCCCAGCTAGCTTAGCCCTGAAATAACCCACAGCAACTTTATTAATTAAATCAACTGCTTGGCCCATTATTTCTAGCCTCTTATTAGCTAACTCTCATATTTTGATTTAACCCATTTCTGTTAATCTGTGTATTGCCATGTGGCAGTGGCTTACCGGAAAAGGGGGATCCATGGCTTCTCTGCCTGACTCTGCTTTCTTCTTCCCAGAATTCAGTTCTGTCTTCTCCACCTACCTAAGTTTTACCCCATCAGCCAAGCAGTTTCTTTATTCATTAACCAATGAAAGCAGCACATAGACAGAAGGACCTCATACAGCATGATGTCACCCACTTCTAGAGATCTCTTGCATTTCACTCTCTTTGTAGCTTCTTCTATCTCACTCCTAAACATATTTAATAATTTTTCATTGTCTCTGGTGGCTGCCAAAATATTTCTTATTGTAGTCTACACTGATGAAATTAAGGTAATTGTATAGTGTCAAAATATTGTCTTCATTTTTTCTTTACTTGCTGGGTCTGTTAATAAATGACCTTGCCCATCTTTAATCACCCAAATCTGAAGAATATATCTGGCAGTTATCTGGCTAATAGCTATGTAGACAAGTTGTATTTTATTATGGAGTCTAGCTTCTTTAACCTCTTTAACTACGCCTTGTATATATACCTCTCTATCCTTCTTCACTCTTCTTTAACCTCCCTGCACAGATAGCTGTGGTATTTGTTGCTTGTTGATTGCCTCTTCATTTGCTTTTTATCTTCCTTCTTTCATTGGCCAGGTTGATCATCTCAGCAGTAACTCATTCTACGAGGGTTATCCTTTTTGCATAACCAAGCATCACCTCTAGAGCCTCCTGCATAGCTCTTTTGATTTTTCCCATTCATTTTCCATATTTACATTTTTCAGCAGTTCTCGTATACTCTCTCCATACAACTGGGTTTATCAGTTGTTTACAATAGATCTTTTGGGTTGTCTTGCCTGGCGTGACTTTTATAAGTTTCAGCTGAATGTTGGCCATAACAAGTTAGTGATCTTATCCTTAGTTAGAACTAGGAAATTATTGGTTGTTTTGGATGCTAGATAAGAGTTTCCGAGTCAGGAGTCACCATGATTCTCCCACTGCAGACAGACGCAGGTTAAGATCTTTCCTGGTAAGCCAGCTCATGGTGCTACACAGAATATTAGAAATGGGTTAGATCAATATGTAAGAGCTAGCCAATAAGAGGTTGGAACTAATGGGCCAGGTAGTGATTAAAAGAAAAAAAAAAAAAGAGTTTCCCACTGACCAGAATATACTCAATTTGTTTGTATTTGTAAATGTCAGGGGATTACCATGTCCAGCATCTTGATGGTTTGGCCTGCTTGAATTTTGTGTTGGTTATGTACATATCTAACAATAAATATACTAAACTTAATCTCTGACTCGCACACTCATTCACACACATATGTGCACAATACATGAACATGTATGTATAAACCATAATGCATAAATTAATATTTTCTGTCTGTAATTTAGTTATCTTAAGGATTTGTTATCTTAATAGAAAATTGGCTAATACATACACAGAAGGCAGACTATCTTTGAATTTATTAATACATTTATGTATTTCTAATCCTTGTTTCCTTTATTATTTCATTAAATTTTATCAAACAGTTATTAAATTCAGCTGATAAAATAAATAGGCAACGTATATAAAAGAACAGGATGTCTATTTTGTAATAATTTCTACTTTTATTGAGTTGAAAAGAAAGTAGTTTTTCCATACTGTAGTTTCATGGATCTTTGAAAAATCTTTCTACTAGAATATGAATGAGTAAGCTTGAGGGAAAACATGGGGAGCTTAATATTGAGAAGTAATGTGCATCAAGGTTTCAGTGTACCCAAAGTATGATCATATGATGAAATATCATTGGATGACTTTGCTTAAATATGGTGAAGGACATTTTTAGACATAAGATCATGGTAGAAACCTGTGTTTGCTAGTTCACAGGATAGACAGAGGAGGCCAAAAATATTCATAACTAATTTTTACCATATTTTTATGATCCAGTATCATGGATAAAATATGATGTCATCCATCAATGTAAGTCTGATATAAGCATAACAATTATTAATCATTACTACAAAATTTTATAATTCATTGATTCTTTATTGCATTGGGTGGGCAATTAGTAAATGACTCAGGGCAGATTATAAATATTTAAGAATGGTTAGCATCTATAAATTTTGAAATATTGGTCTAGTTAAATTTATATACCCTTTCTTTTCAAGTTTTCATGTTTAATGTACATATTTGTTAAAAGCATATTGAATTTTGAGTCATAAATATTCTTCTGAAGCCCATCTACATCTTCAAAGCCAATGACACTTAAGAGTTTGATAACACTTAGAGGAAGAATTTAAGATTGAAAGTCTCAACAGAAAACTCTAGAGCTTAACACTGAACTTTCCAAATTGAGAATCCATTTATGGATTTTTAAATGTAGCCAGTTGGTAGTATGATGTAGGAAGTAAGGCACCTAATGGAGACACGTGTATTTGATAATCTTTCATCTCTGAACATGTCTCCTAAGGAGTATCTTCAGGCAGATTCACAAGAACCTTACTGTATAGTTCTGGGATACATAAATCATGAAAGAAGCCTCATGTTTTCCCTTTTTTATAATTATCATTTACAATATATATTTATTAAATGTAACATTATATAATCGTTCAATATAATTAATAATAATTTGTATTAGCTCTCATAGTTTTGCTGTGAAAATACTTTGTTGTTAGTCTGTTAGCTTACTAAAGATTAATATATATTGTTACTACAGCATCAAACTCTACAATAAATCTTTTTTGTTGATCACAACTGAAATTTTTTGTCTTCAGAACTACCTTATAACCTAATATGCAATCACCTCAGTACTTAAAAAAGACTCAATTTTCTATTTGTATAAGATCATCTTTTAAAGATTATACATATAAATTATATCATGTAGTATTTGCCTTTTTCAATCTATCTTCCTTTCATTTCTTTAAGATCATACCCTCATCTTCCATCCATCTCATCTCAAATAAGAAAACTGTAAAATCATGAAATTCTTAAATGCATATACAAAATACCAAGTTACTGATGACGGAGTATAACTTGTAGTATCATTAATGTAAGTCTGACTATATCTTTAGTGCACAGATAATGTAATTTAATAGGAAAATAATAGTGATTTGTTGAACAGAGGTTCTCATATTGCAGAACAATATGTAATTTACCCTAATTTCTCAAATATAACAAGTTATGGTTACAGGAGACATTTTTTTGCAGAGGTCATAAAGGCATCAAATTTTATTTGTCATAAGAAGGAGTTTGTATGTACTTAAAATAATTATGAACCCCATTTGTAGCATGATTTTTGTTGAGAAACACAGCTAAATGGGATTTTTGAATTTACTAAAAGCTCAATTATTTTTTTAACATTTCTTTTGTATGTGTTGACAAGACCATTAGGCAATATATAGGAGGTGAATGCTGTATAATCTTGTAAGCATTTCTGGAGATTAGGAAATGCTGGTATAATTAATGTTCCTTGGAGAATAGAGATAGGTTCATTTTTCTCTAAGAAATACATATTTTTTAGATAAGCTCAAATAAAAGCAAATATAACAAACAAATTTGGCTGCTAGATAGTATTATATAAGCTCATTAACTGAGTGCTAAACATAAAAGTGAATAGCAAATAATGTGATTCAAATGCTTCCGATTTCTAGCCTGCAAAACTGGAAGCTATTTTACAATAAACTAGAAATTACCCCTATTAATACCCTATCATTTTGACTGTCTGCAAAAGATATAGCCATTTAATGATTACACATTATTCTGAAATTAATTTTCTATTATCGTAGAATGTTGGGCCAGCAAAATTTTTGGCTTTGTCATCTTGCAAAATTTCATAATATTACGTGAAATTTATCTCTAAAGCAACCAATTGATCACCTAATGCGTTTTCAATGATGTTTCTTTAAAAGTAATGATTATATCAAACCTGAAACCTCCTTCCTACAGTCTATCTTCTATAATACCATAAAATATTATACAAGTAGACAAGAGAGGGGATCAATAATAATCCCACCTAGCATGACATCTATGAACTGCAACAGTGATTAGCATGGAAAGTAATTCCTGAAGGTGCCATATTGGCACTCACATGTTGGAGATAAACGACAGTAGTATAAGAGGACTTTAATGCTTACTCAGTGAGTGTGAAACTAGCTAGCACTAGAAATACAGTTAACTCCCAGTGACTAGTGAGCTCACTGAATTTAAAAAAAGGATCAACAATCACCTCTTTGTTAGAGTAGCATGAATTCTAACAATGTTCTAAAACTTATGTTCTACCCCCTAACAAGTGTAGCTATCAACCCTCATCAAGGAACTTTCTATTAACTAGGGCAAATGGAGATTACATAAAATCAGAGCAGAACACAATATGAAGATCAATGGACTTTGGGAAACACAGTCCTAGTGTACAGATCTTCAGTATAACTTTTGCATGTGCAGTTTAGGGACTATCAAGGAAGAAAGAATGGCAAAATTGAGAAAATACAAGAAGTCTGTATAAAATTCCATCTCCTTGAAATGGTTGAACACTACCCTAACAATGACAATACGAGTAAATGGGCACAAGGTCCCACCTCTAGACAAAGAACTATGTTCCACAAGAAGTCTGTATAAAATTCCATCTCCTTGCAATAGTTGATTTAACACTACCCTAACAATGACAATATCAATAAATAGGCACAGGGTCCCACCTCTAGACAAAGAACTATGTTCTGGTCAATAATAACTCATGAAAGAGGAAGAATTCACCGCTCTCAGAAAAGAGCCTCCAAATTGGTTATACAATGTAAATGTATGTATTTTGTATTTTACATCTAAATAGTACAATATTGATTAATTTTCAGCTGTGTAACACCATAACTAATCTATAATAACAAATTTACCATTTATGTTATTATAAAAGAAAATATCTTAATTCAGTTCAAATTTTTACTTAGAAATAATATAATACTGCCCATTTTCTTCTTGAAATAAATATGGTTTATTCCAAATAGATAATATTTTACACTGAAATTTAAAGACAAGACCTCATTCTAGATTCTTACATGCAATTTTTTAAGGAAGATTTCTCTGTGTAAACTTGGCTGTCCTAGAGCTCACTCTTTAGACCAGGATAGCCTTGAATTCACAGAGATCTTCCTGCCTCTGCCTGCCAAGTTCTGGGATTAAGGTTGTATGCCATAACTACCCTGTAATGGGAGGCTGCTTGTTTGTTTCCTGGCCAATCAAATACTGAAATAATCAGACAGAAACTATTTATTTAAGTCCCTTCTTGGCCCATTAGCTCTAGATTTTTATTGGCTAACTTTTACATCATAGGTTAACCCATTTGTATTAATATGTGTATTGCTGTGGCTTACTGGAAAGATTCGTCATCTGTCTCTGGTGGGGCTACATGGCTTCTCTAAACTCTGCCTTCCTTCTCCCAGTATTCAGTTTAGATTTCCCCACCTAGCTCTGTTCTGCCCTGCTTTGCTATGGCTCAAGGCAGTTTCTTTATTAGCCATTAACAGACGGGAATCCCACATCACCTCCCCTTTTCTGTTTAAATAAAAAGGAAGGCTTTAATTTTAGCATAGTAAAATTACATATAGCAAAATAGATATCAAGACAGAATTACACTTACAATATTTATATCTACTTTATCTTTTATCATAACTAATGAAAACTATAACTATATATTTTTCAAAAAAGTTCTAAGTTCTTAAAACATTTTAAATGCCATAGTCTGAAGGTGTCTGAAATATTTGAAGAATACCTGTACAGCTGAAATAAATTTCTTTATATGTAGAAAACCTAACAAACATGACTACAAGCTTGACTATTAGATGATTATCTATCACCCTGAATGTTTTAATTTCACATTATATTTTTAAATGAGCTGCATAAGAACACTATCTTAATCAAGTGCATATATGAATTTAAGGTCAATATATCTATATTTCTATCTATCTTGACCTTAAATTTATATCAATACATCAAGATCCATACCAATGCAAATCTCTATAGCATATCTCCCTTTAAATATAAACAAACATTTATAAGCAATATTTGGAAATTTGGGCATAGTTCTCTCTAAACTACTTCCTGCTGTTTATTGGGCAAAGAAATTTTCAGGGGTGTTCAAGGTGACCTTTCAGGGGTCTTGGTCCATCAAATCACATTAGTTTAGAAAGACTCCACGGATTCTCAATCTCTGTGGAAACAAATGAAGAATCTCAAATTTTGAAGATACCCTTAAAGTATGAATGTTGGTTTCTTAGCTCCTTCACAGTCAAGAATTCAAGGAAAACACAATAATATACATAATCCAGACTCTCCATGTATATTCTATCTTTACGTGGATTTTTTGCTCTATTTCTTCTTATTGTTTATTTTATTATCTTTACTCCTTACTCTTACTGTCTGTACTCCATCTCTTTAAAGACTTGTTTTGTTTATTAAATCATTTATTTCTTTGTTTAACAGTCTACACTCTTTTTCTTCTCTCTCCCAAGCCTATGTAAATTTATCCAACACTGTGACTCATTTAGAGTTCTTTTATATCTGAAACTGTCCTATTGAGTATCTGTAATTCTTTTGTGTCCTGGAGCATTTCTTAAAATGCTAAGCACTTTTAAGGCTGCTTTGCTTTTGGTTCCTCCTAATCCAACATGTTGGGGTGGAGGTCTCCTTAGCAATTCATGTTCACAACTCCATTTTTAGGCACACACAAGGTCTATGTTTCCATTAAGCAAGTTTTAGCACTCTGCTCAAAAAACCCATTTAAATGATCCGTAGCTGAACCTCCAGAAAAAGTCAGAACCATTTGTTCTGGAAAACCAGGAAACCACCATTTTGAAACCATGAGGTATTTTTTTTTCCTCTTTGCTACTGCTGAATCAGGAGGACATCTGTTAAAGGAGCTGCAGCATGCCACCAACCAGGACAAAAAAATGCAGCTAAACTTTGTTTTTCTGTGTCTAGAATTTCTTTCCAAAATTTCTCAGATTTTATGTGGATGTAGTCAGACCCACATTGGCATACTACTACCTGGCTATTTAAAAAAATATTAATTTATTTTATATATTAGAGTACTCTATCTGCATGTATCCCTTTCTGCCAGAAGAGAGAATCAGACCCTTCAACAGATGACTGTGAGCCGCCACATGGTTGTTGGGAATTGAACTTAGGACCTCTGAAAGAATAATCACTGCTCCTAACCACTGTGATCTCTCTGCAGGACCCATACTTTACTTTTTTACAGTGTACAGTTTCCTCAAGAAAGCTAGAACAATGAAACTGGAGAAGAAAATAGGTAAATTTTTCAATTATTTATATTTTCAAAGTTTGGTGGAAAAGACTATATATCTAAATAAAATGGAAACTTCCTCAGTGGTATTTAGGGAGTTGTCTAAACTAGCATAATCTAACTGTCACTAATTTAACATTTTCCATTTGCACATCTCCCTTACTGTTAGCAACAAGAGGTTTCAGCTTAAAGCCTTGATTAGTGTGTATTTCTAGAATTTGTGAGTTTTTCTATTAGAAAAATTAGAACAAAGCAAATATATTTTAAATGTATATAGAAAAGAGAACCAAAAGACAGACATATTTTACATATGTTAACTGCCTATCCATATTTGAAATATTTAGCAGAAGATGGTAGATAAAATCAGGAATACAGTGAGAATCATTCAAAATAAATAAAACACCTTAGAAAAACCTAGGAGTTCTTTACTACCTCTATGAAGGAAAGCAGACTATCTACAATTATGTATAGTGTTTAACTCTAATCCTCCCAAATTTTATGCCCTGCTGAAAACTCTGAATGTGATTTTAATTTTAAGTAGAGCATTACATGTTCAATTGACATGAACCTGAGGGTGTTGTAGCATGATCCGCCTGGAGAGGGGAAGTAGACAAGAGTGCAGGGCAAAAACTGGGAACTTGCAGGTGAGGTGGCATGGGGCAAAGGGGAAATGGGATGAGAAACGTGAGAAGGGGAGGATGGGAGGAGCTTGGGCGATTGGGATGGTTGGGATATAGGAAGGGTGGATACGGGAGCAGCGAAGTATATATCCTAACTAAGGGAGCCATCTTAGGGTTGGCAAGAGACTTGACTCTAGAGGGGTTCGCAGGTGTCCAGGGAGATGTCCCCAGCAGGTACCTTGGGCAACTGAGGAGAGGGAACCTGAAATGACCCTATCCTATACTGATGAATATCTTGCATATCACCTTAGAACCTTCATCTGGCGATGGATCGAGGTAGAGACAGGGACTCAATTTGGAGCAAGGGTCTGAGCTTTTAAGGTCCAAATGAGGAGCAGAAAGAGGGAGAACATGAGCAAGGAAATCAGGACCACGAGGGATGCACCCACCCACTGTGACAGTGGAACTGATTTATTGTGAGCCCACCAAGGCCAGCTGGTCTGGGACTAAATAAGCATGGGTTGAAACTGGACTCTCTGAGCATGGCGGACAATGAAGGCTGATGAGAAGCCAAGGACAATGGCACTAGGTTTCGATCCTAATACATGAACTGGCTTTGTGGGAGCTTATCCTGTTTAGACGCTCACCTTCCTGGACGTAGATAGAAGACCTTGGTCTTCCTGCAGGGCAGGGAATTTGGACTACTCTTCAGTATCGAGAGGGAAGGGGAATGGTGTGGGGGGAGGAGAAGAGGAGTGGGGATAGCGGGAGGGGAGTGGGGGGAGTGGGCAATATTTGGGAGGAGGGGAGGGAAACGGGGAGCAGGTGGAAATTTAATTAAAAAAGAATAAACAAAAAAAAAAAAGAAATCCAGAGACTGAAATTGTGGTTCAACCTGAAGAGTCAGTAGGTGGCTGTCTTGTTTTCCTGGCCTTCAGGTAGAACCCCAGTTTCTGTCTCTTGATTTTCATTAATTGTAGCACAATAAGTTTAATCAATAATGTCCTTATAAGACATATAAAGACATTTGAGAGAATGGCATGTGACAACAAACTTAGAGATTGAGATGAGACAAATATAAGTGACAGAATTCCACAAACTGCCTAGAAACTACCAGACTTTAGAAGAAATATAGAACATTCTTCCCTAGTGCTTTCTAAAGGAAAGAAATCTAAGACATTTTTAATTTTATATGAATTAATATTAATTATTTGACAATTTCATGCAATGTGTTTTCATCATATTTACCCATCACTCTTTACCATAACTCTCCCATCTCCCTGCTTCTCACAAGTTTCTCTCTCTCTCTCTCTCTCTCTCTCTCTCTCTCTCTCTCTCTCTCTCTCTCGTCTTTCTCTCGGCAATAACTCCTATGATCCTCATTAAAGGAACAATCCATCAAGACAACCAAATTCTAAATACATAACAACCAAGTATAAGATTACCCAATTTTATTTAATTGTTTATTATTTAATTTTTTTCATTTTACATACCAAACCCAGTTCCCCCTTCTTCCCCTTTTCCTACACTTCCTTTCCTTTCCCATGCTCCCAATCCACTACTCAGAGTGGGTACGGCCTATCTTACTTAATTAACAATGTCTGGCATACCAAGTTGAGATTGAACCAAGCCTCTACCCCCATACCAAGGATGAGCAAGATATCCATAAAGAATGAGCTCTAAAAAGGTAGTTCATGTACCTGGGATAAATCCTGGTCTCACTGCCAGAGTCCCCACAAGAAGACCAAGCCACACAATTGTCACCCACATGCAAACAATCTAGTTCCGTCCCATGCAGGATCCCCAGATGTTGGTTCAGAATCTGTAAACTCTTACTAGCTAAGGTCAATTGTCTCTGTTGGTTCCCCATCATGATCTTGACCCCCCTTGTTCACATCATCCTTTCTCACTCTCTTTGACTGGACTCCCTGAGGTCACTCCAGTGCTTGGCTGTGTAATTCCAGATCTGCTTCCAGCAGTCACTGGATGAAGGTTTTATGATGACAATAAATAGTTACCAATCTGTTTGTAGGAGAAGGTTAGTTCAGACACCCTCTCCACTATTTCTGGGAGTCCTAGCGGGGATCATCCTGTGGACTTCTGGGAATTTCCCTGGAAGTAGGTATTTCCCTAACCCCTAAATGGCTCCCTGTATCAATATAACCATGTTCATTACTGTCCCACTCCATCCATCCCCCAACTCAATCAGCTGATTGCCTCATCTACTCTTTTCTCACCTGTAACCCCACCAGTTGATTCAGGAGATCTTATCCCATTCTCTCCCCCTACCTAACCACTTCTCCTCAATTTCCATTCAGAATAGGTAAAGTTTCCCATGGTAGTCAAAAAGCATGGCATATCAAATTGAGACATGATCAAGATTTTTCCCCTTCTATCAAGGCTGGGCAAGGCATCCCACTATAGAGATTAGCTTCAGAAGAGCTAATGTGTCAAGGACACGTCTTAATACCCACTACTAGAGGTCCCGTAAAAGACCAAGCTATATAACTGTCACCCACATGCAGAGGGCCTGCAATCATTCCATGGTGACTTCCTAGTTGTCAGTCCAGAGTCCATGAGCTGCCACAAGCTCAGGTGTGGTGTCACTGTGGGTCACTGCATCTGTCTATATCAGTTACTAAATGTAGATTCTATGAAGGCATTTAGGGTAATCACTAATCTGATTATAGAGTAAGACCCATTCAGGCACCTTCTCCATTATTGCTCTGAGTCTTAGCTAGGGATCGTACTTGTGGATTCCTGGGTATTTCCCAAGCACTAGGATTCTCCCTAACACCATAATGATTTCATAAAGATATCTCTTTCATTGATTTCCCCCTTCATCCCCTCCCCAACATGTCCTTCTTGATCCCTCATATTCCTATCCTTTTAGTCCCCCTAAATATTCCCTCCCTTTTAGCACCCTAGTTTACACTGGAGATCTTAACTATTTCCCCTTCTTGGAGCCCTCCATGTGTGTACCTCTTATGGTCCTCAGCTTTACATAGCTTCTGTAGGGTTGTGGATTATAGCCTTGTTATCCTTTCTATTATATCTATTATCTACTTATGAGTGAGTACATATGGTGTTTATCTTTCTGGGTCTGGGTTGATTTACTCAAGATAGGTTTTGCTTCTAGTTCCATTCATTTGCCTGCAATCTCAAGATCTCATTGTTTTTCACTCCTGAGTAGTAATCTATTATGTGAATGTACCACATTTTCTTTATCTGTTCTTTGGTTGAGGGTTATCTAGGTTGTTTTCAGGTTCTGGCTATTAAAGATAATGCTGCTATAACCATAGCTGGGCAAAGGTACTTGCAGTATGATTGTGTATCCTTTGGATATATGACCAAGAGTGGTATTACTGGGTCATGATATAGATTGATTCCAAATTTTCTGAGAAACTTCCATATTGATTTAAAATGACTATACATCAGCATTCAAAGAATGTTCCCCTTACTCCAAATCTTCTACAGCATAGTTGCCATCAGTGATTTTGATCTTAGTGATTCTGATCGATGCTATAAAGTGTCTCAGAGTTGTTTTAATTTGTATTTCTTTAATGGTTAAGGATATTGAGCAGTTCCTTAAACATTCTTCAGCCATTTGAATTTCTTCTGTTGAGAATTCTATGTTAAGATATGTACCCTATCTTTTTAATTGGACTATTTGATATTTTGGTGTCTAATTTATTGAGGCATTTATATATTTTGGAGCTCAACCTTATGTCCGATGTGGGGTTGGTGAAGATCTTTACCCATTTTCGTTGTCATTTTATCTTATTGGCCATGTTTGTTGCCTTACAGAAGCTTCTCAGTTTCAGAAGGTCCCACTTATTGATTGTTGCTATCAGTGTCTATGCTACATTTTTATATTTAGGAAGTAGTCTGCTGTGCCTAAACTTTCAAGGCTACTTCCCACTTTCTCTTCTATCAGGTTTAGTGTAACTAGATTTATGTTGAGGTCTTTGATCCATTTGGACTTCAGTTTTGTGCATTGGGATAGATATAGATCTATTTGCATTCTTCTATATATCAAGTAATTTATGCCAGTATTGTTTGCTGATGATGCTTTGTTTTTTTCAATTGTACAATTTTGGCTTCTTTGTCAAAAATCAGGTGTTCATATGTGTGTATGTCCAATGTTATAAATCTAGCACTAATAGATTTAAAATCACAGATTAACCTCAGTTCAGTAATGTGGGTGACTTCAGTACCTATAGTCTTTCTATCAGAAGCAGCTTAATTTCACCATGCACATGCTAGAATGGGACAAAATGTGTGCTGTTTATTTTTATTTTTTAAAAACCTATCTTTTTCTTTATACATACCAATCACCATTCCCACTTCCTCCTCTCCTGTCATACCCTCCTCCTCCCCCCCCCCCCCAGGCAAACTCCCATCTACTCCTAGAGAGGGTAAGGTATATTGCTTTGATGAAGGACTTAGGACCTCCCTACTATATCTAAACTGAACAAGGTATCCATCCTGAGTATAGGTTTTAAAAGAGTCAGTACACTTTTGTCTCAATAGCCTGCCTGCAGCAAGGAAGGTAGGCCCTTTGCTTATGAGCTACTCAACCAGCACGGAGATCTGATCCCGGCACCAGGAGAGCCATCATTAGGGTGAGTGAGTTTCTGACCAGCGGCAGCAGCCCAGGACATGGAATTCAGATGTTCCTCATCCCCCCCTATACTTCCTGGTCTTCCTGCAGGGGCTATACTCCCCAGATACTACCTTTCTCTTCCTATCTGACCCAGCTTGCACACAGAACACCCCACCTTCTGCATCCCTCCCTTCTTCGGGCACATAACATCACCCAGCTCAGCCTGTTTGGGCGCTGGGACCAAATCGTGAGGGCAAGCGGGCTGGCAGTATTTCCTTTGTCTCAATAGCCTGCCTGCAGCAAGTAAGGTAGGCCCTTTGTTTACGAGCTACCCAACCAGCATGGAGATCTGATCTAGGCACCAGGAGAGCCATCACTGGGGAGTGCCATCACCGGGAAGGTACATCAGTGGGCAAGGAGACCTGATCCTGTAAAAGAAGATCCATAGGGGAGCATTCGGAGAAAGAGATGTGCAGGCGCCAATGCAAGAATTCACCCAACAAGCTGAAAAACAACATGAAACCACCAGAACCCAGTGACCTTACAACAATAGGACATGAACACATTAATCAAGAAGTAGAAAAAATTGACTTTATGAAAGTGATAGAGGCCCTTAAACAGCATGTAAAAAATGCCCTTTTAGAAACGGATGAGAAGTATAACAGAAAGTTTGAAGAATTGAATAAATCAGTGAATGATACCCTAGAAAAACAAGGAAAAACAATCAAACAGATAATGGAAACAGTTCAAGACTTGAAAACTGAAATGGAGGGAAGGAAGAAAACACAAACAGAAGGCCGGCTGGCAGGGAAAATCTAGGTAAAAGAATAGAGACTACAGAAACAAGAACTTTAAGGCATTGAAGAAAGAAATTGAAGAGGATACCAGAAAATGGAAGGATCTCCCTTGCTCTTGGATTGGGAGGATCAACAGTAAAAATGGCAATTCTACCAAAGACAATTTATAGATTCAATACAATCTCCATCAAGGTCCTATCAAAATTCTTCACAGATCTTGAGAGGATAATAATCAACTTTATATGAAAAAACAAAAAACCCAGGATAGCCAAAACAATCTTATACAATAAAAAACATCTGGAGACATTACCATCCCTTACTTCAAACTCTATTACAGAGCTACAGTAATGAAAACAGCGTGGTATTGGCATAAAAACAGAGAAGTTGACCAATGGAATCGTATAGAAGACCAGGATTTTAACCCACAAACATATGAACACTGGTAAAGGAGCTAAAAGTATACAATGGAAGAAAGAGAGCATCTTCAACAAATTGTGCTGGCGTAACTGGATGTCAATCTGTAGAAGAATGAAAATAGACCCATATCTATCACCATGCACAAAACTGAAGTCCAAGTGGATTAAAGACCTCAATATCAGTCTGAATACACTGAACCTGATAGAAGAGAAAGTGGGAAGTACTCTACAACATATGGGTACAGAAGACCTCTTCCTACGTATAACCCCAGCAGCACAGACATTACGGGCAACACTGAATAAATTGGACCTCCTGAAACTGAGAAGCTTCTGTAAAGCAAAGGACACTGTCACTAAGACAAAAAGGCAACCCACTGACTGGGAGAAGATCTTCACCAACCCTGCAACAGACAAAGGTCTGATCTCCAAAATATATAAAGAACTCAAGAAACTAGACTTTAAAATGCTATTTAACCCAATTAAAAATATGGGGCACTGAAATGAACAGAGAATTCTCAACAGAAGAAATTCAAATGGCCAAAAGACAATTAAGGTCATGCTCAACCTCCTTAGCGATCAGGGAAATGAGAATCAAAACAACTTTGAGATATCATCTTACACCTGTCAGAATGGCTAAAATCAAAAACACCAATGATAGCCTTTGCTGGAGAGGTTGTGGAGGAAGGGGTACCCTCATCCATTGCTGGTGCAAATGCAAACTTGTCCAACCACTTTGGAAATCAGTGTGGCGGTTTCTCAGGAAATTCGGGATCACCCTACGCCAGGACTCAGCAATACCACTCTTGGGAATATATCCAAGAGATGCCCTATCATATTACAAAAGCATTTGTTCAACTATGTTCATAGCAGCATTATTTGTAATAGCCAGAACCTGGAAACAACCTAGAAGTCCTTCAATGGAAGAATGGATGAAGAAAGTGTGGAATATATACACATTAGAGTACTACTCAGCGGTAAAAAACAATGACTTCTTGAATTTTGCATGAAAATGGATGGAAATGGAAAACACTATCCTGAGTGAGGTGTCCCAGACCCAAAAAGATGAACATGGGATGTACTCACTCATAATTGGTTTCTAGCCATAAATAAAGGATATTGAGTCTATAATTTGTGATCCTAAAGAAGCTAAATAAGAAGGTGAACCCAAAGAAAAACATATAGTTATCTTCCTGGATATGGGAAGTAGACAAGATTGCCAGGCAAAAAATTGGGATCTTGGGGGTGGAGTGGGATAGGGGTAAGGGGAGATGGGGAGAGAAAAGTGAGAAAGGGTGTGGGCGGAACTTGGGGAATTGGGATGGTAGGGATAAAGGAAGGATGGATATGGGAGCAGGGAAGCATATATCCTAATTAAGGGAGCCATCTTAGGGTTGGCAAGAGACTTGAACCTAGAGGGGCTCCCGGGTGTCCAGGGAGATGTCCTCAGTTAGTTCCTTGGGCAGCTGAGGATAGGGAACCTGAAATGGCCCTATCCTATAGCCATACTGATGAATATCTTGCATATCACCATAGAACTTTAATCTGGCGATGGATGGAGATAGAGACAGAGAACCACAGTAGAGCACCAGAATGAGCTCCCAAGGTCCCAATGAGGAGCAGAACGAGGGAGAACATGAGCAAGGAAGTCAGGACCGCGAGGGGTGCACCCACCCACTGAGACAGAGGGACTGATCTATTGGGAGCTCACCAAGGTCAGCTGGACTGGAACTGAAAAAGCATGGGATAAAACCGGACTCTGAACATGGTGGACAATGAGGGCTGATGAGAAGCCAAGGACAATGGCACTGGGTTTTGATCCTACTTCATGTTCTGGCTTTGTGGGAGCCTAGCCAGTTTGGATGCTCACCTTCCTAGACCTAGATGGAGGGGGGAGGACCTGGACTTTTCACAGTGCAGGGAACCCTGACTGCTCTTCGAACTGGAGAGGGAGGGAGAAAGGAGTGGGGGGAGGGGGAGAGGAGTGAGAGAAGGGGGAGGGAAATGGGAGACTGGAAGGAGGCCGAATTTTTTTTCAACAAAAAATAAAAAAAGAAAAAGAAAAAAAATAAAAAGTCAGTACAAGCAGTAGGGAAAAATCTTAGTCTCATTGGCAGTGGCCCCTCAGTTGCTCCAGCCATACAGCTCTCACCCACATTCTGAGTGTCTATGCTGATTCTGTGCTGGTTTGGTTCTTCCCTGTCTGGCCAGAGTTGATAAACTTCCATTAGCTCAAGTATGCTGTTTCAGTGGGCTTCCCCATCATGGTTTTGATCTTTTTGCTCATATTCTCACTCTTGCCACTTTTTAACTGGATTTTTTGAGCTCAGCTCAGTGTTCTGATGTGGCTCTTTGCCTCTTCTGTCATTAGTTACCGGATGAAGGTTCTATGGTGACATTTAAGATAGTCATCAATCTGACTAAAAGGCAAGGCCAGTTTGGGCACCTTCTCCTCTATTGCTTAGGGCTTCATTGTGGGTCATCCTTGTGGAATCCTGGGAATTTCTCTAGTGCCAGCTTTCTTATTGGCCCTATAATTGCTCCCTCAATCAAGATATCTCTTTGCTTGCTTTCCATCTCTGTCCTTCCTCCATCCTGACTGTCCCATTCCCTCAAGTTCTCCTCCCCTTCTCATTCTCCCTTTTTCCTTCTCTTCTGCCCTCCTTTTCCCCTAAATCCCACGCTTCCAATTTTCTCAGGAGATCTAGTCTACTTCCCCTTTCCAGGTGTGTCTATATGTTTCTCTATGGCTTTCCTTGTTACTTAGATCTCTGGGGTCATGGACTATAGGCTCCTTATCCTTTGCTCATAGCTAGTATCCACTTATGAGTGAGTACATACCATGTTTATCTTTGCAGGTCTGGACTACCTCACTCAGGATGGTTTTTTCTAGTTCCATCCATTTGCATGCAACTTTCAAGATGTCATTGTTTTTTTTTTACCATTGAATAGTAAAATATACCAACTTTTATTTATTATTTTGTCCATTGAGGGACATCTAGGTTGTTTCCATGTTCTGGCTATTACAAATATTACTGCTATGAACATAGCTGAACAAATTTTCTTGTAGTATGATTTAGCATCACTTGGGTATATGCCCAAGAGTAGTATTGCTGGGTCCTGAGGTACGTTGAGTTCCAAAATTCTGAGAAACCACCACGTTGATTTCCAAAATGGTTGTACAAGTTTACATTCCCACCAGCAATGGAGCAGTGTTTCCTTTACTGTGCATCTTCTCCAACATAAGCTGTCATGGTGTTTTTGACTTTAGTTATTCTGGTAGCCCTCAGAAACAAAGAAAATTAAAATTATATAACATCCTTTATAGTATCCAAATATTCATCTGTTTTTAGCAAAAGATGTATCTGTGTTACATGACACAGGTTAATATATGTTATCAATGACTATGAAACAAACATTTAGGGAAACAACATTATTCTCAGATAGTCACTGTGGATATAACATTTCATACAATATTGCCAAGTTTTGATTTTGAATTCACTGCCGTAACCATGGGCAAAGAACAACTTCTTTTTTGCTGACATGTATTGGTTCTGAGTTCCCTCTAAATCTAATAAAAAAATGACTAAAAATTATTTTAACTTTGAGAGCTTTTGATAATAAAAAAAGAATAATCACTTCTAGGGGAGTAATCACTGTTTAAAGATTTTCTTAAGTATTCATTTATTAACCTAATCAATGTAATGTTACTAAACCAGCACAAGAAATGGAAGCTTAAGTCCTACTCATTGACTGTCAAGGAGGAAAGAGAAGTTTGATGATCAGCAAGGGGGATGCATGTTTTTTTCACTTCTTTACAGTCACACTGTTAAGCTTGAACAAGTGAACCTTCAGGAACACAGTAGTTTTCAACTGCTCTTAATAAAGACCCATGCACAATCCATATTATGTAACTGTCAGTAAAGAAAACACTTTATTTAGTTAAATATAATTCAGCAGAGCAAATTTTCAGCTTTAGATACTTCCGTGTCTGTAGCTCTTCATATATTTGTGAACATAAAGAGAATTTTATGCATAAGGATTACTGGCTTCCATGCAAACATATTGTTTAAGAACGAAGTTTTGACATAAATTATTGATGAAATTGTTTGAAGATTATCTGCAAGTGAAGAAAGATCTGCTCTTCTCACATCTGATTCTAGATCATTTCAAAAATAGTACTAGTACATTTGAAGTTCTGTTTTCCATTCTTTCCCTGTTGTTTTTGTTGTCAGCAACAATAGTACGATGCTAGTTTGGTATTCATTCCTCGGTTAGTAGGGCCGGTATTAGCATTCAAATGTTGTCTTCTATGACAGGTTGAAATCTACTAACTAATACAACAGGCTTGTCAGTGTTTTAACTCTGACAAAGACCAGAGAGAATAAAAGAGGAGGAGGACTTGATTTTGTTTGTGATTCCACAGTTTTCAGTTAAATGTCACTTGGATGCATTTCTTGAGCACAAGGAATGTCTGAAACACAAGGAAAGGGAGTAGCTAGTGGAACCAAACAATTCTACCCTAATAAAGTCTATAAACAGAGAGACTGCCAATCTTGGACAAGATACACCCTACATAGTCACACCTCTGATAATCTGCTTTATCTAAACACTTTACTTCCTAATGGCCAATTGGTGATGTTAACTCTATAATGAACTAATTCTATTCAAATATGGCCACCAAGATGATAATAGAGTTTAAACTTTTAACTTCACACAAGCATTTGGATGGAATTTCAGGTTCCAACAGTGATACTAGTAGTAATCTATTAAGGTGAGATTTATTTCTCTTGGTTGGAGTATAAGCTGTCTAAAGTTTATATAGCAGTATGTTTTGTGTTTAACAAGGCCCTTGCTTTGTTTCTTCAAGATAGTTCTTGGAACTGCATATTATAAAGTGTCAAAGAACAGATTATGAAACTTTTAAAAACAGATTTTCCCAGTTTATTAATAAAAGTAATTTCAATTTAAAATGTCTAATAGCTTGATAACAGTAAAATGATGACTGAGTTCTAATACTTATATCTTGAGAGTTATTCATACATAGAAAATTATAAATATAAGTCTTGGAAATGTTTTTGGAAACATTTCTATTTGAATATATTGTGCCTTATTTGGCATAATACGGTATAAATGTAGTTCATAAAAAGCAAAGTTAGCTTGTATTTGAAGGTCCGTCATTTCATTAAAATCACACTTGTCCATTCTCATATCACAATTCATTTAGTCTTTTCTGTTAGTTAATACAAAAACTCAAAGGAAAGGAAAAGCAAGGTGATTTTATGAACAAAATAAACGTTGCTTTGTTATGGGCCATTAAAAAGTGGTGGTTTGTTGTATGGCTCAAGTATAAAGTTCAAACATGGAAGAGGTAATGAATAGCACAGTTGTCATGTCTACTAGTAAGAAATGTGTTTTCTGACCTTGAAAGCTCATTCATCACATGCAGATTTCTTCCCAAAGCATGGTGATTTCTCTTTGCTTCTCGAATTCTCTATAATTTCTCTTATCTCTAAATGATGCACCAACTCTCCTCTGGCTGGCTAATGTCTGATCCCATTCTTTCATTTTAAAACTCCAACCCAATTGTATATCTCAACTTGAGCATAACTTTCCAAACTTTACTGTCAAATGAAGAGGCCAAAGATCATTTACACATTTTACAACCTATAAAATCTTATTACTAACTTAAGTCCTGAGAACTTATATAGGAATATATCCTACAAATGGGCTACTACCCAGAAAGTTTTGTGTTCATCCAAATGTACGCCTACTAGGTAGCTTGGATCTGACTAGAGGATCATGTTAAATATATAAGATATCACAAAGACTCCTCTCTTTTATGGAAAGAAAGTCAGTGCAATAATTGATCTTTGGAGATAAAAATCTTTAATTCAAAACCACTGAACTTCAATTCTTTCAGCAACATAATGAGTTTGGAAAAGGTTGAGAACTGCATCCTCAGCCAATGCCTTGATTTCAGTCTTTTGTAACCTTGATTTCAGGCTTTTTGCAGGAAAAAAAAAATAAAATTACACTGTAACTAAACTCCTAATGGATCTGGTTTCTTAACTACTAGGCTGCAAACTTGAGTTTTGCACACCTTTGATAAACATTTTCTCTTATATTTAACCATAACAATCAACTCATTCTGCTTTATGAACCACTCTCCAATGATTGATATCTTGAATATGATATGAACTCAACAAATATTTTCAAGTAAATGAGTCTTGTGAAACCACTTGAACCCACTATACATTGAAACCAAAGTGAAAAATATCCTGATAATAATAACAAAATTTATACAAAATTTACTTCCAATGAACTTATCAATGTTAACAACTGGTATTGTTGAATCAGTATTTCATTCTTTTGAAGAACCAAAGTTCCTCTATTTTATCCTCTGCCTCTATCTTATGTCTTTTGTAAGCTATTTCCTGTAACACATTCCAGTCCTCAGAAATACTAGGGGCAAATGTAAAAGGATAGCCATCTGGAAAGTATAGATAACCTCAGAATGTCCCCACATGAAGGTCAGCTGATAAGAAAACTTGACAAGCAACAGTCGAGATTCAAAAATAAAATTTCTGAAAGGTCCCATGCCACAAGCCAAACAGAATTGAATCTGTCATCCCACACCCTGCTAGTGTAACTTTTCTGGGTTTTGCCTTTAAATAATACCATCTAGAAGTGTGGGGTACCTCCTCTTGCCACTGCTGCACCAGTTGCTTTGAGGTCCCTATGGCTTGTATTGTGCACATAATAAACCTTTCTTTTACATTTCAGTCAGTTTGTCTCCCTGGTGGTCTTTTGACATTTTCATGGACTGGACATAACATTTGGGGCTCATCCTGGATTCCCCGAGACCCCCCTTGGGAACCCTGACCTTGAAGGTTTATTCCGATTAACTATGGTAAGTCTATCTGTGTTCAAAGTCTAGTCTGTCTTACTTCTATTTTTATCAGCACCAATCTCAGAATCTGAATCTTAACATGTCAATTTTCCCTGGTGGATGCACTAGACACCAATGTGGAGGAATCAGGAGATGTCCCCTTTTCCCATCTGGACAAAAGTCTCTCATCTAAGACCATCTCATCAGGGCCCCACTAAGGTCCCATCTGTAACTCTGAATCTGAAGTGTCTTGGGATCAGGTAACCTTACTGAATGGCTCCTGTCCTATCCATATGGTTTTTGGTCTTGATAAGGCTGAATCTCCAGTCTCCCAACAAACCATACCACCTGGTACCCCTGGGAGTCTGTTTTGGGCCTTCTGTCTAACTGTTCTATTTGTCAATCTTGTGTGTTCTGTCTGTGTGTCTGTGTTGATGACTGACTTGACTGGACAGACCATGGGGACTACTCCTTCTTCCCCTTGGACCTCACTGTAGCCCACTGGAAGGATATAAAGGACATCACTCATAACAACAGTGTTGATCTGAACAAGGGTAAATGGGTCATTTTCTGTTCTTCCAAATGGCCCTCTTTCAATGTGGGGCAGCCCAGGGAGGGATATTTTCACCTGAATTTGATTTCTAGGGTTGAGGACATTGTATTCTGACCTTGCACAGGACACCTTGATCAGATTCCTTACATTGTGACCTGGCAGGGTCTCATGGACCAAGTTATAACTGCCTCCTGTGGGTTAAGCCTTTCTTTCTGCCTAATCTGACTGCACCCCTTTGCAAGTTTTTCCCTTAAAACCCTGAGAAGAGGCCAAGCCTATTCTCCAGGGAGGACCAGATGAGTCAGGTATCTTCCCTCCTTTATACTTCCCCACTTAGACCTGAAGCCTCCAAGCTCAAGCTCCGCCCCCCCACCATAGGCAGATCCACTTGTACCCCTACAGCCACCCCAAGGATCCGCACAGGTCAGTAGGAACCAGAGGATGGGTCAACTCCACAACCCGAGTTGATCACCCTCCCACTCTGGCCAGTAGGTCCTCCTGATGGAGTTGGGAACCAACTCTTCCACTATTGGCGCTTTGCTACCAGTGATCTCTACAAACGGTGCGCCCAGAATTCCCCTTTGCCAAAAAATCCCCAAGATCTTGTTAACCTTTTATTTAACCATCTATCAGCTCACCTGCAATGATTGCTAGCAACTCCTGAAAGTCTTGCTCACCATCGAGCAATGGAATTGGATTACAGAGACCGCTCAGAGATCAATTGTGGGGCCAACAGGTATCCTCCATGTATCCATGTATCTGTACATAATAAAGGTCGATTTCCCTTCTTCCAAAAATTATTGGGACTATAACACGGTATAAGGTAAGTAGAGGCTCCAGGTCTATTGCCCGGCTTTGCTAGCAGGTTTCAAAGTGGTGACTCAGAAATCAACCAACATGTCTAAGGTCTATGATGTCAGGCAGAGGCTAGAGGAAAACCCAGCAGCTTATTTAGAATGACTTCTAGAAGCTTTCCGTCAGCACATGCCACACAATCTTAAGACAGAAGAGTCAGCCCAGATGGTAATGTTCTCCTATGTAAACCAGGAGGTACCAGATATAAAGAAAAAGTTACTGTCTTTAGAAAGGTAAGGGGAAAAGAGTCTGAGGGATCTAGCTGCAGTGGCAGAAATGATGTACAGTAAGAGGGAGAAACCAGAACAGAGAGATGAAAAGAAAGACAAAAGAAAAGAGACAGGAAAAGACTCTCACCAGAATCCTAGAACAACAGCTAGCTCAGAACAAGGAAAATTTGAGAAAAATCCTCCAGGCCACAAACTCCAGGAACATGAAGCCAACCCAGCGGGATGAGAGATGACATTACTACAAACCAAAGGTAGGAAAGAATCGATGTGCCTATTGTAAGGAGGAGGGGGACTGCGTCAAAAATTTCCCATAGAAGGAGAAGAGACCTCCCCAGACAACCTGAGTCCTGCCAGCCTACATCAGAAATGAAGAGGACAGCAACTAGGGGAGATAGGGCTCAGATTCCCACCCTGAGCCTAGGGTAACTTAAAAGGTGGAGGGCAAATAATTGATTTCATGGTAGACATCAGGGCAGAAAACTTGGTGTTGCTGAAACCAGGAGGACCCATGTTCACCAAAACTATCTGGATCTGGGGGTGACGGGGGCATAGGTATCAAACCTTACTCATGGACTACCCAAAGATCAGTGAACTTGGGAATGGGATGGGTATCCCATTCATCCCTGGTAATACCCTAAAGCCCTTAACCTTTGCTGGTCCAAGACTTCTTGTCCAAAATAAAAGCCCAAATTCACTTTTCTGACAAGGGAGCTAAATTTGTCCACCAGAATGGAGAACCAGTCTGGGTCTTGGTTACAAGTGATCTGAGTAATAGAGACTTTACCAAGAACCAAGGAAACCTGAGCCTGATGTAAAGGGCTAGCTCCTGGAGCTCTGACACTTGAACTCCCAGAAGGAAATAAACCCTTCTACCTGTTCATGGATGAGCACAAACGAATAGCAAAAGGGGTGCTCATTCAGGCAATGGGACCATGGAAGCTCCCAGTGGCCTACCTGTCCAAAAGCTAAACCTCTGGCAGCGGGCTGACCACCCTGTCTCCACATTATAGCAGCTGTAGCTCTGCTGATAAAAGACGCAGACAGGCTAACTCTGGGACAGAATCTAACTATTGTTACCCCACGCTTTAGAGGAGATTCTTTTTTTTTTTCTTTTCAGAAGAACAAAGCAAAGGCATTTATTATAGGAGCATTCTCAGACCACACTGGAAAAGGACCACTCAAGTGGATTTGGGTGGAGACTACTAAGCAGCCGCCAGTCCAGAGCTGAGCAATGGCCTACTGTCTATCATGTTTGACTCCTTAATCCAGCCTGGATTACGTTCCAAATTCCAACAACTCTCAACTCGGCCACACTGCTACCTGACCCCGACCTCGAGGCTCCATTGCATGATTGTTCTGGGATACAGGTAAAAGTGCATTGCATCAGACTGGACCTAAAGAATATTCCACAGCCAGATATGGAGGACACCTGGTTCACAGATGGAAGCAGTTATGTGCTAAATGGACAAAGGTATGTGTGGGCAGCTATCATGTCTGCAGAAGTTGTATGGGCAGAACCCCTTCCAACAGGAATATCTGCATAAAAGGCAGAGTTGATAGCTCTCACTAAAGCACTAAGACTCAGAAGAGAGAAGAGACTAAACATCTACCCAGACAGCAGGTATGCCTTTGCCACTGCTCATATTCATGAGGCAATCTATAAGGAGAGAGGCCTCCTAACAGCTGAAGAAAAAAACAATCAAGAATAAACAGGAGATTCTGGATCTCGTACAGGCCTTTGGAAAGCCTCAAAGTTAGCTGTTATTCACTGCCCCAGACATCATAGAGGCTCAGAACCCATGAAGAAGGGAAATAACATGGCTGATAGGACCGTCAAGGAGATAGCAATGACCCAGAGAATTATATCAGTCTTAATAGACATTGGGGCAAGGAACTTACCCCATGTTCCCAACTACATGCGTGAATAAATGGCATGGAGCCACACCTTGCCTATGACTCAGTCCCTAGAAGACTGGTGGAAAACAGCTGATGGGTGGGTCATCCTGCTAAGGAAGCTAGGACATGACATACTCAAAAAGATTCACAAGTCCTCATATTTGGGGACACAGAATGCAGGACCTACTACATTGGGCCAAAGTTAAAATTCAGAATGGCAGTTCAGTTATTGAACAAATTGTGTCCCAGTGTCATGCCTGCCAATTGACCAATGCCATACCATCCCCCTCCAGTCCTGGTGCTGGACAGAGGGGGACTCCATCAGGTACATATTGGGAAGTGGATTTTACTGAAATCAAACC
The DNA here is from genome assembly GCF_950005125.1 of Chionomys nivalis. Lineage (NCBI taxonomy): Eukaryota > Metazoa > Chordata > Mammalia > Rodentia > Cricetidae > Chionomys > Chionomys nivalis. The sequence continues at coordinate 191,567,336 of NC_080086.1, read as the reverse complement.
CGGAAAATTGGATATAAGTACTTGTAATTATTCATAGACAACTTCTACTGATGAATTGAGGCATATCCATCCAAACACAAGGTGGCCAACATGGTAGCAAAGAAATTAATTGAAGAAATTCTGACAAAGTACTACTTCCTGGCCATGATTTGTTCCGAAAATAGCCCAATCTTAATATCACAGGTAAGCCAGGGAATAGCCACTACACTGGGGACCCATTGGAAACTCCATTGTGCTTAAAGACCCCAGAGCTCAGTGCAGGAAGAAAGGATGAATCGAACGCTAAAAGAGACCTTAACTAAATTAACTCTGGAGATTGGCATAGACTGGGTGACTCTGCTCTCCTTTGCCCTGTTTAGGCTGAGGAACTCTCCATATTCGATGGGCCTCACTCCCTTCGAGATTATGTATAATCTCGGAGATGGCCTCCCGTGATACCAAGCCTCCAGACTGACCTGGTCTCTGACCTGGATGATCAGAAAATGCTGAACTACCTCTGCAGGCTGCAGTTAACCCACCAGTGGGCCTGGCCCCAACTGAGGACCATATATGAAGCAGCTGCTCCACATCTAAACGCCACAGGTTCCGGCCAAGCTGCTGGGTCCTCATTCACAGACATCAGCACAAGACTTTGGAGCCAAGATGGAAGGGTCTGTTCATTGTTCTGATAACCATACCAATGGTCCTCAAAGTGAATGGCATCACCACCTGGGTACACTACACCCATGCTGATCCAGCCTATCCACTCGCCATCTCAGAGGACTACAAAGGAGACATGTGGATGTTGGAGGCTTCCAAACATCCCTCCAATCCACTAAATCTGTGTCTTCGCCATGGCAATTGAGTCTAACCCTGTTGATTTTGTTTCTTCTGACACCTGTCAATGTCCCTTCTTCCTCCTCCATGCATAACCATATTCCTCATGGAACCAAACCCGGAGGATTGTTAATAAGGACAGTACCATAGCTAATAGTACCTCTTCTGCCCAGGACCCCAAGGACACTTGGTTGCCTGATCTCTGTGTAGATGTTTGTGACCTGTCAGGAAAAAAGTAGGACCCCTCAGACCAGGAACAATTCCCCAGGTATGATGCAAAACCCCTGTATGGTGGGAATCAACTCGATCCTTGGGATTCTATGTCTGTCCTGGCCACTCTCGCTGCAAGGAGCAGCAACGTACTTGAGGAGGTGCAGGGGACGCCTACTGCACCAAATGGGGATGTGAGTCCACCAGGTTGATTAGTCGGTGGCGCCCTGTACCTGGGGATTTAATTACTGTCCAACAGGCAGGGGATATGAAGACAGCAGGGATAGGAACTTACTCTGTAGGTGGCAAACACATTGACTCTGGATCCTGCTATAAGTGCAATACCCCAACCAACCCTGGGTAACTGATGGAGGGTGCTGCAACCAGCTTGTCATCAAATACACAAGGTGGACAAAAGTCTGACTGGACCACCAGTAAGACTTGGTGCCTACCTGCTCTTCCGCACTGGTTATGACCCAGTAGTGACATTCACCATCCGCAAAGCCCAGTTACTTCTCATTAAGGTTTTGATAGGACCCATCCGGATCATTAATACACCTCAGGCCCCTGTCCATCACTCTGAGTTCCATTCAGAGGGAGGAATAACTCCATAACTAACTCAGGTGAATATCAGGCCTAGCCTCACGATCATGTCAACCATCAACCCGCTGTTGGGATGGGACACGAACACCCTTTAATAGATCTGGTAGGTAGATTGTACCTGGGACTGAATGCTTCCCAACCCAATTTGACCAAAGCTTGCTGGTTCTGTTATGATATAGCTCCTCCTTACTATGAGGGCCTAGCAGTTGGTGCCACTGTTTCCACAATGGCTGGCATCAATCATTGTGTGTGGCACCAGAGCAAACAACGGCTTACCCTAGAACAAGGACTGGGCAGAGACTATATATAGGACAGCTTCCCCCAGATAAAGCTTCCATTTGTAATTCTTCACTGTCTGCCCACATTTTCATGCAGGATCAGTACTTGCTTCCACACAATGATACTTGGTAGGCCTGCTCCACACAACTTACCTCTTGTGTGCCTATCAAAGTCCTAAACCAGACCAGAGGATATTGCATACTATTCAGGCTTGTTCAGCAAATAACCTATTACACTGATCAGGAATTCCTAGACTTCATGCAGCCAGGATGGAGCCAGCCCTCATGGCTATGGAGATATAATAGAGAGACTAGGTCAGCCCTCACACTTAGCCTAATTTTAGGTGCTAACCTGGGGGGTATTGGGTATGGGAATTTCAGCACTAGCAACCCAGAATCACTATTACTCTAGCTTATGTGTTGCCAGAAATGTGGATATACAGTGAGTAGAAAAATCCATCTCCCACCTAGAGGAGTCCTTATCACCCCTGGTGGAGCTAGTCTTGCAGAACAGGAGGAGATCAGATCTTCACTTCTTACAACAGGGTGGGCTCTGTAGAGTGGTAGGGAAAGATGTTGCTTCTTCACTGATCATTCGGGAATAATCAAAGACAACAGGGCTAAAGTTAGAGAATGACTGGCAAAGCAGAAAAGAGAACACGAGGCGAGCCAGGATTGGTTTGTAACCTGGTTTAATAGCTCCACTTGGTTGACTACTCTCATCTCTACTCTATTGGGACCCCTGGTAATTCTGTTTTTGTTACTGACATTTGTACCTTGCACTCTTAACCAGTTAGTAAAATCCATGAAAGACAGGTTGGGTACAATACAATTTATTGCCCAGAGATCACAAATCTACAAACCCCTCAGGACTGAAGATAACCTATGAGGTAGATGTTAGAAACCCATGATTGGGTTCCCTGTAGTTACTAGAACAGGGAGGAATGAAGAACCAACGTTCCTCCATTTTGTCCTCTGGCTCCATCTTGAGTCTTATGTAATCTATTTCCTATAACACATTCCAGTCCTCAGAAATGAATAGGGGAAAAAATTAACAGGGTAGCCATCTGGAAAGTACAGAAAACCACAAAGGTCAGCCGTTAAGAAAACTTGACAAGCAACAGGCAAGACTCAAAAATAAAATTTCTGGAAAGTCCCTAGATACAATCCAATCAGGATTGACATCATCACCCCCGCGCCCCACTATTGTAACTTTTCTGTTTTTTGCCTTTAAATAATGCCCTTTAGAATGGTGGGGCACCTCCTCTTGCCACTGCTGTACCAGTCACTTTGATGAGGTTCCTACCAGCTTGTATTGTGCACATAATAATCCTTGATTTTACAGTTCAGTGAGTCAATCTCCCTGGTGGTCTTTTGGAGTCCTCACGGACTGGGTATAACACTTTAGAGCTTTGTCTATCATGTATCTTCTCTCTGCTTGTAATTTATCAAATTATTTCATTTTTCCCTGTTCTACTTGCATGTAAAAGGTACAGTCTAGCATTTGAGCTTAGTTCTGCTTCTTAGGGATGTCACACTCATTATATCAGATAATTTTTTTTTTAAAGAAATCATGGGATCCCACTTATAGTCTAGTTTCAGGGTTATTAGCAGTTGATGAACACCGAAAAAGGTATAATCACTTTTCACTGAAGCTGTGGCCACTGGCATGCTTCCCACACTCCAGTGGATGGCATCATTCTTATGTAGACATAGGCAACATTAATTTTATACAGTAGAGCATAAGGCAATGGAAACATGAAGTTAGAGGGGAACTATGTAGGAAGAAGTGAGAAAGATGGATGAGATCATAATATGTTTTATACAGTTATTAAACCAAATCAATACCTATAACATGTTAAAATGAGGGATTCTCTCAGTATTATTCTAGACTAAAATAATTCGTACTGCTTCTTGGCTCTGAATTAATGCAGAGAGAAATGTCATCTTCATGCTGGTTTCCAGTCATTACTGTACACTCAGCAACCACGAACATTAATACTGAAATCCATTCAGCAGTTTGTGACTCTATACTTGGTTATAAGAATTTGGGATTTGGGATATCCATCAGTCAGTTTATAGGAAGAAAGTAAGATTCTGACACATTTTCTATGGGATTTGTAGACTAAACATAGTCACATTGATTTTTTATGAACACATGATTTTGTTTTATTTTCAAAACAATGAGTATACACTTAATCCTGAATATGTGTATTTTATCATGAGTAAATTTCAAGAGTTGCTGCTTTACATTGGCTGTCTTTTTTACTCCCTTTAAAATCTTCTCTAGTGTTGGAAATGTAATTTTCTCAATTTGATGTACCCGTTTTACCATTCTTCATTCTATTTTTCTCTCTTCACTATTTTTTTTTTGTGATTTTCCAAATAGTGCTGCAAAGAAAACATTATACAACAAGTAACTCCTTTGGTGGGGATTATTACTGACCTAGAATTTTTGAAGGAGTGGCGGATTGTGAGATCCCTTCAGAAAGTCACCAGAAATGAGCATATATTGTTAGTGAATGAAGCCCTCTGAGAGCAATGGTGGTGGCTTACAATATGGCTCACTTTCTGTAATTTAATTCTAGCTAAAACAGCTACTGAAATGAGAAATCTCAAAATGAGAGATGGTTCTTTTGTTAATATCTGTTGCACATCATACATAAAGCATCTTATTTTAATGTAAAATATCAAACTTTAACATTTCTGTGTCTGTGTGATCAAAATTGCCAAGAATATAATTGTTACAAAAACATAAATTTCTTCATGGAATGGTTATGACGTGGTCTGAATGATAAACTGTTGTTTTAAAATAATTTTTAATTTAAGGATGCTGGGAAGGTAGAAGAAGACTGGTTGAAATTTGTGAAATCTGTCTTGCCCAAAGAATGTTGGGTAAAATCTGTTGAATAAATTATCATTTTCCTTTATGAACTTAACCATTGATGCAAAGTTGAAATAAATTTCAAATTAATTTTTTAAATTAATGTTTTGATCATCTCAATAGGTCAATCAAAGAAAGAAATGTTTGTCTATTAAATGCATATATATTCCTCTCTAAATCAAACTTTCCATGTTTTCTGTGAAGATGGTATGTCCTCTTTAAATTTTTAAAATATATTTTAATGCTTGTATTTTTGAATATGTTTTGATAAAGAAAAATAATTTCTAAGTTTTTACTTTCTAATGGCAGTACTTCAGAGAAAGGCATTTTTAAAGAATTGGAATATAAAGCTGAAATTTGATAGAACTCAAGAAAAGCAATGGGGTTCTTCTTAAAATCATACAGAAGATTTCATTACAATCCCACTAAAGGCTAAGAGTATGTATTTGTGAAAAATATTACATAGAGAAAAATAACTGATATCCTCCAATGGCTCTTAAAATTTTTCCTTTTGAGTAGGGAGTGAGAGAATATGTCAGAGGACAGTTCTGTAAAGACAATTCTCTATTTAATATTTTCAAGGGTTCTGTGATTGTATTCAGGTCACAAGACTTGGGTGCAATCGCTTAACATACTGAGTGGACCACTAACTTCTCAGACAATCTTCAGTGTAGTTTAATGACAAATGACACATACACACATTATAACATCATGGAATAGTACAATTAAACCTTACTTATAGTGATGAGAATTTATTGTAATACATGTTTTATACAATATACAATGACACATAAACAAACTCTGGTAGTTGAAAAACATGAAAAGAAAACAAGTTTGGAGGAAGATATTAGAATAAATCTGTCTCAAGTTTATTTATTAAATTATTGTTATTTAATAATAATAAATACTATTTATTATTAAAATGGTACAAGTACTTTAGAAAACATATTGGCAATTTCATCATTCAAACAGCTAGCATACATTTACCATATGAACTTGCATTCATAGCATAGCAATTTATTCAATGGTCATAAACCCAATGTTCACATAAACACATAAGTTTGAATTTTATATTAGATTTTTTCACACCTGTCCATACCTAGATAAAATGATAACGCCACTAAATTTTGATATAGATAGATAGATATAGATAGATAGATAGATAGATAGATAGATAGATAGATAGATATAAATCTAACCATATCCACACAAAGAAATATGGCAAACAACCAGGAGTGAATTGGTGAATGATAAAATAGAACAAAAATAAGTACCTTGCAAATAAGTTATTCTCTGTGAAATAAATTTGATGCAAAAGTAAATTGTTCTGTTTATATAGAAATAAAACAAGCATAAAACTAAAAGGACATCAACAAAATAGGTGGTGCTTTTCCAGGAATAGGCATAGCACATTGGTTATAAACATAGCATTGTTTATTTTATCATTAGAAGGATTGTGGAATTTTGGGGTTTAAGCAAGTAATGTTCTCTAAACTGATTAGAGTGGTACTAGTACATTTATGTATTGACCATAGTTTACAGAAATTTCAAGCAATCATATTATGCTATAAGAAAATGTGTTTTAATGAAAATATAGGAAATAACTAAATTATAGTAAGTTGGCTGGTCATACCTGTCTTGAGGAAAGGCTAATATTTTCTATATTTGACAATGGAGAAAGAACATACTGTTCCCAAGTTTAAACTGTGGTAAAAGAAAGGTTAGCTCTCAAGATATTTGAGGCTGTTCTGAGATTCAACCAAAGCAATATAAGAAGGTTTAAAAATGTAGTCTTTCTCTGACCCTTGTGGAATCCTAATTGAGAATATAATCCAGGTCCCTGATATAGTTTATCCAAGGTCAATTAAAAAGTAAGCAGTTCACTTATAGATCGTGTGAACTCACTAGATTTGGGATACTTGGGGAGTTTTATTTACACTGCCATTGGTACTTTACTATGGCATGTAAAGTTGCTATTAACTTAAACTTATATTGGCAGCATGAATATAGTTAACTTAATTACTCTCAATGTGGTAGGTATGTTAGGTCATGACTAGAATAAATGCATGTTGAAATGAAAGGGTTGGAGAAATAGTTAAGTGTTGAAGCTCCCCAGACCACTAATGTGAGAATAAACCTCAAACTAAAGACATTTTTGTAACTAAGGCAATTTCTATCTGCTAAGTACCACAGGAGAAAAAAGACTTCTCTGAAGCCACACAGTTACAGAGTAAGTTATAACTAAAATCAGTCTACAAATGCTAAAAATACATTTCTTCTATTTATTTTAAATCCTGTTTTCATATTTAAAAAACTAGATTGTATAACAGAAAAGCTTCTAAATCAATTAATAAGTTCATTTAATTCAGACATATCTGAAATTGTACGGTACTTCTATTTAAAACTTACATTTTAATGTATATGGCATATGAATTAGTTGTGTGAAAATTAGTTCAGTTTCAGAATATTTCCATTTCTTTCACAAGAAATTGCTTGCAGTCACTGCCAATTTCTCATCATCCCTCATCACTAGGGAACAACATCTTTTCATTTGACTCAACAGATTTCTGTTTCTGACATTTCACATATTTAAAATTTGCATGTATGTGGTTTCATGTGATTGACTTTTGTCAATGGACATGTCATTTTCAAAAGTTATATTATAGTAAGTTAAAAGGGTTTCATTATTTTTAACTAACAACTCAGAATTATATGTGCACAATACCTTGTGTTTTATCCATCCAATAGTAAATCGAAATTTGTTTTCTAATTTTGCATATATTAATACTCTTTTCAAATATTCATGAGCAAGTTTTCAGTGTTGGTGTAGTTTGCAGTTGCAGATATACGCCTAGTAATAGAATTCCTAGACATATTGTATCTCAAAGTTTAGTCTCTTCAGAAACATCGACAAGGTGTCCTACAATGACATTTAGCAAAGTGTGCTATTTTATTTAACCCATCCAATTAAATGAGAATTATAGATATTTTTGTTAATAATTGTTACTTTATATTGCAACAAACCCTGTCAATATTTTCATATGGATTTATTTTAACTTCACTAATTCTAATAATACATTTTATAATGACCAAGATAATTAAAAGAGGTCTCTAAGCTGAGATTTTTGTGAACTTATGTATCTGCCTAGGTTTTCTGCCAAAAAGTCATATAGTCGAATCCCAAACTAAGTCTCTTCATAGTTCGTCCCCTAGATAGAACAAGGGTGAGCTACCTCAATCTTCCCCTTGTCAGAATGAGGAAGAGAGTGTTTTATGGCATGGATCTGTATAGAATACAGGCTTATTGACAGAACTAAACATGTGAAGAACTTTGAAGCCTATTCATTTTGATTCTCAATAAGCAAGGACTTTATGGAGACTCACACAGTGGCTCTTGGGTGAAGTAATCATTCTTTTGGTGTTTAATAATATGATTTTGTATATAAAACTACCCCTTTGCTCTTCTTTTCACTACCAGAGAAGGAATGGAAAACTTTGATGATCTTCAAACCAGACCTCACCAAACTGTTTAAATACCAATTAAATATTTTCTGATTTTTTTTATTCTTTTTTAATTAAAATTTCCAACTGCTCCCCGTTTCCCATTTCCCTCCCCCTCCTCCCACATATTGCCCCCTCCCCCCGCTCCCCTCCCCCTATCCCCACTCCACTTCTCCTCCCCCTAGTCCACTTCCCCTCCCTCTCGATACTGAAGAGCAATCCAAATTCCCTGCTCTACAGGAAGACCAAGGTCCTCCCACTTCTATCTAGGTCCAGGAAGGTGAGCATCCAAACAGGCTACGCTCCCACAAAGCCAGTTCATGTATTAGGATCGAAACCTAGTGCCATTGTCCTTGGCTTCTCATCAGCCTTCATTGTCCGCCTTGTTCAGAGAGTCCAGTTTCAACCCATGCTTATTCAGTCCCAGTCCAGCTGGCCTTGGAGAGCTCCCAATAGATCAGTTCCACTGTCACAGTGGGTGGGTGCACGCCTCGTGGTCCTGATTTCCTTGCTCATGTTCTCCCTCCTTCTGCTCCTCATTTGGACCTTAAGAGCTCAGACCGTTGATCCAAATTGGGTCTCTGTCTCTCTCTCCATCCATCGCCAGATGAAAGTTCCTGTGCCATTCTCCTTGGCCTCTCATCAGCTCTCATTGTCCACCACATTCAGAGAGTCTGGTTTTATCCCATGTTTTTTTCAGTAGCAGTCCAGCTGGCCTTGGTGAGCTCCCAATAGATCGGCCCCCCTGTCTCAGTGGTTGGGTGCACCCCTCATGGTCCTGACTTTCTTGTTCATGTTCTCTCTCCTTCTGCTCCTCATTATAACCTTGGGAGCTCAGTCCGGTGCTCCAGTGTGGGTCTCTGTCTCTATCGCCATCCATCGCTAGATGAAGGTTCTATGGCGATATGCAAGATATTCATCAGTATGATTATAGGATAGGTTCATTTCAGGTTCCCTATCCTCAGGTGCCCCAATGAACTAACTGGGGACATTGCCCTGGGCATCTGGTAGCCATTCCAGGTTCAAGTCTCTTGCCAAACCTTAGGTGGCTCCCTTAACTAAGGTATGAGATTCCCTGCTCCCCAATCCAACCTTCCTTTAACCCCAATCACCCCGATTCCCCCAGTTCCCCTCATCCTCTCCTTCACACTTTTCTCTCCCCATCTCCCCTCATCCCCATCCCACCCCACCCCCCAAGATTCCAATTTTTTGCCCATCAATCTTGTCTATTTCCCATAGCTGGGAGGCTATCTATATGTTTTTCCTTGGGTTTACCCTCTTGTTTAGCTTCTTTAGGATCACAAATTATAGACTCAGTGGCCCCTATCCATGGCTAGAAACCAATTATGAGTGAGTACATCCCATGATTTTCTTTTTGGGTCTGGGTTACCTCACTCAGGATCGTATTTTCTATTTCCATCCATTTGCATGCAAAATTCGAGAAGTCATTGTTTTTTACCGCAGAGTAGTACTCTAATGTATATATATTCCACACTTTCTTCATCCATTCTTCTATTGAAGGGCATCTAGGTTGCTTCCAGGTTCTGGCTATTACAAATAATGCTGCTATGAACATAGTTGGACAAATGCTTTTGTCGTATGCTAGGGCATCTCTTGGGTATACTCCCAAGAGTGCTATTGCTGGGTCCAGGGGTAGGTTGATCCCAATTTTTCTGAGAAACCGCCACACTGATTTCCAAAGTGGTTGCACAAGTTTGCAGTCCCACCAGCAATGGATGAGGGTACCCCTTTCTCCACAACCTCTCCAGCAAAGGCTATCCTTGGTGTTTTTGATTTTAGCCATTCTGACAGGTGTAAGATGATATCTCAAAGTTGTTTTGATTTGCATTTCTCTGATCGCTAAGGAGGTTGAGCATGACCTTAAGTATCTTTTGGCCATTTTAACTTCTTCTGATGAGAATTCTCTGTTCAGTTCAGTGCCCCATTTTTTAATTGGGTTAATTATCCTTTTAAAGTCTAGTTTCTTGAGTTCTTTATATATTTTGGAGATCAGACCTTTGTCTGTAGCGGGGTTGGTGAAGATCTTCTCCCCGTCAGTAGGCTGCCTTTTTGTCTTAATGACAGTGTCCTTTGCTTTACAGAAGCTTCTCAGTTTCAGGAGGTCCCATTTATTCAATGTTGCCCTTAATGTCTGTGCTGCTGGGGTTATACATAGGAAGCGATCTCCTGTGCCCATATGTTGGAGGGTACTTCCCATTTTCTCTTCTATCAGGTTCACTGTGTTCAGATTGATATTGAGGTCTTTGATCCATTTGGACTTGAGTTTTGTGCATGGTGATAGATATGGGTCTATTTTCATTCTTCTACAGGTTGACATCCAATTGTGCCAGATGTTTTCTTTCTTCCATTGTATACTTTTAGCTCTTTTATCGAAAATTAGTTGTTCATAGGTTTGTGGGTTAAAATCCGGGTCTTCTATACGATTCCATTGGTCGACTGCTCTGTTTTTATGCCAGTACCACGCTGTTTTCATTACTGTACCCCTGTAATAGAGTTTGAAGTCAGGGATGGTAATGCCTCCAGAAGTTCCTTTATTGTATAAGATTGTTTTGGCTATCCTGGGATTTTTGTTTCTCCATATAAAGTTGATTATTGTCCTTTCAAGATCTGTGAAGAATTTTGATGGGATTTTAATGGGGATTGCATTGAATCTATAAATTGCCCTTGGTAGAATTGCCATTTTTACTATGTTGATCCTCCCAATCCAGGAGCAAGGGAGATCCTTCCATTTTCTGGTATCCTCTTCAATTTCTTTCTTCAATGCCTTAAAGTTCTTGTCAAATAGATCTTTCACTTCCTTGGTTAGAGTTACCCCAAGATAGTTTATGCTTTTTGTGGCTATCGTGAAAGGTGATAATTCTCTTACTTCCCTCTCTGCTTCCATATCCTTTGTGTATAAGAGGGCGACTGATTTTTTGGAGTTGATCTTGTATCCTGCCACATTACTAAAGGCGTTTATCAGCTGTAGGAGTTCTTTGGTGGAGTTTTTGGGGTCGCTCATGTACACTATCATATCATCTGCAAATAATGCAAGTTTAACTTCTTCCTTTCCAATTTGAATCCCCTTTATCCCCTTATGTTGTCTTATTGCTATTGCTAAAACTTCGAGAACTATATTGAAGAGGAATGGAGAGAGTGGACAGCCTTGGCGTGTTCCTGATTTTAGTGGGATGGCTTTAAGTTTCTCTCCATTTAATTTGATATTAGCTGTCGGCTTGCTATAAATAGCTTTAATTAAATTTAGGTATTACCCTTGTATCCCTAATCTCTCCAAGACTTTTATCATAAAGGGATGTTGAATTTTGTCAAATGCTTTTTCAGCGTCTAATGAAACGATCATATGTTTTTTTTCTTTCAATTTATTTATATGATGGATTACATTGATAGATTTGCGTATGTTAAACCAGCCCTGCATCTCTGGTATGAAGCCTACTTGATCATAATGGATAATTTTTCTAATGTGTTCTTGGATTCGGTTTGCCAGAATTTTGTTGAGGATTTTTGCGTCAATGTTCATGAGTGAGATTGGCCTGTAATTTTCTTTCTTGTTTGGGTCTTTGTGTGGTTTTGGTATCAGAGTTACTGTAGCTTCATAAAAGGAATTTGGCAATGACTCTTCTGTTTCTATATTGTGAAATACCTTAAGGAGTATAGGTATTAGGTCTTCTTGGAAGTTCTGGTAGAATTCCGCATTGAAACCATCTGGTCCTGGACTTTTTTTGGAAGGGAGGTTTTTGATAACCGCTTCTAATTCTTCACGACTAACAGGTCTATTTAGGTTGTTCACCTGGTCCTGGTTTAACTTTGGTATATGGTATTTATCTAAAAAAGTGTCCATTTCTTTTACATTTTCCAGTTTTGTGGCATACAGGCTTTTGTAGTAAGATCTAATGATTCTCTGAATTTCCTCTGTGTCTGTGGTTATGTCCCCCTTTTCATTTCTGATCTTATTAATTTGCAAATTCTCTCTCTGCCGTTTGATTAGTTTGGATAGGGGTTTATCAATCTTGTTGATTTTCTCCAGGAACCAGCTTTTTGATTCATTGATTCTTTCAATTGTTTTCTGTGTTTCTATTTTGTTGATTTCAGCCCTCAGTTTGATTATTTCCAGTCTTCTACCCCTTCTAGGTGAGTCTGCTTCTTTTTTTTCTAGAGCTTTCAGGTGGGCTGTTAAGTCTCCAATGTGTGCTTTCTCTGTTTTCTTTAAGTGGGCAGTTAGTGCTATGAACTTTCCTCTCAGGACTGCTTTCATAGTGTCCCATAGGTGTGAGTATGTTGTTTCTTTATTTTCATTGTCTTCAAGGAAGACTTTAATTTCTTTCTTTATTTCTTCTTTAATCCAGGTATGGTTCAGTAGTTGACTATTCAGTTTCCATGAGTTTGTAGGCTTTCTGGGGGTAGCATTGTTGCCGAATTCTAGCTTTAATCCATGGTGATCTGATAAGATACAGGTGGTTATTAATATTTTTTTGTAACTGTGAATGTTTGCTTTGTTACCGAGTATGTGGTCGATTTTTGAGAAGGTTCCATGAGCTGCAGAGAAGAAGGTATATTCTTTCCTATTTGGGTGGAATATTCTATAGATGTCTGTTAAGTCCATTTGATTCATTACCTCCATTAATTCTCTTATTTCTCTGTTAGGTTTCTGTCTAATTGACCTGTCCATTGGTGAGAGAGGATTATTAAAGTCTCCTACTATTAATGTGTGCGGTTTGATGGCTGCCTTGAGTTTTAACAATGTTTCTTTTACGTACGTGGGTGCTTTTATATTAGGGGCATAGATATTCAGGATTGAGATTTCATCCTGATGAATTGTTCCTGTTATGAGTAGAAAATGTCCCTCTCCATCTCTTCTGATTGATTTAAGTTTGAAGTCAACTTTGTTAGAAATTAGTATGGCCACACCTGCTTGTTTCCTAGGTCCATTTACTTGATAAGCCTTATCCCAGCCCTTTACTCTGAGTAGGTGCCTGTCTTTGTGGTTGAGGTGTGTTTCTTGTAAACAGCAGAATGTTGGATCCTGTTTTCGTATCCAATCTCTTAGTCTGTGCCTTTTTATAGGTGAGTTGAGTCCATTGACATTAAGTGATATTAATGACCAGTGGTTGTTAACTCCGGTCATTTTTTTTTTAGTAGTAAATTTTGTGTGTTTCCCTTCTTTGAGATGTGCTGGTAAAGGGTCTCTAGATGTCTGAGTTACTGTGGTCATTGTTGGACTCCTTGATTAGTGATTCTCCTTCTATTACTTTCTGTAAGGCTGGATTTGTGGCTACGTATTATTTAAATTTGTTTTTATCCTGGAAAATTTTGTTTTCTCCATTTATAGTGAACGAAAGCTTGGCTGGGTATAGTAGTCTGGGCTTGCATCCATGGTCTCTTAGTTTCTGCAGTACATCTATCCAGGACCTTCTGGCTTTCATGGTTTCCATAGAGAAGTCAGGTGTAAGTCTGATAGGTTTACCTTTATAAGTAACTTGGCCTTTTTCCTTTGCTGCTCTTAGTATTCTTTCTTTATTCTGTATGCTTTGTGTTTTGATTATTATATGGCGAGAGGATGTTTTTTTTTGATCCAGCCTATTCGGTGTTCTGTATGCTTCTTGAACCTTCATAGGTATATCTTTCTTTAGGTTGGGAAAGTTTTCTTCTATAATTTTATTAAATATATTTTCTGGACCGTTGAGCTGTGCTTCTTCTCCTTCTTCTATTCCTATTATTCTTAGGTTTGGTCTTTTTATTGTGTCCCATATTTCCTGAATGTTTTGTGATGAGAATTTGTTGGCCTTGCTGTTTTCTTTGATCAGTGTGTTTATTTTCTCTATGGTATCTTCAGAATCTGAGATTCTTTCTTCTATCTCTTGTATTATGTTGGTTATGCTTGCTTCTGTAGTCTCTATTCGTTTACCTAGATTTTCCCTGTCCAGCTGGCCTTCTGTTTGTGTTTTCTTCTTTGCCTCCATTTCAGTTTTTAAGTCTTGAACTGTTTCCATTATCTGTTTGATTGTTTTTCCTTGGTTTCCTAGGGTATCATTCACTGATTTACTCAATTCTTCAAACTCTCTGTTATACTTCTCTTCCATTTCTATAAGGGCATTTTTTACATGCTGTTTAAGGGTGTCAATCACTTTCATAAAGTCAATTTTATCTACTTCTTCATGATTAAGGTGTTCATGTCCTCCTGTTGTGAGGTCGCTGGGTTCTGGTGGTTTCATATAGTTTTTCAGATTGTTGGGTGAATTCTTGCATTGGCGCCTGCCCATCTCTTTCTCCGAATGCTCCCGTATGGATCTTCTTTTACCGGATCAGGTCTCCTTGCCTACTGATGTACCTTCCCAGTGACGGCACCCTGCAGTGATAGCTCTCCTGGTGCTCCAGTGATGTCTCTCCTGGTACCAATATCAGATCTCCGTGCCCAAAGACGGCTCTCCTGGTACCCAGATTAGCTCTCCCACTGATGGCTCTCCTGGTGCCAAGATCAGATCTCCGGGCAGGTTGGGTAGTTCGGAAACAAAGCTCCTACCTTGCTTGGTGCAGGCAGGCCAGTGAAACAAAGGAAGTCTCGCCTGCCTACTTGCCCTGAGGATTTGCCCCCAGCACCAGACAGACTGAGCTGGATGGTGTTATGTGCCCAAAGAGGAAAGGGGGCAGAAGGAAGAAGGGTTCTCGATGCAAGCTGGGTGGGACAAGAAGAGAGAGGCAGTATGCAGGGTGTAGAGCCCCTGCAGGGAGCCCAGGGAGTATAGGGTGGGGGATGAGGAACTTCAGAGTTCCCTGTCCAGGGCTGCTTCCGCCGCCACCGGTCACAAACTCACCCCGCTGCTGTCTCTCCTGGTGCCTAGATCAGATCTCCGTGCAGGTTGGGTAGTTTGTAAACAAAGGCCTTACCTTGCTTGTTGCAGGCAGGCCAGTGAAACAAAGGAAGTCTCGCCTGCCTACTTGCCCTGAGGATTTGCCCCCAGTGCCAGACAGACTGAGCTGGATGGTGTTATGTGCCCAAAGAGGAAAGGGGGCAGCAGGAAGAAGGGTTCTGGATGCCAGCTGGGTGGGACAAGAAGAGAGAGGCAGTATGTAGGGTGTAGAGCCCCTGCAGGGAGCCCAGGGAGTATCTATTTTCTGGGTTTTTTTGGTGATATGTATGTGTGCATGTGAGTATGTGTGTGTGTGTATGTGTGTGTGTGTGCTCAAAGATATACATTGATATATATTCTCAGTGATACATATATACATACTCAATTGTACATTAAATATTATCAATATGGTTTGAATAAATGGTAGTCATAGCAGAAGACTCCTGTATTGAAAGGTTGATTTCCTCTCAAAGTTCAGAGGAAGTCGAATTTTTGTATAGCTGTTAGATCTTGTCGGTTCTCTTTATCAATACATTACCCCATTGATGGGTTAAAACTTTGTGTATACTATTCAGAGGTGAAGGAGCTGATAAAGTTGGACAGGAGGTCACTGTGAGTCAGCTTTGTCATTGTCTTCTTAACATGCTTCTCATCTTTCTGTCTGTCAGGTGGTGAGTAGCCACTGCCACACATCACTGCCACATAATTCTGCCTCACCAAACACCCAGAAACAGTGGAACCTATGAGTGTTCTGTTTTAGAAGTCTTTACTCTTTCCATCAGTTGTCAGTCACACCAATGAAAACATATCACAATCACTAAAACTTAATTTTTCTTTTAATAATTTTTAGCCCCATATCAGTTTTACTGAAAATAATTACATTTAAATAATCTCATAGACATATTTAACTGAAATCTATATTTTTAAGTTTTCCTACAAAATTACAAAAACTCCATGCAGAAGTGCATTAAATAAATATATAACCAAGGAAACATATTGGAGAACTCAGAATTAACTAGTCATGATACATGGAAGAATTGATGCTTTTTCATTTTAATTATAAATTTCTGTGTAATGATGTCAGGGGAATAGAAAGATGAAACACAGATAGATAAAAAGTACTTTCAACAAACAATATGTGATGTATAGCTATTGTCCAAAATTATGCAAAGAACTCTTAAAATTCAACATTAAGGATATTGAATTTTTTTAAAGTGAAGTGAAATCTAAAACAGTATTGAGAATACAGCTTATTATAATGGTTCATTGAAAACAATACTTAAATATTTTATATATGGCATTGGAAATTGTAACAAATTATCACAATGAGATATCCCTGCATACCTACTACAAAGGCCACAATCAGAACACTGGGAACACCAGATTCTGAGGAGAATAAGAAGTAAGTACAATACTCATCTGCCGCTCTTATGAATAACCTAGCCATTTTATAAGACATTTTGTATTTTGTTATAAAACTAACAATACTATTATACAAACATACTATTACCTAAGGAAATGTAAGACTTAGCTCCAAATCAAAACCTATATTTAGGTGTTTATAGCAACTTTCATCATCATTTTGGAATTTGGAATCAATGAAGTTGTCCTTTAGCAGATAAATGCATATATAATATTATATATTACTTTTCAATAGGAAAAGTATCCATTTTAATAACTTGAAACAAAAATAATAGAAAAGGATCTTGAAAGAGAGCTCAATCAATACAGTACTTGCCATGTAAGCATTAGATCCTGTATTCATCCTTAGCACCCAAATCAAACTCTCAACTTGGTAACTTATTCTTTTATTTTCAATTTTGGAAAGAGGGAGACAAGTGTGTCCTTGGGTCTTGCTGTACTTCCATTTGTGCTAACTTAAATAGGAAGCTGATATCTTAGTGACAGACTCTGTCTTTCAAAGTTATGGTGTAAGGCTCCTGAAAATTGAAGAGTCAACTTGACCACTTTAATTCACATGCACACAAACACATACACACATGCACACACACACACATACACACACACAGTGACACCTTGCACATAAACACAAATATAAATCTTTGCATACACATAAATTCATAAATGTCTAAAAATACTGGAAGAAACTTAATTTTTCATTATTTAGTGAAATTATCCAATCTGATACATGAATGCTGTATGCTTCCAAATATAGGTCACTCCAGGAAATCCCAAATTGTAGATTCAGTAAAATGACAATTGTTTGCATGGAGTTTGGACAGAGTCAATGCAGACAACAGAGAATTTCATAGAAAAGGAACATACCATACTTGATAATATAATGATGAATAAAAATCAACATACTAACGCATAAACTCATGGGCTGTACAAAACCAGGAGCAAGTCTTAATTGGAAAATAGACTTTGGGTGATCATATGTCAAGGTAAGTTTATTAATCTTAGCAAATGCACCATGATTGTTTTTTTTAATAAGCGAGACTCCAAATAACTTTCTATAGCTCATTTATAGAGAAATGGCCTGTTTCTATTAAAGTACAGAAAAATATTCTGAATGATAAATGAGAACAATCAATGTGTGTTCATATAGAGTTTCTTTTTTTTGGTTTTAATTCTTTTTTTTAATTAATTAATTAATTTATTTAATTATTAAGGATTTCTGCCTCTTCCCCGCCACCACCTCCCATTCCCCCCCCAATCAAGTCTTCCTCCCTCCTCAGCCCAAAGAGCAAGCAGGTTTCCCTGCCCTGTGGGAGGTCCAAGGACCACCCACCTCCATCCAGGTCTATTAAGGTGAGCATCCAAACTACCTGGGCTCCCACAAAGCCATTACGTGTAATAGGATCAAGAACCCATTGCCATTGTTCTTCAGTTCTCAGTAGTCCTCATTGTCCGTTATGTTCAGCGAGACCGGTTTTGTCCCATGCTTTTTCAGTCCCCGGCCAGCTGGCCTTGGTGAGTTCCCGATAGAACATCCCCATTGCCTCAGTGTGTGGGTGCACCCCTCGCGGTCCTGAGTTCCTTGCTCGTGCTCTCTCTCCTTCTGTTCCTCCTTTGGATCGTGAGACTTCAGTCCAGTGCTCCAATGTTGGTCTCTGTCTCTGTCTTCTTTCATTGCCTGATGAAGGTTAATATTCAGGAGGATGCTTATATGTTTTTCTTTTGGTTCACCTTCTTATTTAGCTTCTCTAGAATCACGAATTATAGTCTCAATGTCCTTTATTTATGGCTAGAAACCAAATATGAGTGAGTACATCCCATGTTCCTCTTTTTGGGTCTGGCTTAACTCACTCAGGATAGTGTTTTCTATTTCCGTCCATTTGTATGCAAAATTCAAGAAGTCATTGTTTTTTACTGCTGAGTAGTACTCTAATATGTATATATTCCATACTTTCTTCATCTATTCTTCCATTGAAGGGCATCTAGATTGTTTCCAGGTTCTGGCTATTACAAATAATGCTGCTATGAACATAGTTGAGCATATACTTTTGTTGTATGTTGGGGCATCTCTTGGGTATATTCCCAATAGAGGTATTGCTGGGTCGAGAGGTAGGTTGAACCCGACTTTCCTGAGAAACCGCCACATTGCTTTCCAAAGTGGTTGCACAAGTTTGCATTCCCACCAGCAATGGATGAGAGTGCCCCTTTCTCCACAACCTCTCCAGCAGAGGCTATCATTGGTGTTTTTGATTTTAGCCATTCTGACAGGTGTAAGATGATATCTTAATGCTAATCATATAGAGTTTCTAACTGATCACTGTCAAGAAATTATAATCTTTCAAAAGGATGGGCAATGTAACAATGTGCAATTATTTAATATTAAGTATCTATCTTGCACACAAAATTCCTAATTGTCCCTCTCCCTGTAAGACAGTATTAATTCATATAAACCCACACTCTAAAGATAACAAATTTCTTATATTTAACCCCCAATATTCACTGAAACCCCCAAATTCTCAGTATGTTTATGGCTTTTCAAAGGTGTCTACATCTCTTAGAAGGGGTTCTTAATTGATGGCTGGTATTGCTTCTATGTCTTGCAGGTGCTGTAGCCTCATTTATCTTCTTTTTCACTGTAGTTGTAAAACCAAGAACTGTCATGCCCAACTATACTAATCTATTCATAATTGTGTTAAGGGATGGAATGGAACTCCAGGTCCCCACTGTCTGCTTTATTCTCATTTTCTCTGGGGGTGTAAGATGGAGAGGAATACAGTCAGGAATTCATTGAACCAGGAACATGTCAATTTTTTCTACAATGTCATAAATTTGAAATGCAGTTTCCAAATCCCTTATGCCTATGATTAGAAATTAGAGATTAATAAGGATTGACATCAAAATTTTGCAAAGAATCTGTAATTATGTCTGAACAAATGAACAGGAGGGAAATTTTAAAAGAGGCCAATAGATTACGAGGGCAGTTAGACCTTTCTGAAAATTACACAGAAATGTTTCTTATTTCATTTTCCAAAACTAATAAAGCAGTTCTCTACTGGAAGAAAGCTGGTGATATTACATATGCAGGTTTACAGTCTGCCACTAACATGGGACACCCACACACACTTCAAGCAGACCAAGGTTTTGTATTTTTGATTGGTATGAACTGTTATTAAATGTGAAAAGGCTGAAATGCATGAATAATAGCTATTAATTATTGCAATTTATTAAATGAATAAAGGCAGCTGGGATTCCAGTCTGTCCCTGACACTGCACAGATGAAACCATAAATGAGCACAGAAAAAAAGGTTATTTCTAGTTGCTTTGTAGAGTTTTTATTAAAATTCAGTGCTTTGTTTTTCTATTGTTGTTATTTGTAGATAAACTTTCTATCCCCAGAGTGCTTGGCAGTTTCATATTTACAAACAAATATACAAAGATCAGCCAATCTTCCGTTTCCCCTGTCATTACTTTAATACACTTAAATTACAATGGCGAAACATATGTTCTTAGTTTAAAAAAGGCTTGAATTGTAAGCTGTTATTTCTAAATTTTTATTAGCACTTAAATGGAATTTTACAAAATATTCTTTAAAATTGTGTAGATGAGGCTTTAAATAAGAACTGAGAAGCATTTACTTATATATTTAGGAACAGGTACACATACACATATATAAATCACTAATTAAAGACGGTATGGATTTGAGAGAGAGAGAAGGAAAAAGGGCTAAATCAGGGAGGATGAGAAAGGAAACAGAAGAGGGAAATTATGTAATTATATTTTGATATCAAAAAGAAAAAAAATTAAATTTTTAAAAAGAAATGTTAGGATGCTACATACAACCACAATGACATGTTCATTGCTGCTTATTTATAATAGCTAGAAAATGTAAACAATGTAACCTAGCTATTCCCTCAACAGATGAATGGAAAAGAAAATATGATGCAATTACACAATCTAGCATTAATCAGCAGATTTTTTTTTAAAAAAAGATATATTATGGCGGATCTCTGTGAGTTCGAGACCAGCCTGGTCTACAGAGCTAGTTCCAGGACAGGCTCCAAAGCCACAGAGAAACCCTGTCTCGAAAAACCAAAAAATAAAAAATAAAAAATAAATAAATAAATAAATAAATAATAAATAAAGATATATTATGAAACACAAAAATGAATGTATGGAACTAGAAAAAAATTATTCTTAGTCAGATACCTCAGACCCAAAAATAAATATATGTTATTGTTTTAGCCTGTATGTGGATAACAGCTTTTTTATTATTTTTTATTGAGCTCTACATTTTTCTCTGATCCCCTCCATGCTCTCCCCTCCCTTTTAACATTCTCCCAAGGTCTCCATTCTACAAATTTACTTAGGATATCTTGTCTTTTTCTACTTTCCATGATAAAGATATCAGCTTTTAAGTCACTCTGTAGAAACAAAGAGTTTAGGTATAGAGTAAAGGACTAGGGAAGCAGATAGCTCTCCTTAGGAAAGAAAATTGAATATATTGTTATGGATAGAATATGTGGTGATATGGGAGGATCAACTTGGGAGAATAGGAAAGAAGATGGCAAGGAAGAGAACACAGGGAGAGACAGTTAAAATTAAGGTATTGGAAGGGTAGTATGGAAACTTCATATAGTAGAAACTTATTAACTACATGAATAGATTAAGGTCATCTAAATGAAATTTTCAAATAATAGGGTACAAAGAATTCCATCTGAACATTTCTTGTCATCTAATTTTCCAGTGCCAGTATTGGATTGCATCTAATCATTGTTGACCAAAGGTATACCTTGGGAATCCCCAAACAATGTAAACTCTCCATAAACTGGCAGCAAATCCCTATTGCTAAAGACAGCACCTACTCAACTCATTGAAATTGGAGTTGTTTCCTGGTATATAAAGTCTTTATGTATATGTATTGTTTTTATTGGTTAATGAATAAAGAAACTGCTTTTGACTGTGATAAGACAGAATAGAGCTAGGAGGGAAAACTAAACTGAATGCTGGGAGAAAGAAGGCAGAGTCAGAAAGAAGCCGTGGAGCCACCACAGGAGAAAGATGCCAGACACTGGATGGAATTTTACCAGCAGGCCAAAGCCACGTGGCAATACACAGATTAATAGAAATGGGTTAATTTAAGATATAAGAGCTATCTAGCAGTAAGCCTAAGTGATAGGCAAAGCAGTGTTCTAATTAATATAGATTTCTATGTGATTATTTCAGGAGTCTGGGCAGCCAGGAAAGAAACAAGCAACCTCCAACAGAATGATGCACCAGAATGGGGCAAGAATTCCCACAGAAGTCTAAGAAAGCTTTAAAGAGGGGAGCTTCTAGACCCACACAAACATGATATAAGCATGGCTTCTTGGTAACAGCATTTTTTCAGATAAGCTCTGTTTGCAAGGGACATGGAGTACAAACTGTGTGGCTTCTTTAAAAACAGTGGCTTCCTGGTTCGCCAGCACAAATAGCTCTGACACTTTCTGGAGGTCCAGGTATGGAACATTTAAATGGGGTTTGTGAGCAGAGGGCTACAACTTCTTTAATGGTAACATAGACCTGCTGTGTGCCTGAAAATGAGGCTGTGAGCATGGCTTGCAGATAGAGTGAACAGACCTCCTCATGTTGAACTGAAGGGAACCAAGAGACAAAACAGCCTTAGTCGTAGTCACACAGCTTAGCATTTTAAGAAGAGGTTCTGGTCAGGAAAGGATTTTGGATACATAGTAAAGACAGATTCAGATGAAAAAGACCTCTAATGGGTCATGGTGTTAGATAAATTTATGTAGGCTTGGTAGAAAGAAGAAAAAGAATATAGACAGTTATAAAAAAGAAAGTAAAGAAAGTAAATGGTTATAAAAAATAAAACAAAGACTTTAAAGAGACAGAGTACAGACCATCATAAATGAAAGGAATATAGAAAAATAAATCTCATAAAGAGAGTCTGAATTTATATTATTGTGTTCTCTTTGAATTTTTTGACTGGTAAGGAACTAAGTACAGGGAGACATTTCATTGTATAGGCTGCTAAGCTAAACCAACATATATTTTATAGTTATCTTGATTTAAAATTTTGGGTCTAAAGTGTTAGTTACTTTGAAAAAGAGGTTCTGCTTTTGTTTCCATAGAGGATGAGAACCTGTGGATTCCTTCTAGATTAATATGGTTTGATGGGAAAAGACCCCCTGAAATGTCTCCATAAACCCCCAAAATTGCTTTGCCCACCAAAAAGCAGGAAGCAGTTTGAAGAGAACTATTTCCAAATTCCCCAAATATTGTTTATAAATGTTTATTTACATTTAAATAAGGATATGCTAATAGAGGCAGATACTTTGCATTGGTATAGATCTTGGTCTATTGATAAAAATTTAAGGCCAATTTTATAATACTATGTATATGTATTTCTGCTCTTGATTAAGGTATTGTGTCTGTGCAGTTCATTTAAAATGTAATGTTGGATTAAGAAATATAGGTTTATAGATAGTCATCTATAACAGTCAAGCTTGTAGTCATGTTAAGATTTCTAAAAATAGAGAAATATATTTCAGATGGACAGTTTTTCATCAAACCTTTCAAAGACTTTAGAATATGGCATTTGAAATGTTTTAAGAGCTTAAGACTTTTCATGACAATAAAAAAAAATCTGCTCCTAGCAGCACCAAATATTTCAAGAGGAAGATGGACATTGAAGAGGCTCCTTATGGAGTATGTTAACCATTTGGACAAGAAACTGCTCTTGCCTGGGCTGCTTAATGTTATGCTGTATGAACTGGACATGCAGGACCCATAGAAAAATGACTTCTGAACTTGCCTAAAGGTGAGACAGTCCTTCAGAGTTCCTACTTCATAAAAGAACAAAAAGTATCTGTCAGACATTCTGCAGGACACAGAAGAAAGCAACTGATGGACTTTCCAATTATAAGGCAGAACATATCTTCAAATTTCCTGATACATGGACAAGTCTGCTGGATATTCTGGGTCCATAGGGTGAAGGTAGATGCTCCAGAAATACAAAAGAACCTTAGATGACTGTTTAGGCAGCAAGATGTCTCTGTCAATTCTAGAGTTTTGGAAGTTGCTTACAATGCACTTTCTGATAACTTAGGTATTATAATATCCTTCTGTGTTCTTTGATGAAGTTGGAAAATAGAGAGTTACAATTATAGATTTCCTTAGGACAAAGATAAAGTATATATTAATATTGTAACTGTAATTATTGCTTGAAAGCTGTTTTGTTATATGTAATTACACTATTTTAAAGTTAAAACTTTTTTATTTGAACATAAAAGGAGAAATAATATGGGAAAATCTAATGTATATGTGTTGCTTTTATTAGTTAACGAATAAAGAAGCTGCTTTGGCCTGTGACATAATAGAATAGAATAGAAATAGATTGAAAAACTGAACTGAATGCTGGGAGAAAGAAGGCAGAGTCAGAAAGAAACCTTGGAGCTTCCACAGGAGACAGACACCAGATGTTGGGTGGAGCTTGCCAGTAGGCCAAAGTCACCTGACAAGACACAGATTAATAGAAACGGGTTAATTTAAGATATAAGCGCTAACTAGCAACACACCTAATTGATGGACTAAGCAGCGTTTTAATTGATAGAGATTTCTGTGTGATTATTTAAGGAGTCTAGGCAGCCAGGTAACAAATAATCAGCCTCCAAAATCTAACCAACAGTAGTTTCCTACAGAGTCTTCACCCCCAAAAGCAAGCATCTTTTGTACATAATATTACTTTGCATGTTTACAGAAGAAAACTATAAATACCACCCAGTCACAAAATCTTTTATCTACGATGGTGTCATGCCTGCAAGCTATGCTAGTGCAATGGTGGAACAATGCTTCTGGGAAAAACCAAAGAGTATCTGATCTGCCTTCATACCCGCTCTATGAGATGATGTTTGGGTGACCAAGACCCTGAGACTAGATAGACAGAGATCTACAATAAAAACAAATACTACACTTCCAAAAAATAAACAAATAACAAATAAAGAAATAAGTAATAAATCAATGAAAAAATAAATATTTTTAAAGTGGCATTAAAATGACTACCAATGACATTTTGTTATACTCACAGATCAATGTCTTTCCCAGTCATCACCAGAGAAAGTTCGTCCTGCTGCAGAGGGAAATAAATATAAACCTACAGCAAAACATTAGTATGGAGAATGAGAGATCTCAGAGCACTCATCTATCAATGAGATGCATGCTTAAATCTCTTCTCTGAGGGCTCAGGGTATCCTGTGAAAGAGGAGGTGGAAAGAGTATACTAGACAGAGGAGGTAGAGGACATCGAGAAAATATAGCCCTCTCAATCAATATAATCAAAGTTTGTATGAGCTCACAGAGACTGACACAACATTCACAGGGCCTGTGCAGCTCTGCATCGTGCAGTAACATTTAATTTGTATTTTAATTTGCCAGAAGACCAGAGTAAAATAGCCCCACTGGTCAGCCTTACAGACCTCGCAGTGGTGACACACACCTTTAATTCCAGTAGCCACACTAGTTCCCATAGATACCGAGAGGTGCATGTCTTTAATTCCAGTAGTACATGTCTTTAATTATAGCCCTGGAGAGAATTATAAAATGAAAAGAGACAGTTCTCAATCTCAGTCTCATTTTGAGACTCTTAGGAGTACAATCACTATTTTGGACTGAGGTAGAGGTAAGAGCCAGTGGTTGACTGCTTTGCTTTTTGGATCTTCAGGTTGAACCCCAAATCTCTCTCTGAGCTTTTATTAAAAGAGCATCAGCACCAGGTCCTTTGAGTGTGTATTATGGCTTCCCGTTTTAAGTGTGCAAGTGAATGGCTATCTGATTCTTCTACTTTCTCTTAGGTTCTTTTCCATAAGTTTGTTTTGCTCAATTCCAGTGAATTAGTTCTTATTATATATTATATCTTATTTTATTTTAAAGGTTTTATCCCTTAAAGCTTATTGAATTTTTTATAAGAAAAAAAAGGAGTGGATCTAGTTGTGAGGAAAGGTATGGAAATACTGGGAGGAGTGGAGGGAGGGAATCCATAATCAAGGTATGTTATTTAAGAAAAAAATTATTTTTAAAAGGAAAAAATAAATGAAAAATTAACTAAATGCTAAATTCTGTATAATGGTTGCCTTCATTAATTATTAGGTTCCAAATTACCTCATGAAACCATTCTTCCTTGTGATAGGTTTTCAATTTGATATTTCCTAATTTTTGTCAAGCAATCTCAACATGTTTCTTCCCAATTATTCCTCAGTTTTATTATGCTGATAACCTTGACAATTCAGAAAAATGGAAATAGTTATGACAAAAATAGCTAAATTCAAGTCAAAGTTTTTCGTTAGGAGAATATGTTAGGATTTTAAACTCTTTTTTCCTTTTTACTGAATGTGTGTGTATGTGTTATTATATTCTAATTACAGTTTTCCCTCAACATGTTCCTCAACATCCTCTCCCTCTTCATCTATCCAAAATTACTTTTTCTCTTTTTAGAAAACAAACAGGTCAATAAAGAAGTCCAACCAAAGCAAACAAAACGAACAGAAAAAAAGAAAAAAAGGGGTTATCAAACCATGAGGAACAACACGGGCAGACACACCCACACATGAACATCCAATAAAAATATAAAATTAGAAACTGTGATAGATAAACAAAAGACAAGAAAGGTGAAAAAAATTCCAAAACTAAGCACTATGCAATAAAACAACTTCAAAAATACCATTAACCTTGTTTTGTGTTGACCATCTACTGCTGGGCGTGGGGCTTGATCTTGAGCATGGTTTGTTTGTACAGTCAGTGAGAGGACATTGGAGAAAACTACCTTTTCCTTTGTGAAAACTTGTGAATTAGAAATAGCTTCTAATTTAGTGATGGGAGAATATGTTCACTTCCCTTCTCAGTGCTAGGACCCAACATGATTTGGAGCTATATAGGCCCTGTGCATGCTACCAAAGTCTTTGGTATGTTCATACATAGGACAGTCCTGATGTGTCTGGAACTTTATATGTGGAAAGTCCCGGTATGCCCTGTGTCTTTGGTGTTGTTCACCCCCATTTGCTCTTAGAATGTTTCATTTCTACTTCATTTTTCACATAGTTTCCTTAGGCCTGGGATAAGGAGGTTGGTGAAGATATCCCATTTTAGACTCAGAGTTCCAAGGTCCTGAACTTGATGTACATTGTCCAGTAATAGGTCTTTGTGTTAGTTTTTATCTGCTCCAGGAGGATGATTTACTGATGTTGACTTAGTAAATGAGTGATATATGGGTATTGCACAGTGTTATTAGGAATCATTTTGTTGTTATATTTTGCTAGTAGAAAAAAATAGTATTTGCCTTTCCTCTTGGTCCATGGCTTAGGTATTTTCAGATTCTTTACTACCCAAGCAGTGTCAGACATGAGTTCCATCTCATGGAGTAGGTCTTAAATCCAGTCAGATAGTGGTTGGTTACAATCACAACTTTTGTGCCACTATTTCAACAAAATACTTCACAAAATAACACCATTGTTGATAGATAGGGTTTAGAGCTGAGTTAAAGCTTCCTGTTTTCCTGTAAAAGTATGAAGAGTATATTCCAGTACCACGAACACTAATCAATAGTGTTGGAAGCTCTAAGAAGGTACCAGATTAATTCCTTCTTATTTGTTGGGATTTATAGGTGTTGTATTCAGCAATAGAGCCTTATAATCAGTTGTGGAGAGCAAACAAGAGCCTGGACAATAGCCTGATTTGTTTTGCAGTTTCTGATGGGCTAATATAGCAAAAACTCAGACGTGAAACATTCTATATACTAGGGGATGGCAAGAGAGGTTAAGTTGGGACCTTGTCTTAACCCATTACGTGATATGATTTCAACTATCTATCTTTCATATATACACATATTTTTTTTTTAAATTAAAATAATAGTTTTATTCTATTCCTACTCACATTAATTAGATACTGAAAAATAATTTATTAAAATTAATATCCCCAAATATGCAAGTTTGTTATCAAATGTGATATGTATTTGTATTTTGAATGTACATTCATGAAAAAATAATAACCAATGAATTATTATAATAATATATCATAGTTATAGTTATATCACATAAGTAGGTAGATAATATATGAAGATGTGATAGAAAAAATATTTTGTCATAATTACTACAAAAATTAACATCTACAAAGGAAATAAAACTATAATTTTTCTCTGACATAAAATTAGCCTGATTAAGGCGGTCAATGAAGACTGATGAGAAGCCAAGGACAATGGCACTAGGTTTCAATCCTAATACATGAACTGGCTTTGTGGGAGCTTAGCCTGTTTAGAAGCTCACCTTCCTGGACGTAGATAGAAGACCTTCGTCTTTCCGCAGGGCAGAGAATTTGGACTGCTCTTCAGTATCGAGAGGGAGGGGGAATGGTGTGGGGGGAGGAGAAGAGGAGTGGGGATAGGGGGAGGGGAGTGGGGGGAGGGGGCAATATTTGGGAGGAGGGGAGGGAAATGGGAAACGGGGAGCAGGTGGAAATTTTAATTAAAAAAGAATAAAAAAAAAAAAATAAAAAAAAAAAAATAAAATAATATATTAGCTTATAATTTAATTAGCTGTATAATAAATTTAAAATGACATATTCCTTTATTAAAGCTTCTAAATTAGAATAACAAGTATTAATATACACATATTTTAAGAAGCTTTTATTGTGCCAGGTTTCCATATAGCCCATCAAATAGTTATTATTATTATTATTTATTATTATTATTATCTGGTTCCCATTCCCTCTATTTCTTCTTTCCCTCCCATTTCTTTCCCCATTTCTATTTTATTTTCCCATTCCAGCACCTGTACCTTGTGTCTTCATTACTGTGTATAGTATTTCTTATTCAGTAAGTGTTCCTGTACTTCCCCCAGACCCTTACTTAAGTTCTGTGTTTATACAGAAAATAGAATGTCTATGGAAGGCTTAAGAGCTAACATTCATATTTAAGTGAGTACATATATAATTTTCTTTTTAAGATGATTTTTATCTAGCTTCATTTAAAAATGAATTTTGTAATTTTTTACAGGTAGTACTATTCCATTGTATGAATGAACCATATTTTTTATTAATCTGGTGATGGATATCTAGACTGTTTCCAAGATCTAACTATTTTGAATAGAGGACCAATTAACAAGAATGGGCAAGTATTTATATAGCAAGCTGTAGAGTTCTATGTGTAAATACCTAAGAAGGTATAGCTGGATATTGAGAAATACACATTACCAACTTCCTCAGGAATTACCATGCTGATTTTTATAGTAGCTGTAGAGGTTTATACTCCACCAAGCAATAGATGAGAGATCCCCTCAACTCATATCACCAGCATGATGATCATTTGTTTTACTGATCTTGGCCCTTTGTCTGGTATAACACGGAATCACAAAGTAGATTTGATTTTCATCTTCCTGATGACTAAGGATGTTGAATATTTCTTTAAGTGCTTCTCAACCATTTGTGTTTTGAGTCTTGATAATTCTGTTTAAATATGGACCACATTTTTAATTTGGATTATTTTCCTGATGCCCACTTTTTATATTTTTTCATATATTTTACATGCAACCCTCTATTGGACATATGATTAGAATAATATTTTTCTATTGTATAGCTTCATAACCATTATGATGTCTTTTTCCATACAGAAGCTTTTTACAGTTTCACAGTGTCCCTTATATTAATTGTTACTCTTTATGCTTGTACATCTGTGTCCTCTTCAGAAAGTCTTTTCTTGTGCCAGCAAATTCAAAACTATTCACACATTCTCTTCTATCAGATTCATTGTATCTCGCTTTGAGTTGATGCTCGTGGTATATTGAGATAAGACTTTTATGCAGGAAGGTAAGTATGGATATGTTTGTATTCTCTTACATTCAGTTATCCACTTTGACAAGCACCATTTTTGAAAATGCTGACTTTTTTCCAATGTGTATTTCTGGCTTCTTTGACAAAACTCATGTGTCATTGTGGGAACTTATGCCTGTGTCTTTAATTCAGTTTTATTTATCAGTTTGTTTGTTTTATGCCAATGCCCTGCTTTTCTTATTACTATAACTCTGTAGTACATTTTGAAATTTGGGATGGTGATACCTCCACCAGTTCTTTTATTTTTCAGGAGTGTTTTAGCTATCCCATATTTCCATATAAAGCTGAAAATTGGTCTTTCGATTTCTGTGAAGAATTGTGTTGGAATTTTAATGGAAATTGCATTTAATCTTTAGATTAGTTTTGGTAGAAATATCATTTTCCAGAAGCTATAGTGAAAGGTATTGTTTTTTTGCTCTCTCTCTCTCTCTCTCTCCCTCTCTCTTCACACATACACACACATACACATGTATATATATACATACAGAAATCAGTATGTATGTGTATATATATATATATATACACATACATATATAATTAACTTTGCAGCCCACTACTTTGCTGGAAGTGTTAATCAGCTATAGAAGTTTCCAGGCAGAGTTTCCAATGGTTGTTGAAAGAAATATACAAACTCATTCTGTAGTTTTTCTCTTCAAATCTGGTCGTTATTTCTTCAGATGTGCAGAAGCTTTGGGATTTAACACAATCCCATCAATCAATTTTTGATTCTATTCTCTGAGTTATTAGCATACTTTTCAGAAATTCCTTGACTAGATTTTGAGATAATTTCTCTCTTATACTTCCAAAACTGTTGGGTTGTAGCATTAATGCTTACAGATTTGAAAGTGCTGTGCTCTGTCATGTGAACTTTAAAGAGACTATATCCATATAGATTAGAAGAGGGAAAAACTGACTCTTGATGACCATAAAATCCCCTATGTTATTATATTTATTTTTTCTAGAAGATAAACTAAAAAATGTTGCAATAAATACATTGTATCTCACTTTTCTTCAGGTTAGTTATTAAAATATCCTTAGTTATAGTTACCTTTTCAGGACCTGGTTTTCTATATGTGAGCATTCAATTAATTCATTTTTTTCTATCAACATGGTACTATGTCATTTTTAGTGATTTACTTTTTAAAATTGTTTTTCCTTCCTATTGAAAATAAATTCCTTTTTCATATAATATATTCTGATTACAATTTCCCCCTCCCTCTACTCCTTTAGTTCTTTTCCACATCTCTCATCCAGATCTACTCCATTTGTGTCTCTAACTAGAAAGTAACAGACTTCAAAGAGATAACAACATAACAAAATATAATAAGATAAAAAAATCATCTCCTTGAAGTAACTAGGCAAGGCAAACCAACATAATAAAAAAGACCCAAGAGTAGGCACAAGATTCAAAGACCCACTTATTCACTCACTCAGGAGCTCCATAAAAGTACTAAACTGGAAGCAATAATATATTAGCAAAGGACCTAATGTAGATTCATTTGATCCTTCTTGAAATACTGAAAGTTCATATGAGCTTTTTCAGTGATTTAAGGGGCCTTGTTTTCTTGGTGTTCTCCATCGCTTTGGTTCTTAGACTCTTTCTTCCTCCTCTTCTGCAGGGATACCTGAGCAGAGGGGAAGGATTCAATGGAGATATTACATTTAGATCTGTGTGTTTCAAGGTCTCTCTCTCTCTCTCTCTCTCTCTCTCTCTCTCTCTTTCTTTCTCTGTGTGTATGCATGTTTGTGTGTGTGTGAGAGAGAGTAAGTGTGTATGTTGTGTTGGGTCTGGCTGTGGGTCTCTGTAATTTTCCCATCTACTACAGAATGAAGTTTCTCTGATGGTGGATATATGAGGTGGAAATATGATCTATAAAAGAAACAGAACATAACTGAGACTATCACTAGGAGAACTCTCCATTCTCTGGTATCTTCTTCAGTTTCTTTCTTCAAAGACTTAAAGCTTTTGTAATACAGGTCTTTTCCTTGTTTGGATAGTGTTATCCGAAGATATTTTTTATTATTTGTGGCTACTGTGAAGGGTGATGTTTCCCTGATTTCTTTCTCAGCATTTTTATCATTTGTATATAGGAGGGCTACTGATTTTTTTGTGAGTTGATCTTGTATCCTTCCACATTACTGAAGGTGTTTATCAGCTGCAAGAGTTCCCTGGTAGAATTCTTGGATAATTAGGATCAAAATAATAAAAATGGCAATCTTACCAAAAGCAATCTACAGATTCAATCCAATTCCCATAAAAATCCCAACACAATTTTTCACAGACCTTGAAAGAGCAAAACTCAATTTCATACAGAAAAACAGAAAAAAAAAAAACAAACAAAATCAGGATAGCCAAAACAATCTTGTACAATAAAAGAACTTGCAAAGGCATCACCATCCCTGACATCAAGCTCTATTATCCAGCTACAGTAATGTAAACAACTTAGTATTGGCATAAAAATACACAGGTTTAACATTGGAATAAAATTGAATACCCAGATATTAATCCACAAACCTATGAATGTCTGATTTTTGACAGAGAAACTGAAATTATAAAGTGGAAAAAAAAGAAAACATCTTCAACAAATGGAGCTGGCATACTGGCATAACTGGATATCAGGATATCAGCTTGTAGATGAATGCAAATAGATCCATACCTATCCCCATGCAAAAAAAAAAAAGGCTTAAGTTCAAATGGATTTAAGAATATAAATCCAACCACACTGAATCTGATAGAAAAGAAAGTGGGAAGCACACTTGAACACATTGGCACAGGAGACCACTTTCTAAATATAACCACAGTAGCACAGACACTGAGAGGAACAATGAATAAATTTGACCTCCTGAAACTGAGAAACTTCTGTAAAGCAAATGACACAGGCAACAAAACAAAAAAGCAGCCTACTGAATGGGAAAAACTTTTACCAGCCCCACATTAGATGTAGTAGTGATCTTCGACATATATAAAAAACTCAAGAAATTAGATATCAAAATATGAAATGATCCAATTAAAATCAGGGAACAGATCAAAATTAAGAATTCTGAACAGAAGAACTTCAAATGGCTGAAAAATACTTAAAAAAATAATCAATAACATTAGCCATTATGAAACTGCAAGTCAAAATGACTCTGAGATGCCATCCTACAACTGTCAAAATGGCTAATACCAAAAATACTAATAATAGCTTATACTGGAGAGGATGTGAAGTAAGGGGAACACTCCTCCATTGCTGGTGGAAAAGCAAACTTTTTTAACCACTCTGGAAATCAGTATGGTGGTTTCTCAGAAAATTAGGAATCCACCTACTGCAAGACCCAACAATATCACTTTTGATCATATGCCCAAAGGATGCTTAACCATAATGCAAGGGTATTAGTTCAACTATACTTATAGCAACATTATTTCCAATATCCATAACCCAGAAAAAACCTAGTTGCCTTTCAACTGAAGAATGGATAAAGGAAATTTGATCCATTTTCACAATGGCATACTACTCAATTCAGCAATAAAAAACAATGACATCTTGAAATTTAAATGCAAATGGATGGAACCAAAAAAAAAATTGTCCTGAGTGACATAACCCAGATCCAGAAAGATGACGATGGTATGTACCCACGCATAGGTTTGTTTCTTTTGTTTCAGTTTG
The DNA here is from genome assembly GCF_950005125.1 of Chionomys nivalis. Lineage (NCBI taxonomy): Eukaryota > Metazoa > Chordata > Mammalia > Rodentia > Cricetidae > Chionomys > Chionomys nivalis. The sequence goes on along the minus strand of NC_080086.1, from coordinate 191,534,242 downwards.
CTTCTTTTTGTTCTAAAGTTGTCAAATGTTCTGTTAATTGACTAGTGTGGGATTTTTCCAGCTTCTTTGTATAGGCATTTGGTGTTATACATTTTCCTCTTAACACTGGTTTCATTGTGTCCCATAAAATATCATATGTACTCACTCATAAGTGGTTTTTAGACATAAAGCAAAAAAAAAATCAGACTACAAATCAAAATCCTAGAGAACTGAGACAACAATGAGGACCCTAATAGAGACGTAATGAATCTAACATATGTGGGAAATAGAAAAAGACAAGATCTCCTGAGAAAATTGGGAGGAGGGGACCATGGAAGAGGATTGAAGGGGAGGGGAGGGAAGGAAGAAGAAAGGAGGGGAGCAGAAAAAAATGCATATCTCAATACAATCAATAAAAAGTAAATTTAAAAAAGTAAATGAAAAATAAATATTATTCGGAATTATTTTATCACCACTTTTTTTGTAAGATCAATATGGTGTGTTTTATCCTAAGTCCCTGAGCTATTTAGTTTCTGGTTCTTGGTCACTTATACAGTGTAAGTTATGTATTCCATCTCAACTGAAGGTCCTTAATTCAAATCAGACATTGGTTGTTTACCCATACAAGCTTTGTGCCACTATTGCTCTAGCATATTTTGCTGGCAGGACATCATTGTTAATCAAAGATTTTGTGACCTGGTTGCTGTTTACGATTTTGATAACCTACAGTGTATTTTCATATACTAAAGATACTAGAATGTAGGTGAGAAGATTCTGTGTAGGCAGCAAATCAACTTCTCAATATTCAATAAGGTGTGTGTGTGTGTGTGTGTGTGTGTGTGTGTGTGTGTGTGTGTTGTCCTCAACAATGAGGTGCTGGGTTATTTAGGGATATCTATGGGATCTGTTCTGTCAAAAACTTGGTTGGATGTAATAAAGTTCAAGTATTCAAGTATTGAAAATGAATCTTCATTTGATAACAAGTGATATTCAGTTGGGGCTCTGAGTCCATAATTATTTGGAGACATTTTTAGAATTGCCTCCATATATTTTAGGATGTTTCCACTGCACTGTTTCCTTACTGCCTCTCAGAAAACCTTCAATTCTATCAGTCTCTTTCTCCATTTTCTCTCCCAATCCCATACATCCTCCCCTTCCCCATCTGATCTTTCCATTCTGTCTCATCCAACCTCTAGTACACCCTTAAAGTCTATTCTATTTCCAAGTCAAAGAGAAATCTTTGTGTTGAACACCTTTTCCCATTAATTTGTAAATTTGAAAATAAAGAAAAATAGATCTCTAGAAAGCTACTTACATGGATATTATTTTACGTATGTTAATTTCTTTGTTTTGTTTTTATTTTAATCAGAATGATAAAACTTTATTTGATAACAGTGAATGTTATGAATTAGAGACAGAGATGATACTTTGCTATATTAGAGAAATACATAGTCTCAATATTCAATAAGCTTTGTAGCTCACTATACAAAACTATGGATAACTCTATTTGAGAAAACAATTCCTTAGAGCAATGTATTGGCCAGGTTCTTCACGCATATGTTCTGCTAGTTCCTTCCTAATCTATATTATTAGACTCCAAAAATGAATTTATATACTTAGTAAGTTTTGCAGACATTTGAAAGAAGCCAGAAATTCTGACATTGACTGAAAAAGTAGAGAAATTGTCAAATTCATAGCAAGTGAAACAATCTACTTTCAGTTGGCAAATGACAAATGTATTGAAAATTATTGATATATATATATACTAAAAAATACTATGCTTCATATTACTTTAATTAACAACAATGTAGGTGCCAGTGTCCACCTCAAGTATCCAACTCCCCTAGAAGTAAAGAAACAGAATAACAGTGCTAAGAGAAAGTTCTGGATTTCATTGATCCATAGTTTATGAAATTTCAATGACCACGACCAAACAGACCACTTGAAAACTGGTTAAGTACTGGCAAAACAGAGCTTTTTAAAGGGGAAAAATGAAACCTCTTCTAGTGAATTTAATATTTTATCAATTTCATTGTATTATATTTTGTTGTCAATTACAAACAAAAGTATTCAAAAAGTTTTGTATCAATGTTACATATCAGCAAACTCTGGAATGTTAAGAATCACTCCTATCATAGGGAGGAGTAAAGGAGAGAGAGGGGGAGACGGAGGGAGGGAGGGAGGTAGGAAGGAAGGAAAGAAGGAAGGAAGGAAGGAAGGAAGGAAGGAAGGAAGGAAGGAAGGAAGGAAGGAAGGAAGGAAGAAAAAACATAAGATAGATAGATATAGATGAGCTGGACTAGTGAAAATTGCTATCTTGATAACACACTTGCTTTGAAAGTGCAAGGAGCCTGGGATCAATCCTCAGAATCCATGTGGAAATGCCAAGTGTGGTTGTTCACACTAGTAATCTCAGTACTAAGGAGGGGTACACAAGCAGATCAGCTTATCCCATGATCTCTGCATTTCACATAATGTGTTCTCCCACACACAGAAGCACAATACAAAAAAAAAAATAGGGAAAAGATACTGATTATTCCATTTTTTAAATTTTCACAATAAAATACTTAACAAAATTATTTTAAAATAAAATAAATATATCATTATTGATTAATGCAAAGTGCAGAACAAGTGATCATACAAATATTATTTCTTATACTCAGTTTTTCCTTTTAATTTTTTAATTTGATTGATTGATTTAGATTGATTTGTGATAGGATATCTCTATGCAGCTTTGGTTTTCTGGAACTCACTATATTGACCAGGTTGACTTCAGACTCACAAAGATCTGCCTGTTTCTGCCTCCTAAGTGCTGGGTTAAGGTCATGGGCCACCATGCCAAGCCATTCTTGCATTCTTAACCGTTAGTGCATTTCAGAAAATAAGAAGAGGGGGGAAAAAGCTCTGTTAATCATTTCATGTTGGCTTGAATCTCTGAAGTATAAAACTAAAAATTGCTTTCAATTTGATTTAAGGGTTTATGATGCTAGCAACAGTAAATTATGCTTTCCTTAAATGTTTTCAGCAAGTGCTACACTAAATTCTGGAGGCAAGATTGAATATGCGACATTTCGCAGCATTCTGCCTTGTATTTATTTCTCTAAAGGAAGTTGCCAGTGGCTTGCAAACAGGGCATTTGTGCCTCAGGTAATATTATGCTATTGTTTATTTTCACACTACATGTGTGTACACATATTGTAAAACAACATACAGAATTTGGCAGCAAAATGGTTTGCTTCTTATAAAGCAAAAATATATCTGTCTTTTATTAAAAAAACACTTTGCTGTTCATGTGTTGCTTTTTAAAAACAAAATAAGCTTTTAAACAACTCATGCTTGGAACAGAAAAAGCACAGTGAATTTAAACAACTACAGTACAGAAAAGTAAATAGAATGCTTCCAGACTTTTATATTTAGTCAGTAAAGGGAGCATGACCACTTTCTTTGTAAGAAATTTAATTGATTTTTTTCACATAAAGATGTTTTTGAAATCAGAGAAAAATTATTTAAGATATTAGCATAATTGGCATCATACTGCTATTCTTACTATTATTATTATAAAAAAATTCTTCTACTTTTTCAGCAAATATTTTAAAGGATTTATAAACCTTTTAATGTTACATTTTTTCAAGTAAATGAATGAAAATAGAAAATGTTTTGCTGAGTAAGGTAACCCAGAAAGACAAATACCATGCATTCTCTTATTTTTAGATCCTAATTCAAAATCTTTAGATGTGAATATAAAGCCTAGAAAAATTCCAGATATCCAGGAATCATAAAGAAGTCAGGCAATGAGGAGGTAACTCTAGACATTTGGATAGTAGGACACATTTATTATAAATGGGAAAATAGGGAAAAGGTGGGAAGGCACATTATCTGGTCATGAGGAGGGAGGTTAATACGGGGGGAGAAAGTGGGAAGGGATAAATACACCCAGGGCTATATGAAAATATATTATCTTATGTTTACTTAAAAATCTGCAGATGGTATATATGTATATGTGCACATAAATAGATATAAGTAATTTAAATGAAGTTGTACCACTTGAAGCAATAATATTCCTCATGAGAGAATAGCATTCCTAAAAAAAGAATGAAAGAAAAGAAAAACCTGATGCTAGGCACGGGAACCTTCCCTTTGAGGTTTTGATCAAGAGATTCTGATAGATTTCCCAAACAATACAAGCTACTGTTCTTGTTTGCCTCCAAAAAACTGGAAGTAAAGAACAAGTTACTGGAGACACCACATACTTTAGACAGAAGACTTGGAACAATCAAGTCTGAGTTCACCTGGAAATTTTAACCATGAAGACTAGATTCCATAATATCTGATGGTGCAATTTAAGCTGCCAAGGGAAAAGACCAATCAGTAGTCATGCCCAGTAGTAAATTCTAAGAAACACAATGAACATCTGCCAAGAACTCCTTAGTATTTTAATAGCTGCATGTATGTCCAGGATGTGATAAACAGTTGACAATTTGGACTTAAGGACCACTCAAAAAGAGAGAATTATTGTCTGGTACTACAAACCGAGCCAACTCTTCATGGCTGGTGAGGACATAGGTTCAAGAGGGCAGCCTACTACTAATGCTCTCCTAAGCTAGTATAATAGCAAACTGCATTATAAATACTAATCCTTTAGACAATATCCTAGATAAGTTTAGATTTGACCTCTCTTCAAAGAAGCTTCTCTCCTAAGCTAGTATAATAGCAAACTGCATTATAAATACTAATCCTTTTGACAATATCCTAGATAAGTTTAGATTTGACCTCTCTTCAAAGAAGCTTCTTTGTGCAGAGACAATCAGAGAAATTCACAAAAGTGACCAGCCCAGGTTGGTACATAGATAACACAATCACTATAACTAAGGCTTAGGAAACATTGCAGAGGAGATAGTAATAAGAAGAATCAGAGGACTAAACATCTTTGGGAAGATAGTCATATACATATGACAAGGAGCTTCATATATAAAATATTAAGAATATGGCTGCTTAAATGATATCTGTACAATAAAATAAAGCAGTTGAAATGACAAAGGAGATTGATGAAATCTCAATAGGTACCATCCCTAGAAGGGCTAAAGTCTAATAATAATGGTGACTAAGGGGGCAATCAGGGTTTAACTGGGATATGCTCCTGAAAGTTTATCCAATCCCAAGTTGTTAGTCCTAAGCACATGAACAGCACTAAATGAAATGAATAGTTATGTTTATAATACATACATAAACACATTTGCAAAAATAATAATTAGGAGGAGGTCATGCATATGAGAGAAACTGAGTAAGGGAACACCTAAGGGATTGGAGGAGGTATGAAAACGATGTAAATAAACAACTAATATGTGAAATTCTCAAAATAAATAAATGTAATATTATTAAATAGACTTATATTTTACATTTTTATTTTGTTAACCAATAGACAGGCCTTAGTGGAAGAGGACCAATCATTTCTACATTCCATTCTCTAGATTTTGTTTCTCAAATGTATCCCTACCTGGAACTCTTGAGAAGTGGTATGGAAATGTTACATTTAATAGCATACACCTTTATGAAAATTTTCTTTTCTTTACACTTTGCAGTGTAACCTGTCTTTGAAGAATCTCATGATGGTGGATGAAAGCTTTGACCCTCCTCTCTCTAGGATGCACTCTATAAGTGATTGTGGTTTTCAAGGATATGTTTGCCATTTAAGGAATGAGTGTTAATTTCTAACTTCTTTCACTGATAAATGAAAAAGAAGATATTGTACTTTTTTAAATACAGGGGGATTGAGTTTCTAATTTAAAACATAAAGTTCTTCCACCCCATTGGTGTGAAGGTCCTTCTGGCTATGTGTTGCTTTTATTAGTTAATGAATAAAGAACTAGCATGAGAAGAGGAAAGCAGAGTTAAGAGACACCATGGAGCCGCCGCTGAAGATAGAAGTGCTGAAACTTGGCTGGTAAACCACGGCCTCATGGTGATACATGGAGATGGGTTAAATTATTATGCAAGAGTTAGACAATAAGAAGCTAGAGCTAATGGGCCAAGTGGTGATTTAATTAATACAGTATCTGTATGGTTATTTTCTGGCTAATTAGCTGGGAACCACAAGCCCCTCCTCCAACCCTCCATCAGTCATTTTCATATATGTTTAGCATAGATTTGCAACTCACTGTGTGGCATTCTTACATTCTGGTGAAAATCTGACACACAGAATTCCTTAAGGGATGGTGCCAGAAGACAAATGTTTACTGATGACTGTCATCATGTTTTAGAAATGAGATTATAAGCTTGCTTAATTAAAAAACAATGATTGCATCTTTAACCATTGTATGGACCTTGTAAACCAAAAAAGAAAGACACATTCTTTATGTAAATTCATAAACTTAGTGACAAGATTTGTTCACTACGGGATTTTAAAGGTGAAGATGATGAATAGGTCCATAACATATATTACTCATGGGAAATAAAGATCAGTGTGTTTTGAGGGAATCTTTTTTAAAACAAGAAATTGATCCATTGACTAGGATAGTTTTGATCTCATGATCTCAAGTTGTCCTTTTCTTAGTCTTCTGAGAATCTCAGAAGATAGGAAATCAAAAGAAGCCAAGCTTTAAAATGATATCTTGACTCTATCTAATTTTGCTTTGCAATCTCACATGCAAGTTAAGAGCATACTTAACCAACATGTGGGGCAATAAGAACTATACCCCTTTTCTGTAATGAGTTCCTATGGGGAACTCTTAAATAACTGGCTAATGTTGTCGAGTCAAAAAAAATTACAGCGAGTCTCATGACTCTTCCTATGTGTTAATAGAGATATTATCAGATTATTTTGTTTGCATGTTCTAATTCAAAAATATTTAGATGACCTTCTTCAACGACCTCAGTTTCAATTCTTAAGGACTAATCCATGCTTACTGTATGTTTTCTTGTGTCTTGATTATTTGTACATGAATTCTTTCCAAAAGTATTATTCAGACAAAACTGTTCACACTAAACAAAAATGATGCAATTTTTCCCTCAAAATATGAGGACCCTCAACAAATACTTTTCTAAATAATAAAGAAAACTCCAGCAAGATAATTATGTGTAACTTCTTAATATGAAGATGCTAAGGAGGATGTTCTTAAATGTTTAACTCCACCATCTTAGTTTTTGGCTTTGAAATTACCTACCTCATCAAAATGTAACTCCTTTTTTATTGAAAGTCCAAGGCTAAGCAAATACCCTTCCCTCTGCCTTTATTCTACCAACAAATTAAGAACAAAAGGAACTTATTTAATTAATGACCTCTTCTAATCATTTCAGCAGAGCACATGAAGACACTTTTTAATTTTATTTCACTAGAAAATTAAGTTTGCTTTATTCATAAATGTCACTCATATGTAAATTGTGCGTGAATATTTGGATGATCTATATTTTATCAGTGATAACAAAAACTTTTGACTCAGTGCGGGTTTAAACAAGTAATTAATAATACATTATTAAATACTTTAAACAAGTGGGCTCTGTCAAACCCAAATTTAGAGGGTTCAGAGAAATTTTGTAGTATCTTGATTGCACAGATGTCTGAGTCACTAAAAATTTTTGCATTAATAAAAAATAAAATGTTAGTTCACATACATTATAATGCTTCTTGAAATGCTAATATTCTCACAATCATTTTTTGAAAAAAGCTATTATTCTATTCTCTATCTTTGCTGTCATTTTGATATCTTAGCTTCCAAGAAAATCCAGTAAATAGAGAAGGTCCAAAGGGAATCAACTTCTGAACTGGAAAGTACAAGCTAGGATTCTTTAGGTCTTCCAATTAAAACAAAGTTATATCCCTCAGATAAACTTGTAGGACACAAGGGAGACTGGGGCTTGCAGAACGGCAGCACTATATCAAAATCTCTCTATTTGAGAATTTTACTCTTGAGTGTTTCTTTTTTTCCTTGTCTTGTTTCCTTATTTCTTTTTTTATTCATTTTTATTTTAAAACAGTCTTTTCTCATTTTACATACCAGATGCTGTTCTGACTCCCTCCCCTCTTCCTGTTCCCCTTCTTTCCCTTCACCCCATCTTTCATCCACTCCTCAGAGAGGGTAAGACTTCCCAAGGAGAGTCAACAAAGTCTTGTATATCACTTTGAGGCAGGACCAAGACCCTTCCACTCTATAACTAGGCTGCACAAGGTATCCCTCAAAGAGAATGAACTTCAAAAAGTAAACACAAGTACTAGAGATAAGCCCTGATCCCACTGCCAGTGGCGCTACAGACTGTCCAAGGACACACATTCAGAGGATTTAGTTTGGTCCTTTACAGGTTTCTCATGTCAGTCCAGAGTTAGTGAGCTCCCACTAGCTCAGGTCAGGTGTTTCTGTGGTCATCCCTATTGTGGTCTTTATCTGTTTGCTCATATTATTGCTTCCCTGTCCTCAAATGGACTATGGGAGCTCGGCCTAGTGTTTAGTTGTGTATCTCTGTGTCTGCTTCCATTAGTGACAAGATGAAGGTTCTAAGGCAGTCATCAATCTGATTACAGGTGAAGGTGAGTATTTCTTAAAGAATCAAAAAAAGGCACTTAATTCAAATTAAAAACTTAGGGTTTTCTAATTTTCTTTAACTTTCCAGAAATTGTGGAGTAAAAAAAAAAAATAACAATAGTTAAGAGCGCTTGTTGCTCTTATCAGTAGAAACAGAATACAGGAGGCTGGAGAGATGTCTTAGCAGTTAAGGAACACTGCCTGCTCCTCCTGAGGTCCTGAGTTGAATTTCCAGCAGAACACAACCATCTGTAGTAAGATCTTGTGCCTACCTTTGACTTTCAGGTATAAATGCAGACAGAACAGTGCAAACATAACAAACAAATAAACAAATAATTAACTAAATTGTAAAAAGGAAAGTAACAGAGTTCAGATTTCAGTTCCTAACTCAAGCAACTCACAAAATCTTCTAACTCTAGCTCCAAGAAACCCAAAATACTTTTCTGCCCTCTATGGGCATCTGCAATCACAGGTATGTATATATTCAAACAGATACACACAAAGACATACACATAAATGATGAAAATAATTTAAAAAGATTATTTGTTTTTTTTAGGGGAATAAAACATAGTTTTAATTTCTTTTGCATTATTGTGATGAATCACAAGGAAACATAAAGAGAGCATTAATTCTGGGCGTACACTTTCTGAAGGTTAAATTTCACATTCATCACAGTAGAAACAAAGGAGCAGGCTGGCATGGCACTGAAGCTGTAGCTGATAAATCACATCCTGACACAATCACAAGGCCACAAGAGCACAGGAAGAATTGTACATGTCTTTAGAATCCTCAAAGCCTGCTTCCCAGTGGTAAACTTCCTCCAACAAGGCCATGGCCACAGTCCACCAACCTTGGACCAAGTAAGTGTTCAGATATATGACTCATATAAATAAATACCATCCATACCTCCTCATTCCACTGCCTGGACTACAAAGGGCTGTAGCCATGGAAAATGTTTTTAGTCCCCAAGTTCTTTCCCAAGCTTAAGACTTTAAGACTTTATATGAGATTTCAAGGCAATTTGTGTGTGTATGTATATTAAATATTTTATTTAATTTTTAAAAAATATTCATTTATACTGTATACATTGTTCTGTCTGCATGTATACCTCCATCGAAGAAGAGGGCACCAGATCTCATTATAGATGGAGAGCACCATGTGGTTGCTAGAAATTGAACTCAGGACCTCTGGAAAAGCTACTAGTGCTCATAACCTCTGAACCATCTCTTCAGTCTCAAGGCAATACCTTGATTGTTTCTTTCTGTAAAATCCAAAACAAATTACACAACATCATATGTTCTCTAATGCACTACAGGCTTTACTTTCATTGCTTCATGCATAGACTTTTGGGTCCTTAATTCAGGGCCTTTCTTGCCACACCCAGTTTTGCAACCCCATTACTCATGTGTCCTCATTACTTTAAACACAGAAAAACGTGGATGACACTGCCAAGTTTGACTGCCTACTTGGGATACAGGCTCCAAAAACTGCAGAGAAACTCTTTTGAAAAAAAAAACTAATTAATTTTGAGAAAAATAATTAAATTTGAGTATAAATATTTAAATCTCGTGCTATTATACAACATTTCAGGATGGTTTACAAAGGTATCTCTTGACAACTAAAATATTTTTTTAGTCTGACTGACAATATGCAACCCAGAGAATTTTACTTTGATCATAAATCTTGTTTCAGTTTTTTCAAGCTCTAGTTATCATAATACTTAAAATTTTCTCAATAAACTCTAATTTGGTTCACAGTGACTTAAAAAGAGATTTTTTTCTTCCTTATTTCTTCCTTACTTCTTTCTTTCTTTCTTTCTTTGTTTCTTTCTTTGCTTCTTTCTCTCCTTTTCTTTCTTCTATATTAGTGTTTCATCTACATGAAGGTCTGCACACCACATGTATTTAATGTCCATAGAGGCCAGAAGAGGACATTGAATCCTCTGGGGTTGGAATTTTAGACAGCCATTACCAGTTATATGGATTCTCTTCACTGAACAGAAATCTCATGTAAGAACAAGTACTCTAGCTACTGAGCCACCTCTACAGCCACAACTAATCACAAGTTTACTGCAACTCATTTGCTAAACTGTGCTTATCATAAATTCTGTGGTTGAAATATATACTTGTTAACTTTGTTTCAGAATTTATGCAAATAATCTATACTATGACATCCCATTTTACTTTAACATAGGTACCACAAATGAACAATTGAAGCTTCACGCATGAATCATCTGAATTTACATCACGAATTTCCAAAAGCAATGTGATTCCACAAGTTGTATTTATAAACAATGAATGCTATGAGTATTAATTAATTTTGTATTTGAGACCCAGGGTGATATTGTCTTTGAAATGGCATAATTTGAATCTCCATAGAGTTATTCTGATACTGCCAGGATATTAATGATTAGGATTTCCTTCTTATATAAAACCACCTAAGAGGTCGACTTGGAGTTGTGAGTTGGTGGAACATGTGAGCCTTCCAGTGTGATCTGCAAGCATGCCTTCTGCAGCTGCTTTTGTTATATTACCATGTTCACACATCATCTTCAGCAAATTTTAGTGATAAAGTGGAGGTTAAAATATTAATAGCTTTCATCTGTTAGTTTTCATGTGACCAATGACAACATGGTACATTCTCTGAGTATTGTAGATTCCAATAAACATTCTATATTAGTTACTAAATCAATAATAATTTATAAGATATAGAATGTTAATAAAAGTTTATGCATGCAGTTTTGGTTTATAATTCATTCATATGAATAGTTTAGAGCTATGATTTTTAAAGCATTTGTATATAATAAACAGTTTTAAATAATTATATGAAAAATGATGAAAGTACTTTATTAGAGCCTTTGAATTCTTTTCTGTGTGAGTTTTGTCAAAATTTTCAATCTCTATTAACTGCATGTCTCCTAGATACACTGAACTTCCAATTATCCACATGATACATTGATCCCTCTTCCCCAAACTGGGAATATGGCAGAACTTGACACCTCCCAGACCATAGCACATGTCACAGTCCACTAACTCTGTGTACCAATCAGCATGAAATAGTTTTTCCACTGCTACTCAAAATAAGGAACTACTTTCCATTAACAGTATCTGGTTCCAAATCACTTCAATTTATTAACACATATCCTTCCTGCTTTTTGGTAAAAATAGGTACAAACCATTATTTCTGGGAGAGTCAGGTTCTAAGAAATGATTTATTCCTGGTTATGTTTTAGAACTAAGATCATGAGAAAACTTTATTTCTTTGCACGTGCTTTTGCAAAGTGAAAAGACAGTATCCACGGAAATTTTCCAGAATGAAAATAATCTATTAATGACAATCTAGATTATTTCAACTGATTGCTTAAAAAAAGTTTGTGAAATAAATCAGGATAATTTAGAAAAATTACAAATTGGATGAGACAACAGAACAAGTTTACTATCCCAGGACCCTCCCAAATTACAGGAAGGGTAATTTGGCCTTCTAGTAAATACGTCTGTGTGGTTATTTCCAGTAAGCAACTGAAGCTCTCAAGAAGCATACTTGCCTGGACTATGTTCAGTAATCCTGAGTTCCAGAGTAGAGAAGTAGAAAAGATTATACAACTGTCCAACAACAATCACGAAAACCAGATAACCTGTGTTATCTTTCCCATATCTGGCACCTGGTATTTTCAGTGCTCATACAAAATTAACAAAACACTAGATCACATTTTAACAAGTGTAAAGTTGAAAAATCTAAAACTACAATTATCTGATCTATCAGACACATCTAGATATCTAGATAAAATTACCACTTATCTTGCTAATAATACAATGAATTTTGTAAATTTAGTATTTTCAGATGTAATTAGACAAAGTGTTGGCAAATTTGACATAAAAAGAGAGAGCCTTGTAGGATGCTTGAAACAGAGATGACCATATATTTGTATTGGTGAATAATTCAAATATTGGAAAATACACCTTTTGATTTGGCAATTTTTGTTTTTCTTATACAGTGAATTTACAGTAGTAGACTAGATTGTTTTTCCCTTTAAACCATTTTAAACCATGAATTTAATTCCAGGCTAATAAATAAAAAAAATAAAAGAAAACAGTTTTAGCATTTCATTATCAGAGTTGGAAAGCTGACAGGTTCAAAATCATTGCTTTGAAAAAACTGAAAAAAATTCACCTATCTTTACACAGCTTCTGCTTTGGGTGTTGTCCTTATCTGCGTCTTGCGCCTGTGGGATTTTGATATGAATTACCTGACACAACTGAATAGGCTACCCTACTGCTCTTTTAAAATTCAACTTGGAATGCTGTCTTAAAAACAAACAAACAAAAAAGACAACTTAAGCCTTGATGCTGTTTCAAAACTTCCAAAGCCATTTATCTATTTCTATATTGAAAAAAATCACATTATGGGGTTTTATGGCAATTAATGATGTCAATTATTTTGATTTCATAAATTATTTGATGAATGCACATTATATTTATCCATAAATCAAATACTATACACTTTTCTTTTTTTAAAAAAAGATTTATTTATTTTTTATTATGTATACAGTATTCTGCCTACATCTGTACCTACACTCCAGAAGAGGGCACCAGATCTCATTATAGATGGTTGTGAGCCACCATGTGGTTGCTGGGAACTGAACTCAGGACCTTTGGAAGAAAAGTCAGTGCTATTAACCCCCAAGCCATCTCTCCAGCCCATACTATACCCTTTTATTGCCATGTATTTGTTGTAAAAATATAGGCTGAAATTACTGATGAATGATGTATGTCATACGCATGTTGTTTTTAAGATGTATCGAGAAAAACTTACTTAAAATATAAGTGAAACTACTCTACAGCAAAACCCCATTAGGAAGTGTTTGTGATTGTATTTGAGAGTGTATTTAGAAAACTAATACAGAGAAATTTAACAGCAATGAATCTTTACTAAAACAAATACACAGATGAGGCAAGATAATATGTGTGATGGGATATGATAATTAATGTGTTCATAATACTAATAAGGAACCAATGCTGTTCACATTAATAATCTTACATACATAGTATTTTAATATCTTTTTTATATTCCAGGAAATAGAAGAGTCCAGAACATGAGATTTGATCTCCAAAGTAGATATTTTACCAAATTTTACCAATGAAACATCAGAAGTCCTTTGATTTTTCTCTCTCTCTCTGTCTCTCTGTCTCTCTGTCTCTCTCTCTCTCCCTCTCTTTCTGTGTGTGTGTGTATTGAAAATAGATTCTTGTCTCATACAATACATTTCAACCACAGTAGCTTACCCTCCTTTCACTTCTGCCTGCTCACACACACCTTCCCTCTTCCCAGTGTCCATTACCCCTCTGTCAGCAAAGAGCAGGCCTCCAGGAGAGGGCAGTCAAATAAGACCGAAAAAAGGGAACGACAAGGAAAAAGCCTTCATAGTGAGGCTGAACAATGCAACCCAATAGGGGGAAAAGAGTCTCAAGAGCTGAAAATGGAGTCATAGACACACCTGCTCCCATTGTTAGAGGTCTCACAAATACACCAAGTTCAGAGCCGTAACATGCAGAGGACAGTGTGCAGACCTATGCAGTCCCCATGCTTGGCTCTTCAGTCTTTGTGAGTCCATGTGCATCCTGCTTAGTTGATTTAGTACTGACTGCTTGCTCAGTGCTACAGTGTCTGGGGCTGGCACCAGAACACAGCCACTCCTGGTTTTCCAACTCATACACCTTCAAATCCCATTCCTACATGTGATGTAAATCAAGCTACTAACTTCACAAAGAACAAATCAAAAATATGGGTTGAACAGATGAGTACAATGTGACTGTTTTGAAGATTTTAAATTTTAAGTGAGGATTATCAGACTGACGCTTCTGATGTTCTGAGTTGAGTAAGACTGTCGTATGTTTCTGAGATGTTAAGCAGTAACTCTGATTCTAATTCTAGAAATGCCTTCTGCAACCAGGGTGTAACACTGACAGCAAGAAATACCTTCACATACTGCTTGAAATCTTCCAGCATCCAAAATTAGCATTAAATGTGCTGTAGAATCTGAAAAAAAAGTTCTGTTTATGTATTTATGTTTTGGAAAGTGAAAGTGAACAACATAGGAAGACCTTAGCACTCTATTGACTGGAAGAGAAAGAATTGACAGATTAGTTGGGGACTAATTATTTATGCAAATGGGATAAATGGGTCTTGATAGAGCAAAATCCATCAATTAGCTTAGTCATACAAGTTTGGATAAAAGTCAGGACAAATTCTGTGTTGGAATGAGGTAATGATTTTTGGTGAGCATTTTCCAAAAGACTTCTTTGTGAATAAAGTCCTAATAAAGCAAGGCCTTGACAACTCCCTTGGCAAAATATACTTTGTTATACTTTGTTGAGATAGCTACAATGAAAAATATGTTTGAAAGGTCAGAGGAGATTATATAACATTAAAAACCTTTAACTTGATATTTTGCTTTTGATTGGCAGGAACTTTTACTATGTGAAAAAGCAGAAGAGTGCACTTATGTATCCCTCTGCAAACCGACAAGTTTATTTTAGGTCATTTGGAATCAGAAAATAATTCTGGACTCCTATGTATGAATATGGACAATAATCTCTTTAATGTCCAGTCTCATTAAGTATATTAGATTCATTTTCTCCTCTGTAACTGCTTCATGCTCTTTGTCCTCCTTATAGTCAAATCTTAATCTTGTTGGATAAGGTTGGATGTGTTTTGTGTGTTTTCATTGTTTTTCTGCTTCCAGTTTACCAACTATAAAACTCAACTCATATATTTTAAGGCATTGACAAAAATACATAAAATATATAAAGACAATCCTTTAAAATTTACTTTTATTTTTATTAGGAAGGTTTCATATATTGGAGTATCTTTTCCCCTCCTTGAAGTTCTCCTCTATCTTCTCCATCAACTACCTCACCTTACTTTATATTTTATTTGTCTAAGAAGCAACAAAAAAAGTGAACAAGAAAGGAAAATCAAAACAAACAAAAGCAGATTTTGTGTTTGTTTTGATTCTCCCCTCCCCCTCACAATCACAGAGTTTGGTGTTGTGGGAGCTGCATTCCTACCACCCAGCTCCCGGCCGACTGACTAGCTTATGCCCCACAATAACACTGTATTCTTTTTTTTAAAATTTTTATTTATTTATTTATTAAAGATTTCTGCCTCCTCCCCACCACCACCTCCCATTTCCCTCCCCTAATCAAGTCCCCCTCCCTCGTCAGCCCTAAGAGCAATCAGGGTTCCCTGCCCTGTGGGAAGTCCAAAGACCATCCACCTCCATTCTGGTCTAGTAATAGGAGTATCCAAACTGCCTAGGCTCCCACAAAGCCAGTACGTGCAGTACGATCAAAAACCCATTGCCATTGTTCTTGAGTTCTCAGTAGTCCTCATTGTCCACTATGTTCAGTGAGTCCAGTTTTATCCCATGCTTTTTCTGACCCAGGCCAGTTGGCCTTGGTGAGTTCCCGATAGAACATCCCCATTGTCTCAGTGTGTGGGTGCCCCCCTCGTGGTCCTGAGTTCCTTGCTCATGCTCTCTCTCCTTCTGCTCCTGATTTGGACCCTGAGATTTCAGTCCGGTGCTCTAATGTGGGTCTTTGTATCTGTCTCCTTTCATCGCCTGATGAAGGTTACTGTTCAGGAGGATGCCTATATGTTTTTCTTTGGGTTCACCTTCTTATTTAGCTTCTCTAGGATCACGAATTCTAGGCTCAATGTCCTTTATTTATGGCTAGAAACCAAATATGAGTGAGTACATCCCATGTTCCTCTTTTTGGGTTTAAGATACCATCTTACACCTGTCAGAATGGCTAAAATAAAAAGCACCAATGATAGCCTTTGCTGGAGAGGTTGTGGAGAAAGGGGTACACTCATCCATTGCTGGTGGGAATGCAAACTTGTGCAACCACTTTGGAAAGCAGTGTGGCAGTTCCTCAGGAAATTCAGGATCAACCTACCTCTGCACCCAGCAATGCCACTCTTGGGAATATACCCAAGAGATGCCTTATCATACAACAAAAGTATATGCTCAACTATGTTCATAGCAGCATTGTTTGTAATAGCCAGAACCTGGAAACAACCTAGATGCCCTTCAATGGAAGAATGGATGAAGAAAGTATGGAATATATACATATTAGAGTACTAATCAGAAGTAAAAAACAATGACTTCTTGAATTTTGCATGCAAATGGACGGAAATAGAAAACACTGTATTCTTTAAAACACTGCTTGGCCCATTAACTCTAGCCCTTACTGGCTAATTCTCATATCCCGATCAACCCATCTCTAATAATCTGTGTAGCACCAGTCTTACCAGGAAAGATTCTACATGTCTGACCTGGCGGCTTGCTTCATGGCGTCTGCTCTGCAGAGGAGCGACATCGCATCTGAGCTCACTTCCTCTTCTTCCCAGAATCCTGTTCTGTTTTCTCCGCATATCTAAATTCTGCCCTATCAGATGGGCCAAGACAGTTTCTTTATTGACCAATGAAATCCCACATCATTTCCCCTTTTTCTGTTTAAACAAAAAGGAAAGGCTTTCACTTTAACATAGCAAAATTACATATAACAAAACAGTTATCAAGCAAAAATTACATTATTTACATCTATTTTACCTTTATCACAACTAAGGAAAACAGCTATAACTATTTATCTATTCTTCAACTCCATCAAAGACTCCAGAAGGATATAATATTACCAAATTAAGTGAGAAGTAAGCAACTTACAAAACTCTAGAAATCACAGAGACATCTCGCTGCCTGGACAGTCACCCAAAGTTCCTCTGTACCGTTGGGGCATCCATCTTCGGCCTACAGTCCCATAGTTTCCAGCAGACATTTCCATGAAGCAGGAAATTTCAAAGGAAGTGAGTCACTATCTGCTGCATCCTGCAGAATGTCTCACAGACTCTTTCATGAATCAGGAACCCCAAAAGATCATCTCACCTTTAGGCAAATTCAGCAGTCCTCTTTCTGGGGGTTCTCTGTGTCCAGTTTATACAATAGTCCAGGCAAGAGCAGTTTCTTGCCCAAATGGCTATCAAACTCCATAAGGATCCTCTTCGATGCCCATCTTCCTCTTGAAGTAGATTGGTGCTGACAGGAGCAGATGTGTCTCATTGTCATGAAAAGTCCTAAGTTATTAAAACATTAAATAGCATATTCCGTAGTCTTTGAAAGATATGAAGAATGTCTATCTAAAATATATCTATGTACATCTAGAAAATCTAACATAACTACAAACTTGACTATTATAGATAACTATTCATTAACAACTTATATACATAACATTTTTACATGAGCTACACAATCACAATACCTTAATCAATATCAGAAATACATATACATATAACAAAATTGACGTTAAATTTAAATCACTAAAGCAAAATCCATATCAATGCAAATTATTCATACCTATATCACATCCCCCTTTAAATGTAAAATAACATTTATAAACAATATTTGGGAATATGGACATAGTTATTTCTCTCCAAACTGCTTCCTGCTGAATGGGGGCACTGTTAAACAGATATTTCAGGGTATAACCTGTGTGCTAGGTTCATCTCAGTCATCAATTGAGTGAAGTAATTCTTTGAAGCACACGAGAGTAAAACATATTTGCCTAAGGAAGGACAATGATGATTTTGTTATTCAACTTGGCTTTTGAAAAAAGCAGAACCAAAATAAAAGAGTGTACTGCATCATGTGAAAAGTGCTGATAGTACAAAAGATTCTGAAACAATGAAATATTTTAAATGAAGAACAAGACTAAAGAAATGATTATATATATAGAATGTACCAAGAACATACACCATCAGTACTGAACTATCATTTTAGTAACAGATGAAAAGCTGACAAAAGGCACAACTTATTACTGCGAATGGTATCTACTAGATGAAATTCACCACTGTTTCAATAATCACAATAATTTGGAATGCATTTGCTTTTATATCAGTTTTGTGTTCATTTTCAAAATAATTATGTAAGGTATATATTAATGTACCTATGGCAGAGCCTACATAACATATGCAACTTCAGAATCATATTCATATTTCTACATAACATCAAAGTTTATGCTAGTATTCTATTTGCTTCCTAATACTGCTGATAAGCTTATCATAAAATTGATAAAAAAGGGAAAATAACTTTTGTGAGGATGAAGACAATGGTAGGTCAATAATATAATAGTGAATGGTGTCACATCTATGCAGATATGAGCAATTCAAACTGGACATTATGGGTTTAAAAATGTATATGATGTTCAATGATAGAAGGTTGCTATGATTATGAAAGAATTGGGGATGGAGTAAACATGACCATATTTGATTTTATACTTGTGTAAAACTCTCAAGAATAAAGACAATTTAAAACAAAATATAGTATGGGAATTTTTGTTTGTTTCTTTGTTTTCTAAATACTTAAATGTAAGTCAGAAGAAAAAAACAGGCATATACATTCTTCATTTTTATCATATCAATCCAGATGAATAGCTAAGCAAATTTAGTCTCCTCTTTTATTCTTCTTCCCTCCATTCCTTTCCTTTCATAGTCCCCGAATTCTCTCTTTCTCTACTTGTGGAATCTAAGATGATTTTTCAGGAATTAAGCTGTTATTGAGTCATCCATGATGTAGTCATAAGTCCCTTGCATGTACTCATGTAAGTAACTCCAACAAATTCACTGATTCACTGAGTGAGTTTGGGCTGAATGGTTTATGTATTGCTGTTTCTGGAGTGGATAGACATTTTGTCATACTTCCCTGGGAAAAGCCATAGATTACATATAGATATGGAAAAGTAATTTAAGAAAAAAGTAAAAATAGTGACTAGGCACCACACTGGAGTATTACTCAGTTATTAAAAATAAAATCTGCTGGTAAATGAATGGAGAAAATCATAGCATACATAGTGAAGTAACTCAGACACCAAGTAAGGCATATGGTGTATTTCCATCATATGTGGAGCTGTTAGATAAGCAGGCTACAGGCTATACAGAAATACACATAAGGTGTACGAAAAGGGACTAAAGGGGACTGTTAGATCACACTTGGAAATGGATATAAATAGCTATAGATGGATGTGTGGGGGACTGAGATGAGAAATTCAAATAAAGCAAGGAGGAAAAGGAGTAAGAGAAGGAACACAAAAAGGATAGAAAAGACTATAGACATTTGAAGGATTGTAAGGAAGCCTAATACAGTGTATGCTTTCTAAAATATTTACATATATGAATACAACCTAAATTAAATTGCAGAATAAAGCAGAAGCTCAACTGGACATCTCTCATCACAAAATGAAACCTACAGTTCTAAGAAGGGGTTACATGTAATTGAGTTCTTGGCCAAAAGGGTCCTATGTGAACCCCCAAACAACTCATGCTATCATCAAGGCTATTGGTTTCTCTCCACAAACTGATGGTAAGGCCTCATTGCTGAAGATAACTCCCCATAACAAATGGAATATAGAGAAGTTGAGCTGGTGCCTACCTAGAGCCTTCATCCCTGAAGAACAGTGGTCATGTACCAGAAGGCACTCTGCACACTATCAACTCAGCAAGCCAAACTCCAACCCAGTTACAAACTCTTCTGTCTAAAACTGCAACCTACCTTCCTGCAAGATTCACTAGTTTAATAGTGGCACACAGTTTGTGAGAGTAAACAACCAATATGTGATTAGATTTGAGGCCCACTCCATAAGATGGAACCCATCACCTACACTGTACCTGGTAGCTGATAAACTGAGACTAGTTAGGAAAGGAACCTATGAAACAACAAACCAAATACTGTTGTTATATTAAAGGAACATAGCAGTAGAATCTTTCCTAACAACATTCAGCTATATCCATTCACCTTTGTTTTACTCAGTCATCATCAGAGATGTTCCTTCCACTGTAAGATGCAAACAAGTGCAGAGATCCACACCTGGACAGCTGCAGAGAGTGGGAGATATTGGAACACTCAGTCATCCATGGGATGCCTCCATCAAATGCCACGTCTCAAAGTACAGGAACTATGACAAATGCACTTTTTTTTTCCCTTATACTAACTCCATTTAGCAAATACATTTGAAATCACTAAATCTTAAGAGTTTGAAATGGAACAAATTCAATTATCATTGTTGCTACCAGTATATTAAGTAAGTATAATAAAAATAAAATTGAATGTTGGCATATAGTAGATAATTGATGCATAATCATTTGTTGGATTTTAATTCACAATGGCAAGGAATACCATTGGAAATGTAAAAAAAAATTCACTTGGTAAGTTACACTTTACCAGAGGTTCTAACTTGTCTAATACCCTATAAAAGAAATTCTCAATAATTTTCCAGGTTCATCCAGGTCTAAATAAATGAAGTCCAGACACCTAACTAAAATAAATTAGTAAGATTACAATTTCAGTATTTCAGAGTAAACTTTTGGATAAATAAATTAATTAATTCTGGGACATTAAAATGGAAGTTTATTTAATTTGAGAATTGTTTATTTTTCTAAGGCCCAGTTACAATAAGACTTATTTTTCTTTTCCAATTTTGGTTCTTCAATACCATTTCACCTTTACATAATAATACCCCTTATTACATTCTCTTTGTCAGCTTCAGCTCTGAGCAGTCAAATTATCCCTGACTCTGGCAACTTAGTAGGGCCTTAATATTAAATAAGGCCATTTACACTAACAGCAGAGTTCCTTCTCTTCTTCTTAATCTTTCCTAGGTTTTGAAATATATGTTTGCTTCTGATGTCTTGATGAATATGAAGATGCCTAAACTTTGATATATAAGGTAATGGACACAGTTTTTTAAGTTAGAAACAAATGACATAGTTTCAGTTTGAAGGAGAAGTGTTGAAAAATGGGAAATTGCTCCAACACCTGATTGACAGCTCAAATTTAAAAAAAAAGTCTTTAAATGTTGGGTAGTACAGTGAGGACCCAGCTCCACATTCTGATGTGCAGACTCATGATGGAGGAAGATCATTGGTTAACCAATAAAGAAACTGCCTTGGCCCATTTGATTGGCCAGCCTTTAGGTGGGTGGAGTAAACAGAACAAAATGCTGGGAGAAAGAGGAAGTGAGCTCATACACCTTAGCTCTCCTCTCTGGGGCAGACACCATGCCGCTGTGCTCCAGAGCAGACGCGATGAAGCTCGGACCCAGGATGGACATAGGCTAGAATCTTCCTGATAAGCGCACGTCAAGGTGCTACACATATGAATAGAAATGCACCAGTCAGTGTTTAAAAGAATACAGTGTGTGTCGTTATTTTGGGGCATAAGCTAGCCAGGCGATCAGGAGCTGGGGTGGCAGGAATACAGCCCGCAGCTCCCACTACAGACTCAAACTGCAGAAAGGGTGTACAACTGGTCAGCCATGTATCCAGTATAAGCAGTTCTTAGCTTCTAGGGCTTTAGCTTGAAAAATTAGAGTTTTCATTTTATTTAGGTAAGTAAAAACTGGGCACAATGTAATTACTGTTAAATACAGGAAGTACTGCAAAAAAGAAATACATACTGGATAATTAATTTGTAAATTTTGAAATTAGAAACTCATGTTGAATTCGGTGGGTCCTATTCCAGAAGAAATCTATACTACATAAATAAAATAATTTAAATGCTATCAGGAGAAAATTAAAGTCAGGTTGTTCAATCAAAATAATTCAGAAAAAACTTCTGAATGCAGTCAACCAAGAGATAACTCTTAGAGAATGGTCTCATTGCTACTTTTATACAAATTTTGTTGCTATTTTTAGGAAATGATAGCTCTTTATAAGATAGGAGGGTATGCATGTTCATGTTATTGTCTCCAGTTATGTCTCATCAGGTACTTATTTGTCCAAATATACAGAAATAGTTCTTAATAAAAATATAGAATAGAAAGCAAGTATTTATTAGTTAATAAGTACTTACTTTTTATATACCTATTATTTTAAGATTTAAGTAAAACTCAGTTTTCTCAAACATTATCAGCATAATAAAAATAATTTTATTTCTTTATAACTTTGTGTGTCTTGTTAAAGCACTAAGACAAATTGTTGAATTTACTCAGAAATTCCTCAGTTTTCTCATTACAGTGTATGACAATAAGAAAGCCAATCATAAAAAGATAAAATATGAATTTGGTTAATTCTGAAAGCAAAGCTAGTTTTGCCTTTTAAAGTAGCATATGTTGATGTTGTTGTTGTTATATCCTGAATTTTTGGATGTGAAATTGTAAATATTTCTCAATGAAGAAAAAAAGGGAAAAAGGAAGAGAAAAAAGAGGGGGATATGGGGAGGTGAAGTGGTGATAAAGAAAAGTGGGACTCTTTATGAAAGGCATATGCACTGAGGCCAACCCTATCTTGTAATCGTTGTAACAAATATGATACAGAGCTTAATGATTTTCAATATCTGTAATATCAATTACAATATCAGTCTTTTTGAAGACTGATTTTGTCCCTGACCAACAAAAATGCTGATCCTAAAATTAAATGTTTTCTTTCTTTATCTTTAAATTATATTACTACTCATAGACAAGTTTAAATAGAATATGTTTTGGCACATTTTTATCATACTTACATACATGCTCTCAAAATACATCAATTGACAGGCATGAAAATAAGTATGTAGAATATACTGAAATCCAACTCACAGAGATAAGCTTCCTTCTGTGCTGTGGGACAATTATCTTGTACCCTGTAAAATTTGTTACCTCTATTGTTTTAACAAAATGCTGATTGACTCCCAGCACTTGGGAGGCAGAGGCAGGCAGATCTCTGTGAGTTTGAGACCAGCCAGGTCTACAAGAGCTAGTTCCGGGACAGGCTCCAAAACCACAGAGAAACCCTGTCTCGAAAAACCAAAAAAAAAAAAAAAAAAAATGCTGATTGACCAGTAGCCAGGCAGGAGGTGTATATCGGGTGACCAAAACAGGAGAATTTGGGGAAGAGGAAAGGCTCAGTGTGCAGTCATAATTCAGAGGTAAAAGAAGCAAGATGAGAATGCCTCACTGATAAAAGGTATCAAGTCACGTGGTTAACACAGACAAGAATTATGGGTTAATGTACGATGTAAGAGTTAGTTAATAAAAAAGACTGAGCTAATAGGCCAACAAATTTATAATTAATGTAGGCCTCTGTGTGTTTCTTTGGCACTGAATGACTAAGGGACTGGATGGGACAGAAACCTTTGCCAAGACTTCTGTCTCTATCATGTTGCTATTGAAGGCATGTTCTATCAATCCCAGCTCTCTATGTAATATTTTCATCAGTTTAAATAACAGCTTGAAGACATAGTTCTAAGGTAAATTAAAAAATTTCTTTTGCCTTCTGTGTTAAGATGATCAGGTCTTCCTGTTGTATGACCATTGGGTTCTGGTATTACCATGTTGCTTTTGAGGTCATTGAATGAATTCTTGAGTTGGAACCTATCCATCTTGTCCTTGAATTGGTGCCAGCAGTGTCTTTGCCTCCTGGTCCAATCCTTGCAGTCAGTGTCTATGTCTCAGGGATCTTCTTTTGGACAGATTGTTGCAGTTTCTGTGTCTTAGGAAGCTGATCTTGGTCTGCTCTATGCAGCCACAATCTGTGCTTCACAGTCCCTCTAAGGTCAATTTATGATTTATCCCTACTGCTTGTACTAGCTGTTTGGAACACATTCTCTTTTGGAGGGATACCTTGCTCATCCTAGATATAATAGAGAGAGCCTTGGTCCTACCTCAAATCAATGTGCTTTATTTTTTGACTCCTCATGGGAAGCCTTATCCTCTCTGCTTTTTATATATCATAATGTCTGGAATTTATATGCACACTCATGTATCCATTCTCAGGACACTGCACTAATTATAGAAGTAAAGACCATTCTGTGTTATAGTTTGCACTGAATGCTACTAATGACCCATATTTTGGATGCTTGCTGTCTAGTCCATATCACTGTGGAACCTTTATTAATGAAGAAGAGTTTAAGGAAGTTAGGGATGAGAACATTTCCTTGTAAAAGATATTGACATCTCTAACTTCTTATTGTCTGTTTTTTTTTTTCCCA
Organism: Chionomys nivalis; assembly: GCF_950005125.1. Lineage (NCBI taxonomy): Eukaryota > Metazoa > Chordata > Mammalia > Rodentia > Cricetidae > Chionomys > Chionomys nivalis. The sequence goes on along the minus strand of NC_080086.1, from coordinate 191,509,735 downwards.
GAAACCTGTGGTAACTAGAACTCCTCTACTATACACTTCTACAATGATGTATTGTGCCATTATGGTCCCAAAGACAAAAGTGACCATGGACTGAAATCTAGTAAAATTTTGCTTAGAAATTCATTATTTCCCTTAGTTTATTATAGTAATACAATGAAGAATATTACAGTCTGCTTTCTTCCAAAGTGCTGATCACATTGAAAGCTCTGTGTAAGTTTCTAAAAGTATGGGGTACTGACTGTGTCACTTTGGAAGTTTACACTGTCTGCTCATGTTACTTTTCTATTGTTGTGATATATCACCATAACGATGGTAACTCATAAAAGAAAATATTTAATTTGGCTAACACTCTCAGAGGTTGGAGTTCCTGGTAGTGGCTTGAAGGAACAGCTTAGAACTCACATGTTGGTCAACAACCAAGAAGCATAGGAAGATAACTAGATACAGTGGAAGGCTTTGGAAACATCAAAATTCATCCTAGTAGCACATCTCCTTTAAGAAGTTTTCCCTATCTCATCTTTCTCAAACAATTCTACCAACTCAGTACAAAATATTAAAGCATATAAATGAGTCTATTCAACACAACACAGTCATTGAAGAAAAGATAATTATGTTTAAGAATTACTCTGAACCCAATAAGTTGTCTGCATATAGTAGTGCTTGACCAAATAAAGCATTTTTCAATAAATTTATATTTAAGATTTAGACTAAGGAATAATATTTAATGCAAAAAAGATGAAGTTAGGTTCTCTGTAATACAATCTACTTAGAATAAGGATTCCTCTCTTAGAGAACATAAGACTGTTGTTTGATTGTGCTCATAGACAATCACAAGCAAGGAGATCCAGTAGGAAAAAAAATTAATGCATTTTTAACAAAAATAAGTGAATTTTAAAAATAGCGTAGATCAAAAACTTAATGGAAAATGATAATTAAACTATAGTAAACAAGAATTTAGTCATCAGTTAGAGATTCTGTGGAAGAGATTATTGAGGTTAGTATTAGCAGAAGTGAATTTTGGAATTTGTCTTTCCTAAATTAACAATGTAGAATTTTCACATTGTTAGACATTTAAACATATTGGAAGGCTTATTTCAAATTATTAAGTGTCAGAAAAGTGTCCATGACCAACATGAGAAAACAGTCTTTTCAGGCTTTTCAATGTTCAAAACATATTCAAATGTAAAAATTCAATAATTTAATTGCAATAACAAACTCAGTGATGTGTGTTTATCTTGCTTTTACACACAGGGATTTACTAGAAATCACCTTATGGAAAACTAGTTCTATGTGCTAGAGTCTGACTCAATGGAGCACTACACATAAAAGTTATTAAAATCAAATGGTTTTTTTAGACTTTAAATTTAAAACCAGAGAGCTAGATAATCCAAAAAAAAAAATAAGATAATGGAAATGCCCTTCTCAAATAGCCAACTAGTGAATTTTAAGGAAAATATTAAGTTATAGTTTTAATATAATAAAAGTTATAAGTTTCCTGACATTGCCTCCAGAAAAAAAATTCTACATTTTGGTGTGGGTTATTATATTTGTTTCTCTGCATCAAATTACATAAGTTTTACTAATATTGTGATTTTATAATGATACCCTTGGCAATGTCAATTATAATAATAAATAATTTCCAATAATATTTCTTAAATGTGAATAAGCTTTCCTCACTAATGGATAAGAACATTATGAAGCGTACCTTTCATATTAAATATGGTCCCAGAGTATTTGCCCATTTCAGGAATTCAATATTGTTTAACACAGTTATTGTTTTATTAGTAAACAATGAACACAGAATAAAATGTCTTTTAATACAAGGTTCTTTCATTCATAAAATCAAATATTTGTATACAAACGTATAATATATTTTAATTTTTGAAAAAGGTTTGAGATATTTTTAAACTACCACACTTTTTGTTGCTAGGTACACTAGTAATAGTGGATATCCTTATAAATGCATTCTGAAAACAAAGCTTTGAAATGAGAACATATACTCTTAACCCAACAGAATGATAAAGGAACTCGTCAAGTAATTTTGTCTCAAAGAAGTAATGCAATAAAAAATGCAATAAGGCCCAGGGAAGCATAGTAAATGCAGTGTTTCAAATATTGTGACTTATTTCAAATATTATATATAGAGGACACAGAAGCAAATATAAACCCTATGTTCAAATAATAAAGATAAATATAAGATGTCATAAAATTAGAAGTTAACTCTTATGAAAAGAATCATTTGAAAATTCCATCAATACCAACATAAATTCTAGATGGATGCAAAATATTGATGTCAAAACTGTAGAAACTTCAAAATAGATATGATTTTTATATTCTTAGCATGAAAGTAGATGTGATAGGTTTATGAAAAGCATCACAGAGGTGTAAAGGTGTTTTTTTTTGGCCCAATAAGCCTTTGCACTAATAAAAAAGCCCGGGTTTAATGGATGTCAGCGCTCCTGGATCCTAACTGCTGGACAGACCAAGTATCTTGAATAGGTGTCCACTTGAACCTGGAGAGATGTACCAGCATGGGTGTCCCAGAAGCTTGGCAGCCAAAGGGATGGTGAGGATTACTGTGTGAGATCCTGTCCATCCAGGTTCAAGAGACCTAGAAACTAGTTGTTTGAGGAGTACTCTGTCCCCTGGGAGAGTGGGGCAGGTTTAGGGGTATTTGGGTCCATTGGTGTGGGGGCAGGGAGATACTCTGTCAACATTTTTAGCAGGCTCCTGGCGAGGTTGACTTAGGCTGAGCTCTGGCATAATGGACCCTCATGGTCAACTTCCCTTGTCCCCATTCTGTGTGTCCTGGTAGCCTCAGGGTACCTGCTAGGGCTTGGGCTTGGAGCGTAGCTGCCTGCTGCAGCCTTGTCTGTCAGGAGAACTCAGCTACCTCTCCTCAAGCATTAAAATCTTTAAGGCCATATACACCAATTCCTGTATGGGTGTTTGGGAACCCTCCTCAGCCTTTTATATTTATTTTTTTATAATATCTGGTGCTGACTGAGAAATGAAATGGGTAGCCAGGACTGTTGCTCCCAGTGGAGAGGCTGGGTACAGTGTATTGAACCACGGTCTCTTGTAAGTGATTTAAAAAAATGGATGGTTCTCGTCAGCTAGCTGTGTGATCTTCCAGAGTTTGTTGAAGTTAACAACTTTTTCCAATACCATCTCCGTACCCTGAACGAGGCAATGGACCATGATATCCCACCTCTGTCAGCCGTTTTGGCCTGGATTATAATCCCAATATGGTTCATGGCCAATTCCCCAAACAGGCACTGTATTGTCCAGTAGGTGGGTCTGGTCTATTTACTGTCTAGCTGCTGCCTGAATTCTACTCCACTTTTCAGGCATGAGAGTAGAGATCTGGATTGCATAGAGATCATGCCAGGTTAAATCATCGACCTGAGACAGATAGTGAACCCCTTTAATATAAATAGAAGGATTAGCAGAGAAGGAATCCAACCGCTTTTCTAACTGTGTGAGGTCTGGAAAAGAGAAGGGAATGTAGAATTTAAGAACACCATCAGCTCCAGCTACATCCTGGAGAGGGAAGAGAAGGTGAGGAGTGTGTTGAGACCTAGTACAAGAGGAGGGAGGGAGGGAAAGATTGGGGAGGGGGGTTAGGCCATTATATAGAAGGAGTCTAAGAGGTGGCTTGTGGCATGGAAAGGTGCGGAGGGAAAGTTAGAGGAAGGGGAGGGGAGTAAGGTGGGTAAGGAGAAGGAAGTTGGCCTTCAACCTACTCTTTGTCTGGGGAGGAAGTAGGAAGGAGTGGGTAGGTAGAGGAATGTGGAGGGTGTTGCCTCCCAGGAGGGGGATGGGGTAGTCAGGATTTGAGGGAGTGGGGGAGGAGTGAGTGTCTCTGGCAGCATGGTCATGGTAGAAATTTCAGAGGTCCCAATTCCCAGATAGTCAGGAATCTGGAGGTACCATGACACTGGTGACTAAAACTGGTGCTGTAAGACCCTGGCTACTGAGAAAGGGACAGGAGCTCAGTGCTCAGAAACCAAGGACATATGCCCACTTATCCCCCATCAGGGAGGATGGAAAATTTAAGAGTTTCCTCCAGTGGCCAACATGTCACATTGTCAAGGTCATATTGAGGCCAGATCTTAATGCATAGAGATTAGCCATTTGGGATAGATGGTATTGGACAGTCCCAATTTATAAAGACTATGTAGAAGGCAGCCCAGGTATGATTGAGGATCTGGCTTCAAATTGCAAGCATCCATTTTTCCAAGTCTATGCCGGGAATGGGGACATACCCAAAGCCTATACCACAGTGCATCCACTGTAATAAGAACCTTGAGTCAAAAAGCCTAGGGGTTTGAGGATTCCATGGACAGACTTCTCCATTCAACAGAACCCCATGACAGAGAGGTCTGACTTGCCACTTTTAGTCAGGTCAGGGGTCTGGTGCAGGTCATGACTTCAACAGACTGCCCAACAATGAATAGGCCCTGAGTCCTAGTGGCATGTACTTGATAAAACTGGAACTCCTCTGGACAAAGCCAATTTTAGCCTGATGAAGAACACAGGTGAGAAGGGCATTTTGCAACACATATCCTTGGACCAGTGGAAGAAAACAGCTCCCTGGTGGGACCTCCAGATGTAAAGATTTTTTTTGGCTCAATAAGCCTCTCTGCCAACACAATAATCCAAATCAGACCAAATCAAAAAGTATTTTAAAAGACCCAGGTTTAATAGGTGCCTATGCTCCTGGGTGGCCCTCTGGGAAATCACAGAGAAGGGGAAGAAAAACCAGAAAGACCACATGTTTGTTTTCTGGGGGGCAGTTTAAATAACCTGTGGGGGTGTTTGTTACCCTCCCTGGAGAGGAGTTACTGTTTGGCAAGCTTTCTTGGAAGTGGAGTTTGGACTAAGGCAACTCCCAGGAGAGAGATCTTGAAATTGAACTTTCCAGCAGACATTCCAAAATGAATGTCAGGGACTCAGGTGACACTTCAAACCAAACAAGATGGACCTATAAATCATTAGACATGCAGGCCATTTGAATCTTATATTAAAAGCACATCCTTAAGAAAGAAAGTGACGCATTCATAAAGTGAACAAAATGAACTATTTCCAAAATCAGTATTAAGAATGCAAACAAAATTTTTACCTCACATGAGTAAGTACTACAAATATTAGATGTTTAGGATTTCTGGATGCAACTTATTTGAAAAGCTCATTAATGTGTAAAAATATATAGGGACTGTGTCACAAAAGAATATATGTAACATCCAAAGCACAATGTCACTTATAAAAAATCAGAAATAATCACTGCCAGTCTATTTTATCTGAAATGTCCCTGAAACAGAATACATTAAAATATTTATATAGCATTGCATTACTTCAGGAACACTATAGAGTTTTTAATGTCAATAATATACATGGTCAAGATGCTCCTAGCAGTAATATATCTGGTGACATAAATGAATTTAGCTGACTTCACTGCTCAGGTGCTTCGTGTGGCCCTTCCATGCTAAATCAACACAGGTATGTTAGGTTTTATGATGCCCATATTGCTTGCAAATTGTTGAGCAGAGTATCTCTCTCTTGCTGAATCACCTCAACTTGTTGAAACTTGCCAATGATTCTGTCTTTTATTTGGTCTCTGGATTACCAGGCTATCCTCTTCTGATTGAGTTTATTGTTTATAATATGAACTCTAAAGTTGTAATGGCATTGTAGAGCCACTGAACATAATAAAAACAAACAAACAAAAAACTGCCCATACCAACCACATCATAAGTTAGTCTAAAATGTTCATGAATGTAGAATGTGTATCTGAATTTATTTTAGATATTTGTTCTCCTCTTATCTATTTTAATCAACCTGTAGAAGACTGGTCTGACAACCAGTAGTTCAAATTCTGTGTAAATACCCTAGTGAGGTAGGGATTAATGCTAACAATTCATTGAAAGCGTGAAGGAAAGGAAATAATTTATGTGTTTGTAATCGGTGTGGTAGTTTGATTCTGTGTATGGAAATTCGTGAAATAGTGTATAAGAAAGAGGAAGAGGAGAAATACTTTTCATATTTTTATTGTTTTTTACTGAGCTATATATTTTTCTCTGCTCCCCTCCCTTCCTCCTCTCTCTTTCTACTCTCCTCCATGATCTCAATGATCCCAATTTACTCAGGAGATCTTGTCTGTTTCTACTTCCCATGTAGATTAGAACCATGTATATCTCTCTTAGGGTCCTCTTTGTTGTCTAGGATATCTGGGGTTGTGAACTCTAAAACCAGAAAGGCTGGTTTTATTTTGCTTAATGTTAAAAAGCCACTTATAAGTGAGTACATATTATATTTATATTTCTGGGTCTAGATTTCCTCACTCAATATGATGTTTTCTAGATCCATCCATTTGCCTGAAAATTTCAAGATGTTATCATTTTGTTCTGCTGTGTAGTACTCCATTGCATAAATGTATCAAATTTTCTTTATACATTGTTCCTTCAAGGGGCATTTAGGTTGTTTCTAGGATCTGGTTGTTACAAATAATGCTTCTTTGGGCATAGGTGAGCACATGTCCTCATCATATGATTGGGCATCCCTTGGGTACATACCCAAAAGGTATGGTATTGCTGGATCTGGATATAGTTTGTTTCTTAACTTTCTGATAAATCGCCATAGTGATTTCCAAAGTGGCTGTAGCATTTTGCACTCTCACCAGCAATGCAAGAGTGTTCCCTTTACCACAATCCTCTCCAGCATAAGTTATAATTAGTGTTTTTGATCTTAGCCATTCTAACAGGTGTAAGATGGAATCTCAGAGTTGTTTTAATTTCTGATCATTAAGGATGTTGACCATTTCCTTAAGTGTCTTTCAGCCATACAAGATTCATCTGTTGAAAATTCTCTCTTTAGGTATGTACCCCATTTTTTATTGGATTATTTGCTGGATATGCAAATATGGATATCAATATTTAGAATAATAAAAATTGATCCTTATCTATTTCCATGCACAAAACTCAAGTCCAAATGGATCACAGACCTCAACATAAATCCAGCCACATTGAACTTAATAGAAGAGAAAGTGGAAAGTATATTTGAATGCAGTAGCACAGGACATCACTTCCTAAATATAAGATAGCACAGACACTGAGAGCAACAATAAATAAATGGGACCTACTGAAACTGAGAAGCTTCTGTAAAGCAAAGAGCATGGCCAACAAGACAAAACAGCATCTTACAGAATGGAAAAATATCTTCACCAACTCCATATCAGATGGAAAGCTGAAATATGCAAAGTCTTTTCATTTTTGAGACAAGGTCTCATTAGGTAACCTTTAATTGTCTGGTCTCCTTTTCCTTCAAAGTACTGGGATTTAAAGGAATGAAAAAATAGAGGGAAAAAGCCTCCCTTAAAAACTGGAGTAGTCATTGATTAGAATAGTATCAATGTGCACATTGCAAGGAGAAAGGACACAGGAAGAATGAATGCCCCCACTGGGAAATGAAGGAGATCCCCACCTTGGCTGCTGCCAAAGAATAATGGGAACATGGCTTTTTCCTTGATTTCTGGGAGTCATTGGTGACTTCATATATAGAAGAGAAGGTTACACAGTGTCTGACAGATACTAGGGCCATTATATCAGTCTTAATTGAACCCCTCAGAACTGTTACAAATAAATAAAATAAAATCATCATTCAAGGGTCCACAGACAAACCCTGAGGATACCCTCAGACACAGACCCAGATCACAGACTTGATCAATGGAGCTGTGATTCAGTCCTTTCTCCTAGTACCTGAATGCCCTCCACTTCCTGGGAAGAGACCTCTTACACAAATTAAAAGTTCAAGTTACTTTCACTGGAGACTCAATAGACTTGACTGCTCAGCCTTTAACCATTTTGTCAACTTGCACCTCTCTGAAGAATATCCATTCCTGGAAAACTGCAAAGACACTGCTTCTTCATTGTTAGAACAACAGAAAGTTTAGATACAAAAAGTTTGGGCAGAGACTAATAGACCCAGGTTTAGCAAGATAGTATCCTCCCATGCTAATCCAATTAACCAATTCTGTCTCACTTGTATTCTATAAATCTTCAAGCTAGACAAGATATTGTGAAACATATCAACCATCTTTGGGAGTCCAGAATTCTTGCTCCTTGTCATTCCCCTGAGAGTACCCCTCTTTTGCCTTTTCTAAATCTTACTTCTTGTAAATTTTACCAAGTTTACAACTTAAGGGAGATCAAGAAATGGGTGTTTATTATCATCCCATCATGCTTAACCTTTATGCTTTCCTCAGTAAACTGGATCCTAATAAAAAGATTTATACTGTTTTGATCTGAAGGATGCCTTCTTGTTGCCTGCTGTCAAGGTGAACCAGCCTGTGTTTACTTTTGATTGCACAGACACAGATGGGCAATTAACCTTCATTGGTCAATTAACTTGGACGTGGCTGCCACAGGGATTCCTAAATTCACCAACTCTGTTTGATGAAACCCTGAGGAAAGACCTGATCCCTTACCTGAGGTCATACTTATAGGAAATATTGTCACAATATGCTTATGACCCGTGACTTACTGAAGATACTCTGGAGGACTGTGCACGAGCCTCTAAAATCTTATTAGAGGAACTGGACTTGTTGGGTTTCAAAGTTTCTGCCAAGAAAGCACAAGAAAGCTTGAACACTGTCTCCTACCTTGAATACTAGATTCATGATGGCAAGCACTAACCATCTTCTCAGGACGGTCTAACTGTTTGAGGGCAATCACTGCTACTGCAATCCCAGTTAAAGAAATATTAAAACTGTCTCTTGGTCAGGATGTTCAATTTATTGGGCAACACTCTGTGGAGTCATACCCACAGTGGAGGTCACTACCCGACAGATGGGCTTCAAATGCAAGGACCACCCAATATCTAGTGTTGCTACTGGATGCTCCAAGAGTGACCATCCAGAAGGTAGAAGTGTTAAACGCAGCCACTTTCCTTTCAGACAAAGTCTGAAGCTGGCCATATTTGTCTGCCTTGAGACTGTGAGTACTCTCAATGGGAAAGTTGGGAATTGAGAGATAACCTTCTCCCAAATGTGGAAGCTGTATTATTTGCAGATGGGAGTAGCTACATCAGAGACACAGTGGTGACTCAAGACCAGGTCTTCTGGGCAAAAGCCCTAGAACATGGGTCCCAGAACAAAAGCTGAGAATATAACCTTAATGCAAGCCTTTTGATGGGCTAAAGAAAAAGATGTCAATATCTACATAGACAGTCATGGCTTTGCTACTGCCCATGTCTATGTGGGCTTATACTGTGAAAACAATTCTAACATTAAATGGAAGAGGCATTAAAAACAAAGAGGAAATATTAGCTCTACAAGGGGCCCTTTGTGTAGGTGGACTTTTCTTTGGGGCACCAGCTCACAGATAATGACATGGAGGTTTATTATAAAAGCTTGGGGCCTTAATTTAGGCTTTTCCCCAACTAGCTCTTATAACTTAAACTATTTTTAATAATCTACATTCTACAATGTGACTTAGATACCTCTCCTCTGTTCTGTATGTTCAACTTCTACAGTGTCTTGCTGGTATCTCCAGACCTAGATTCATCTCCACTTCCTATCTGTTTCCAGAAATCCCACTTATCTATTCCTTCCTAGCTACTGGACATTCAGCTCTTTATTAACAGAAGGCACCTTAACAAAAATAAAACCATTAGAAATTCTACCGTTGGTGATTCTTCACTTCCTTTCCTATAACCTTCCTATACACAACAGGAATTAAACTTATACAAGGAAATAAAAGCCAAAGGAATGCCCATAGATGGTTTTGAATTAAAGATGGAAGATCCATCTTGTCTCAAGTTATAGGACAGGAATGGCAGCAAACACATGTATACACCAATATTTGAACCCCCAAGTTGACTTAAATGGCTCAAAGAGATTTCTTTCATTATTATTATTATTAGTAGTAGTAGTAGTAGTAGCAGTAATAGTAGTAGTCGTGGTGGTGGTGGTAGTAGTATTTAATTAAAATTTTATTTTCCCAATCCCTCCTCTCCTCTCATTTCTCTACCTTCCCCACTCTACCCCTATCCATTTCTAAGACAGGGTAAGGCTTTCTATATGGTATTAGCAAAGTATAGAACATTGTTTTGAAGCAGGACTAAGGCCCTTCCCACTATAAGGCTGAGCATGGTATCCCTCCAAAAAGAATGGGCTATCAAAAGACAGTTCAAACACTAGAGATATATCCTGGCCACAATGTCAGTGTCCCCACAAACTGTTCATGCCGTACAACTCTCACCCACATTCAGAAGACCTGGTTTGGTCCTATGCTGGTTCTTCTGCTGTCTTATGGAGTCAGTGAGCTCCCATTAGCTCAGGTAAACTATTTTAGTAGGTATCCCTATCATGGTCTTTGCCCCTTCTTTTCATATTATTGTTCTTTCCTCTCTTTTACTGGATTTTGGGAACACAGCCCAGTGCTTCAAAGGGATTTCTTTACCCAAATCTAAATAAAATTGCTCAAGATATTGTGGGAAATAAAAGGCTTGGTCTCAAACTCATCAATCCCCAAATTTTCTTCTTCAGGGCAGTAACTGAGATGCCAAGCCTTAGAAGAGACGTGGGAGTTGAACTTCACAGAAATAAAAAACAGACAATATGGTTACTTTGAACCATATTGTAAACCTTCATAGATACTTTCTCAGATTGAGTATATACTTTTGTCACCATATCTGGAAAATCTCAGATTATAATTAAAAGAATACTAAATGTATATCATGGGCCTGTGAAAACCTGACCCCTTGGGTAAACAAAGATACTTATTGAATTCCAGATGATAGCAGGCAAAACTGGGGGGTTAGCATACAGAAATATTGTCCAGGTTACAGTCAAAATGGAATAAGTATTGTATGGAAGACAGAACAGATATGGGGACTTTGAATCTATCCCCTAAGAAGGGACTATGTGATTCTGTTCAGTAACCAGATATTTATAACTTCCACCACCAAGCCCTTAGATCCTATTGGCTCAAGTAAGGTGTTAAAGCCCTTTCCAACTGGAGCAATAATTCAAGTACCTTGAAACTAGGACCACACTTGCATGACTGCTTGCATCCCCATTATTCCATTTCTGACTCCAATATGTCTGGTTTCTATAAGCCTTTGCTGTGTTACTATAATTTCTTTAATTCCACCATTCCCAATGTAATCACTCTCTGTTGTTTATACTTATACCCTAGACCTCCCAACTATATAGGACTGCAGCCCAAATAGAATTTGGGAATAAGAAGACCCCCATTAGAAATATAATTGTAAAATGGAAGGTAATCACAATTTATGCTTCTATGTCCCTGAGATCACAAACCCATTCTTACTTTGGGAGGCACAAATGGTAAGGATTTCTACCTATACGCTGGATCTTATAGCGTCTCCAAATCCAAGTATAAGTAACACTGCCACAGAAGTCTCCATTTAAAGATGCTCTCCACTGTGTCATGCTCTTGTTGTCTAGTACCTCCTGTTTGGTGGAAAGTTAAAAGCTCCCTCCTCTGGGTGTTGCCACAGTCCAGACTCTACCTCCAAGAAAACCCACCAAATGGTGACCCCTTCCCAGGGAGGGTAAAGACCATTCCCATAGGCTATTTAAACTGCCCCCTCCCCCAGAGAACAAGCACATGGTCTTCTTGATTTTCTATCCCCCTTCTCTGTTTTCCCAGAGAGCCACAGAGGAGCGTTGTCATCCATTAAACCTGGGCCTTTTTTAAAAATTCAGTTTGATTTGGTCTGATTTGGATTATTGCATTGGCAGAGAGCTTACTGGTCCAGAAAAACTTAACATCTGGAGGTCCCACTGAGATGAGCTGCTTTTCCCATTGGTCCAGGGCTATGTGTTGGTAAAGGCCCTTCCTGCCCATGCTCTCTGCCAGGCTAAGATCAGCTTCATCTGGATGAGTTCCCCTTTTTCAAGTACATGGCTCTAGGGCCCAGGGCTCATACAATTGTCGGGTAGTCTGTTGAAATCGTGGCTGTGCTGGACCCCCAAACTGACTAAAAGGGGCAGTCCTCTCTGAAGTGGGATTCTTTCTGCTCCAAAACTGTATAGGTGTTCCATCCTTATATTTCTGTTTCCTCTTGCAAAATCTGTCAATCTGCCTCAATGGAACTCAATGTGCATCCCTGGCTTCTGCCACCTGTCTACACCAAGATTATTAAGTTTGTCAGCTGATGCAGATTCCTAAAAAATAGTTTTATTTGTCTTTCTGTTAAAATAATGTGGTCACACTATGCTTTATGTATATGTGTGTATGTGTATTTCCATAGTATGCTTATCTTATTTCTCTGTGTGTATGTGTACATGTTTTAAGATCTGTAAAACTTATAACTCCAGATTACAACAGCTCTAGAAAAATATAAGCATGTGGGTAGCCACAATTTTGACCTCAGCTCCATCTTTGGTAAGAGTACCCACATTTGCTCGACCTACCAAGGAGACATGCTGCCTACAATAATCTTAAACTTTCTGAAATATTCCTTTTAATCCTCTTAAATCTACTAGCATTGGTAAGTTATAACTAATCGAGTAAAGTACAGGTCTAAGTTCAACTTATAGTCTAATTTAGATATAATTAACAAGCAATGATACCCAATTTTCAAGTGCCTTTACAGATCTGAGAGTATGGCATTTAACAAAAGAGCTTCTAACACAGAAACATTGCCAGCTCTTCCAAGAAGAGACATGGTTACAAAACATCTTCCCCTCACACAGCAAAAAGCAGCTTTCCACCTCATTAGCTTCCTGGATGCTATACCTGGGGATCAATCATCTCATCCTGCCAAGATAGGTAGACAAAATCTTCCTTCTCATAAAAAAATATTTGGAACTCTTGTACTCAGCAACTAAGGACAAGCACTGCTTCTAAGGCTGGGGTTCTCCAAAGACTACAGAGAGACTTGGGATTACCTGCTAAAATACAGAACTTTCTCATTTCTGCTCATTTATCTTGCCCAGATCTGTCTAATGGCATTTGATGACTTAAGGTACTGGTTCACATACCTCATTTGTTAAGTTTCCTGCTAAAGATACAATCAGAAGTGCCTCTTTCACAGGCTTCATAGTTCACGATTAAGAGGTTTAAATGTATCTTAAAAATCCAGAGTTCCTAATTCCCTTTAATTGTCTTCAAAATGCAAAATGTTCCTGTTCCAGTTGTCTTACAGAGACCTTCAGGTTCCTAAAAATGTTTTCTTGTATCAAATATCAGGTCTGGGAAAAAAAAAACTAATAGTCTAACCCCACCCATTTTCAAGTATATTTTACAAGTCACTCCTATTGTCCGAGTCAAGACCAAGTTACAGAGGGCCTTCCTGACAATGCCAATACCAGCATCAGCTCCTGGGACTTCACCATTTTTACCAACTCTCCTGGCTCAAAAGGACATCTAACAACTAAAATTTGGTTTTACAAGGGCATATCTGCTCTCTTGTCTCACTTATTCACTGGTGCCTCTCCTGTACAATGAGGGCACTTCTCTGCCCAATTTTTTTTCTGACAGTTAATGACCCTTCCTATGGCTAGCCCCATTCATAGTGTTAAGAACAAAAATATATTTTTTCTCCTAGGTTTCTCATCTCCCCCAAAAATCAAACAAAATCTCCAAAATAGCAGAAAAAAAGATGCCTCTCTAGCCACACCTCTCACTGAGCATGAGCCCACCAACTCCAAATGCTCCCCTCTCCCACATCACCCCATGCCCACAGGAAATAGCCAGACTTGAGTAGAAGCCCCTTTATCCAAAGGTTTCCCCTTGGATAAAGGGGAATGCTTGGTTGAAAGTGTCACCTTAGCCCCTAACATCCTTATGCAAAAAGAGTGGAAAGTTTGGTTGGATGCATCAACCCAGCCCCCTGGCATCCATATATACAAGGAGTCTGGAATGTTTGTTGGAAAGTTCCAAGACCCCTCCCCTGAAAGTTGCCACAGTCCAGACTCCGCCTCCAAGAAAGCTTGCCAAACAGTGACTCTCCCTAGGAAGGGTCAAGAGCACTCCCATAGGCTATTTAAAATGCCCCCCAGAGAACAAACATGTAATCTTCCTGTTTTCCCTTCACCCTCTTCATGTTTTCCTAGAGGGCTACCTGGGAGTGCTGGCATCCATTAAACCTGAGCCTTTTAAATTTTAGTTTGATTTGGGGAATTTTTGCATTGGCAGAGAGTTTTACCAGGTCAGAAACACTTAACACCTCCCAACGGAACTTGGTTTGCATGTATATCAATTCTAACTCCCTGCATTGATCCCTTCATTCTTTGTTCAGTTTTTTTTAAATTTCCTTATTTGTTTCACATACCAACCACAGTTTCTGCCCCCTCCCCTCCTTCTACTCTCTCCTCCCCTCACCTACCCATCTACTTCTCAGAAAGGGTAAGGCCTTCCATGGGGAGTCAACAAAGCCTGGCACATCAAACTGAAGCAGGACCAAACCCCTCCCCACTGTATCAAGGCTGAGCAAGGCATCTGGCCAGATGGGATGGACTTCAGAACCAGCTCCTGCCCTAGGAATAGATTCTTGTCTGACCAACAGGTGATCCACAAACAGACCAAGCCCACAACTGCCACCCACATACAGAGGACCCAGTTCAGTCCCATACAGGCTTCCCAGCTGTTGGTCCCGAATCCATGAACTCTCACTAGTTGTTTATGTGTGTTTCCCCATCATCATCTTGACCCTCCCCCTTGCTCATTTAATCCATCATCCCTCTCTTTAATTGGACTCCCTGAACTCCATACAGTGCTTGGATGTGGATCCCTGCACCTACTTACATCATTTACTACTCAGAAGACCTTTTCTATATCCCCTTATTAGATCAAACCATGCCTCTCTCATAGAGTCCTCCTTGTTACTTAGATTCTCTGGGAATGTGCTTTGTACCCTGGTTATCCTTTGCTTTAAATCTAATATCCACTTATGAGTGAGTACATACCATGTCTGTATTTCTGGGTCTGGGTTACCTTGCTCAGGATGATATTTTTTTCTAGTTCTATCCATTTGCAAGCAAATGTCATGATGTCATTGTTTGTCATTGGTTTTTGCAGATGACTAATACTCTGTTGTGTAAACGCATTACGTTTTCTCTATCCATTCTTCAGTTGAGGAGCATTTAGGTTGTGGTCAGGGTTTTGGCTACTACAAACAATGTTGTTATAGTATAATAATACTATTATAATAGGGGCTGTACAAGTTTGCACTCCCACCAGTAGTGAAGGAATGTCGTCCAGACTCCACATTCTCTACAACATAAACTATCATCACTAATTTTGATCTAAAAGCTTCTGACAGGTGTAAAATGGTATCTCAGAATCATTTAGATTTGAATTACCCTGATGACTAAGGGTGTTGTGCAATTCTTTTAATGTTTTTTGGCTATTTGAGATTATTCTGTTTAGAATTCTCTGTTTCTATCTAGTCTTTATTTTTAAATTGGATCATTTGGTATTTTCATGACTGGTTTCTTGAGTTCTTTATGTAGTTTAGAAATCAGTCCTCTATCAAATGTGGGGTTATTCAAAATATTTTCCCATTTTGTAGGATGCTGTTTTGTCTCATTTATAATGTCCTTTACCTTACAGAAAATGTTCAGTTTCAGGAGGTCCCAATTAATAATTGTTGCTGTCAATATCTGTGATACTGGTGTTATATTTAGGAAGTGGTCTCCATTTTCTCATATCTTCTTCAACTCATTTCTTCAAAAACTTAAAGTTCTTGTAAAAATTGTCTTACACTTGTTTGGTTAGAATTACCCAAAGACATTGTTTACTAATTGTGGCTATTATAAAGGGTAATGTTTCTCATCCCATTTAACATTTGTATGTAGGAGGGCTACTGATTCTTTAGTTTGAATTAATCTTGTATTGTGTAACATTATTGAAGGTGTTTGTCAGCTATAATAGTTCCCTGGTAGAAATTTTGTCCTTACTTATATATATTATCAAACCATCTGAAAATAGTGAAACTTAGAGTCCTTCCTTTTTAATTTGTATCCCCTTGATCTCCTTTTGTTGTCATATGCTCTAGCTAGACCTTTCAGTACTATATTGAATAGATATGGAAAAAGTGGACAGACTTGTCTTGTTCCTGATTTTAGTGGAGTCACATTGAGTTTTTCTCCATTTAATTTGATGTGGGTTATTGCCTTGCTGCATATTGCCTTTATTATGCTTTGGTAGTTTGCTTTTATTCCTGATCTCTCCAAGACATTTACCAGAAAGAGGTACTGGATTATTTTCAAAGATTTTTTTATCATATTTAATGATATGATTATGTGTTTTCTTTTTCTCTTTCAGTTTGCTTATATGGTGGACCACATTGACAGATTTTCATGTTTTGAATCATCCTTGCATCTCTAGGAAGAAGCCTACTTGATCATGGTAGATGATTTTTTTTGATGTGTTCTTAGATTCAGTTTTCCAGTATTTTATTCAGTATTTTTATATCAATGGTCTCTAACTCTCTTTCTTTGTTACATCATTGTTTGGTTTGTGTATCAGATTGGTTGTAGCCTCATAAAACGAGTTTTGTGATGTTCCTTCTGTTTCTATTGTATAGATAATTTGAGGAGTACTAGTATTGGTATTAGCTTCTTTTTGAATTTCTGGTAGAAGTCTTTGCTGAAACCATCTGATCTGCGTTATTTGTTGTTGTTGTTGTTGTTGTTGTTGTTGTTTTGGTTGTGAGACTTTTAATGATTGCTTCTTTTTCGTTAGGGGTTATAAGTCTATTTAAATTGTTTTAAATGTGGTATGAGAAATCCTTCTGTATATGTGTTGGTTTTATTGATTAATGAATAAGGAAACTGACTTGGCCTGATAGGACAAAGTAGAGTTAGGCAGGCAAAACTAAACTCAATGCTGGGAGAAAGACCTCATTTATCCTTATTAACAAGTGGTCTAAGGTATGCATTCTTCACTGTTCAGTCAGAGATGTTGAACCACTGTTATATATTTGTATTATTATAGTGAATATTTAATGAAGATTCTAAGCCTGGAACAATTTTTGATTATTAAGTTAATAAACTCAAAATTATGAATAAATATAAATAATTAAAATAAAAATAATATAAAACAAAGAAATAATAAACAACATTTTAGTGTTCATGAATAAAGGTCTTTGGGGATACTTGCCTTTCATTTGATTGTGTTTTATGACTGCAGAATTTATTTTTTGAAAATACATGGTTACAAAGACTAAATATTCAGCACATGTCTATGGACATAGTCTAAAACAGAATCCCCCAAAGACGGTACAGAGCTGAAAAACAGCAAGTTCAAAATAATTAAGACTGTGAAGGTGGTTAATTTAGACAAACGCTGTGCTAGGCTTTTCAATATCAGTATATACATAATCTAGAGAATGCAAATGAATATACATACAAACGTGTGAATATTTTTTTGAGTTCCTCTATTCAAGTTCCATCTAGAGGTTTTTTTTTTCCAGTTTCTAATTATAGATGTTTCTTTCTTTATTTTTTCTTTTTTTTTCTTTTTTTTTTATTCTTTTTTACTTAAAATTTCCAACTGCTCCCCGTTTCCCATTTCCCTCCCCCTCCTCCCACATATTGCCCCCTCCCCCCGCTCCCCTCCCCCTATCCCCATTCCACTTCTCCTCCCCCTAGTACACTCCCCCTCCCTCTCGATACTGAAGAGCAGTCCAAATTCCCTGCTCTACATGAAGACCAAGGTCCTCCCACTTCTATCTAGGTCCAGGAAGGTGAGCATCCAAACAGGCTACGCTCCCACAAAGCCAGTTCATGTATTAGGATCGAAACCTAGTGCCATTGCCCTTGGCTTCTCATCAGCCTTCATTGTCCGCCTTGTTCAGAGAGTCCAGTTTCAACCCATGCTTATTCAGTCCCAGTCCAGCTGGCCTTGGAGAGCTCCCAATAGATCAGTTCCACTGTCACAGTGGGTGGGTGCACCCCTCGTGGTCCTGATTTCCTTGCTCATGTTCTCCCTCCTTCTGCTCCTCATTTGGACCTTAAGAGCTCAGACGGTTGATCCAAATTGGGTCTCTGTCTCTCTCTCGATCCATCGCCAGATGAAAGTTCCTGTGCCATTCTCCTTGGCCTCTCGTCAGCTCTCATTGTCCACCACATTAAGAGAGTCCGGTTTTATCCCATGTTTTTTTCAGTAGCAGTCCAGCTGGCCTTGGTGAGCTCCCAATAGATCGGCCCCCCTGTCTCAGTGGTTGGGTGCACCCCTCATGGTCCTGACTTCCTTGTTCATGTTCTCTCTCCTTCTGCTCCTCATTATAACCTTGGGAGCTCAGTCCGGTGCTCCAGTGTGGGTCTCTGGCTCTATCTCCATCCATCGCTAGATGAAGGTTCTATGGCGATATGCAAGATATTCATCAGTATGATTATAGGATAGGTTCATTTCAGGTTCCCTATCCTCAGGTGCCCCAATGAACTAACTGGGGACATTGCCCTGGGCTTCAGGTAGCCATTCCAGGTTCAAGTCTCTTGCCAACCCTTAGGTGGCTCCCTTAACTAAGGTATGAGTTTCCCTGCTCCCCCATCCAACCTTCCTTTACCCCCAATCACCCCGATTCCCCCAGTTCCCCTCATCCTCTCCTTCACACTTTTCTCTCCCCATCTCCCCTCATCCCCATCCCACCCCACCCCCCAAGATTCCTATTTTTTGCCCATCAATCTTGTCTATTTCCCATAGCTGGGAGGCTATCTATATGTTTTTCCTTGGGTTTACCCTCTTGTTTAGCTTCTTTAGGATCACAAATTATAGACTCAGTGGCCCCTATCCATGGCTAGAAACCAATTATGAGTGAGTATATCCCATGATTTTCTTTTTGGGTCTGGGTTACCTCACTCAGGATCGTATTTTCTATTTCCATCCATTTGCATGCAAAATTCGAGAAGTCATTGTTTTTACCGCAGAGTAGTACTCTAATGTATATATATTCCACACTTTCTTCATCCATTCTTCTATTGAAGGGCATCTAGGTTGCTTCCAGGTTCTGGCTATTACAAATAATGCTGCTATGAACATAGTTGGACAAATGCTTTTGTCGTATGCTAGGGCATCTCTTGGGTATACTCCCAAGAGTGCTATTGCTGGGTCCAGGGGTAGGTTGATCCCAATTTTTCTGAGAAACCGCCACACTGATTTCCAAAGTGGTTGCACAAGTTTGCAGTCCCACCAGCAATGGATGAGGGTACCCCTTTCTCCACAACCTCTCCAGAAAAGGCTATCCTTGGTGTTTTTGATTTTAGCCATTCTGACAGGTGTAAGATGATATCTCAAAGTTGTTTTGATTTGCATTTCTCTGATCGCTAAGGAGGTTGAGCATGACCTTAAGTATCTTTTGGCCATTTTAACTTCTTCTGATGAGAATTCTCTGTTCAGTTCAGTGCCCCATTTTTTAATTGGGTTAATTATCCTTTTAAAGTCTAGTTTCTTGAGTTCTTTATATATTTTGGAGATCAGACCTTTGTCTGTAGCGGGGTTGGTGAAGATCTTCTCCCCGTCAGTAGGCTGCCTTTTTGTCTTAATGACAGTGTCCTTTGCTTTACAGAAGCTTCTCAGTTTCAGGAGGTCCCATTTATTCAATGTTGCCCTTAATGTCTGTGCTGCTGGGGTTATACATAGGAAGCGATCTCCTGTGCCCATATGTTGGAGGGTACTTCCCATTTTCTCTTCTATCAGGTTCACTGTGTTCAGATTGAGGTCTTTGATCCATTTGGACTTGAGTTTTGTGCATGGTGATAGATATGGGTCTATTTTCATTCTTCTACAGGTTGACATCCAATTGTGCCAGATGTTTTCTTTCTTCCATTGTATACTTTTAGCTCCTTTATCGAAAATTAGTTGTTCATAGGTTTGTGGGTTAAAATCTGGGTCTTCTATACGATTCCATTGGTCGACTGCTCTGTTTTTATGCCAGTACCACGCTGTTTTCATTACTGTAGCTCTGTAATAGTGTTTGAAGTCAGGGATGGTAATGCCTCCAGAAGTTCCTTTATTGTATAAGATTGTTTTGGCTATCCTGGGTTTTTTGTTTCTCCATATAAAGTTGATTATTGTCCTTTCAAGATCTGTGAAAAATTTTGAAGGGATTTTAATGGGGATTGCATTGAATCTATAAATTGCCCTTGGTAGAATTGTCATTTTTACTATGTTGATCCTCCCAATCCAGGAGCAAGGGAGATCCTTCCATTTTCTGGTATCCTCTTCAATTTCTTTCTTCAATGCCTTAAAGTTCTTGTCAAATAGATCTTTCACTTCCTTGGTTAGAGTTACCCCAAGATAGTTTATGCTTTTTGTGGCTATCGTGAAAGGTGATGATTCTCTTATTTCCCTCTCTGCTTCCATATCCTTTGTGTATAAGAGGGCGACTGATTTTTTGGAGTTGATCTTGTATCCTGCCACATTACTAAAGGCGTTTATCAGCTGTAGGAGTTCTTTGGTGGAGTTTTTGGGGTCGCTCATGTACACTATCATATCATCTGCAAATAATGCAAGTTTAACTTCTTCCTTTCCAATTTGAATCCCCTTTATCCCCTTATGTTGTCTTATTGCTATTGCTAAAACTTCGAGAACTATATTGAAGAGGTATGGAGAGAGTGGACAGCCTTGGCGTGTTCCTGATTTTAGTGGGATGGCTTTAAGTTTCTCTCCATTTAATTTGATATTAGCTGTCGGCTTGCTGTATATAGCTTTAATTAAATTTAGGTATAACCCTTGTATCCCTAATCTCTCCAAGACTTTTATCATAAAGGGATGTTGAATTTTGTCAAATGCTTTTTCAGCGTCTAATGAAACGATCATATGGTTTTTTTCTTTCAGTTTATTTATATGATGGATTACATTGATAGATTTGCGTATGTTAAACCAGCCCTGCATCTCTGGTATGAAGCCTACTTGATCATAATGGATAATTTTTCTAATGTGTTCTTGGATTCGGTTTGCCAGAACTTTGTTTCTTAAAGAAAAAAAAGATTGAAGATAAGGAAAGGTATATTGGTTCTATACTTTGACTTTTGTTTCCTTGGGAATATAGTTTCCAGTGGACGAATGTACGTTTGTGCCAAACATTCGTGCTGTGTCTCACTAGTTTGTAACCTTGGACAATGTATATCTACAGGTTTTATAGTTTGTCAGCTATTAGATGTTAATAGTGTTTATGAAGACAATTAGGTGGTCTATGGAACACTTTTATAAGCAAGCGCTGTAGCTCCTCCTGTCATCCTGAAAGCTTTCATGATTGCCTCAGTGTGGCACTGTGAGTTGAAATAAAATTTGCATTTGCTAAGAAGTCTCTTGTTGGCATTCCCCTGCAGTAAGAAAATAACTAATAAAAGTTTTTTCCTTGTTATTAGAATTTACTGTTTTGTATTTTGAAAAGTAGAGGTACCAAGTTTATATAAAATGTAGACTCTCTTTTTTAATGAGTCAAAATTTTTCTCCTGAAGCTTTTATAATGAGAGATCCTGTGGAGTCAGGCAGGAAAAACTACCAGTTTCATAGTCATCAGCATGTCTACCATGTGAAAAGTAGATTAGCGTTTACCATTTGGAGCTAACTGCTTTTTATAGAGGAAAAGTCAGTTTATGAGGTCATTTAATCAAGCCAATTTAAAGTACATACTCCCCATTGTCCTTGAAAATGTTTGAGTGGTCTGTAAATAAACCAAGCAGATAATTTGTAGGTATGCTTTCATATCCTTCTTCAGAATTAAAGTAGGTGAAGATATAGTATAAAAGGGCAATGCTCCCAGTTACGTAAAACCACAGTCATTGTCATTCTTATTACTCCTCTTTAAGTCACCTGATGCCTGACAATTGCTGCTTATTATAATTGCTGACAGAAGACTGTTGTATGGGTTTCCACAGGGCTCAAGCTAGCCCTGTCTTCCCATTGCTTATAAGAAGAGAGAGTATGAGGAGAATGGGGTGGGGAGATGACAGTACACATGGCACATTGTAGACTGCATAACTCACATTCTTGAATCTCATTAGCTGGAAGTAAGGAAGACCCACTGTGAATCAACTAATCAGACAACCTTTTTTAAATAGAATGATGGATTATCCTGAAAGGAAAATTTAAGCTTTCTGTGAAACAACTATGCAAAGACATTAGATAAGAAATGGGTGGATATGGTAGTAATGGGCTCATTAGAAAGAATAAAATCTCTTCTCTCCTTTGGAGACATAGACTCAACATTCTGAAATCCTCAGAACTGAGATGTTTGAGAAGTGGGAGAGATGGAAGGAAATATGGATCCTAGGCACTGGGGATGCACATTCACGGACTCAGAAATTTACTTGCTGTTATGCAAAAATTTCCTCCAAGTTAAAACTGTCCATCTTGGAGGAAAGCTTGCTATCAAGTAGGGTGTTAAAGGGGAGACGAAACAATAGCATGTTAAAGGGGAGGTGACATAAAACATTCTATCAGTCATGTTGCCAAATTATTTTTAAATAAAGAAAAATCCACTTATAAAACTCTAAATTCCAAATACCCAATGAACTAATGTGATTCAGACCATTGTTTGAATTCCTCATAAACTTCTCAAAAAATCAAATAAAAGAGAATTTCTAAAAAGAAAAAGACTGTATATGCTAATGCTCACAAGTATAGAATAATAATTATATTATAATTATAATGAAATATTAGAAAGAGGAGAAATAAAACTGGCACAGAGTATTTTGATTTAAAATTCATTCTCTATAGCCCTGAGAACATATTATTTTAAACTGCATGATCTTAAAGAATACAGATCCCACAGTGTTCATATGACCCTTGGTTAATCATGACTATAAATGTATGTCCAAAGTGATCTTATCTGAGTACAGTTAGTTTAGAATTTGTGCAGTATGTTGAATATTGATAATAAAATATCTATTACATATGATCTTATACTAAAATGTCTCAGAAATAAATAATTAATAAAAGTTCAAAATGTTATATTGATCTTGATCATGAGCAAAGAAGAGAATTTTTTTTACTCTTTAGCATTATTATGATTATTATGATTGCATTTAGGAACATATACAATAAAGTCATATAACAAGATTTTTATGGTTTATTAAATGTGAGCCATATATATATTCCAGTATATGTGTTAATAATGCATTTCTTAGATATATCAACAACGCGGTTGGTGTGGTGTTTCTAGTGATGTATACATCTTCAAGCTCACTGGAACAAAGTACAACATTGGTTGTAACTAGATGGCTTTACAGAACATTAGAGGACAGACCTACAGAAACATTTTAAAGTTTATTTTTGAAAATCCAATAAAATACAACAAAAAAACATACTTTAAAATAGCCTAGATTAAGAAAACATATAATTAGTTTACTAGTATCATATATTATATTAGAAATATAAGAGTAGTTACTGGTTAGTGTATTTCCTCTTAACTGCATAATTCTTTTTATTTTGTTTACAATATCTAAAGGAGTGATTATTTGACAAAAATAACAAGTCTAAATGGGTGTCAATTTAAAATCGTAAACAAAATTAGTCAAAAAGCTTATAATTTTCAGTGCTTCTAGAACTAGACATTTTATTATTCTAATATTAGAAATATTTGAGATAAGGAAAGAAAAGTCATTTGGAATACTTGAAGACTGGCAAGAAAGCAGCAAATTGTATTTCATTGTTTCCATCCATTTTCACTATTTTTTTTTATAAAAAACAACCCAAAAGGATTACTTGAAAATTTTCAGGCAAAAGACAAACACCACAATTTTACAACTTTCTTTCTAGAGGACTGAGTCCCCAGAAAAATCATCTAAGTAGATATCTGGAGGTAGAAGGACCTAATGAAAAGGTAGATGCATTGCCTGCATGTAGAAGGGACTCATAACAAGAATGAATCCAGAGGTACTGATGATTTATCTGAAGCCAAGTAAGAACTACTAGGAGCATGGAAACCCCCTGGTGACTGCAGACCTAAAGCTATTGTGACAATACTGTAGGATTTGCTCTCTATAAACTTCCTGAGAATATCATAGGTAGGAGTGATAAAAGTGCAGGACAACATTTTTTATAGTTCAGGCATGAAGGAACTGAACAGAAGAGTCATGGATCTGCTCAGTCCCCCGCCCCTCTCTC
Source organism: Chionomys nivalis (assembly GCF_950005125.1). Taxonomy (NCBI): domain Eukaryota; kingdom Metazoa; phylum Chordata; class Mammalia; order Rodentia; family Cricetidae; genus Chionomys; species Chionomys nivalis. The sequence continues at coordinate 191,485,646 of NC_080086.1, read as the reverse complement.
TGCAGCATAACAGTGATATCTATAGGTGGAAAGACCACAGTGTGACCAGATTTAGGGCTGTAGTGAGAGAAACACACATATACAACCAAATCCCTTGCTCTAGAGGAGGAGGAATATGTGCAGATCACAGGCACACAGAAGTCTGTGAAAGCCACATATTTGCCATGGAAGGGTAAGTACCTTTTTGAAACTGAATGAGAATTTTGGAGAGCTCTTTCCCACACCAGGTACCTATCAAAAAGAATCTAGCATAAATAAGATCATGTACTGTTAAGAGAACTTACAAAAGAGGCTGTCTGAGTTACATGGAATTTCTGTAACTAAATTAAAAACTAAAACAACTGGAAGAAGACATTTAAAAACACTGTACTCGCTAATCTACCATGAGAAGCATCTCATAGATTCTCAAATCTATTTTCAGTGAAGGTGAAAATAATGCAAAGCAAATATAAACTCAAAATAAATCTGGAGAATGTTAATAAACAATTTATCAAATAAACAAAAAAATCCTCCAAAGCTTTGGAAAAGTGCACCAGTCTCTATATAAATTATCTCGCACTAACCATTCTAACCCAAATCATCTTTTAAAGAAAATAAAATCAATATACAAATGAAAAGGCACATAAAAACCAACATAATCACAAAATAAATAGTAATTTGAAGAATACCATCCAATTCATTCAAAGTTAACTATAGATACATCCAAGACTCTAATAGACATTGAAAGGGCAGATAAGCTTAGGTAAGTAGTTTTAGCAGAAGCTATGACAAAAAGACAAATGCAAACACTTGAAAAGCTTAAGGACACAGATGGAAAATATGTTCATCCACAAAAAGTGGGGACATATAACAGGTCTGACAGAAATTAAAATATTCTAATAATACCCTCACTCTCAACCTGAAATTCCAGCTATTGAAATAATAGACTCCAAAGAAATGAGAATTCTGTAGGTATCTTAAGCTGAAAGAAGGAATAAGACACCAGTCAGAGGGACAACCTGTCTCATGGGAAGATATTACACATGTTCTAACACTGTATGAGATTGAAATTCAAATAATGATGGTGGTTGAGAACATATTCAGACCTGGGCTGCTTACATATTCATATCCTTGAACCTTTATTTAAACCTTGAACTCAAACCAGTCATAGATATCACTAAATCTCTTGCTCTAATTCCTAATGTGGCTACATTGAATAAATTTTTTTTTCTGCTTTCTACTTTTATTTTGGTTCTTGTCTTGCTTACTCTCATTACTGATGAGTGCCACAATCTGACATGGGGCACATGCTGTGGCCCCAAAGTTCAACAACAAACTCTAGGTACTTCATGCGTATCTCACAAAGTTCAGTGAAATGAGATAAAAGGCTAAGATAACAAATGTTGTTCATCTAAGAGCTTTGAGAAAATTCTATACAGTAAACTGTATGCCTAATGGAATTTCAAAAGATTTATTAACTATTAGAAGAAATATGAAAGAAAATTATGACTAAAACTTCTTCAAAGCCATGAGAATAAACAAGTGATGGTCCTATAAAATTTATTCATCTTCAAGAATCATTAATCTTTCAACACATAGGGCAATCACACATGCAAACATATATATGTGTATATTTATTTACATACATATAAACAAATAAACACATATAAACACACACTGGATTATTGGTTTCAAGTTATACATACAATAAGGCAATATAAAGAATATATGTGTTTATATACATATATAAACATATGTGTGTATATGTGTCTGTTTCTAATTATTGGAAATAACATCCAAAAACATTATCCTAAAAGTGGGTACAGAAAACAAAGACCTATTATATGCAGATAAAAAAGTAAGGAAACTGCCACATACTTTTAATCAGACACAAAGCAAGTTTAAAGACAGAGAATGGAACATATAAACAACTCCAAAAACATATCAAACTGGATTTTTTTATCAATGTAAATATCTTTCAAAAGAAGAGAGGAAATACAGCCTTCCTCTAAAAATAATAACAGTACATTTTGCAGCACTCCAAATGTGTGATACTTTTTCATTTTAGTTCTCAATCTGGAGTATGTTACCAGGCATACACACACACACACACACACACACGTATGTGTGTGTGTATCCCATAAAGTTACATAAGTTAAATTTTATATTCAATTGTTTTAAATGTAGATTACTTTGCTAAACAAATATAAAAATATTGTTGTAGATTATATAAAATATATGAAAAAATAGAACAATATATAAGAAGAAATGTCATTCCTGTAATAAAATCCTTTCATAATGACTGCTATCATCTATGACAGATAGTAATTAAAATATATGAGCCATAGAGAGCCATCCGTCACAGCAGAAAGGACCCAAACAACTATCAATAGTTAGTTTTGTAAACACCCCTGTGTTGGTCCACATAGCCTACCTCAGAGTATTACCACTACAGAGGCAGTAACTATTCTTCTTAAGATCTATGTTCTATTGAAAAGTGACAGATTCAAATGACAAGTGATGATTCATTGTATAATATTTCCAGTGAGAGCAATGGTATAGTAAGCAAACCTAATAAATAGTGTACCATGTTAGGAGGTTTAGGATAGTATTAGATAAGGCTCCTCAAAATCAACCACAAGGGTAGAATAACTTTCTAGGAATTCCTGTGAATAGTGATATTTTTACTAACTTCTGTAAGTCACAAATATTCTCTCTGGCACCTAGAATGGATGAGTCCTTTACAAAATATTTTCAGTTTAATTTGCCTGGACCCATCAGAAGAAACAGTATGGAAGGCATTTCTAATGCATTTTTTTTAATGATAAAGCTGGAGAGTAAAAATTATTCTTGGTACATGGATTATAGAATAAATGCCATGCTAGCAAGCATGAAAACTACATCAATCTCATGGTATGTGTCCATCAGAACTCTTGGATGACTACATTCATATTTCAAAGTAAACCTCAACAGCAGATTTAAGCATTTGAGAAGTTTTTTTCTGTACAATTGTGCTGTCATTTAGGCTTTACAGTTCAAGTTATGAAGTCTAGACAGTGTACAGTTTCAATCCTTAAGAACCCTAGGAATATTTCAAGAGGAAATGGATATTGACTTCAAATAAATTCTAGCCGCACTAGCTACTAACAAGAAAGACAGTGTGTTGGTTGAATCTCTTAAACCTAGACTTGATTTTTCTAAGGTTATGGGTTTGGTAGTTGGCATCCTCTTCAAGAAAAAGGTAGCTTCATTACCTGGAAAAAGGATTGTTTAATGAATAGACTTAGCTCGATCTTCTGGAAGCCTTGGTAGAGCTTCTATATCAACACTTTGTGCTTCCACTTCTGTCATGCAGTCACCGTCTTTGCTTTGGGTGTTTGAATTAGCGTCTGTAGGCTCACAGGTCTCTAACACAGCTTTCTTAGATTTCAGCCTTCTGCAAACTGAAAAGAGTCAGCCAATCTTTCTGTGGACTTCACTTCAGCATTAGGGATTTCTAATTACTTTGATCTTCTAAGCAGAATGTTAGCATTGTCTCCATGTCAAAATCAGGGTGTTTCACATTCCCAGCACTTGTGCCCAGTGGAGTAACAATTTTCATTTCATTCAAGAACACTTCATTTGTAACCACAATTTTTAGAAATTCATCATAAGAGGCCTTAGTTTATCTCAGGTTTTAGTACATGTTCTTCAAAAGGATTAGTTATTTCTAGCACTTGATTTCTTGTGAAAGATGAATTTCATAGGTCCCACTGACATCTTGTTAAGTGACTAATGAAAATATTTTTAAGCAAGGAAGTCAGGACCACGAGGGGTGCACCCTCCCACTGTGACAGTGGAACTGATTTATTGGGAGCCCACCAAGGCCAGCTGGACTGGGACTGAATAAGCATGGGTTGAAACTGGACTCTCTGAACATGGTGGACAATGAAGGCTGATGAGAAGCCAAGGACAATGGCACTAGGTTTCGATCCTAATACATGAACTGGTTTTGTGGGAGCTTAGCCTGTTTGGATGCTCACCTTCCTGGACCTAGATAGAAGTGGGAGGACCTTGGTCTTCCCGCAGGGCAGGGAATTTGGACTGCTCTTCAGTATCGAGAAGGAGGGAGAATGGAGTGGGGGGAGGAGAAGAGGAGTGTGGATAGGGAAAGGGGAGTGGGGGGAGGGGGCAATATTTGGGAGGAGGGGGAGGGAAATGGGAAACGGGGACAGGTGGAAATTTTAATTAAAAAAGAATAAAAATAATAATAAAAAGAATTAGACATAGACAGGCTTAAGGATGGAACAGAAGGAGAAAATGTGTTATATCGTTGGAGCAATCAAAACACAATACTAATCGAGTTGACTTTTTATCAGGTGTTTTTTCTTTTGGGACACCAACCAGGTACCAAATCCTGACACAGAGACTTACTTAGTTTTGAATGCTCAGCCTCGCTTAGGTACATTTTTTGGTTAGCTCTTTTAACTCAAATTAACCTGTTTCTCTTTATCTCCTTTTTTCCCTGGGTCTTCTCACCTGTCTTCCTTCTGCATATTGTATTATCCATATCCAGCTCGCTGGTGTCTTGCCCCAGGCAAATCCCACTGTCTCTCTTCCTACTTCTTTTTTTTTTTAATTTTTTATTTTTTATTCTTTTTTAATTAAAATTTCCAACTGCTCCCCGTTTCCCATTTCCCTCCCCCTCCTCCCACACATTGCCCCCTCCCCCCACTCCCCTCCCCCATCCCCACTCCTCTTCTCCTCCCCCCAGTCCATTCCCCCTCCCTCTCAATACTGAAGAGCAGTCCAAATTCCCTGCCCTACAGGAAGACCAAGGTCCTCCCACTTCCATCCAGGCCCAGGAAGGTGAGCATCCAAACAGGCTAAGCTCCCACAAAGCCAGTTCATGTATTAGGATCGAAACCTAGTGCCATTGCCCTTGGCTTCTCATCAGCCTTCATTGTCCGCCATGTTCAGAGAGTCCAGTTTCAACCCATGCTTATTCAGTCCCAGTCCAGCTGGCCTTGGAGAGCTCCCAATAGATCAGTTCCACTGTCACAGTGGGTGGGTGCACCCCTCGTGTTACTGATTTCCTTGCTCATGTTCTCCCTCCATCTGCTCCTCATTTGGACCTTAAGAGCTCAGACCGTTGCTCCAATTTGGGTCTCTGTCTCTCTCTCGATCTATCGCCAGATGAAAGTTCCTGTGCCATTCTCCTTGGTCTCTCGTCAGCTCTCATTGTCCGCCACATTCAGAGAGTCCGGTTTTATCCCATGTTTTTTCAGTAGCAGTCCAGCTGGCCTTGGTGAGCTCCCAATAGATTGGCCCCACTGTCTCAGTGGTTGGGTGCACCCCTCATGGTCCTGACTTCCTTGTTCATGTTCTCTCTCCTTCTGCTCCTCATTATAACCTTGGGAGCTCAGTCCGGTGCTCCAGTGTGGGTCTCTGGCTCTATCTCCATCCATCGCTAGATGAAGGTTCTATGGCGATATGCAAGATATTCATCAGTATGATTATAGGATGGGTTCATTTCAGGTTCCCTATCCTCAGGTGCCCCAATGAACTAACTGGGGACATTGCCCTGGGCATCTGGTAGCCATTCCAGGTTCAAGTCTCTTGCCCACCCTTAGGTGGCTCCCTTACCTAAGGTATGAGTTTCCCTGCTCCCCAATCCAACCTTCCTTTATCCCCAATCACCCCGATTCCCCCAGTTCCCCTCATCCTCTCCTTCACACTTTTCTCTCCCTATCACCCCTCATCCCCATCCCACCCCACCCCCAAGATTCCAATTTTTTGCCCATCAGTCATGTCTATTTCCCATAGCTGGGAGGATATCTATATGTTTTTCCTTGGGTTTACCCTCTTGTTTAGCTCCTACTTCTATTGTCCTTCTTTTTTACTCTTTCTTGAATCTAAATCTCTCCTCCTATTTATCCTCTCTGCCTGCCAGCCCAGCCTATCACTCTCCTATCAGCCTACCATATTGTCTAGCTATTGGGTGTTCTTCTTTTTATTACATCAATCAGGTACCTTAGGCAGGCAAGGTGAAACACATACAGCATATCTCTTTTAATTAAAGTTTTTCATTTATTTTACATTCCGATCACAGTTTCTCTTCCCTCCCTTTCCTCCATTCCTTTCCTCACCTCCCTTCTAGGCCCCCAATTCTCACACCCACATCTACTCCTTTTCTATCTCCATTCTGAAAGGGACAGGTCTCCCAAGGGCTTGAACAAAACATGCCACATCAAGTTGAAGAGGACTGAGATCCTCCCCCTGTATCAAGTTTGGACAAGGCAACACATCATGGGGAATAGGTTCACAAAAGCCAACTCAAGATTCAGGGATAGGTCATGATTCCACAACTAGAGGCCCTACAAACAGAGCAGGCTACTCAGCTGTCACACACATGCAGAGGGCCTAGGTCAGTCCCATGCAGGACTGTTGGTCCAGAGTCACTGATTTTACAGGAGTCAGCTCTCTCTCAGTTCCTCTGTCATAACCTTGACTATCCTGCCTCAGATGATCCCGTCTCCCTCTCTTCAACAGGACTCCCAGAACTCAGCCTGGCACTTGACTGTGATTTTCTGCATCTGTTTCCTAAAGAAAGGCTCTCTGATGACAGCTAGGGTAGTTACCAATCTGAATACAGAAGATAGCCAAGTCCAACAACCTCTCAACTGTTTCTAGGAGTTTTAATTCTGGGCATCCTTGTCGATTTCTAGGAGTTCCCTGGCACCAGGTTTCTCACAAACTCCAAAATGCTCCCCCTTATCAAGACATCTCTTTCATTACCTTCACCCTCTGTCTCACCACCCCCAACTTGTTTGCCCAGCCTGATTCCTCATGTTCTTATTCCCCCACTATACCCCCTTCTCTCCCCCAGTTTACCTAGAAGATCTTTCTGTCTCTGTCTCTATCTCTCTTTATGTCTCTCACTCTCTATGTCTTTCTCTCTCTTTGGTTTTTTGAGACAGTTTCTCTGTACTTTGGAACCTATTCTGGAACTAGTTCTTGTAGACCAGTCTTGTCTCGAACTCATAGAGATCTGCCTGCTTCTGCCTCCCAAGTGCTGGGATTAAAGGCATCACTGCTGGGCCAGGAGATCTCTTTTATTCTGCTTACCCAGGGAAATCCATGCATCCCTCTTTCGAACTTCCTTGTTACCTAACCTCTCTGGTGCTGTGGTTATGGCCTAGTTGTTTTTACTTTACAGCTAGTATCCACTTACAAGTGAATACATATCATGTTTTTCTTTTTGGGTCTGTATTACCTCACTCAGGATAATTTTTTTTCTAGCTCCATTCAGCATACAACTTATCTTTATATAACTAAACACATATTCTTACATTGTTAAACAAATGCAGCATTAACAAAAGTAACACATCTTTGCCTTGTTAAAAATAATATTCTACAGCACGGCACTCTGCTGTGGTTTAAACGTATAATATCCCCATACAGGTAAATGTTTGACTACTTAGTTCCCAACTGGTAGTAGATGTTTGAGGAGCATTGCCTACCTTTTAGGAGGGGAGAAACTTCCTGATGGAAGTGGGTTACTGGTGTGTGCTTTTTAGGTTTTATATCCCATTCTGTCCACTTCCTGCTCATCACTCTTTGCCTCCTGACACCATGTGTTCATGGCATGCTTCTGTCTTTCCTGCTGTTATAGACTGTATCCCACAGCAACTACTATCTGAGGTAAACACTTTTTCTCTTAGCTTGACTGTTGGAAAATTTTATGGTAGCAGCTGAAAAAGGAACTAAGACATTTTCATACACGCGTACGGTTACTGGTGGCAGCAACAGTAAAGATCCATTTCATAGTTCTCCACAGCAGAAATAATAATGGTGATTGAAATATTATAAGTTTTAAGAAAATAGAATAGGAAACAATTAAATCAATACAATCTATTTAAAAATGTGTCAATAGAATTGATGGAGTTAGATTGACAAAAAAATAACCTTCATTTTGTAAAACATGTAATACCTGTAATGTATAATTTCTTTTTAAAAATGCAGTTAATAAGCAATTTTTATAGTCTGCACTGGAACATCTAGACAAAAAATTATTTAAAAACTAACTCTTTTACTAGAAAACTGGCATATGATCTTGGTTTAAGTAATATTCTAAAGTTAGTAAAATAAACAAAGATTACTTGGCAAGTAACATAACAACAAAGGTAAAATGCTTGAATTTTGTTTTACTTTATTTATAAAGCATGAAAAGTATTTATACTAAAAATAAATCTTGATTGATATCAAAATACTGTAGTAAACAGTTTCATCATTTTTATTAAGGATACAATATTCAGTTCATATTTTATATCAAAACTCCAATAATGAAGATGTATTTATAGGTATACATACTTGTATACATATACACAAATGATTATGTTTACATACATGCATACCTATTTGCTTATGTTAAAGAGTTACTTTCTCTTATTATTTTTCATTATTTACATACTGATTACTTACATTGTAGGGCTGGTGATTGATCCCAGGGATTTTAGCTTTATGTTTATCTTTACACTGCTTGTTCAGGGAAGTTATTGAAATCCTCTTTTTGCACTAATGCCCTGTTTAAAAGTTTATAAATATTTTATAAGTAAAAACTGACTAATAAACAAAAATACCACACAACAAATTATTGCAGGAGAATCATAAGGGCAAATTTTATTTACTCAAGTTGACCTGAAAGTAAATAGAAATGAAAAAAAGAAAAAAATTATGTAAAAATATTATTGTAAGTAAATAGTAAACGTTAGCCTTGGGCTGTCCATATTCAAAAGAGCAAGGTTGAATCCTAAAAATTGGAGTTTTTGTAATAGCTTTAATGGTCTACTTGGAGTTGTTTGTTCTTCCCAAGAAACGCTTACCTCTTTGTTAATCTAGATATTAGCTCCTAATAATCTACTGTATTCATTTATTAAATAATATGATACAATATTGTATCCTGTGAAGAATGATGTAGAGAAAATGGAAACATGCTAATAATTCCTAGAATGTCACATTTCATAACATCACAACTAAAATGTCTGCCTCTGAAGCAATAGAAAAGCCATCTTCAGTCAGATGTTTGCTGCTGTTTTGAGTGTTCACTACCAGAGAATTCTCCAGGGTCTTCTGAAAAGGTGTCAGTTGAGTTTTCCCTTTCCTAGGGTTACAGTCATGTAATTTGTTCCTGTCCCTCTCTAGCCCTCTTTCATTAAAATCCTCAATATCAGTACTCTTTTAGAGCTACTTTCCTTTACTTCTGTGATCATTTATTTTGCTTTAAAATAACAAGTGGCCACTGCAATTGGTAAAACTTGATGAATTCGTCAAGTTACAGAAAAACATCATCCCTCTATGATTTTATTTAGTGATAATTTTGATAATAAAAATATAAAATATGTTTGATAAATATTAAGCTAAACTTAAAACTTGATGAATTCGTCAAGTTACAGAAAAACATCATCCCTCTATGATTTTATTTAGTGATAATTTTGATAATACAAATATAAAATATATTTGATAAATATTAAGCTAAGAATATAAATATGTAACTGTGGATATTTTTCTTCGTTATATGTATCTAGGACAACAAAAATTATTAAGGGGAAGTAACTTTTTTAACTAGGTGGATTTGGAAGTTATTCTGTACCCCACTATTTTTCAGGCACTATTAAGAGATGAAAAATAAAATAGGACCCAAGCAACAACAAAACTGAAAGGGAAAAAGTATAATAATAGATAAGTATTTTGTGAAAGTAGGTTATAGGTTTTTTATTAATATCAAAGCTGCAGTTCAAAGTAAGTGGGCACAATTTACAGTAATAATTTACCATAATTATGTATAAATAGAAAACTTTGCCATCTCCAATAGTCTCAGACAAGAAAATATTAAAGTCACAATTTAACTGAAAGCACGCTTCAAAATAGAGCCACGTTGCCACTGTGACTTACTTGTACTAAACGAGATTCAATCAAATGGCTGTTCTGCCACAAAGAATGGCAACTTCACCTCAAACCCCCTGGAATACAAGAATGCTATGGTTGGAACTGAGTTGTTGTCAGAGATGATAGATAGAAGCTCCGTTTGCAGGCCAGCTCTCCCAGCAATTCTGCAGTTCTCCCAGAGTTAGAAGCAAACTGGACCTCAGATTAGCAAAGAGCAGATTTGAATTTGAACATAAATTCTGAAAATACATGTGGTATTTAGATTTCACAAAAATGAGGTGACAACAATAATTAGTATCTGATAATTTGCCTTTTATACCTTATTCTATTTCAGTTGCAATGTTCTAGAAAACAGTAAAGTTTGATATTTGTCTTTTGCAGTCTTCCATTCCAGGTCACAGTGTTGCAACTCATAATGTTTAATAAATATCTGGCATGCAAATAATTAATAAGGAATAAAAAGTACATTTGCCTTCTCTATTCTACTCTTGGCATTAGTCAGAGTAAAATAAAATGGTTATAGACAGGAAAATACTATATGCTCTATTTTATGTACATAATCTTTAAAAATGTAAAACATTTTATATATTTATATATGTTCATACACACATATACACACACACATATATATATACATATATATATGACTTGTATTTAATATATATATATTTAGGTTACTATTTACAAAGTAGACTGATAGACAGGTCAGTCTAGATATGAAGTACAATATATGAGTCATAGTAAATAAAATTGTACCATAGATATTATAGTTGTGATTCTGGCCAAGTAAGTAGATTTGAACTTTCCACAGCACAAAAACAGAATGAAAAAATAAATCCTGGTAAACCATGATAAGATACTATTAATGTTTCATACTAGTAACTGCTTTAGCCAGTTATATCTGTTCTATGAATTCATTTTGGGTATGTTAAGTCTTTTTTGTTGTTGTTTTGTTTTTGTTTTTGTTTTTGTTTTTTCGAGACAAGGTTTCTCTGTGGTTTTGGAGCCTGTCCTGAAACTAGCTCTTGTAGACCAGGCTGGTCTCGAACTCACAGAGATCCGCCTGCCTCTGCCTCCCAAGTACTGGGATTAAAGGCGTGCGCCACCACCGCCCGGCGGGTATGTTAAGTCTTTATCATAGAATTCAGTAAATACATTAGTTAATAGAAGTAGGACATGGAAAATTTATTTGTAAAATAAATAGAATAGCTTGTCCATTCACAGTCATATACTTTTAAGGCCATTTATAATGTAAAGTATCTATAATATTCAGTATGAATCACTTTGACTATATGCTTTCTTGTAGATCCATAAGAGAAAAGCAAATATTTCAGAAGCTAACTTTTAGAAATTTTAAAGTAGCTGGGTTTTGTGAACCACTCAAAAGTGTTAAATTTCAATGAAGGCAAAGAATTCTGTTCTGTTTAACCTAATTTTCTCCTGTGGTCACAAGTCTTCTCCAATACTGAACTATGGATCCTGTAGAGAGAATCTTGACATGCTTATTGACATCTCATTCTGATTAATTTAATAGTTGGATGAACACCAGCTAGAAATCAATGGATATTTCCTCTTCTGTGTTTCAAACAGCTCCCATCTCTAAGTGTTAGCTAAGAGACAGGACATGAATACAAATATTATGAGACGTGTGCTCTTATTTAAAGCAGAAAAGATTTGTCTTCTTGTTGAAGATTTATTCACACCTGGCTAGCAATTTTAGTTGGATAACAGTCTGATGAAAATGTTAACACATAATGAGGAAAACTAGCTATTACAGCATTTATGGGTAGTTTGTTTCAGCAGGGTCCCATTCACAAGATAAAAGAAAGGTATCTTATTTTACTAGGTGTTGATTTTACTTCCTTGATTTCTTGAAAGGTATTCATAGGTGACCATACTTGTTTCAAACTAAAGATCATTCTACCTCTGCATCTTAAGTATTGGAGTTTCATAAGCAAAAGTTACCAGTGCTTATTCACTCCAGTATATGCTTGGGCATGTTCTCCTTCCAAAAGTACAACACCTGCTATAAACTAAACACGCAAGAGTGGTCTTCCAGAGTAAATGCCGAATAAAAATAAAAAGCATTTTTCTTCATTAACTAAAAATTTACATTTTCTAAAAAGAAAAGGAGAAAAACACAATGCTTTTCTAAATGTTATTTAGTAATTATCATACAAATGCAAATAAATATCATGATGAAAATAAGGTCTTTCTTTTCCTTTTATTGTAACAATATTTTTTCTTAAGTAGTATATCCAGATTATGGTTTCTCCTCCATGCTCTCCTCCCAGTTCTATGTACTCTCTCATCCAAGTCTGTACCCTTTATGTTTCTATTTGAAAAAAGCCAAATAAACAAAAAGAAGCAGACTTCTAAGAGATAATAATGAAATATAATAAAATAAAACAAAACACATAAGAATAGGACAAAACAAACAGAAGGAAATGAGCCCCTCTCCAATGACAAGAGAAAAAGCTACACAGAGAGAGACAGACTCACTCATTTACATACAAACCAATCCCATAAAAACACTAAAATTGGAAGCTACAACAAATATGCAAGAATTTATGGTTAAAAAGTAAAGAAATACATTTAAAACTACATATAAAATAAATAATATAAATAAATAAATAAAAATAACAGAGACAGGCCCTGGTGTGACATTAAGGGACAAGAAACAGCTGAAGATATCACTAAATATCTATTGGCCATCTACTGTTTGAATGCAGCCTACTCATATGTGTAGTTTGTTTCCCCAGTGATATTCTCCAGGAGAAACTAAGTTTTCATTTGTACAAGGTTATCAGTTGGAGTTTGCTACTGTGTTAGGGATGGGGGTATGTGTCAATTTCTTTTAGTTCAAGTCATCCCATCTGGTGCAGACCAATACAGTGTATGCTGCTTGAGTCTCTGAAAAGGTATAAATGCTTTGACCAAGTCGATTCAAGGGCTTGTTGCTTGGTGCCTAGATCTACTCTGATTCTTATTATTTTTTCACCTCTTCTTCAACAATGGTCTGGGAGCCCTGAGGGGAAGTACTTGATGAAGTCATCCCATTTAGGGCTGAGTGTTATAAAGTCTTCCACACTGCATATTGTGTGACTTTGAGTCTCTGGATTTGTTCCCATCTGCTTCAAGATGAAGAGTCTCTGATGGCTGAGAAAAACATTTATTATGAGTATAGCAGGATGTCATCAGGAGAAATTTATGTGTGTGTGTGTATGTGTGTGTATACATGTTAAAGAATAGTAATACTTTTTTTTTTTTTTTGATTTTTTGAGACAGGGTTTCTCTGTGGTTTTGGAGCCTGTCCTGGAAAGGAATAGTAATACTTGTTTTTACCCTAAGTTCCTGGGCTTTCTAGATCACCTAAGTATATTGATCATGGGTTTCCTCTAGAGGAAGAAATTTGTATAATTTGTATAATCAGATATTTGTTGATTAGTATTACAAGCTTTGTGCCACCATTGCACAAGCATATCTGCATATCTTGCAGGCAGAATACCACTGTTTATAGAAGTGCTCGTGGATTAGTTGATGTTTACATTTCTCCTTTGGTAGCCCACAGAGTACTTTCTTGTATCAAAGATGCTAGTACAAAAGAGAAAAAGCTTTATATAGGCACTAGCTTAATTTTCTCCATTTTCAATGACTCATGTAGTGTTGTGTTCAGCAATGAGGCCTTGTCAGTTTGTGGAGACCAATCAATAGCCTTGCTTGTTTGGGGGGTTCATATATATCTTAGTATTTATATTGCTGTGAGGAAACACCATTAAATCAGCTACTCCATTTAATTATTGCTGGATTATAGTTTCTAACGTTTGTTCCATTATCATCATGGCAGAGATCATGGAAGTGTGAAGGCAGACATGGTACTGGATAAGGAGCTAAGAGTTGTACATCTTGATTTTCAGGCAGCAGGAAACTGTGGGCCACACTGGGCATAACTTGAACATATAAGACCATAAAGCCCATCTCTGAAGTGATGCACTTCCTCCAACAAGGCCATACCTCCCAATAATGCCACTCCCAATACCAAGCATGCAAGCACATGAGCCTATGAGGGCCAATCCTATTCAATTCAAACCACCACTCCATGGGGTCCTTTTTGCCAACATCTCAGTTAGATGCAACTCAATCCTAGTTTATTTGGACACATTTGGTGATAACTTGTATTGAATCAGGGTGTTTTGACTCTCCAATTATTTGACAATTTAAAATATATCACATATATATACGTGTGTGTGTGTGTATTTATATATTTATATGTACGTATGCATATATATGTGGTGTGTGTGTGTGTGTGTGTGTATGTGTGTGTTGGTAGGCATTGATGGTCAGAAGTTGCAGACTATCCTGGCCTGACAGCTCTCTCCAAAACTTGACAATATGAGAAACTTCCTACCAAGCAAGTATTTCTGCTCTCTATCTGTACTATCTGCAGAATATCTCTGGGCCCAGAGAACTGACCTTGTCTGAAGGCTGTCTTGTAGTCTGATGTTTCTGTCCCACCTGGTCATACAGCCATTCAATCCCAAAGAAAGATTCAGAGGCTTATATTATTTATAAAATGCTTGACCTATTATTTCAGGCTTATTATAAACTAGCTCCTAAAACTTAAATTAACCCATAATTCTTACCCATGTTTAGCCATGTAGTTTGGTCTTTTCTCAGTGAGTCATTCTCATCTTGCTTTCTCTGTATCTGACTGGTGACTGACTCTGCCTATCCTCTTTCCAGAATTCTCTTAGTCTAATTGCCCTGCCTATACTTCCTGCCTTGTTACTGGCCAATCAGCATTTTACTAAACCAAAACAACTGAGAAATCTTTATAGTGTACAGGAGCAATCTCCCACAGCACTGTCTCTAAGTCTGGATACTGATTTATCTCTAGTGTGATCCTTTGCACAGTTTGCTGCTAGAAACCTTCCCCCTGCTGAACATAAGGTAACTAAGACTTGTACTAGTCTTTTGCTATAGAACCCTACTGCCATATACAAAACTTTATAATAAAGTGTGCTACTTAATGTAAATTAGGATTTGTCCCAAGTCCCCCCAATCTTGTACGTTTCTTATACTCTGAAATAAATTTTAGATTATTCCATGAATTCATATCCCAGAAGGCTATCTCTACTGTGTTCATGGACTGTCTACATATTTCTGTCAATGGGTCATTGCTTCAGCCCCTTTGTCCTCATGATCTGATGACCGGTGGGACCACAAAAATAAACAGAAACAGAACCCTAATATATATATATATATATATTTACACACACATATGTGTGTGTATTATTTGTATCATACATTATATATATGTATGATATATAATATATATTATATATAGCAGTTTTTTGAGTATTCATGACTGTTTTTTCTGTCTTAGAGTTTTATGTTTGATATAAAGTTGAAATTGTCTTTTCAAGACCTGTGATGAATTGTGTGGGAATTTTGAAGGAGATTGTACTATATCTATAAATTGCTCTTGGTATAATGATTATTTTTATTATATTAATTTTACCAGCCCATGAGCATAGGAGACATTTCCACATTCTCTTATCTTCTTCAATGTATTAAAGTTTTTACTACACATATCTTTAACTTGCTTTGTTAGAGTTACACAAGGCAAATTATATTATTTGAGGTTATTGTGATATTTGTTGTTTCCTTGTTTTCTTTTTCAGTCCACTTGTTATTTGAATATAGAAAGATTATTGATTTTTGTGATAATTTTGTATCCTGCTACTTTGTTGACAGTCTTTATCTGCTGTGAGAGTTTTTTTTGTGGAATTAGGGTCACTTATGTCTGTTATATCATCTACAGAAGAGACACTTTGACTTCTTTTTTAATTTGTATGAGCTTTGATCTCTTGCAGTTTTCTTATTGCTCTAGCTAAGATTTCAAGTACCACACTGAATAGATATGCAGATAATGAAAACCTTGTCTTGTTTCTTATTTTAGTTGAATTTCTGATAATTTTTTTACATTTAGGTTAATGTTGGCTATGGGCTTGCTATAAACTACCTTTATTATGTCTAACATATCACTTGTATCACTAATCTCTCTAGAATTCATATCGTAAAGGAGTGTTGGTTGTTGTCAAAGACCTTTTCTGTGTCTAAGGTAATAATCATATGATATTTTATTTCAATTTATTTATATGGTAGATTACATTTACTGATTTTCTTCTGTTGAACCATCTTTGCAGCTTTGGGATGAAGCCTACTTAATCATGATTTAATGTGTTCTTCGACTTTATTTGCAAGTATTTTATTGAGCATTTTTGAATGTATGGTAATAATGAAAGTTAGTCTGTAACTCTCTTTTATTAGTTGGGTTGTTATGTGTATCAGGCTAAGCATTGCCTAAAAAAATTTGGACAATGTTCTTTCTGTTTCTATTTTGTTTGAATATTTGAGAAATTTACTTATTAACTATTCTTAGAAAGTATGAAAAAAATTACATGGTTTTAGTAAACCATCTGGACATAGACCTTTTTTTATTTTGGTCATGAGTCTTTTAATAATGATTTCTATTTCAGTGAGGTCTGTTAAATGGCTTGACTGATCTTGATTTAACTATGCTAAATAAAATGTATTGAGAAAATTATCCATTGTCTAATTGGTTGAAATATAGGTTCTTAAAGTACATTTTTATTATTTCTTATATTTCTTTGATTCCTATAGTTATTACTCCCTTTTAACTTTAATTTTGTTAATTGGATATATGTACTCTGCCTTTTGGTTAATTTAAATAATGGTTTCTCAATCGTCTTTATTTTTTTCAAAGACTACATTTTGTTTCATAGATTCCTTGTATTGTTCTGAGCTTGTTGTTTTGCTTTGTAAGTTTTTGTTTTATTGTGTTTTTTGTTCTTTGAGACAGGGTTTCTCTGTGTAGCCCTAGCTATTCTGGAACTCACTTCGTAGACCAGACTGTCCTCAAACTCACAAAGGTCAGGCTACTTCTGCCTCCCAAGTGTTGAGATTAAAGGTGTGCTCCACCACTGCCCAGCTTTTGTTTAGTTAGTTGTAATAATTTTAGTACTTTTATTGTTTTGTTTTGTTTTTTTAATTTCCACTCTGGGTGTGATTTATTTTTTCTTATTCCCGAGTTTTCAAGTGTGTTGTTAAGTTACTAGTATGAGATCTCTCCAATTTTTTTTTAAACAGGCAGTTTTACTATGAACTTGCCTCTCTGCTTTCATTGTGTCCCATCACTTTGTGTATATGTGCCTTCAATTTTTTTTTCTTTTCTTCTTAAAAAAGCAAACAAACTATCTTTTTGCATTTTACATACCAATTCCAGTTCCTACTCCTTCCCCACCTCCCATTTTCTCCACCTTTCCCTCACCCCACCCACTACCTACTCCTAAGAGAAGATAAGGCACATTGATTTTGAGACGTTCCAAGGCCTCTCGACTATATCTAAACTAAGCAAGATGTCGATCCAAAGAGAATGGGTGCCCAAAAAGTAATTATAAGCAGTAGGGACAAATCCTGGTGCCACTGTCAGTGGCCCCACAGTCAGCCACAGGGACAGAACTGTTACCCACATTTAGAGGACCTAGTTTGGTCCTATGCGGGGTCTTTCCCTTTCCGGCTAGAGTTGGTGAGCTCCCATTAGATAAACTGTTTCAGTGGATGACCTAATCATGGTCTTGACTGTCTTACTCATATTCTCATTCCACCCACTCTTCAGCAGAACTTTGAAGGCTCAGCCAAGTGCTGCACTGAGGGTCTCTGCCTCTGTTTCCATCAGTTGCTGGATAAAGGTTCCATGATGATATTTAAGATATTCATCCATCTGACTACAGGGCAAGGCCAGTTCAGGAATACTCTTTACTATTGCTTAAGGTCTTATCTGGGGTCATCCTTGTGGATTTATGTGAATTTCTCTAGTGCCAGGTTTCTTGTTAGCCCCATAATGACTCCCTCAATCAAAATATCCCTTTCCTTGCTCTCATCTTTGTCCTTTTTCCATCTCTACTATTTAGTTCCCTCAAGTTTGACTTCTTCTGTTCTAATTAGAATCCCCTTGATCTCCTTTTTTTCTCTTATTGCTCTAGCTCGAACTTCAAGAACTATGTTGAATAGATATGGAGAAAGTAGACAGCCTTTCCTTGTGCCTGATTTTAGTGGAATCGCTTTGAGTTTCCCTCCATTTAATTTGATGCTGGCTGTTGGCTTGCTGCATATTTGTTTCATTTTGTTTAGATATGTTACTTGTACCCCTGAATTCTCCAAGACCCTTATTATGAAGGAGTGTTAAATTTTGTTAGCATCTAATAAGATGGTCATATGATTTTTTTCTTTCAGTTTATTTATATTTTGGATTATATTATAGATTTTCATGCGTTGAATCATCCCTGTATCTCTGGGAAGAAACCAACTTGATCATGGTAGATGATTTTCTTTTTGTTATGTTCCTGGATTCAGTTTGCCAGTATTTTATTGAGTATTTTTGAATCTATGTTCCTTTTTCCTATGTGAGTACTCTTGTGTTTGGGGCACAGATATTCAGGATTGAGACGTCATCTTGATAGATTGTTCCTGTTATGAATAAAAAGTGCCCTTCTTTATCTCTTCTGATGGATTTTAGTTTGATGTTTATTTTGTAAGATATTAAGATATCTACATCTGCTTGTTTCTTAGGTCTGTTTGATCGAAAAATCCTTTCCCATCTCTTTACTTTGATGTAAAGTTTGTCTTTGAGTTTAAGATATGTTTCTTGCATAGAGCAGAAGGCTGGATCCTGCTTTCTTATCCATTCTTAAAGGTCTTTTTATAGGTAAATTGAGTTCATTGATATTAGGAGATATTATTGACCATTGATTGTTAATTCCAGTTATTTTTCAGTGGTAGTTTTTTTGTGTTTTCCTTCTTTTGAGTTTGTTGGTATTATGTTATCTATTGTCTGTGTTATTATGGGTGCAGTTAGGTTCTTCTGGTTGAAGTTTTCCTTCTAGTATTTTCTGTAGGACTAGATTTGTGCATAGGTATTGTTTAGATCTGGTTTTGTCATTTAATATCTTGTATTCTCCATCAATGATTATTGAAAATTTTTCTGGCTATAGTAGTCTGGGCTTGTACATCTGTAAAGGACCTCTAGCTTTCATGTTTTTCATAGAGAAGTCAACTATAATTTTGATAACTCTATCTTTATATATTACTTGACCATTTTCCTTTGTAGTCTTAATAATGTTTCTTTATTCTTAATGTTTTGTGTTTTGGTTATTATATGGTATGGGGAATCTTTTTTTTTTTTTTGTTCCAGTCTATTTGGTTCTCTGTAAGCTTTTTGTACCTTCACAGAGATATCCTTCTTTAGGTTGGGAAAGTTGTTTTCTATGATTTTCTTGAATATCTTTTCTGAGCCTTTGAGCTGGCATTCTTCTTCTTTTAGCCCTATTATTCTAAGGTTTGTTGTTTTCATGGTATTCTTGATTTCCTGGATGTATTCTGTTAAGAACTTGTTGGATTTAATGCTTTCTTTGGCCAAGAAGTCTATTTCCTCTACAGTGTCTTCAACACCTGAGATTTTCTCTGTAGTATAGAGCAGTGGGCTGCAGTCCTGCCACCCGGCCACCTGGCTAGCTTATACCCGAAATAACAACATACAAATTGTATTCTTTTTTTCTTTTTTTTTTCTTTTTATTGTTTATTTATTTATTAAAGATTTCTGCCTTCTCCCCACCACCACCTCCCATTTCCCTCCCCCTCCCCCATCAAGACCCCCCTCCCTCATCATCCCTAAGAGTAATCCCGGTTCCCTGCCCTGTGGGAAGTCCAAGGACCACCCAGCTCCATCCAGGTCTAGTAAGGTGAGCATCCAAACTGCCTAGGCTCCCACAAAGCCAGTACGTGCAGTAGGATCAAAAACCCATTGCCATTGTTCTTGAGTTCTCAGTAGTCCTCATTGTCCATCATGTTCAGCAAGTCCGGTTTTATCCCATGCTTTTTCAGACCCAGGCCAGCTGGCCTTGGTGAGTTCCTGATAGAACATCCCCATTGTCTCAATGTGTGGGTGCACCTCTCGCGGTCCTAAGTTCCTTGCTCGTGCTCTGTCTCCTGCTCATGATTTGGACCTTGAGATTTCAGTCTGGTGCTCCAATGTGGGTCTTTGTCTCTGTCTCCTTTCATCGCCTAAATGTTTTTCTTTGGGTTCACCTTCTTAATTAGCTTCTCTAGGACCACGCATAATAGGCTCAACGTCCCCTATTCATGGCTAGAAACCAAATATGAGTGAGTACATCCCATGTTCCTCTTTTTGGGTCTGGCTCACCTCACTCAGGATAGTTTAGCCTTTGCTGGAGAGGTTGTGGAGAAAGGGGTACACTCATCCATTGCTGGTGGGAATGCAAACTTGTGCAACCACTTTGGAAATCAGTGTGGTGGTTTCTCAGGAATTTCGGGATCCACCTACCCCTGGACCCAGCAATACCACTCTTGGGAATATACCCAAGGAATGCCCTATCATACAACAAAAGTATATGTTCAACTATGTTCATAGCAGCATTGTTTGTAATAGCCAGAACCTGAAAACAACCTAGATGCCCTTCAATGGAAGAATGGATGAAGAAAGTATGGAATATATACATATTAGAGTACTACTCAGCAGTAAAAAACAATGACTTCCTGAATTTTGCAGGCAAATGGACGGAAACAAATTGTATTCTTTTAAACACTGCTTGGCCCATTAGCTCTAGCCTCTTACTGGCTAACTCTCACATCTTGATTAACCCATTTCTAATAATGTGTGTAGCACCACAAGATGGTGGCTTACCAGAAGATCTTAACCTGCATCCATCTTGGAGAGGAGAGCTATGGTGTCTGCCTGGAGAGGAGAGGCATGGCATCTGGCTCACTGCCTTCTTCTTCCCAGAATTCTGTTCTGTCTACTCTGCCTATCTAAGCTACTGTCCTATCAAAGGCCAAGCAGTTTCTTTATTAATTAATCAATGAAAGCAACAGATAGATAGTAGACCAACCTACATCATTTCCCCTTTTCCTGTTAAAACAAAAAAGAAAAGGCTTTCACTTTAACATAGTAAAATTACATATAACAAAACAGTTATCAGGCAAGAATTACAGTTACAATATTTATATCTATTTTATCTTTATCATAATAATGGAAAACTATAACTATCTATCCATTATTCAACTCCATCAAAGACTCCAGAAGGATATAATATTACCTAAGCAAACAAGAAATCCAAAACTCTAGAAATGACGGAGACATCTTGCTGCCTGGACAGTCACCCAAAGTTCCTCTGTACCATTGGGGTATCTATCTTTGGCCTTCAGGCCCATAGTATCCAGCAGACTTTTCCATGAAACAGGAAATTTCAAAGACAGTTCAGTTACTTTCTGCTGTGTCCTGTAGAATGTCTCACAGACTCTTTCATGAATCAGGAACCCCGAAAGAACATCTCACCTTTAGGCAAGTTCAGCAGTCCTCTCTCTGCGGGTTCTCTGTGTCCAGTTCAAGCAACAGTCCAGGCAAGAGCAATTTCTTGCCCAAATGACTATCAAACTCCATACGGAGCCTCTTCAATGCCCATCTTCCTCTTGAAGTAGATTAGTGCTGACAGGAGCAGATGTGTTTCATTGTCATGAAAAGCCCTAAGTTATTAAAACTTTAAATGCCATATTTTTCAGTCTTTGAAAGATATGAAGAATGTCTATCTAACTGAAATATATCTCTATATATCTAGAAAATCTAACTGACATGACTACAAGTTGACTATTATTGATGATTATCCATTAACAACCTATATTTCCTAATTATACATTACATTTTTAAATGAACTACACAATCACAATACCTTAATCAAGATCAGAAATATACATATAACAAGATTGACCTTAAATTGGTATCAGTAAACCAAGATTCTTATCAGTCCAAATTATATCTATATCATCTCCCTCTTTAAATGTAAAAATATTTATAAATATGTATGGGAACATGGGCATAGTTATTTTTTTCCAAACTGCTTCCTGCTGAATGGGGGCTCTGTTATTTAGGTCTTTCGTAGTATAACCTGTGTGCTAGTTTCATCTCAGTTGGCAGCTGAGTGAAGCAATTTTTTCAAGGTGTTCACAGCAACCCTTCAGGAGGGCATGGTCTATCATACCATATTGAGATAGAAGCAATCCACAGGATCTTATTCTCTGTGAAAACAAAAGAAGACCCTCTCCAAAGCATCATGTCCTTAGATCCGAATTCTGAAATCACAATACCCTTATGATATCCATTCTTGGGAGCCCATATAATGAAATGTCTCTCTGTACTTAGCTCCTTTACAGTCAAAAATTTTAAAGAAAACACAATGTACATAATCCAGATCTCTGTGAACTTTCCATTTTTACGTGGCCTATTTTTCTTTATTTCTTTAAATCTATAACTATTTTTACTCTGTCTCTTTAAAGACTTTATCCCTTTTTTAAAATCATTAACTTTATTCTCTATATTCTTTTTCTTCTCTCTCTCAAACCTATGTACATTCATCCAACTTTGTGATCCATTTACAGATCTTTTATGTCTGAATCTGTCCCATTGTGAATCTGTAATTCTTTACTGTCCAGTAACACTTCTTAAAATGCTAAGCACTTCTTAAAAACTTAAGTTGCACCATGTAGAAGTAATACAGTACCTCCTGTTTACAGCCCAGTCTAAACCTTAACTGCACTGTTATTATGGTAATTACAATAGTTTCTGTCTGAGGTCAGCACAGTTCAGCATGGTGGAGCTGAGCTGCTCCTGCCTCAGAGCCATTTGGTGCCCCTGAGCCAGCACAGTTCCAGGCACACAGCAGTCCACATTGCCATCAAGAAAGCTGTAGCACTTTACTCAAAATGCTCCATTCAAAAGCTCTGTCTCCCACAGGAGCAAGACAGAGATCACAATGGCGGCACAGCCCAGAAAGCCGGCATTTTAAAACAGCCAGTTTTTTTCCTGCTGCTGAGTCAGGAAAATTTCTTTGCGGCAAGCCAACCACAAACAGCAAAAAGCTGTGTTAAACTCTGTTTTTTGTGTATTTAAAATTAAGTTCTCTCAGGTTTTACGTGGAGTTCGTTACCACATTGGGGGCCACTCTGTAGTGTGGAGTGGTGGGCTGCATTCCTGCCACCTGGCCGCCTGGCTAGCTTATACCCGAAATAACAACATACAAATTGTATTCTTTTAAACACTGCTTGGCACGCCTTTAATCCCAGCACTCGGGAGGCAGAGGCAGGCGGATCTCTGTGAGTTCGAGACCAGCCTGGTCTACAAGAGCAAGTTACAGGACAGGCTCCAAAACCACAGAGAAACCCTGTCTCAAAAAACCAAAAAAAAAAAAAAAAAAGACAAAAAAACAAAAAAAAACACTGCTTGGCCCATTAGCTCTAGCCTCTTACTGGCTAACTCTCAGATCTTGATTAACCCAATTCTAATAATGTGTGTGGCACCACAAGGTGGTGGCTTACCAGAAGATCTTAACCTGCATCCATCTTGGAGAAGAGAGCTATGGCATCTGCCTGGAGAGTAGAGGCATGGCATCTGGCTCACTGCCTTCTTCCTCCCAGAATTCTGTTCTGTCTACTCTGCCTATCTAAGCTACTGTCCTATCAAAGGCCAAGCAGTTTCTTTATTAATTAACCAATGAAAGCAACAGATAGATAGTAAACCCACCTACATCATTTCTCTTCTATTTCTTGTATTCTGTTGGTTATGCTTGCCTCCATATTTTCTGCTCATTTTCCCAGATTTTCTATATCCAGAATTCCCTCAGCATGTCTTTTCTTTATTGCCTCTATTTTAGTCTTCAAGTCTTGAACTGTTCCAACTCTTTGCTTCACCTGTTTGATTATTTTCTCTTTGTTTTCTTGAGTCTCTTTAAGAGATTTATTAAGTTCTTCCAATTTTTTTTGTCTTTTCCTCCATTTCTCTCAGGGAAACTTTTCATTTCCTCTTTAAAGGTTTCCATAATCCTCGTAAAATTATGTTGAAATCATTTTCTTTTGTTTCTTCTGTGTTAGGATGATCAAGTTTTCCTGTTGTAAGACCACTGGGATCTGGTGTTACCATTTGGCTCTTTAGATTGTTGAACAAATTCTTGCATGGTTGCCTACCCATCTCCTCCTCCAATTAGTGCCAACAGTGTCTTTACATCTTGGTTCCTGCAGTGACTATCTCTATCTTTGGGAATTGTTCTTAGTTTTTCTCCATGTCTCAGAGATTCGTTGAGGTCTCTCTTGGCCTAGTGCCTTGGCCCACTCTCTTAGTCCATTTTCTTGGTTTGCTATCCTTGTCCTTTCTATGAATTTGCACCTTGTGGTTTTGAGTTCCTCTAAGGTTTCTGGGTACAGGAGAGTTTGGAGAAAGAGTGGGAGTTGTAGCTTACAAGGTTTAATCAATGAGAAGGGGATGTTATATTAATCTACCTAGAGGAAACTTGCCTATTGGTTGGCTAGAGAAGCTCCAAAAGTTGGAACTTAAGTTGGCATATTTTTATTTTCTCTCCAGCTGAAGTTGATATTAGCCTGACAAAGAACAGGCATGGGGGAGAAAAAAAAACCCTCAGTGGGACTTTCAGATGAAAAGTTTCTGCACCCCAATAAGCCTCTCTGCTGACACAATAATCTGAATCAGACCAAATCAAACCAAATTAGAAAAAGTCCAGGTTTAATGGATACAAACACTCTTGAATGTCTTTCCAGCCCACCAGAGAGGAAATGGAAAAGGAACACTGGAAAACAACAATGGCTTCATTTTCATTCAACTCTGGAAAGTCTTTCATTTCTTTCCTAATTTCTTTTTGGACCCATTTAATTCAGTAGTGAGTTGTTTAATTTCCATGGGTTTGTAAGTTTTCTGTTCTTAGGGTTTTCATTGATATTCAGCTTCAATCCATGGTGGTCATAAACATGCAGGGTATTAATTATTTTTTGTTTGTTTTAAGACCTGCTTTCTGTTGATTATGTTGTCAATTTTGGACAAAGTTCCATGAAATACTGAAAAGAGGTATGTTCTTTCAGTTCAAGTCAAAAGTACTATAAATATCTGAATGATATTATATAAAATTTTGGTTTATAGCCTCAGTTATCTTAGGTATCTTTGTTTAATTTTAGTCTAGATGATTTATCTATTGTTGACATTAAGTTATTGATATCTCCCAACATTGGTGTGTGTGGATCCATTATGTGATTTAAACTGAAGTAGTGTTTCTTTTATTAACGTGGTTGTCCTTGTGTTTTGTTCATTGTTGTTAAGAACTGCATGGCCCTTTAGAGTGGATTTTTCCTTTAATAAGGACGTAGTGTCATATTTAAATTTATTCATCCCTATAATGTTTTACAATTTTATCCCTAATTATATATATATATAATATAATATAAATTATTAATTAAAAATCAGTGTTGTTAACATAAGTTAAGTGTGATAATGTAAATATGATAGGTTATAAGATATTAAATTATACAATAGTACTCAACTGCTTAAATAATTATACTATAAAAAAAGGATTATCAGTTTATATATTTAAATATAAAATTCCAAATCACACATGAAGATAGAAACACTTTGTGGGCCTGAGAGAATAAAATGTTTCATTGTTGATCATGGACCATTGGAGTGTAAGAGAGTTTATACAGTTATTTTATAGCATACAAATAAAACATGAATGAAAGAATAAGATTAAGGGAGTGAAGAAAGGAAGAAAGGAAATAGAAAGGAAGAGAAGAAAACTAGCAATACTTGAATTTATTATGAGTATACACATGATATTACAGTATGGGAGAGTAACAATAATTATTGTATAAGGGGAAAATCAACATTTTTTTATGAGAAAAATGAAATTTTTGAAATATTTAACACCAATTATCTAATTTAAGGGACTTTTATTCTAAAAGATAATCAAATATATGATTTGTCAAAAACATTATTACTTGGCTGAAATTGAATGACAAATCTGGATCTTAGAAGAAAAAAATGTGAAAAACATTTCTAAGGAATCAGAAAGTGCATCGCTCTCAAAGGAACTTAGAGGACAACTTACAGTGATTTAGTATGCCAGTCCTGGGTTCTCTGGTTTGTTTGTTTTCAGTTTCACCCAACTAGACATACTTGAGAATGTACCACAACTGAGTAAATGACTCTATAAGATAGGCCAAAAAGAAATCCATGGAATATTTTCCTAATTATTAATTAATGTTAGAGGCCCCAGCCCACTGTGGGTGATGTTATCCTTTGAGCAAGCCATGAGGCTCTTCAGTATCTGCCATGAGGTTTTTACTGTGAGTTCCTGTGCTGACCTCATTTGATGATGAACTGTGATGTGGAACCTTAAGCTGAAAATATCCTTTTCTGACCCATGTTGGTTTGGGGCATGGTATTTTGGTATAATAATAGAAACTCTGAGATGAATGCCTAGTGTCTCAGCTATGAAACCCAACATAGCAAAGTAGATATGACTGTGCATTCCATTACTCACAGGAATTCAGAAGATAAAAACTGGAGAACCAGATTTCCCTTTGCTACAATACAAGTTTAGAAACAGCATGAATTAAAAGAAATAATACCCAAAAGCAAAACCACAAATGATAATGCTTATTAATTTCAACATAGAAAACATATATCAAGATTTTATATAATAATGCTAAATGGAATAAAATTGGTAATTATTTATAGATAACTATAAAGAAATATTTTAAATAAATAAGTTAATATTTTAAGACTTTATCCTACATTGTCTGTAAATTATAAATTGGAAGAATTAAGTAGTAGTTTGAGAAAACTTTAAATATCCAAAGAAGTCCTTAATTAGAATGTCAAGATTTACATTCTGTCAGAAAATTATACATCTTGGTACCCAATATTAATAGATGCTAATATCTCAAAACAGAAATACCACCTATGAAGTATTTTCTTCAACATATATAACTGAAGGAAATAAAAAGTTAAATCATGGAAATGCACAAGGCAAAATTCTGATTATGTAAAAGAGTAGAAGAAATAATCTGACTGATTAACATGACTAATTCTAAGGAAAAAGAAAGAAAGACAGGTAGAACCTATAAGTAAAATGTCCAAAGAATAGTATGGGTAATAGGGTGGGTTTTTTTAAAATTGAGTTTTATTGAGCTCTACATTTTTCTCTGCTCTCCTCCCTGACTCTCCCCTCTCCCCTACAACCCTCCCACAAGGTCCCCATGTTCCCAATTTGCTCAAGAGATCTCGTCTTTTTCTATTTTCTACTTCCCATGTAGATTAGATATGTAAGTCACTCAGTGTCTGCTTTGTTGTCTAAGTTCTCTGTGATTGTGGTTTGTACTCTGGTTTTATTTGCTTTATGTTTAAAAACTACCTATGAGTGAATAAATGTGATAATTATCTTTCTGTAGAAAGAGCAGCGGGCTGCATTTCTGCTGCCCGGCTCCTGGCCACCTAGCTAGCTTGTGCCCCCAAATAATTGACAGAAACTGTACTCTTTTAAATACTGCCTGGCCCATTAGTTCTAACCTCTTACTGACTAACTCTCACATCTTGATTAACCCATTTCTAATAATCTGTGTAGCACCACAAGGTGGTGGCTTACCGGTAATAATTCTAGCCTACATTTGTCTCGGGTCGGAGAAACATGGCAACTGCCTCATTGCCTTCTTCCCAGCATTCTGTTCTCTCTATTCCACCTATCTAAATCCTGCCCTATCAAAAAGCCAAGGCAGTTTCTTTATTAACCAATGAGAGTAACACATAGACAGATGAACCCCCCCTCCATCATCTTTCTGTGTCTGGGTTACCTCACTCAAAATAATGTTTTCTAGCTCCATCCAGTTGCCTGAAAAATTCAAGATGCCATTATTCTTTTCCTGCTGTGTAGTACTCCATTGTGTAAATTATTACATTTTCCTTATCCATCCTTCAGTTGAGGGCTGTTTAGGTTGTTTTCAATTTCTGGCTATGACAAACAATGCTGCTATGAACATAGTTGAGCACATATCCTTGTGGCACGATTGAGCATCGTTTGGATATATACCCAAAAGTGGTATTACTAGGCCTTGAGGAAGGTTGTTTCCTAATTTTCTGAGAAATCATCACACTGACATCTAAAGCGGCTGTACCAGCTTGCATTCTCAGCAGCAATGCAGGAGTGTTCCCTTTACCCCACAACCTCTTCAGCATAAGTTGTCATCAGTGTTTTTGAACTTGGCCATTCTTATAAATGTAGGAAGAAATCTCAGAATTGTTTTGATTTGCATATCTATGATCACTAAGGATGTTGAACATTTCCTTAAGTATCTTTCAACCACTTTAGAGTCCTCTGTTGAGAGTTCTCTTTTTAGGTCTGTTGTACTCCATTTTTAAAATTGGATTATATGTTCTTTTGGTGAAATATAGTGGTTTTTCAACACCATTTTAATGACTCATTAAAAGAAGATTTAGAACAAATATAAATAAACTCTGCTCCCCTGTCAGAATGGATAGTAAAAGTAATAATAATAATAATAATAATAATAATAATAATAATAATAATAAAAGTAGTAATACAAACAGAATCACTAAGATGTAGGACAACTGAGAAGATTTTTTAAAAAAGGTAACATAAAGAAAGAAGCAATTTGAAATAAGATCTAGAAAATCTTCCACAGAAGAGCAGTCATAAATGCTAACCAATTGATTTTCAGTATTCATGCTATGTGTTCTGGGTCTATCTCCAGTGGTAGTTGACAAAAGGTAATGTCTTACCCTCAGAAGAGATATTATATAAATTGAAATGACACTGAAATTCCATCATACACATATTAGAATGGCTAGATCAGAAACACAACTTGCAGTGCATAGTGGTAAGGATGTAGAACAAGGGAACACTTCTCCATTGCTGGTGGGAGTGCAAACTTGTACAATCACTATATGATGTGGAAGTCCCCTCTTTGTGCTATAATTACCATTAATGCATAAAGAAAATGCTTTGGATCTATGTCAAGGTAGAACTTAGGTAGGCAGGTAAAGCTGAATGCTGGGAGAAAGAAGGGCAGAGTCAAGGACCAGCCATAGATCATCTGCCTGAGACAGATGCTGGGAACATTACCTGGTAAGCCACTGCCACATGGCAATACACAGATTAATAGAAATGGGTTAAATCAAGATACAAGTGTTAGCCAATAAGAAGTTAGAACTAAGGGGCAAAACAGTGATTTAAATGATATAGTTTCTGTGTAATTATTTTGGTTCTGGGTGACCAGGATAAACAAGAGACTTCTCCCAACAACTATAGAAATCAATATTGTGGTTTCTCAGAAAATGGCAGATCAATCTACCTCATGACCCAGCTGTACCACTCTTATGCATATATCCAAAAGATGCTTTGTCGTACTACAAGGACACTTGTTCAACTATGGTCATAGTAACTTTAATCATAATAACCAGAAACTGGAAACAACCCAGAAATCTCTCAATTGAAGATTAGGTAAAGAAAATGTGGTATATTTTATACAATAGAGCATTTACTCAGCTATTAGAAAAAATGACCTCATAAAATTTATAGGCAACAGATGGAACTCAAAAAAAAAGAATCACCGTGACTGAGAAAACTCAGAAACAGAAAGACAAATAAGATAGGTAGGTACTCAAGTAGACATTAGCTGTTAAATGAAGAGACACCAATCCAACCACAAAACCTTAAAGGTGCATTCTATCCTGTCTTCCAGATGTCCTGGAGCAGTAATGATTCAAAGCCTGTAGAAGTGGCCAACCAGACTAAGGTTACCCACCCAGAGCAGTGAGTGCCTGACTAGCAGGCAGGCCTCAAGGTCCCCGCCAGGGAGTGCGGACCCCTGCTGTTGGGGCTGCAGGGTCAGCTGTGCTCTCCTGGACCTGCCCTGCCTGCCTCCTTCTTCCCTTGGTCCCTGGCTAATTGGGCTATCAGGTGTCCCTGTGTAGGTGCTGAGAAGTTCCATCTGGACAGGTGAGTGATTGCTATCCTGGGGCGGACTGTCCCGGAAGAGAGCACAAACCCCCCTCCTCCAGCTCATGCTGCAGGGCTTTCTTTCCTACACACGCCCCCCCGCCCCCCCAAGCCTGCCTTATCTGCAAGGTCCTTTGCTGAGAATCAGCTTCCTGCTCCTACACTAAGGTTACCCACCCAGAGCAGTGAATGCCTGCCTACCTGGCAGGCCGCAACAACCCCTGAAAGGGAGCAAAGGCATCTCCAGCCTGTGCTGCAGGGTCGCCTGTGTTCTATTCGACCCCGACCTACCCCCTGCATTCGCTCTTTTGTCCACGGGTCATTGGACTACCAGATGTTCATGTTTTGGTGTTGAGGAGTCCATCTGGAAGGGGACGGTTCCTGCCCCTACACTGAGGAGATACACCCAGAGAGTTAGTCACAGCAAAGACTGGACCAAGACACCAGGCCTCTCCTGGCTCCATTTGAAGGAAGAGATGGGCAGGCGCCAATGCAAGAATTCCTCCAACAACCTGAAAGGCAATGTGACATCATTAGAATTCAGGAAGCCCGAAATAAGAAGAATTGTACACCCTATTCCAGAAGAATTAGAAGAATTCGACTCAAAAGTGAATTATATGAAAATAATAGAAGACCTTAAACAGGAGGTGAAAAACTGCCATAATCAATTAGATATTATAAACAAAAAGGTAGAGGAAATGAATAAATCTCTCAAAGATACCCAAGAAAACCAAGAGAAACAAGAAAATGTAATCAAACAGGTAAGGGAAACAGTTCAAGACTTGAAGAATGAAGTGGAAGTAATAAAGAAAACACAAACAGAGGGAAGGATGGAGATGGAAATTTTGGATAAACGAATAGGAACTACAGAAACAAGTTATACCAACAGATTACAAAAAATAGAAGAAAGAATCTCAGACATTGAAGATACCATAGAGAAAATAAACACACTGATCAAAGAAAACAGCAAAACCAACAAATTCTCATCACAAAATATTCAGGAAATCTGGGACACACTTGGGAAGCAGAGGCAGGTGGATCTCTGTGAGTTCGAGACCAGCCTGGTCTACAGAGCTAGTTCCAGGACAGGCTCCAAAGCCACAGAGAAACCCTGTCTCAAAAAGCATAAAAAAAGACCAAACCTAAGAATGATAGGGATAGAAGGAGAAGAGGTACAGCTCAATGGTCCAGAAAATATACTTAATAAAATTATAGAAGAAAACTTTACCAATCTTAAGAAAGATATTCCTTTGAAGGTCCAAGAAGCGTAAAGAACACCAAATCGACTGGATCAAAAAAAAATATCCTCATCAAATAATTATCAAAACACAAAACATACAGAATAAAGAAAGCATATTAAGAGCTGCAAAGGAAAAAGGTCAAGTTACCTATAAAGGTAAACCTATCAGACTTACACCTGACTTCTCTATGGAAACCATGAAAGCCAGAAGGTCCTGGATAGATGGACTGCAGAAACTAAGAGACCATGGATGCAAGCCCAGACTACTATACCCAGCCAAGCTTTCATTCACTATAAATGCAGAAAACAAAATTTTCCAAGATAAAAACAAATTTAAACAATACGTAGCCACAAATCCAGCCTTACAGAAAGTAACTGAAGGAAAAGCACAACCCAAGGAGTGCAACAATGCCCACAATAACTCAGATATCTAATGACCCTTCACCAGCACAACTTGAAGAAGGGAAACACACAAACCCTACTACCAAAAGAAAGAAAAAAAGAAAGAAAGAACGAAAGAAAGTAAAAATGACCAGAGTTAACAACCACTGGACATTAATATCACTTAATATCAATGGACTCAACTCACCTATAAAGAGACACAGGCTAAGAGATTGGATACGAAAACAGGATCCAACATTCTGCTGTTTACAAGAAACACACCTCAATTACAAAGAAAGACATCTACTCAGAGTAAAAGGCTGGGAAAAGGTTTATCAAGCAAATGGACCTAAGAAACAAGCAGGTGTGGCCATACTAATTTCTAACAAAGTTGACTTCAAACTAAAATCAATCAGAAGAGATGGAAAGGGACATTTTTTACTCATAACAGGAACAATTCATCAGGACGAAGTCTCAATCCTGAATATCTATGCCCCTAATATAAAAGCACCCACTTATGTAAAAGAAACATTACTAAAACTCAAGGCAGTCTTCAAACCACACACACTAATAGTAGGAGATTTCAACACTCCTCTCTCACCAATGGACAGATCAATCAGACAGAAACCTAACAGAGAAATAAGAGAATTAATGGAGGTAATGAATCAAATGGATTTAACAGACATCTATAGAACATTCCACTCAAATAGGAAAGAATATACCTTCTTCTCTGCAGGACATGGAACCTTCTCGAAAATAGACCACATACTCAATAACAAAGCAAACTTACACAGTTACAAAAAAATATTGGTAACCACCTGTGTCTTATCAGATCACCATGGATTAAAATTAGAATTCAACAACAATGCTATCCCCAGAAAGCCTACGAACTCATGGAAACTGGACAGTCAGCTACTGAACCACACCTGGATCAAGGAAGAAATAAAGAAAGAAATTAAAGTCTTCCTTGAATTCAATGAAAACGAAGACTCAACATACTCAAACCTATGGGACACTATGAAAGCAGTGCTAAGAGGAAAATTCATAGCATTAAGCGCCCACTTAAAGAAAACGGAGAAAGCACAGATTGGAGACTTAATAGCCCACCTGAAAGCTCTAGAAAAAAAAGAAGCAGACTCACCTAGGAGAAGTAGAAGACTGGAAATAATCAAACTGAGGGCTCAAATCAACAAAATAGAAACACAGAAAACAATCCAAAGAATCAATGAAACAAAAAGCTTGTTCTTAGAGAAAATCAATAAGATTGATAAACCCCTATCCAAACAAATCAAACAGCGGAGAGAGAATAAGCAAATTAACAAGATCAGAAACGAAAAGGGAGACATAACCACAGACACAGAGGAAATTCAGAGAATCATTAGATCTTACTACCAAAACCTGAATGCCCCAAAATTGGAAAATATAAAAGAAATGGACACTTTTTTAGATAAGTACCATATACCAAAGTTAAACCAGGACCAGGTGAACAATCTAAATAGACCTGTTAGTCACGAAGAATTAGAAGTTGTTATAAAAAAACTCCCTACCAAAAAAAGCCCAGGTCCAGATGGCTTCAATGCAGAATTCTACCAGAACTTCCAAGAAGACCTAATACCTATACTCCTTAAGGTATTTCACAATATAGAAACAGAGAAGTCATTGCCAAATTCCTTTAATGTTGCGGCAGTTGCTCTGATACCAAAACCACTCAAAGATACAACCAAGAAAGAGAACTACAGGCCAATCTCACTCATGAACATCGAAGCAAAGATACTCAATAAAATACTGTCAAACCGAATCCAAGAACACATTAGAAAAATTATCCATTTTGATCAAGTAGGCTTCATCGCAGAGATGCAGGGCTGGTTCAACATATGAAAATCTATCAATGTAATCCATCATATAAATAAACTGAAAGAAAAAAACCATATGATCATTTCAATAGATGCTGAAAAAGCATTTGACAAAATTCAACATCCCTTTAAGATAAAGGTCTTAGAGAGATTAGGGATACAAGGGTCCTACCTAACTATAATAAAAGCTACTTATAGCAAGCCGACAGCTAACATCAAATTAAATGGAGAGAAACTCAAAGCTATTCCACTAAAATCAGGAACACAACAAGGCTGTCCACTCTCTCCATACCTCTTTAATATAGTGCTTGAAATTCTAGCAATAGCAATAAGACAACATAAGGGGAACAAAGGGATTCAAATTGGAAAGAAGAAGTTAAACTTTCATTATTTGCAGACGATATGATAGGGTACATAAGTGACCCCAAAAACTCCAGCAAAGAACTCCTACAGCTGATAAACACCTTTAGTAGCGTGGCAGGATACAAGATCAATTCCAAAAAATCAGTTGCCCTACTATACACAAAGGATAAGGAAGCAGAGAGGGAAATCAGAGAAGCATCACCCTTCACGATAGCCACAATTAGCATAAAATATCTTGGGGTAACTCTAACCAAGGAAGTGAAGGATCTATTTGACAAGAACTTTAAGTCTTTGAAGAAAGAAATTGAGGAGGATACCAGAAAATGGAAGGATCTCCCTTGCTCTTGGATTGGGAGAATCAACATAGTAAAAATGGCAATTCTACCAACGGCAATTTATAGATTCAATGCAATCCCCATTAAAATCCCATCAAAATTCTTCACAGATCGTGAGAGGACATTAATCAAATTTATCTGGAAAAACAAAAAACCCAGGATAGCCAAAACAATCTTATATAATAAAGGATCGTCTGGAGGCATTACCATCCCTGACTTCAAACTCTATTACAGAGCTTCAGCATTGAAAACAGCTTGGTATTGGCATAAAAACAGAAAAGTCGATCAATGGAACCGAGTAGAACACCCGGATTTTAACCCTCAAACACATGAACACCTGATTTTTGATAAAGGAGCTAAAAGTATTCAATGGAAAAAAGAGAGCATCTTCAACAAATGGTGCTGGCAGAACTGGTTGTCAACGTGTAGAAGAATGAAAATAGATCCATATCTATCGCCATGCACAATACTCAAGTCCAAATGGATTAAAGACCTCAATATCAGTCTGAACACACTGAACCTGATAGAAGAAAAAGTGGGAAGTACTCTACAACATATGGGTACAGGAGATCACTTCCTATGTTTATCCCCAGCAGCACAGACATTGAGGAAAACATTGAATAAATGGGACCTCCTGAAAATGAGTAGCTTCTGTAAAGCAAAGGACACTGTCACTAAGACAAAAAGGCAACCCACTGACTGGGAGAAGATCTTCACCAACCCTGCCACAGACAAAGGTCTGATCTCCAAATTATATAAAGAACTCAAGAAACTAGACTTTAAAATGTTAATTAACCCAATTAAAAATGGGGCACTGAACTGAACAGAGAATTCTCAACAAAAGAAATTCAAAGGGCCAAAAAACACTTAAGGTCAAGCTCAACCTCCTTAGCAAATTTGAGATACCATCTTACACCTGTCAGAATGGCTAAAATCAAAAACACCAATGATAGCCTTTGCTGAAGAGGTTGTGGAGTAAGGGGCACACTCATCCATTGCTGGTGGGAATGCAAACTTGTCCAACCACTTTGGAAATCAGTATGGCGATTTCTCAGGAAATTCGGGATCAACCTACCTCTGGACCCAGCAATACAACTCTTGGGAATATACCCAAGAGATGCCTTATCATAAGACAAAGGTATATGCTCAACTATGTTCATAGCAGCATTGTTTGTAATAGCCAGAACCTGGAAACCACCTAGATGCCCTTCAATGGAGGAATGGATGAAGAAAGTGTGGAATATATACATATTAGGGTACTACTCAGCGGTAAAAAACAATGACTTCTCGAATTTAGCATGCAAATGGATGGAAATGGAAAACACTATCCTGAGTGAGGTATCCCAGACCCAAAAAGAGGAACATGGGATGTTCTCAATCATAATCGGTTTCTAGCCATAAATAAAGGACATTGAGCATATAATTTGTGATCCTAGAGAAGCTAAATAAGAAAGTGAACCTAAAGAATATCGTATAGTCATCCGCCTGGATAGGGGAAGTAGACAAGATTGCCGGACAAAAACTGGGAACTTGCGGGTGAGATGGCTTGGGGCTAAGGGGAAATAGGATGAGAAACGTGAGAAAGGGAGGATGGGAGGAGCTTGAGGGATTGGGATGGTTGGGATATAGGAAGGGTGGATACAGGAGCAGTGAAGTATATATCCTAACTATGGGAGCCATCTTAGGGTTTGCAAGAGACTTTACTCTAGTGGGGTTTGCCGGTTTCCAGGGGTACCTTGGGCAACTGAGGAGAGGGAACTTGAAATGACCCTATCCTATACTGATGAATATCTTACATATCACCTTAGAACCTTCATCTGGCGATGGATCGAAATAGAGACAGAGACTCAATTTGGAGCAACGGTCTGAGCTCTTAAGGTCCAAATGAGGAGCAGAAGGAGGGAGAACATGAGCAAGGAAGTCAGGACCACGAGGGGTGCACCCACCCACTGTGACAGTGGGACTGATCTATTCGGAGCCCACCAAGGTCAGCTTCACTGGGACTGAATAGGCATTGGTTGAAACTGGACTCTTTGAACATGGCAGACAATGAAGGCTGATGAGAAGCCAAGGACAATGGCACTAGGTTTTGATCCTAATACATGAACTGGCTTTGTGGGAGCTTAGCCTGTTTGGACGATCACCTTCCTGGACCTAGATAGAAGTGGGAGGACCTTGGTCTTCCCGCAGGGCAGGGAATTTGGACTGCAGTGCAGTATCGAGAGGGAGGGAGAATGGAGTGGGGGGAGGAGAAGAGGAGTGGGGATAGGAAGAAGGGAGTGGGGGGAGGGGGCAATATTTGGGAGGAGGGGGAGGGAAATGGGAAACAAACGGGGACAGGTGGAAATTTTAATTAAAAAAGAATAAAAATTAAAAAAAAGTGGCCAACCAAAGACTAGTCTAACTTGAGGTTTGAGGCCCAAGCCACCAGAGTGAGCCCATGTCTTGATGGCCAAGATGGCCATGAACCACAACCTGAATGGGCCAGGTAAGAACCAAATACAACTGATGTCAACAAAAACAAAGTCAATGAAAAGATTCCTAAAAATATTATGCTCTACTCATAGACTAGTGTCTGGTCCAGTCATCATGAGAGAGGCTTTCTCCTGCAGCTAATAGGAAGAGATCCAGGGGACCACATCCAAATATTATAAGGGGGTTGGGAAACCACCTCAGAGGAGGGAGCAGGAGGATAATAGGAACAAGAGGGTTCAAGGATACCAGGAAATCACATCCCACAGAATAAATTAAGCAAGACACATAAGGGCTCACAGAGACTAATGCAAGTATCATGGTGGTTATATGACTCTGTACTAAATCCTCTGCTTATGAGTTGTGGTTGTTTAGATTGGGGTTTTGTGTAATTCCTAACAGTGGATCTGGTGATGTCTCTAATTTTTTTGACTTCTCTGTGACTCTATCTCTTTCCTGGATACTTTAACCATTCTTGATATTAGAGTTTGTGATTAGCTTTATTGCATTTTGTTATGCCATTTTTTGTAATGAGTCTTTCTCTGTACTGCAAGCTCCAAAATAATGATACAGAGACTAGCTTGTTTGTAAGTAGCCCTTATAATTTAAACTAATCCATTTCTATTAATCTACATGCTGCTGGCTCATAGCTTTTACCTCTTCTCATGCATGTCTTGCTACCTCTACATGTGGCTTAGTGACTCCCACTTTCTTCTTTATCAAGCTCTTTCTGGAGGTACTGTCAATACCTCTGGACTAACTATTGAGCATTTAGTTTTTAATTAAATAAATCACAGTGACCTATCTTTACATAGCATAATCAAATATTTCAGAACACTTGTTTGGTTGATATCCCTTGGAGGTTTGCCCTTTCCTGATGGGAAACAGACAAGCAATGGATCAGGGGACAGGAGAGGTGGGTGTGGGGCTGGAAGGAGTGGGAGGAGGGTGGCTGTGGTTAGGATATATTGCATAAGAGGGGAATAATTAAAATACTGCTTTAAATTATAAAAATGTAGAGATGGTATAATACAGATGAGCTGGAGTGCTACAGTGGTCCATAGGTATGTACCAATGTGGTATGTGTACCTAAGAGAGAGAGACAGTGGGGTAACACAGACATTTGGGGGCTTGCTTACATTTTTGCAAAATGAGTTCCTGGTAATCTTATCAGAGAGCATGGCAACAGACAGGCATGATGCTGGAGTAGTAACTGAAAGTTTAACTCATCCAGAATTTGGACAAAAAGAGAGAGGGAGACTGGGCATGCCATGGGCTTTTCAAACCTCAAAGTTCACCCACTAACACAACTCTTCTAATAGGTCACACTGCCCTATGCTTCCCCAAACTGTTCACAAACAGTTCTCTAGTAAGGAGAACAAACATTCAAGCATATAAGCCTGTAGGGACCATTCTTATTCAAACCACTACAGTGGATTTCCAAAAGAAGAACAATAGACAAAACAATGATAGGAGAAAACTGTAGCAGATATGAGAGGAATTAAAGTAGAAAAGAAGGGAAGATATTAATATATTTCAGTGCATTTATGTATAAAATTTTTAAAAAAGCAGATAAAATTACTATAAAAAAGTTATAAAAGTCAATGAAAAGATCACCAAAAGGACAGAGAAATTAAAATAAGAATGAAAAACTTCAACAAGGACTTTGTTGTTCTGTACTAGAAATAACAATTCTAAAAATGAGATAGTATGCAAATAAAGAACTGGTTTGAGAGCATCATTATCAAAGAAGGCCAAACCAAAGAACAAGTTCAGGGACAGAGACAAGTCTGAGAGAACAATGCATTCATACTTATGTAAAAAAATATGTGATCATAACCAAAAATTTCAAGAACTCTTGGATATATTCACGAAGAAAACTTGATAATACATAGATTTGAAGAAGCTTAAATAAATACTTAGACAAAAACATTCTATTAAAAGCAATGTTTTGAGAAATGTTCCCAAACCTACACAAAGTAAGAGAAATTCAAATACAGGCTATTTGAGGTTCAAATTTGAGGCCCAAAGACCAAGAAGAGCCTTTTTATTTTAATCAAGATATCAAAAATACAAAGCATAAACAATATGAAAAGTTATAAGTAAAAGTAAACAACTCATCTACAATGGCTTCCATATCAAATAACATCAGATCTCCCATCAGCAATCCTATCATCCAAGAAGCATCAAATAATATGCACAACTCCCAAATAAGATTCTTATTTCTAAGAAAATGATATTTGGAAAATAATGAAAAATATAGATA
This sequence comes from Chionomys nivalis, assembly GCF_950005125.1. Taxonomy (NCBI): domain Eukaryota; kingdom Metazoa; phylum Chordata; class Mammalia; order Rodentia; family Cricetidae; genus Chionomys; species Chionomys nivalis. The sequence goes on along the minus strand of NC_080086.1, from coordinate 191,446,881 downwards.
TTTTGGCACATACAAAAACCAAGGGAATTAATAGCAAATAAGATCAATGTAAAATCACTTACACAAATATATGTGCATCAACAACTGTATTTGGTAGTTTTATAAAAGAGAAGGACACAAAATATATTAGTAGAGGAGTGGAAGTGGGTCCTGCAGTACTGGGGGATGGAGTTAAATATAATCAAAAGACATGTTATGACATTCTCAAAGAGGTTTGAGAAATCAAAATGAATCCTCAAAAAGTTAAGAACATTAAGCACAATAGCATCATGTGCTTATGCTAGGAATAAAAATGTGGTTAGGCATGCACAAGTCAGTAGATAAAACATACCACATAAACCGATGAATAAAAATCACAGTATTTCTCAATAGAACATAAAAATACACTGTGTGATTATTTCTCGTCTAAACTACTATGCAGCTGGGAACTAAGAAGCATCCTGCCTCCAACACAGTGTTCATGTACTTTAATCTCAGCACTCAGAAGACAGAGGCAGGCTGGCAAATCTCTGTGTGTTAGAGACCAACTTGATCTACTGACTTTTATGACCGATCCAAAGCAAGACAGAAAGACCCTGTCTTGAAAAGCCAGAAAAATAAGCTTAATAACATACGTGTATGAAAATGCTTTGATAAAATGACTGAAATTTATGCTAAATTTAAAGTATTAATTATAAAATAAATATTAAAAATAATCACACCTAACATAATTCTAAGAGATCAAATAAAACTTGTAGCATTTATATATTGAATTGAACTTGATTTCATGAGACCATGGGGAAATTAACATGTCTTAAATAACTTATAATGTAGATGACTATTTATTAATGTTAGTTAGATTTTTTTATAAATGCATAACTACAGATAAGAAAAAATACACATTTGACTAAATGTTGATATACTCAGAAATATATAGAAGGGATAATGATGTGCTTTGGCATATACTAATTTTTTGGTCTGACATTTCTTTTTTTTCTCAGTTTTGTTAGTTATAGGAGAGTTTTGTACTTGTATTTTAAGTATGCTCATCCTTCTCCTTTAACTTCTACTAGGGCCATGTCTCTTCCTTTTCCACGCTATGTTGTTTGTTTTTGTTGCAGTTAATACCCATCAATTGCAAATATTTGATACCTGATATTGGCTATACAATATAAGAAGATAACCTAGTCTATTTTTAATTCTTTTTGTTTCTCATCATAAATATTACAAGAAAATAATCTTACTTTATAATATTTATCATTTTCTTATATTGACTGAAAACAAAGGAAGGTAAGAACATGGTTTAAGATTATTACAGAAATTTTTAGATAATTTAAAGTTTTCTTTTGGAACAAATATATTAAAAGGCTAAACCTCTTAGAAAAACAACATTCAATGATGTATAAACAATTAGCAAACTATCAAAAAGTACAACTCTCTAGTGGGCTAGTAGGCACAAGCATGCGTCTAAAACTAAGAGAAATATTGAAACTACTATTATGAAAGTGTGACTCAATAAAACATGACTGAAGAACTTCATTTTGTTTCTGAGACAGGGTTTCTCTATAGCTTTGGAGCCTGTCCTGAAACTAGCTCTTGAAGATCAGGCTGGCCTCGTGATGGAGAGTTACTTTCATTTAATAAAGAAACTGCCTTGGCCCATTTATAGGCCAGCCCTTAGGTGGGTGGAGTAAACAGACAGAATGCTGGGAGAAAGAAGCCGAGTCAAGGAGTCGCCATGATTCTCCCACTCCAGACAGATGCAGGTTAAGATCTTTCCTGGTAAGCCAGCTCGTGGTACTACACAGAATACTAGAAATGGGTTAGATCAATATGTAAGAGCTAGCCAATAAGAGGCTGGAACTAATGGGCCAGGCAGTGATTAAAATAATACAGTTTCCGTGTAATTATTTCGGGGCATAAGCTAGCCATGCGGGCGGCTGGGTGCCGGGGACGCAGCCCCGCTGCTCCTATTACAACAGCCTCGAAGTCACAGAGATCCATCTGCCTCTTCCTCCCAAGTACTGGGACTAAAAGCGTGTGCCACCAATGTCCCAGCTGAAAAAAAAAACAAAAAAACAAAAAAAAACAGTCATTTCAAAATGGCATCTTAGCCACAAATCAACTAAATCTTAACAAGAGTCAAAAAAAGGCAATTGTGTATGCCTCAAGTATCTACTTTAGTAAGACACGGGATGCTACTATTGTAAGATATTGCCTGCAGATGAGACTTACTTCATATCTGAAATATTTACACACCAAACCTAAAGGTGATTTATTTTTCTATTTTTCAACTTTTCTTTATGATTTTATTTTATTTTTTAATGTACATTGATGTTTTTCCTGCACGTATGCCTGCATAGGGGTGCTGCATTCCTTGGAGGTGGAGTTACAAACAGTAGTGAGCTGCCATTTGGGTTTTGGGAATTAAACTTAGGTCTTCTGGAAAATAGCCATTGCTATTAAACACTGAGTCATCTCTCCAGCCCCAAAGGTTATATATTTATTAAATGTTACTCACCATTATTATGTATAAATCATTGAAATTTATTTCTCAACCATTTTAAGTCACAGGAAGACTTTTCTAGTCGCTCCTCTGGGAATATTTGGCAATGTCTGTAGATATTTTTCACCTTCATACTTGGGATAATTCTATTGATATCTACTTGGTAGTAGCAGACTTCAGTTTTGCTTTCTCTTATGCCCATGGTAGCTCCCTACAGTGAAGAAATATTCAATTCATATCAAACATTCCTAAATTTAGAAAACAAGCTGTATTTAAAATAGCATTCTTCTTAGGGTTATTTTATGACTTTGTTGGTTAGATATGGAAATTTCATTTTTATTCAATTATTTTATATGCTTATTTTTTCCAGACTAAGATAATTTGCTCCCGGAGAAACATTTAAACATAAATGCACAGTTGTGGCAAATGCCAGGTAGTTGTGGCGCATGCCTTTAATTCCAGAACTTAGGAGGCAGTGGCAGGCAGATCTCTGTGAGTTTGATGCCAGCCAGCCTCCAGGACTACAGAGAAACAATGTCTTGAAAAACAACAACAACAACAACAACAACAAAAAAACCAATCAAACAAAAAATCCATGAAATTTTTAAATACCTATCTTTCAAAATTAGATATTCTCTTAGATTTTATTCTTCCCTAAAAGACAGTTTTGTGATGGTTTACCAATTGTTTGCCAACTGGATGAAATTTAGAATCACCAAGAAAACAATCTTTTAGGTAAGTCTGTGAGGGAATTTTTGCACTGGGTTAACTGAGTTTAGAAAATTCATCCTTACTGTAGGCAGCACTATTCGTTCCAACTTAGTTTAACAACAGTGTTTTATGTCTCTCTGACACCTGAGTTGGCAATGTGACCAGATATCTCAAGCTCCTGACAACATACATACCCAACAGACTGAACATTTAAAATTTCCTAAGCAGCACATGTCATGCATCTTGTCACAACAGTAAGAAAATTAAGCTATGTGATTATAATGAACCAAACCAATATCTGGCTCTAAGACAAAACTGCTATTAAAATTTTTATAACATTTAAAGAAACAATAAAGATTTTTTTGAATAAGCAACATCATGTAAGAAACGCCAGAAATAAAAAGAAGTTTGCCTTGTTGCAAATTGAATGCTAAAAATAGTATATGAGGTCTTAGAATTTTACTAATAGCTCTTCACTTGGCTACAGAGAAGAGTTCTAAACTGGATTAAAAGCTTAATTTGAAACTACCACACTTTGAGATAGTGATATGGCTTAGTGATAAAGGCCTTGCAGCAAAGCCAGACAACTTGAGCTGGATCCCCAGCACATACAAATAGAACAAGAGAACTGACTCTCACATGATGTTCTCTGATCTACACACATCCATTGAGCTAGCCCTTCAATAAATAAATAAATGCAATATTTTAATAAAAATAAAACACTCCATATAAAAGAAAATAATTCACTAACATTGAACAGCTAAGAATAAGAACAGAAGGGAGTCAGAACATGGCGCTCCTATTTGGAGATGCATTTTATCCCTGTAAAAGTCCTCCTCTGATGGGAGACAAGAAGAGCAGTCACTGTGACTTATCCCTAGCAGTGGGGAGTGGGCAAGTGGTGTTTTCTTCTGAAACTTTGTAACACCTACCTCATGAGGGTTTCATGGGAAACAGTTGAGATGATGTATGTGCTCTGTTATGCTGTGCTTTGCAGACTATCCAATAAATAGCAGATATTAGTTGAAAAAAAAAAAAAAAGAACAGAAGGCCGAAGCTGCATAAAAACAAGAGAGCCTAAAACTACATGGATGTACACCACTGTTAACAGGTCCTACTCTATACTACATGGATGTACACCACTGTTAACAGTTCTTACTCTATACTACATGGATGTACACCACTGTAAAGAGGTTCTACTCTATACTACATAGATGTACACCACTGTTAACAGGTTCTACTCTATACTACATAGATGTACACCACTGTTAACAGGTTCTACTCTATACTACATAGATGTACACCACTGTTAACAGGTCCTACTCTATACTACATGGATGTACACCACTGTTAAGAGGTTCTACTCTATACTACATGGATGTACACCACTTTTAACAGGTTCCTACTCTATACACTATAAGCTATGGAACTTCATAAAGGTATCTTCCGTCAGTCAAGAAACCTCATCAAGGATCTTTTGACAAAATGTAGCTCTGTACCACATTAACACAGGGGATGAGGCTAGGAATTATGTAGTGTAGACCAACTTACAAATTCACAATTAAAACTCCATACACATATTTAAATATCTGTCACAGAAGCAACCACAAGCAGCATTCTGAGGACAAGCATGCTTTTACACCTTACAGACATTGGAAGAGTGGAAAAATTGAGATGCTCAGCTTTCCTAGGTCACTGGGCTCTTGACAGTCCATGGACACTTGAAGAATATGAGATATAACTGTGATTTACATTGGCAGTGAGACTTAATGAGAGTAATAAAAACCTCAACCAAGAATTGTATCAATCATGTATGTATCTATGCTAAAGTACTCCTAAGGAGGTAATTTTTAAAATATTCTTTTTATTATTATTATTATTATTTATTTATTTGTTTTTATTCTTTTTTAATTAAAATTTCCACCTGCTCCCTGTTTCCCCTTTCCCTCCCCCTCCTCCCACATATTGCCCCCTCCCCCCACACCCCTCCCGCTATCCCCACTCCTCTTCTCCTCCCCCCACACCATTCCCCCTCCCTTTCAATACTGAAGAGCATTCCAAATTCCCTGCCCTGTGGGAAGACCAAGGTCCTCCCACTTCTATCTAGGTCCAGGAAGGTGAGCATCCAAACAGGCTAAGCTCCCACAAAGCCAGTTCATGTATTAGGATCAAAACCTAGTGCCATTGTCCTTGGCTTCTCATCAGCCTTCATTGTCCGCCATGTTCAGAGAGTCCAGTTTCAACCCATGCTTATTCAGTCCCAGTCCAGCTGGCCTTGGTGGGCTCACAATAGATCAGTTCCACTGTCACAGTGGGTGGGTGCATCCCTCGTGGTCCTGATTTCCTTGCTCATGTTCTCCCTCCTTCTGCTCCTCATGTGGACCTTAAGAGCTCAGACCGTTGCTCCAAATTGAGTCTCTGTCTCTATCTCGATCCATCGCCAGATGAAGATTCTAAGGTGATATGTAAGATATTCATCAGTATAGGATAGGGTCATTTCAGGTTCCCTCTCCTCAGTTGCCCAAGGTACCAGCTGGGGACATCTCTCTGGACACCTGCGAGCCCCTCTAGAGTCAAGTCTCTTGCCAACCCTAAGATGGCTCCCTTAGATAGGATATATACTTCGCTGCTCCTGTATCCACCCTTCCTATATCCCAACCATCCCAATCCCCCAAGCTCCTCCCATCCTCCCTTCCTCACGTTTCTCACCCCACTTCCCCTTAGCCCCATGCCACCTCACCCGCAAGTTCCCAGTTTTTGCCCGGCAATCTTGTCTACTTCCCCTATCCAAGCGGATGACTATACGATATTTTTTGGGTTCACTTTCTTATTTAGCTTCTCTAGGATCACAAATTATAGGCTCAATGTCCTTTATTTATGGCTAGAAACCAATTATAAGTGAGTACATCCCATGTTCCTCTTTTTGGGTCTGGGATACCTCACTCAGGATAGTGTTTTCCATTTCTATCCATTTGCATGCAAAATTCGAGAAGTCATTGTTTTTTACTGCTGAGTAGTACTCTAATATGTATATATTCCACACTTTCTTCATCCATTCCTCCAATGAAGGGCATCTAGGTTGTTGCCAGGTTCTGGCTATTACAAAAAATGCTGCTATGAACATAGTTGAACAGATACTTTTGTCATATGATAGGGCATCTCTTGGATATATTCCCAAGAGTGTTATTACTGGATCTTGGGGTAGGTTGATCCCAAATTTCCTGAGAAATCGCCACACTGACTTCCAAAGTGGTTGGACAAGTTTGCATTCCCACCAGCAATGGATGAGTGTGCCCCTTACTCCACAACCTCTCCAACAAAGGTTATCATTGTGTTTTTGATTTTAGCCATTCTGACAGGTGTAAGATGGTATCTCAAAGTTGTTTTAATTTGCATTTCCCTTATCGCTAAGGAGGTTGAGTATGATCTTAAGTGTCTTTGGCCCTTTGAATTTCTTTTGTTGAGAATTCTCTGTTCAGTTCAGTGCCCCATTTTTTAATTGGGTTAATTAGCATTTTAAAGTCTAGTTTCTTGAGTTCTTTATATATTTTGGAGATCAGACCTTTGTCTGTTGCAGGGTTGGTGAAGATCTTCTCCCAGTCAGTGGGTTGCCTTTTTGTCTTAGTGACAGTGTCCTTTGCTTTACAGAAGCTTCTCAGTTTCAGGAGGTCCCATTTATTCAATGTTGTCCTTAATGTCTGTGCTGCTGGGGTTATACGTAGGAAGTGATCTCCTAACCCATATGTTGTAGGGTACTTCCCACTTTTTCTTCTATCAGGTTCAGTGTGTTCAGACTGATACTGAGGTCTTTAATCCATTTGGACTTGAGTTTTGTGCATGGTGATAGATATGGATCTATTTTCATTCTTCTACAGATTGGCATCCAGTTATGCCAGCACAATTTGTTGAAGATGCTCTCTTTCTTCCATTGTATACTTTTAGCTCCTTTACCAGTGTTCATATGTTTGTGGGTTAAAATCCTGGTCTTCTATATGATTCCATTGGTCGACTTCTCTGTTTTTATGCCAATACCAAGCTGTTTTCAATGCTGAAGCTCTGTAATAGAGTTTTAAGTCAGGGAAGGTAATGCCTCCAGACGATCCTTTATTATATAAGATGGTTTTGGCTATCCTGGGTTTTTTGTTTTTCCATATAAAGTTGATTAATGTCCTCTCAAGATCTGTGAAGAATTTTGATGAGATTTTAATGGGGATTGCATTGAATCTATAAATTGCCCTTGGTAGAATTGCCATTTTTACTATGTTGATTCTCCCAATCCAAGAGCAAGGGAGATCCTTCCATTTTCTGGTATCCTCCTCAATTTCTTTCTTCAAAGACTTAAAGTTCTTGTCAAATAGATCCTTCACTTCCTTGGTTAGAGTTACCCCAATGTATTTTATACTATTTGTGGCTATCGTGAAGGGTGATGCTTCTCTGATTTCCCTCTCTGCTTCCTTATCCTTTGTGTATAGGAGGGCAACTGATTTTTTAGAGTTGATCTTGTATCCTGCCACGCTACTAAAGATGTTTATCAGCTGTAGGAGTTAGTTGCTGGAGTTTTGGGGGTCGCTTATGTACACTATCATATCGTCTGTAGATAATGAAAGTTTAACTTCTTCCTTTCCAATTTGAATCCTTTTGATCCCCTTATGTTTTCTTATTGCTATTGCTAGAATTTCAAGCACTATAATAAAGAGGTATGGAGAGAGTGGACAGCCTTGTCGCGTTCCTGATTTTAGTGGAATGGCTTTGAGTTTCTCTCCATTTAATTTGATGTTAGCTGTCAGCTTTCTATAAATAGCTTTTATTATAGTTAGGTACGACCCTTGTATCCCTAATCTCTCTAAGACCTTTATCATAAAGGGATGTTGAATTTTGTCAATTGCTTTCTCAGCATCTAATGAAATGATCATATGTTTTTTTTCTTTCAGTTTATTTATATGATGGATTACATTGATAGATTTTCATATGTTGAACCAGCCCTTCATCTCTGGGATGAAGCCTACTTGATCAAATGAATGATTTTTCTAATGTGTTCTTGGATTCGGTTTGCCAGTATTTTATTGAGGATTTTTCGCATCGATGTTCATGAGTGAGATTGGCCTGTAGTTCTCTTTCTTGGTTGTGTCTTTGTGTGGTTTTGGTATCAGAGTTACTGTAGCTTCATAAAAGGAATTTGGCAATGACTCTTCTGTTTCTATATTGTGAAATACATTAAGGAGTATAGGTATTAGGTCTTCTTGGAAGTTCTGGTAGAATTCTGTGTTGAAGCTGTCTGGACCTGGGCTTTTTTTTGGTAGGGAGGTTTTTTATAACAACTTCTAATTCTTCGTGACTAACAGGTCTATTTAGATTGTTCACCTGGTCCTGGTTTAACTTTGGTATATGGTACTTATCTAAAAAAGTGTCCATTTCTTTTACATTTTCCAATTTTGTGGCATACAGGCTTTCGTAGTAAGATCTAATGATTCTCTGAATTTCCTCTGTGTCTGTGGTTATGTCTCCCTTTTCATTTCTCATCTTGTTAATTTGCTTATTCTCTCTCTGCCGTTTGATTAGTTTGGATACAGGTTTATCAGTCTTATTGATTTTCTCCAAGAACCAGCTTTTTGTTTCATTGATTCTTTGGATTGTTTTCTATGTTTCTATTTTGTTGATTTCAGCCCTCAGTTTGATTATTTCCAGTCTTCTACTTCTCCTAGGTGAGTCTGCTTCTATTTTTTCTATAGCTTTCAGGTGAGCTATTAAGTCTCCAATGTGTGCTTTCTCTATTTTCTTTAAGTGGGCACTTAATGGCATGAATTTTCCTCTTAGCACTGCTTTCATAGTGTCCCATATGTTTGAGTATGTTGAGTCTTCGTTTTCATTGAATTCAAGAAAGACTTTAATTTCTTTCTTTATTTCTTCCTTGATCCAGGTGTGGTTCAGTAGCTGACTGTCCAGTTTCCATGAGTTCGTAGGCTTTCTGGGGATAGCATTGTTGTTGAATTCTAATTTTAATCCATGGTGATCTGATAAGACACAGGTGGTTACCAATATTTTTTTGTAACTGTGTAAGTTTGCTTTGTTACCGAGTATGTGGTCAGTTTTCGAGAAGGTTCCATGAGCTGCAGAGAAGAAGGTATATTCTTTCCTATTTGGGTGGAATATTCTATAGATGTCTGTTGAGTCCATTTGATTCACTACCTCCCTTAATCCTCTTATTTCTCTGTTAGGTTTCTGTCTGATTGACCTGTCCATTGGTGAGAGATGAGTGTTGAAATCTCCTACTATTAGTTTGTGTGGTTTGATGACTGCCTTGAGTTTTAGTAATGTTTCTTTTACATAAGTGGGTGCTTTTATATTAGGGGTATAGATATTCAGGATTGAGACTTCATCCTGATGAATTGTTCCTGTTATGAGTAAAAAATGTCCCTCTCCATCTCTTCTGATTGATTTTAGTTTGAAGTCAACTTTGTTAGAAATTAGTATGGCCACACCTGCTTGTTTCTTAGGTCCGTTTGCTTGATAAACCTTTTCCCATCCCTTTACTGTGAGTAGATGTCTGTCTTTGTCGTTGAGGTGTGTTTCTTGTAAACAGCAGAATGTTGGATCCTGTTTTTGTATCCAATCTCTTAGCCTGTGCCTCTTTATAGGTCAGTTGAGTCCATTGATATTAAGTGATATTAATGACCAGTGGTTGTTAACTCTGGTCATTTTTTCTTTCTTTCTTTTTTTCTTTCTTTCTTTCTTTCTTTCTTTCTTTCTTTCTTTCTTTCTTTGTAGTAGAGTTTGTGTGTTTCCCTTCTTCAAGTTGTGCTGGTGAAGGGACATTAGATGTCTGAGTTATTGTGGGCATTGTTGGACTCCTTGGGTTGTGATTTTCCTTCAGTTACTTTCTGTAAGGCTGAATTTGTGGCTACGTATTGTTTAAATTTGTTTTTATCCTGGAAAATTTTGTTTTCTCCATTTATAGTGAATGAAAGCTTGGCTGGGTACAGTAGTCTGGGCTTGCATCCATGGTCTCTTAGTTTCTGCAGTCCATCTATCCAGGACATTCTGGCTTTCATGGTTTCCATAGAGAAGTCAGGTGTAAGTCTGATAGGTTTACCTTTATAGGTAACTTGACCTTTTTCCTTTGCAGCTCTTAATATTCTTTCTTTATTCTATATGTTTTGTGTTTTGATTATTATATGATGAGAAGATTTTTTTTCCCTGTCTATTTGGTGTTCTGTATGCTTCTTGGACCTTCAAAGGAATATCTTTCTTAAGCTTGGGAAAGTTTTCTTCTATAATTTTATTAAATATATTTTCTGGACCATTGAGTTGTACTTCTCCACCTTCTTCCATCCCTATTATTCTTAGGTTTGGTCTTTTTATTGTGTCCCAGATTTCCTGAATGTTTTGTGATGAGAATTGTTGGTTTTGCTGTTTTTTTGATCAGTGTGTTTATTTTCTCTATGGTATCTTCAGTGTTTGAGATTCTTTCTTCTATCTCTTGTAATCTGTTGGTAGTACTTGTCTCTGTAGTTCCTGTTTGTTTATCCAAATTTTCCATCTCTATCCTTCCCTCAGTTTGTGTTTTCTTTATTACTTCCACTTCATTCTTCAAGTCTTGAACCGTTTCCCTTACCTGTTTGATTACTTTTTCTTGTTTCTCGTGGTTTTCTTGGGTATCTTTGAGAGATTTATTCATTTCCTCTACCTTTTTGTTTATAATCTCTAATTCATTATGGCAGTTTTTCACCTCCTGTTTAAGGTCCTCTATTATTTTCATATAATTCACTTTTTAGTCGAATTCTTCTAATTCTTCTGGAATAGGGTGTACAATTCTTCTTATTTTGGGATTCCTGAACTCTGGTGATGTCACATTCCTTTCAGGTTGTTGGAGGAATTCTTGCATTGGCGCCTGCCCATCTCTTCCTTCAAATGGAGCCAGGAGAGGCTTGATGTCTTGTTCCAGTCTTTGCTGTGACTAACTCTCTGGGTGTATCTCCTCAGTGTAGGGGCAGGAACCGTCCCCTTCCATATGGACTCCTCAACACCAAAACATGGACGCCTGGTAGTCCAATGACCAGCGTACAAAATGGCAAATGCGGTGGTGGGGTGGGGGGGTAGGGCCTGGTCGAGTAGAACACAGAACACAGGCAACCCTGCAGCACAAGGTGGAGGTGAGTGCCTGCGCTCCCTCTCCGGGGTTGTTGAGGCCTGCCCAGTAGGCCGGCACTCACCATCTTAGTGTAGGAACAGGAAGCTGTTCCTCAGCAAAGGACCTTGCAGACAAGGCAGGCTTGGGGGTGGGGGTGGCGTGTGTAGGAAAGAAAGCCCTGCAGCAGGAGCTGGGGGAGGGGAATTTGTGCTCTCTTCTGGGACAGTCCGCCCCTGGATAGCACACACTCACCCGTCCAGATGGAACTTCTCAGCACCTACACAGGGACACCTGGTAGCCCAATGAGCCAGGGACCAAGGGAAGAACTTAAAAATATTCTTGCACCCCTTCTTTTCCATCCTGGTTGGCATCCTCTTCCATCTTTCTCCAGACAACCTTTGACCTTTTAGCCTTTTCCTTAGATTTACATTCAGTCTCATTGCTCTTTATGGTCTCTTAAGTTATCCAGCATTTATTTTATTTATTTATTTATTCATTTATTCATTCATTCATTCATTCATTCATTTCAGTTTTTCGAGACAGGGTTTCTTTCTAGCTTTGGAGCCTGTCCTGGAACTAACTCTTGTAGACCAGGCTGGCCTTAAACTCACAGAGATCCACCCACCTCTGCCTCCCAAGTGTTGGGATGAAAAGTGTGTGCCACCACTACCTAGCATAGCCAACATTTTAAACAACTCTTCTCCCTTCAATTTTTCAATGGCAATGCCAGGATTTGTGAGTTTGATATTGGGGAAGAATTATGAACATAACTGGATGAATCTGGATCAGGGTCCTTTCAGAGCCTTGGAGCCATTATTTTCTTCTACTCTTGTTCATTTACAATCATAACATCATTGGTCCTTAGAAGTTTCTGCAGAGTTAGGTTTCCCTTTTGTAGACATAGCCTTTTGTCTCTTAAAGAAAATAAAATTATGCCATATTAGCAGACATATTTATTTTATAGTTTTTGCTGAGTGTATTCAGGAAAAGATAAAAGTAGATACTTGCCCTTTGCATTCTTTGTTTTATCTACAGCAGTGCGGATTATACTGCTTGCTGTGTTGACTTCACAGTGCAGCACATGTAGTTTCTTTTCTCCTAGCTTATCACAGCTCTCTCCAGAAGAACTGAGAGAAATGAGAGAAGAAAGCACAGTGTTACAGAACAATGTATACTTTTTACAAAGAATAACAACACTAATGATTTAGAAATGAAAGAAAATCTAATTTAGAAAGAAAGTCAGCTTGAGCATACAAATGTTTGATTCTAAAATCAGGACACATTTAGAATGAGTACTTGCTCTGGCAAACTGACAATACTAATGCTATGTTAACTTTGGATCAGGAAGTAGCAGAAGTAGAATAAATTAATTCTATGCTATTTGACATAAAAAGACTGACATATTCATTTCTCCTTTATTCTGATGGAAGAAATCACAACTGTTCCATTTTTGTAAACTTCATGTGTTTTAGTTTTATGCTAAATCAATGCACATATATTGTTTCTAAAGTTTCATCATGACAAACTTAATCATTTATTTGTACTTGTATTAAAATATGCAAAAACTTTTTGAATGAAAATTTTATAAATTTCATTTTTAAATATTGCCATATATTGAATAAATAATAAATGCATATGTTTTAATATGACAAAATTTTAGATGTAAATTTATTAAATAATATTTTTCAAAAAATGGTAGCCATTTCCTGAAACAATTGTAAATTTTCAGGTTATATTGTCTTGATGACAGCAAAAATAAGCAAAACACATAGCTGAATAATTGTATGTGTGTTTTGCCTGTACATGTTTATGCACAAAGGCCAGAAAAAAGCATCAGATTCCCTAGAACTAGAATGACAAATGGTTATTTGCTCTCAGGTGTGTGCTAGGTGTAGAACCCATGTTTCCTTGAGAAGCATCAGACCTCTTGATGGTAGAGCCCATTCTCAGATTTCCTGTATCTGAACTTTAAGTTTGTGGCAAAAATTAACTTTTAGACAGGTTTGTTAGTTCTTAATTCTTCACATATATGCTTATTATATATTTTTAAAAGAAGTCTAATGATGTAACAATCCACTGTTATCTTATCTAAACAAGAATTCATCTTTATCAAATAAGATACTTCCATCAAAGAGAAAATGAGACTGAGAAAAATCAAAAGTTTTACAGACACTCTAAACTAATATGTTACTACAAATCCCCAGCTGCAGATGACTGACTAATTAGTCAGTTAAAGATTAATAAAATTTTTCTCTTGTGTGAAATTAATTATAAAGAATTAATGACCATGAAACCATTTTGGTTTTTAATATCTCTGAATCTACTAACAATCAACGGAAAATTACTGCATCCTTAAACTATTTCACATTTGAAGATCTTTTAGGCTTCTGAAGGTATCACTCAAAAGAATAAACTGACTACATTACAGACAAAATATGCATTGCAATGAGTTAGATAAGACAAAGCACAGATATAGCTACTGCTGAGAAAAATTACACTACATTCATTCTTATTATAAACAATATTATCTATAGAACTAAGATGAGAATTCAAATATCTAGCACTGAAAACATATTTGTTTCAATAATAATTGCATCAAATAAATACAATTGTGGTTACCAGGCTAAAGTAGAATATGGGTCAGGGACTAGTAATATCAGTTGCTGATAATAGGGCCTTGATCTGAATAAAAAGACACAGTCTAGAGGTTAGTACTGTGTGCCTCCACTGTGGAGGATCTTACCTGATGCTACTCTTATTTGTATTTGAAGCTAATTTGTTTCAAATACAAATAGATTGACATTAGAGCCAGGAAAACTGACAAAATACTTTGTGTACTTCATATTTTATCATGCCTTTTGTCCTTAATTAAAAAGGCAATGCCTTGAACCAGATAATTACCTGCCTGTTTCCTTCCTCTGAAAGCTCATCATTATCAGGTTTACACACTGTTTCCCAGAAGTTCAAAGCCTTCAAGTAACCATGATATTAACTCAAAACTTTCAACTGTTTATAGTACTGTTATTATAATATAATGACATGTGGAAGACCACTTTCCTTTTTAACTGTTGTGACCTCTTTCCTAATAAAATGTATATGTCACAGTAGAATATATATTTAAAAAGACTTCATTTTTTGTGGCATATTCTTGATTAGCTGCTCTAGTTATTATGGAAGCTTGACTTAATAAATATAATATAATTTCTTTTAGATTTAGCCTAAACATTTACAGATGCTTAAAATCTTGTTTAACAGTACATACCTCTACAATGAAGTTTAGCTGTGTATTAGAAAAGACCTTCCCTGTTTTAGTTATCATTAGGAAAAGCGATGTTCTTCTCAAAAGTAAATCTAGCTGGTGAGGGACAGCTCAGTGGCCAAAGACTTGTCTAGAACACAGGAGATCTAGGGTTTTTCACCAGTTAAGCAAAGCACAGTCCTACAGTAAGGAATGTCGAAGAGTCAAATTGTGAAGTAAGAAGAGAGTGACAAGCAGTGTGTCCACTCTCAGTCCCCACATGTGACTGCAAAATTGAGTCATCTTTCTCTTCGTGGTTGTTTTTGGTCACAACCATTACATTTGAGATAGTGACTCAGTTTTTATTAGCTTACTTATTTGAAATAGAGAATTTTATTTTACTACCAGGTGTTACAGTTTACTTTCTGATGCTGGGATAAACACCATGATCCAAGTAACATGGGAGGAGAGATTTGATTTCATCTCACAGGTTATAGTTCTTCACTGAGGAAAGATAGGGCAGGAAGTAGAGCAGGACAAGAGCTTCAGTCAGCAAGAACTTGATGCAGAAACGTTGGTGGAATGCTGCTTCCTGGCGAACTCCAGGTCCACTTTCAACTTCTCTTCCTTATCCTGGTCAACGCCTCTTGCCTAAGGATGCTATCACTCCCAGTGGACTGAGCCCACGTGTATAAATTAGTAATTAAGAAAATGTGTCCACAAATCACACTGATCACAATAATTCCTCACCCTAGGTTCTTTCATTGCAGTCTTGTCAAAACCACAAAAAAAGATTAGGAATCTATGATTCATTATTATTGAAAGTGATAAGGATTGCTTAAATAGCCCAGGATACCTATCACACATTGTCTTCTTGAAGAGGATTCTGAAAAGAAATTTTGATTTTTATCAGGTACAACTATATGTCCTCAGGGAAACAAATCACTCAAGCAGAGACAGACCGGACCCTTAACCCTGAAGAAATAAATTCTGCCCTCTGATTAGACTTCCCTTAGCTTGGCAGAAATTACCTTTCAAAAACATAAGAAACATAAGTGGTCTCTGGTAATCCCTAAACTGACAGCCCTGAAATTTGGGACACTTCATTTTCCTGGGCATAAACTTCAAACTAGCCATTCCCACTGTAGTCTAAACTGATACTTATATATTCATTCTGTATCCCAGCCCCTCCCTTTCTGAGCTCAGTGACTTAGTCTAGTGGTATGTCAAACAGTTACATGTGAAGAATTGAGACCCAGAGTCACTGCCTGAGCCTTTTCTACCCTGATTCAGATTGCTCAAATATTCAATCACAAGGGAATTTGTCTGGATGCCACTAATTCATCTTTCCCTTTGTTATATAATCTTTCTATGTCTTTCTTAAACATGCTGGCTTTTCTTTTTGTTTGTCCCTGGATGAAATGTGATGCATTTTTGGCCATCGGTTATGGGTTATATATCAGCTGGACTTAATATTTTTCCTGGTTAAATCGTGTCATTGGAGACTACAAATTCTACTTACTGAGAGCCCAAAATTACAATGGATTTAGTGTTTTCTCTTCAGATAGGTCATTGAAAGATAAGTAGGCAGAATGTTACAGAATGTGGGACTGTTTGTTCTTCCTGGCCACCTGGCTAGCTTAGCCCTGAAATAACCACACAGAAACTGTATTCATTAAAACACTGCTTGCCCCATTAACTTTAGTTTATTGGCTAATTCTTATATCTTAATTTAACACATTTCTATTAATCTGTGTATTGCCATGTGACTGTGGCTTACCAGCAAGATTCTAAGCAGCGTCGATCTTAGGCAGAAGATCCATGGCGTCCCCCTGACTCTGCTTTCTTCCTCCAAGAATTCAGTTCTGTCTTCTCTACCTACCTAAGTTCTGCCCCTATCAGCTAGGCCAAGGAAGTTTCTTTATTCATTAACCAATGAAAGCAACAAACAAAAGGAACTTCTACACCAGCAGAACCAATCATATTCCCTTATTTTGAATTTGTACCAAAGTACAGATTTTTATAATGAACACAATTTCATGTAAATATATTTTAGTCAGTGAAAATACTGTACTTTGAAGAATGATATCCATCCCATCCCTATAGGAATTTTCTAAGCCAGCAATTCAATTTCACTTTCAGCAGCCATTGTGATACAGTATCAAGCCTACAGCTGATTGATAGAGTAGTAATAGAAGCCTTTAGTGGATGCATGATAATGGAACCATTCTTGTTGTTTCTATGGGTCCTCTAGTAACTGAGAACCAAATCTTCAACAAACTAGTTTTAGGTTTTGTTTTTCTTTTCTTCAACAGCATTTGACCAAGAAATAAGGACATACTTACTGCTTCTTTCTTGTAATTGTTCAATCTTTTGAATGTAGCAAAAATTAATCAATAGATTGAGCATGTGGCTAGTATAAAAAAAAGTGCTTATACACAGAAAAGAAAACAATCAATTTATTCAGCAGAATGAAATGATACTCTATAAAGTGGGGAAAACATGTTCCAAACTAAGCATCTACCTAACACATATACACCGTGCGGAGCTGGGCGGGAACGCAGCCCACCACAGCTCCTTACTACAGAGTGGCACTCAACGTGATGGACTAAATCCACTTTAAAAACCTAAGAAGGCTTAAAAATAAGGAAAAGAGAGTTTAACGCAGCTTTTTGCTGTTTGTGGGTGGTGTGTTGCAGAGAAAAATTGTCCTGACTCAGCAGCAGGAAAAAAACTGGCTGTTTTAAAATGCCGGCTTTCTGGGCTATGCTGCCATTGTGATCTCTGTCTGGCTCCTGCGGGAGACAGAGCTTTTGAATGGTGTTTTTGTGATTAAAATATTGCTGGCTTGATGGCAATGTGGACTAGCTCTGTGCCTGGAACTGTGCTGGCTCAAATGGCTGAGGCAAGAGTGGCTCCGGCTCTGCTTGGCCATGCTGAATTGTGCTGACCTCAGGCAGGAACTATCATAATTACCATAATAACAGCGCAGTTAAGGTTCAGATAGGCGGTACCGTATGGTGCACTTCTACATGGTGCAACTTAAGTTTTTAAAAACTGTTACTGGATAGTAAAAAAAATTACAGATTCACAATATGACGGATTCAGACATAGGCTTGGGAGAGAGAAGAAAAAAAATATAGAGAATAAAGTTAATGCCTTTTAAAAGGGGGTAAAGTCTTTAAAGAGACAGAATACAGATAGTTATAGATTAAAAAAGAAATAAAGAAAAATAAGCCATGTAAAAATGGAAAATTCACAGAGAGTTTGGATTCTTTGTATTATTGTGTTTTCTTTAAATTTTTTGACAGAGAGACATTTCATTATATGGGCTGCCAAGCAGAACCAGAATGGATTTCATAAGGGTATTATGACTTCAGAATTTGGATCTAAGGATATGATGCTTTGGAGAGGGTCTTCTTTTGTTTTCACAGAGGATGAGACCCTACGGATTGCTTCTATCCCAATATGGTATGATAGACCATACCCTCCTGAAAGGTTGCTGTGAACACCTTGAAAAATTGCTTCACTCAACTGCCAACTGAGATAAAACTAGCACACAGGTTATACCATAAAAGACCTAAATAACAGAGCCCACATTCGGCAGGAAGCAGTTTGGAGAGAAAAAACTGCACCCATGTTCCCAAATATTGTTTATAAATGTTCTTTTACATTTAAAGGGGGATATGATATAGATATGAATAATTTGCATTGGTATGGATTTTAATGTCAAGTTTGTTATATGTATATGTGTTTCTGCTCTTGATTAAGGCATTGTGATTGTGTAGTTCATTTAAAAATGTAATATATAATTAGGAAATATAGGTTGTTAATGGATAATCCTCGATAATAGTCAAGCTTGTAGTCATGTTAGATTTTCTAGATTTATAGAGATATATTTCAGTTAGATAGACATTCTTCATATCTTTCAAAGACTGAAGAATATGGCATTTAAAGTTTTAATAACTTAGGGCTTTTCCTGACAATGAGACATGTCTGCTCCTGGCAGCACCAGTCTACTTCAAGAAGAAGATGGGCATTGAAGAGGCTCTTTAAAGAATTGGTTAGCCATTTGGACAAGAAACTGATCTTGTCTAGACTGTTGCATGAACTGGACACAGAGAACCCACAGAGAGAAGACTGCTGAACTTGCCTAAAGGTGAGATGGTCTTTCAGGATTCCTGATTCATGAAAAAGTCTGCGAGATATTCTGCAGGACACAGCAAAAAGTGACTGAACTGTCTTTGGAATTTCCTGCTTCATGGAAATGTCTGCTGGATACTATGGGTCTGTAGGCCAAAGATGGATGCCCCAACAGTACAGAGGAACTTTGGGTGACTGTCCATGCAGCGAGCTGTCTCTGTCATTTCTAGAGTTTTGGACTTCTTGTACGCTTAAGTAATATTATATCCTTCTGGAGTCTTTGATGGAGTTGAAGAATGGTTAGTTATAGTTATAGTTTTCCTTAGTTACGATAAAAGATAAAGTAGATATAAATATGTAACTGTAATTCTTGCTTGATAACTGTTTTGTTATATGTAATCTTACTATGTTAAAGTGAAAGTCTTTCTTTTTTGTTTAAACAGAAAAAGGGGAAATGATGGGGGAGAGACTTCTGTTTTGTGTTAATTTCATTGGTTAAATAAAGAGACTGCCTTGGCCCTTTAATAGGACAGAAAATTAGGTAGACAGAGTAGGCAGAACAGAATGCTGGGAGAAAGAAGCTGAGTTAGTCAGTCGCTGTGATTCTCTCACCTGACACAGACGCAGGTTAAGATCCTCCCTGGTAAACCACCTTGTGGGGCTACACAGATTATTAGAAATGGGTTAAAGCAAGATGTGAGAGTTAGCCAGTAAGAGTCTAGAACTAATGGGCCAGGCAGGGTTTAAAAGAATATAGTTTCCATGTAATTATTTCGGGTGTAAAGCTAGCTGGGTGGCAGGACTCAGTCTGCCATTCCTACTACACACACACACTCACCAACACATATGAAAGGCCATTTGGGAAAAGAAAAGAACAAGTTAGTGATAGAGAAGGTAAGCAGGGTGATAGGCGAGCAAATATGAGTGAAGTACAATGACATACATGTTTAAAAATGCCATAAGGAAACTCATTATTTTGTATTTTTACTAAAATTATAATGAATAAAATAAAAAAAATGTGTTCCTGTTTGTTTACTTTTTCACAAAGAATTCAGGTAAAATTAGCTTCTCCATAGAACCTGGACTATATTCTAAATTTCCTCAAAATGACTTTGGACGTATTTAGTCCAATATGCAAAGACTGTGAAAATAGCTTATCTTACCCTGCACCACTGCCTGGACATCTGTTGTAACCAGTCTCAGTTCTCTTCTTTTAAACAACACTGTCCCTGTGCTTATCTTTCCCAGCAATCCTGTGAATCTCAGCCACAGCCAGAGCAGTTAACCTAATCATTTCTCCCAGGATTAGGCACTACTGAGCCATATCCACACTAGAGACTGCTGGTACATCTTAGCCTGCTTCTCTCAGCATCACTGAGCAAAGCTGCTCTTACAGGGTGGACAGACTTACCCACCTCAGGGAAAGAGGTTTTGGGTGGTAGGATAATCACATTTCTTACTCTTTTGATTTTATCACTTGATCTCCACAACCTTCACTTTCATTTCAATTTCATACAAAACCTTAAATGTAACTGTACCATGAACTGCTGAAAATTTCCCACCATAGTGACTAGATCCCATGTCTTAAACATCAAATTATGTATTAATATACTCTAAAGAAAACATGGTAGATAAAATATTGGGGAAGTAAATACTGCATGATGATAAATTCTGGGAAAAGGATTAGTCTAAAGATTTTTAAATTATGTGAATAGAAAAAACTCTAAGATACAGGTAACTATTTTTTCTCTTAAAATAGTGCTTAAAGTAACCTTAAGTGTTTCACACCAATCTCCTTCACATACTGACACATATTAAGTTTTTTCTCCAAGAGAAAGGAAGGCCATAGTTAGTCCAGTGAAAATGGGAGGTCAATGGAAAGAAGGTTGACATTTCTAAAAGAAAGTATGTTGATTTCTATACTGCTAATGCTACTTTTGGCTTTAGCTGTGGCATAATCATTCATGCTTCTAAATCACAGAGCTCTTATCATTCAGATATAAAACAATTAGTTAACTTTTCAAATGTCTTTTCTGAATCTAAAATTAAAGAGCTCATTGTTTGAAGCATTCATCTATCTAATCATTAATGTTTATGATAGTTGTCATTGGGCAAATGATTAACCTGCTTGAGACATAGACACTCTAGACCAACTAGAATATTAGATTTTTTAAGGCATTTTAGAAGTAATCTAGGGGAAGAAAATCACAATCTTGTTGCTGTTTCATAATATTGTTGCCAAATCCATGGTATAAGCCATGAGCTAGCTGTAACACAGTCACTGTTCTAAGTCTACCCTGTACATCACTCACTCTAAGACAATTAACATGATAATTACAGCAACTGTATGGCACACATTTTAATATTACCATTTCACACACTGTACTTTACACTGTATTTATCATTTATCTTTTATAGCATCTCAGATGATGTCTATAAAACATAATAATTACATATGTTTTTAAGTTTTCATTAGTATTGTCTACCAAAAGCAATACTGCAAAATAAGGATCTCACAGCATTTTTCAATTTAAGATTATTTTAAATATTAATTAGCAATTCATTACTTAAAGTTTGAGTCAATATTTTTGCTTTAATCAAGTCAATAACATTATTGCCTGTTGAGTGAAAATCTGATAAACTTATTTAAACCTTCACTGTGAATGATGACTTAAGAATTTTATGTAGGATACAATTTATATTGTTCACACAAATTGATCTCATTAAAAACTAAGAGTGTTATAGTGCATACACACTGGAATACTCTTGGTTTTTCCTACGAACATAGTAATTGAAAGGTTTATAATTAAAAATATATAATATTTAACTTAGCTTTCCGAAATATCTAGGGAATGACATCTTAGCTAGTTGTTCAAAGCTATCAACCATATTTATACTTATCAGTTACCCTGTCAATTTTCTTATTTTTAATTGAAAATAAATTTTTCTCTCATATAATACATTCTAAACACAGTTTCTTTCTCCTCACTCTATTCCTAGTTCCCTCTCACCTCACCTCATCTACAAATGTTCTCCTTCCTCCATTTTCTCTTCAGAAAAAGCAGGCCTCCTAGAGACAATAGCCAAACAGACCAGAACAAGATACAATAAGACTAGACAAAAGCCCTTATATGGAGGATGGACAAGGGAACCCAATAAGAGGAAAAGAGTCTCAAGAGCAGACAAGAGTCAGAGATATACCAGTTTTCGCTATGAGGAGTCTCAAAAACATCAAGCTATCAGCCATAACTGATATATACAGAGGACCCATGCAGACCCCGTGTTTGCCATTTTAGTCTCTGTGAGCCAAGGTGAGCCTTGTTTAGTTGGTTTAATGGGCCATGTAATTCTAGTGTCCTTCAGCCCCTTTCACTCTTACATTTTTCCTACTTCTCTTATGTGGGGTTCTCCAATCTTTGAGAAAAGGAATCTGAGGGAAACTTCCAATTTAGACTCTCTTTTGCATAATGTCTGGCTGTGTGTCTGATTCTTTTCCCATATGTTGTCAGAAGAAGCCTCTCTGATGATGGTTGGATAAAGCACTAATTAATGAGTATAGAGAAATATTATTTGGAATCATTTTATTGATTTTTTTCATTTTTTTTCATTTTTTTCCAGTTGTGGGTGGGCCATGTTAAACCAAACATGGTTTGCCCTCTCCCACAATTATTGTGGGACCATTGCCTCAGCACATCTTGCAGACAGGACAGTATAAAAGTTGAGGGTATTGTAGATTTTATTTTCAGATTTATGTTTTTTTTTCCTTTTTCTTAAAAATTTCCACCTCCTCCCATTTCCTCTCCCCTACCCCCAGTTCCCCTCCCCCTCCCTCACCAGTCCAAAAAGCAGTCAGAGTTCCCTGTCCAGTGGGAAGTCCAAGATCCTCCCCCCTCCATCCAGGTCTAAGAAGGTAAACATTCAAACAGACTAAGCTCCCACAAAGGCAGTACATGCAGTAGAATCTGTTGTAATATCTGAGCGGCAGGGCTGCGTCCCCGGCACCCGGCCGCCCACATGGCTAGCTTATGCCCCGAAATAATTACACGGAAACTGTATTCTTTTAATCACTGCCTGGCCCATTAGTTCCAGTCTCTTATTGGCTAGCTCTTACATATTGATCTAACCCATTTCTAATATTCTGTATAGCACCATGAGCTGGCTTACCAGGGAAGATCTTAACCTGCGTCTGTCTGGAGTGGGAGAATCATGGCGACTCCCTGACTCGGCTTCTTTCTCCCAGCATTCTGTCTGTTTATTCCGCCTACCTAATTTTCTGTCCTATTAAAGGGGCCAAGGCAGTTTCTTTATTACTTAACCAATGAAACAACAGATAGAAAGATGACCCACCTCCATCATTTCCCCTTTTTCTGTTTAAACAAAAAATGGCTTTCATTTTAACATAGTAAGATTACATATAACAAAATAGTTATCAAGCAAGAATTACAGTTACAATATTTATATCTATTTTATCTCTTATCATAACTAAGGAAAACTATAACTATCTATCCATTCTTCAACTCCATCAAAGACTCCAGAAGGATATAATATTACCTAAGCAAACAAGAGATCCAAAAACTAGAAATGACAGAGACATCTCACTGCCTGGACAGTCACCCAAAGTTCCTCTGTACCATTGTGGCATCCATCTTCAGCCTACAGGCCCATAGTATCCAGCAGATATTTTCATCAAGCAGGAAATTCCAAAGACAGTTCAGTCACTTTTTGCTGTGTCCTGCAGAATGTCTCACAGACTCTTTCATGAGTCAGGAACCCCGAAAGACCATCTCACCTTTAAGCAAGTTCAGCAGTCCTCTCTCTGCGGGTTCTTTGTGTCCAGTTTATGCAACAGTCCAGGCAAGAGCAGTTTCTTGCCCAAATGGCTATCAAACTCCTTAAGGATCCTCTTCGATGCCCATCTTCCTCTTGAAGTAGATTGGTGCTGTCAGGAGCAGACGTGTCTCATTGTCATGAAAAGCCCTAAGTTATTAAAACACTTAAATGCCATATTCTGTAGCCTTTGAAAGATATGAAGAATGCCTATCTGAAATATATCTATGCACATCTAGAAAACCTAACTAACATGACTACAAGCTTGACTATTATTTATGATTATCCATTAGCAACCTATATTTCCTAATTATACATTACATTTTTAAATGAACTACATAATCACAATACCTTAATCAAGATCAGAAATACATATACATATAACAAAATTGACCTTAAAATCTATACCAATGCAAATTATTCATATCTATATCATATCCCCCTTTAAATGTAAAAGAACATTTATAAACAATATTTGGGAATATGGGCGCAGTTTTTTCTCTCCAAACTGCTTCCTGCTGAATGGGGGCGCTGTATTCAGATCTTTCATGGTGTAACCTGTGTGTCAGGGTCATCTCAGTCGGCAGTTGAGTGAAGTAATTTTTTGAAGGGGTTCACAGTAACCTTTCAGGAGGGCGTGGTCTATCATACCATATTGGGATAGAAGAAATCCACAGGGTCGCATCCTCTGTGAAAACAAAAGAAGACCCTCTCCAAAGCATCATATCCTTAGACCCAAATTCTGAAATCATAATACCCTTGTATCCATTCTGGTTTAGCTTGGTAGCCCATATAATGAAATGTCTCTCTGTACTTAGCTCCTTTACAGTCAAAAATTTTAAAGAAAACACAATAATACAAAGAATCCAGACTCTCTGTGAATTTTCCATTTTTACGTGGCTTATTTTTCTTTATTTCTTTTAATCTATAACTATCTGTACTCTGTCTCTTTAAAGACTTTACCCTTTTTTTAAAACCATTAACTTTATTGTCTATATTTGTTTTTTCTCTCTCTCAAGCCTACGTACAGTCACCAACACTGTGGTCTTTTATGTCTGAATCTGTTTTATTGTGAATCTGTAATTTTTTACTATCCAGGAGCATTTTTTAAAATGTTAAGCGCTTTTTAAAAACCTAAGTTGCACCATATAGAGGTATTACGGTACTGCCTGTGTCCTGCCCAGTCTAAACCTTAACTGCGCTGTTATTATGGTAATTACGGTAGTTCCTGCCTGAGACCAGCAGAGTTCCGCACGGCGGAGCTGAGCCGCTCCTGCATCGAGCCATTTGGTGCCCCTGAGTCACACACAGTTCCAGACACACAGCAGTCCACATTGCCATCAAGCAAGCCGTAGCACTTTACTCCAAATGTTCCATTCAAAAGTTCTGTCTCCTGCAGGAGCCAGACAGAGATCGCAATGGCGGCACAGCCCAGAAAGCCGGCATTTTAAAACAGCCAGTTTTTTCCTGTTGTTGAGTCAGGACAATTTCTTTGCCGCACGCAACCCACAAACAGCAAAAAACTGTCTTAAATTCTCTCTGTGTCCTTTTTAAGCCCTCTCAGGTTTTACGTGGAGTTCATTAGCACATTGGGTGCCACTCTGTTGTAATATCTGAGTGGCAGGGCTGCGTCCCCGGCACCCGGCCGCCCACATGGCTAGCTTATGCCCCGAAATAATTACACGGAAACTGTATTCTTTTAATCACTGCCTGGCCCATTAGTTCCAGTCTCTTATTGGCTAGCTCTTACATATTGATCTAACCCATTTCTAATATTCTGTATAGCACCATGAGCTGGCTTACCAGGGAAGATCTTAACCTGCGTCTGTCTGGAGTGGGAGAATCATGGCGACTCCCTGACTCGGCTTCTTTCTCCCAGCATTCTGTCTGTTTATTCCGCCTACCTAATTTTCTGTCCTATTAAAGGGGCCAAGGCAGTTTCTTTATTACTTAACCAATGAAACAACAGATAGAAAGATGACCCACCTCCATCAAGAATCAAAACCCAGTGCCATTGTCCTTGGCTTCTCAGTCAGTCCTCATTGTCAGTCACATTCAGAGAGAAACTTCACCTTTTATTATAGCCACAAATAGCATAAAGTATCCTGAGGTAACTCTAACCAAGGAAGTGAAAGATCTATTTGACAAGAACTTTAAGGCATTGAAGAAAGAAATTGAAGAGGACACCAGAAAATGAAAGGATCTTCCATGCTCTTGGATGGGTAAGATCAACATGGTAAAAATGGCAATTCTACCAAAGGCAATCTATAAATTTCAACACAATCTCCATTAAAATCCCAACAAAATTATTCACACACCCTGAGGGCAATAATCAACTTTATATGGAAAAACAAAAAACCAAGGATAGCCAAAACAATCTTATACAATAAAGGAACTTCTGGAGGCATTACCATCCCTGACTTCAAACTCTATTACAGAGCTACAGTAATGAAAACAGCTTGGTATTGGCATAAAAACAGAGAAGTCGACCATTGGAATTGAATAGAAGACCCGGATATTAACACACAAACCTATGAACACCTGATTTTTGACAAAGGAGCTAAAAGTATACAATGGAAGAAAGAAAGCATCTTCAGCAAATTGTGCTGGCATAATTGGATGTCAACCTGTAGAAGAATGAAAATAGATCCATATCAATCACCATGCACAAAATTCAAGTCCAAAAGGATTAAAGACCTCAATATTACTCTGAACACACTGAACCTGATAGAAGAGAAAGTGGAAAGTAGTCCATGGGCACAGAAGACCACTTCCTATGTATAACTCCAGTAGCACAGACAATAAGGGCAACATTGAATAAATGGGACCTCCTCAAACTGAGACGCTTCTGTAAAGCAAATGACACTATCATTAAGACAAAAAGGTTTATCTTTTGATAACCTGCAGAGAACCTTCTCATACCAAATTGACTAGACCTCCAACCCTGCACCAACTTGACCTCTCTTTGTTCAGTCTTCAGCAAGTAGATAAATTTGTGAGGTTAACAAATGGTAATGCTTTGCAAATTGTGCTACTTTCTGTTTTTATTTACTGATCCTCTGGGAAATGTTAATTAAATAAAAATAATTTAACAAAGATTCATATATCTATGTATGCACACATTTCTAAAACAATTTGATTTGTAATTTAAGTCGGACACTTGCAGCTACAAAGAACTGCATGTGGTACTGTAGTTAATATAATAGGAATGAGAAAATATTGAACTGCCTCTATAAAACTTAGTTCCTCAGACTATCGTTAAAATACAGAGCTATTTGAATACATGTTTAAGTAGGTTCAATGAGATGTTCAAATGAAACATAAAAAAGAAACTCAGTAATATTCTACAAAACAGAGCTTATTTTTGACTTTTTTTAAACTTCGAATTTTGGGGAACAGTCTCACACAAGCCAAATTTAATTCTGAATCCTCCCATTATAGGCTAAAACATTCTGGGTGTGTGTTAACTGCACCTAAATAATTTAATAATTTTAAACAAAGGTTCTGCTTGGTTATGAGAAATTAATGGCAAAACACACTGAAATGTATGATCAAACAAGAAAATCTTCCTGAGACAACTGCAGTTCTGTTTTCTTCTGTATTCAATACAAGCAAAAAGTTATTCCAAAATTCCCAGTTTTGAGATCCACACCACATTTTTATCATTTGCTACAGAAGAAACCATTTTAGATTACTGTGTCTATATTCCATTTGATTCAATGTGTTTCCTTTGCAGGTGAGAAAAGAATATTGTTTCTACTCATTTTTCCATATGCATCATTTTATTCTGCTTCCAGAAGCAGAATGTAACATTATTTTCCCTAATCTTTTGTGACTCTCCTGAATGAATTTCTCTTCCTGTCATTTTCAAACCCCAACATCATTTCATATCATAATCAATCCCAGATCTGAGATGTAACAATTTTTCATCCAAGTTTTATTTATACTGAAGTAATTAGATTATACTTATCATCTTACAGTTTTGCATCTAGGCATGCTTTAATGTTATAAACTGTGAACCACATTTTACCAGTAATTTTAGTTAAGAAAAGGAATCAGGTGAATTCTGAAAGCATCTGGGACTCAGACACACCTGACAAAATTGTCAATGAATACTATGTTCATCTTAGTTTGTTAAAGAGGAATAGTTTATCTTCAACTATACAGTGATCATCAGGGAAGCCAAAGGATTTCTCTGTGTAGAGCAATCTTCATTTATTCAACTTAAAAGAAAGAATATAACTTTTAAGAATATATTTAAAAGAAAGAATGTATCTTCTTTCAAGATGTGATAAAGAAGAGAATAGAGAGAAAATTAATAAATGAGTGGAACTCAAGCAGAAGAAATTCATTTTCAAATTAGAATTAAATAATTTAGGAAAGACAATTTTGCTT
This sequence comes from Chionomys nivalis, assembly GCF_950005125.1. Lineage (NCBI taxonomy): Eukaryota > Metazoa > Chordata > Mammalia > Rodentia > Cricetidae > Chionomys > Chionomys nivalis. The sequence continues at coordinate 191,418,954 of NC_080086.1, read as the reverse complement.
TTGAATTATAAACATACACACACACACACACACAAGTCTACTAACAAGTCACAAGTCTAATGACCCAATGTTAGGCAAGTTCTGAAAAGATTGGAAAGGAGTCCTGAAACTTAACCTAAAATGTCTAGTAGCAACAAAATGACAAGAGGGACTACTTGTTCAGGAATTTTCAATGCTTTTTTGATGACTAATTAATAAACATTAATCTTTATTTATTACAGGAAAATACATAGAATAACTATGTATTCTTAACAGCCTTCATACACCTAAGTTACCAAACTCAATGTATTTTCCAGAAACTTCTCATAGTTGAATAACAACATCTTCCAAATAAGTAAGTACTGAATAAAAGGCTAGGATCTATAGACTAAGAGAGAATACAGTTTGTATTAGGTCTTCTCAAGTAAAAATGCCTTAAATAAAAAGAACATTTATTCTCCCACATGCCAAGAAGCCTCAGTGAAACTGATGTGGTATTGCTGACATGGCCTCCTTTTTTTATTGCCTCTCTGGTTTGTAGTGGTAAAATATAACAATGGCGTTTTTATTTGTATCAGGTCTGTTTCAGGTCTGGGAACTACATTGTCATATCCGAGTAACCAAAAAAGAAACTATTGAGAGGAGATTGCTTTCTAATTTAGTGAAAGAGAAAATCTGGCTCAGGGATCTTAGAGCCAACTTAGTTAACTATTCAAAGTGGGTCAGATTCTTGTCCTACTATCAATCACTAGCTAAAATTGATGAACTAATCAAATCACTTTTCATTAAGATAGGTTTAAATGGCATAAGTTAATGAACACATTGCTGCCAAACTAACCTTGGGCACATATGAGCAAAGAATGCTATCTGAAGAGACTACAAAGTACTTGGTCAAGTTTTGGGCAAATTTTTTTTGAAATAAATTTTCTTTCCCAGTCTTAAATTGAAAGTTGAAAATGCAAGTGTAGTAACATGACAGAGATAACATGGACTGCGACTGGAATAAGGGCTTCCTAAGTAAATACTGGATATATTAATATAGTTTTCAAATGGGCATGCTTTTAGAATGCAGTGTTGTGAAGCAATAGTTGTTTCATGTAGAAGATTGACATGCATGTACAGGTAATGGAGTAAAAACTTACCTGAGAATAGCTATCATCAAATCACTGATACTTTGGGGGAAATGGAATCTTACCATGTTATCCACACTTAACTCCAGTCTATGTTACTCTACCCAAATATCATTTGAAAGCTCAAAAGCTGGATGCTTTTGATTCACAAATGTTAACCTTAAACTAATCAACATACAAAGATCATTTTCTTTCTTACATTTCTTATAAGTTTTGTAATAAAAGAAAATAGCATAGTCTTTCTTTCAACTATTACAAGTGTATAGTTCTATAACATTAATAATATTCACATAATTCTCAAGCAAACATCACAATGTATCTTCATAACTATTTTCATCTTAGAGAATTAAAATTAAGCCACTAAAACTTAAATATAGATTTCCCTCATTTCATGGAGTATGCAAATATATCCACCCTATACAAGTGGGATTGCTGTAGGCATCAATGCAGCTATTCCAACGTGAAGGCTTTACCCTTATTACTGACTTATTTCACTAAGTAAAATGTCTTCAAATCTATCCATGTTTGGATGCTCCTCAGAATCTCCCCTCCTTTTATGGTTTGAATAGCATTTCATTTTGTGAATGTACAAATTTTTCTCCAATTATTCAATGATAGGCTTTGGAATTATTTTCTTATTTTCTCAGTAGTGATAATACTGCTCTGGACCTGGCACACTGATGCTGTGGGTTGAATTATGTCTCAAAGAAATGCATAAGTCAGTGTATTACTTCCAAAATGGTTGTATTTGGAGATAAGACTTCAAGATTGAAGAACTTCAATTAAGATAAAACTATTCACAGAATCAAAGAAATAGAGATTTCATTTCCAGAATGGGGATGCCCTATGAGAGCTTGGAAAGAATAGGGCAGTCTATGAAGTAGAAAGAGAATATTCATCCAGACAACTCTTAAATCCTGGGACAACCCATTTACAGGAACAAATGATTGATGTGCTTAACCCGCCCCATGCATGACAACAAATGAATAAATGAGTAAAACAACAAATATCTGTTCAGCTGTCTTTTTCTATTATACTGTGTTAAAGCCTATATGTAAAATTTTATAACATATAATACCTCTGTTTCTAATATTTTAAGACTACGTTCCTTGTAATGAAGAAGGACACTTAAATCCCACAATAGCTCAGAATTGAGAACAATAGGGGGTTATTTATTTAGGGGTAGACTCACAAATCAATATCCTTTGCTGGAATGGAGAACAGCCACCAACTCTCACAGTTGGATAGAGGGTGGATGTGCACTTTACATTGGCATAAACAGTATAAAAGGCTACACCTACTTATGCAAGTAACCTAAAAGCTACTGACTGGCTGTAGGAATTCTTACAGCACCTCCTCCTTTTTTTAAATAAGAGAGTTCTAAGCATAACACAAAATTATATACAATAAAAACAAATATATCAAGCAAGTAACATTTGATAAATGTTTCAATGATTATCCTATCATAATGAGTTTAAGTCTTGTATAATAAATAACTTGGCCAAGACAAGAGATGAAAGTAACTACAACTATCTAGTCTTAAACCCCTTGAAGATCCAAGAAGGGAAATAATATTATTTGAGTAATCAGGAAGTGTAATCAAATCAACTTTCAAAATGTGCAACAAAAGACAGAGACAACTGCCTACCTGGGCAATCACTCAAAGTCTCATTTGCAATGCTGAAACAACCAACATTGGCTGAGGCCTAGCATAACTGACAGACCATTTTTAGAGGCAGAAAAAATTTAAAAACCATCTTACCCTCTCTTGGCAAGATTTGACAGTATTTTCCCTTGTTTCCTGCTTATCCATTCTTGGATACCGTGTACCTTGTCAGTGGTTGAGGCATAGGCAGTTCCTTGCCTAAAGGCCAATAGTGCCAAGAAGAAAACAAACTCTAAGTGGAGTGTCTTCGGTGTTCAATATTCTCTCAGGAACATATTGGTACTGCCAGGAGCAATTGTGTCTCACTTCAACAGAACCCTAAGTTATTTAAATGCCATTTTATACAGCTCTTCGAAGTGGTTGAAGATTATCTATCTATGGAAAATACAATCTCTATGTATCTAAAGAACCTGATTAATCTAATTAAAGTATGACAAACATAGATGACTATTTATCTATATTTCTTAATACCTATATAACTTAAAGACTAGGACTTCATAATAGAATATTATACAATAAACAATTATGCAACAAATGAGGACAATGACCTCAAATTGTAAACAATGTATACTTATCTTGATCAGATGTAGAAAAGTACATTTAAATATGATAAATATATCCTAAAATTGTATCTATATACAAAAATATTTTAAACATAGGTAGAAACATGCATGCATACAATAAAACAAAATAACTTTGGCAAGATATACAAATATTGTAGACAAAAAATAGGAAGATATTCAATATAATAACAAGAATCTATACCAATATAAATTGCCTATAAATAATAGCTCACAGGTATTCACTCTATTACTCACTATTATTATTAGTGTGAGTAAGCTCACACTAATCTATTACACCCTCCAATTTCCCCCTTCTTTTTCCAAGAGATCCCAGAGCCTATAAAATTTTCCCCTAATCCCCAACCCTATACCAATTATAATCAACCCCTAAATGATGTCCCTAACCCCGAGGACAAACTTTGTTGGGGTATGGGATATTGTCTTCTAGAATTACTTCTAGCTGTCATGGGGGTGATGTTCTTTCTATGGGATCCTGTGAAAGTAAAATGATGGATAAGTTCCAAGATTACTATCTGGCATAATTGCAAATAGTCTCTGAGTATTCAGTAGGATTTTTTCTGAGGTTCCTATTTGGAGTTTTGGGTTGAACATTGTTTTAAAAATTGTGCACCATTACAGCTAAACAAGTTGGAATCAACTTGATCAGCTGGTACCAAAACAGGTCTTATAGTAGTGCTATCAGCATCATGACATCTTATTAATTACCAAGTGGAATTGTTGTTGTGGGGATCCCTTCTTCTTTCTGGAAACTTCAAAGATGACTGCAGAAAAATTCATTGTTAATTGTGGAAAACTTAAACATTATTTATATAGACATAAACAAACATATATATTTAATGAAAGGTGTGATAGAGACAAAAATAGGTATGAAAATTTTTTCTAAATTCTTTCATTTTTCTATCCCATACCAGATGACTCTTGACATGAGTCAGAAACTCTGAATATTTCTTTTAACAACATGCTTGGATATAGAGAAGTACAGAGCCATTGTCAAACTCCAAAACAAACTCTATATATTCATATAGATAGATAGAAAGATAGATAGATGATAGATAAATAGATAGATAGATAGATAGATAGATAGATAGATAGAAATTTAAATGTATATGTTTAGATCACCTGTCCTTACAAGTTATATTCCTTTTTCTTCATGATCCTTATTGGATAGTTATTTTTCCTTCTGTCAGGAATCCAAACATCCAGGGTGTCTTGAATTTTTGAAGAAGTGTATTTTCCTGTAATGATTAGAGTAGAATAGTTCCCCATCTCTTAGCACTTATTTCCTTACCACTTGTATGCATGTTACCATTGTGGATGAACTATCATTTCTCTTTTTCAAGAGGTCTCTCGTTTTCAAAGCAAATTTTTATTAATTTTGATGGTATCCATAGTTTTTCTTCTCCTGTAGAAACAAGTGCAAAACCCCTTTCCCAACATAGCACATCACCTGGTTTCCATTGTGAGGTCAACACATCCTTGAAATAAACCAGCTTATTTAATTCAGAAGACTTTTCTATTAACTAATATCTTCCTGCTGCTGCTGTCCCTGTCTCCTTAGCAGTAAGAAAATTCAAAGTTAACAAAGAATTATGTAATCTATTTATGGGGGGATTTTCCTCCCTTTTCTGTTTGTTGAACATATTTTTATAGTTCAATTTAATCTTTCTATTACTCCCTTACCTATAGGATTGTGTGGTTTATCTATAATGCTTAATATTATAATAAGCAAAAAATGGTTTCATTTTCTTAAGAGATATATGCTGGACCATTATCTGTCTTTATTTGTACAGGTATACCCATGATGGCCATAACTTCTAATAAATGTATGATTACTGAATCAGCCTTTTCTGAGCTTAAAGCAGTTGCCCACTGAAAACCTGAAAGACGGTCAATGGTGTGGTGTACTTACTTCAATTTTCCTAATTCTGCAAAGTGGAAGACATCCATCTGCCAGATTTCATTCCTTTGAATATCCTTTGGGTTAGTCTCTGCTGGCAATGGTGTTTTATTATAGAAAATTCAAGTAGGACATCGCTTCACAATATCCTTAGCTTGTTACTATGTAATGGAAAATTCTTTCTTTAAGACTTTGTTATTGATGTGAGTTTTTTAATGAAATTCTGGGGCCTACAACAGGTTTCCAATCAATAATTGATCAATTTCTGCATTTCCTTGTTCTAGAAGACCTGGCAGACTCGTGTGGAATCGAATGTGTGTTTTGTATATAGGACAAAGACTATTCCTGATTATAACTTGCACCTGGATAAATAATAAAGTCAATTCTGTATCATCAGGTATAAATTCATCAGTTTTAATATGCAAGACAACTCTTCCTGCATATTGTGAATCAGTAACTATACTAAGAAATTATTTAAAATCCTTTAGCACCATGAGAATAGCATATATTTCTGCCTTCTGAACAGAATTATAAGGGTTTTGTTCTACCTTACTTAAATAAATTCTTCTGATTTATAACCCACCTTACCTGATTTATTTGCATCAGTATAAAATGTATGGGCTCCAGTTATTAGAGAATCATGTACAATTCAGAAAAGAATCCAAGAAGTTTTCTTTATAAGGTTAAGTCTATTGCTTTGTAGATAATTGCTATTAATTTCTCAAAAAAAAAATAGCAAAGGCTCTTTGCCATGGTTCATTGTCGTCCCATAACTTTGTTATTTCATCAGTCGTAAAAGACACTACAATCTCTGCTGGGTCTATACCTGCTAATTGATGAAATCTCAATTTACCTTTTATAATTAATTCCAGTAGGAGAAATCTGTTAGGGAATATGAATAGAATACTATTAAGATTCAGATCCACCCTATCAACATGTGCCTCCTCTAATTTCTCTTCCACAACAGTTAATTCTTTCTCAGATTCAGCTATTAATTTCCTGGGACTATTTTAGTCTTTCTCGCCACTTAAGGTTTTGTTTAAATGGATTATTATTTCAGCTATTATCCCAACAGCTGGTCTTCAACTGGAAATGTCTCCTAACAATCTTGGAAAGTCATTAAGAGTCTGCAGTTGTTCTCACCTAATTTATGCCTTTTGTGTTCTAATTTTCTATAAGCCTATTTTATTTTATTTTTTACTGTATTTTCTTTTTAGTTGATTTTTATTGAGCTCTACATTTATGTGTGCTTCTTTCCCTGCCTTTCCCCTTCTCCCTTCAACCCTCCCCCAGGGCCCAACCTAAAGAAAGATATGCCAATGAATAGACAAGATGCTTACAGAACACAAAATAGACTGGATTCAAAATAAAAGGTCTTCTCTCCACAAAATAATCAAAACACTAAACATACAGAGTAAAGAAAGAATATTAAGAACTGCAAAGGAAAAAGGTCAAGTAACATATAAAGGTAGACCTATCAGAATTATACCTGATTTCACACTGGAGACAATGAAAGCCAAAAGGTCATGCCATGTGTTATGCAAAAATTAAGAGACCAGAGACGCCAGCCCACACTACTATACCCGGCAAAACTTTCAATCACCATAGAAGGACAAAACAAGATATTCCATGACAAAAGTAGATTTCACCAATACCTAGCCACAAACCCAGCCCTACACAAAATACTAGAAGGAAAACTCCAACCCAAGGAAATGGCTACACCAATAACAACACAGACGATTGATGATCTTATAGCAACAAATCTCAAAGAAGGTTAAAACACACAAATTAACATCACCAACAATGAAAACTAAATTAACAGGAGATTACAATTACTAGCCATTAACATTCTTTAATGTAAATGGACTCAACTCACCTTTTAAAAAGGCACAGGCCTTTTTTAGATTAGATATGAAAACAGAATCCATCCTTCTTATGCATACAAGAAGCACATCACAACCTCAAAGAAAGACATCACCTCAGAGTAAAGGGTTGTGAAAAAATATACTAATCAAATAAACCTAAGAAACAAGCAGGTGTAACTATCCTAATATCTAACAAAATAGTCTTTCAGCTAAAAACCAACCAAAAGAGACAAAGAAGGTCATTTCATATTAGTCACAGGCAAAATCCATCAAGAGGAAATCTCAATACTGACATCTATTCTCCAAATATAAGGGCACCTTCATATGTACATTAAACCCCACACACTAATAGTAGGAGACTTCAACGCCCCCTTCTTACCACTGGACAGGTCCATCAGCCAAAAAATGAACAGAGAAATAAGAGAACTAAAGAGATGTTATGGCTCAAATGGACTTAACAGAATATATAGAATATTCCATCCAAACAGAAGAGAATATACCATTTTCTGAGCACCTCATAGAACATTCTTAAAAATTGACCACCTACTCAGTAACAAAACAAACCTCAACAAATATAAAAAATTGGAATAACCCAATGTATCTTATCAGATCACCATGGTTTAAAGTCAGAAGTCAACAGCAATTATAATTCCAGAAAACCCACAAACACATAGAAATTAAACAATGCTCACCTGAATCATCAATGGGTCAAGGAAAAAATAAAGGGAGAAATTAAAGACTTCCCAAAATTGAATGAAAATGACCACACAACATACCCAAATTTATGGACACAATGAAAGCAGTGTTAAGAGGAAAGTTCATAGCACTAAATGCCTACATAAAGAAGCTGGAAAAATCCCACACTAGTAAATTAACAGAACATTTGAATTCTTTAAAACAAAAAGAAGCAAACTCACCTAAGAAAACTAGACAGCTAGAAATAATCAAATTGAGAGCTGAAATCCACAAAATAGAAACAGAAAACAATACAGAAACAATAAGACAAAAAGTTGGTTCTTTGAGAAAATTAACAAAATAGACAAACCTTTACCCAAGCTAACCAAAAGGCAGAGAGAGAATATCCAAATTAACAAAATCAGAGATGAAAAGGGGGACATAAAAACAGACATGTAAGCCTATTTTATTACCTAAGTAATTTACAGAAATCCTCTCTGTATTTTTTCACAAGCAATTTGTAATCCACATTTAGGCAAAACCTCCTTTACTTCTTCAAAAATTCTTTATAAAGTATCTGCATTTGAATCAGATAGAAAAATATCATCTATGTAATGGTAAATTTTAGATTTAGGAAATTTTTCACATATTATTTCTAAAGGCTGACTTACAAAGTATTGGTACAAGGTGGGACTATTGAACATTTCCTTTGGGAGGATGGTCCACTGATATCTGCTAGTTGGCTTAGAATTAATATAAGTGGGCATTTTTATGTCATTTTTTTCTCTGTCCTTTTTTTTGCAAAGGTATAGTGAAGAAACAATCTTTTAAATCAATAAGTATGAGAGACCATTGTTTTGGTAATAGAGAAGGCAGAAGAATTCTAGATTTTAGAGGGCCCATAAGTGCTTGTTGACAGCCCTTAGATCTGTCTCCATTCTCCTGATTTCTTTTTAACAAGAACTACAGGAGAATTCAAAGAGATGGTTGATTCTTCAATATGGGGAGCATCTAGTTGCTCCTGTGCCAGCTGTTCTAAACCCTACAGTTTATCTTCTGTTAAAGGTCATTGTTTAACCCATATTGATTTCTCAGTTAATCATTTTAAAGGTAGGGCTGTTAGTACCTCTCAAGGTTTGCTAGTTGCTTTGTGTTCTTGTACAGCCCGATAGACTGGTGACCTTTATTTATAATACCTTATGATATTGCTCCCAGAAACATGAGTTTTTGGGACTGCAGGAATGTTAATCTGGATATCCCATTGCTGTAAAAATAATTTAGGACCCCATATATGGCCTCATCCTTCCTTTCTGCCCTTCTAGCCCTATACATTCAACACATCTCATGCTTTGTTCACTTGAAATGGTGCTGCAATTCCTAGGAACTGAACATCTGCCACTTGAAAAGGCCAATTTAGATGCCAAGATTTTGGAATAAAAATTCTGCACCTCTGTCCACAATGACAATGTTATTTACATGTACTCTTAGCTTTGGTCTTTGATCATTTACAGAACTCTGTCAAAATATATGCTTTCTATTTACTACTGGAAGTTTTGATTCATCTTTCATGTCTATTCCATCATTCAGAACAGTATGATTTTTTACAGTCAGTATTGGACTTTTTAATTTTCCTGGTGAGATATGTTCTCTACAGTGACTGTGAATGACTGGCCCACATTTGACATGGGGGCCTTCAAGAGAACCTACCCAAGGATTTTTCTGATGTTATTGTGCTACCTCGTCTGTCTTTTGTTGATCTACATTCATTGGTCCCATGTCAGCCTTTTCTCTTACCTCCAACATTTTGCAGAAGATTAAGAACTTCTCTTTTCTTGCCATTTCCAGAGGAAACACTATTTCTAGAAATTACTTGCCTACAATCCCTTCTCAATTGTACTATTGTATGACAATTAAAACATTTGGTGTTTAGTGTCTCCTCATACCAGTGGAAATTACTTTTTCTACCCAAATCTCAGTACTATAGTCAAATGTCTCAATATTTATTGTATGCAGGATCCATTCATCTATTGGTGCTGATCTGAGCTTTTAAGGCCCAAATATTGTTTTGCATTATAAGTTGGCATTTCAAAAGTCAGAGATTTAATAAATACATGTCCAGCTTTTGGGTCTGTTATTCCTAATTGTACAGCCTTAATTAATCTTTGTAAAAAGTCACTAAAGCGTTCTCTCTGGCCCTATTTAACCCTGGTATATGACTCAATTCTCTTTCCTGATTCCACAATCCTGTCCCAATCAGTTAAAGCTGATCTGCTGCACAAGAAAAAAGTATGTTTGTCATAGAAAGCCTTTTCCTGTGGATCAGGATCAGTGTAATAGCCATTGCCAAGAATTTGATCTAGGGAAGTTTCAAATCCCTTTCCTTTTCCCAGTTTTCTAAGATTTTTGCCTCTTCTCAAAAATAGCATTTCCATAGTAGCTGGGGTCAGTCTTCTAAGACACTGAGTCTAATCATGTGGGGTATCTTATTACTGTTGTCACATGCTCACTATTTCCCTAACAAATTGAGAGTACAAATCATAAGATAGTATTGCTTATTTAATTTTCTTTAGATTGCTCATATCTATAGATTGCCAATTATACTCTTTAACAACTTTAGGGTATTTTATACCAGACAGCTTCTCAGAAGAGATTTCCAGATAAGCAGTTAAAATTCTGGATAAACCATTCCTGATTTGGAACCATACTGGCAAGGTAAAACCTGTTCATGTACTTTCTCTTCCTGCCCATCAGTTTCAATAATTTCCTCAATCATTATAAATATTTTTATTATGGCCTTTTGTAAAATCTGAATCTCCAGTCCTGTACTTCTAGTGCCCTCATTGATTCATTTAGCTTCTGGTCCTTATTCTGCACAGATGATTCCAAGGTATAAAATTTGTCCAGTAAAGATAATGTCTCCTCTTTGGATATTATTTGGATGGTGTGCATATTACCTTCCTGGAGAGATACCTTATCCATTCACCTGATAAAAGATTTTTAACAGATTCCAATTGTTAAATTCAACAGTATGAATTCTTTCAAATAGTTTCTCAGTGTCCTTCGTGATGGATTTAATTTCGTTTGTCAAATTGATGTTATCCATTTCAATAGTTTCAATTTTTTTCAGCCAGTTGTTCATTATTAGTCTGTAAACCCTTTATCATTTCTAAAAATGTCCCATTCTTGGCAGTGTTATCAAACCATTTTCTTAAATATATAAGGTAAAAAGCAAAGATAATTTCCAAAATCAAATAAATAGAGGTATAAGGAAAATCACATAAGCCTTGCATAGTACCATCCATAGGGTAAACAAAATGGTTATTAAATTCCTAAATGGTAAAATTGTTAGTAATCATATCATTTTCAAAGTTTACAATTTACTTACCTTCCCTAGGCAATTACAGAGAATTGGAGTAGGTATAATAATCTTTATTGGCCAATAGATGTCACAGTTGCAGTCACATGGCAGATGTGATACAGAAAGAAGTGACCAGCTAAGGTGGGATTGGTGGTGTTACCACACTGGTTCAGTGCAGTGTCAAACACTTGTTCCACATGTCCTTTTGCCTGCTTAGATATTGATAAATATGCTTTGCTAAACAAAATAAGAGCAGTTAATAAAGACAATTAAAGCTTTTCTGTACATGGAGAGAGTTGGTGGCTAAAATAGGGACACACAAAGCTTCTCCTCTGTCTTGAATCCCTTCAATATTGGGGTGTGGCAGGGAAATTCAGGTTCCTAAGCAGTGGTAGGTGGACCATGATCAGGTGAGAAATGTGCCCAGGCTGGTGTGGACTCGGCCACTCTTTGGGCAGTCATATGAAGCATAACACGTCTGCCAAGCAGCCTCATTAATCTTATTCCAGGGAAAGGTGAGTGACTGTGCTATCTGCCCGTTTCACAGCCCATGATGCAGAAAAACCAGAGGTGATAGGAAGTCAAGTCAAAGCAGGAACTCAGTTTATTATTGTGAGCAACAGCTTATATAGGTTAAGTGACATAGTATGATGTAGTGGTACCTCCAGCCAATGAGAGACCAAGACCTCCCTCTGGCTGGAGGGGTGTCTACCTAGATTTTGCTGTCTCATCCCCCCTTGGTAGCTTTAGGACTGCCCTTCAAACTCAAGCCAGGCTTTTCTCTGTCCTATAGGCCTCAAAGTACAGGCCCTGAGACAATTCTGGCCCAACAACGTCAATTTGGGTGAACATGAATCAAATAATCTCACACTAGCTCCAAATAGGGTATACTGAAGTTTTTCTTTATTAAAAAGGAATACTAAAGTTTTTCTTTATTAAAAAGGAAACTCATGGATCACAATGACGAAACAGGAATGGGGTCTAACATCAGGTGTGGCACAAAGAAGGAGGCCAAGTGGGCACTCCCATGGACTTTTTCGTACCCAAAGGCCATGCCCCACATGGTCCAACCTCTTAGAGTTTGTTGGCTGAAGGAGGTTCCCCATCAGAGATGAGCCTTTAATTTCTGGATGAAGATGAAGAATTAAAAATATTAGCAATGTTTTCAATTTAATAATTGTATTGAACTAAATTCAGGCTTACCCTTGTTTCCCCAATGATAGAGGAGTTACAGGTCCTTAAGACATACTTAGCTAATTATAGTCTCTCTAACACTGTTATTTGTCAATATAAACACATTTTCTCTGTTTCAATGAACTCAGCAAAATAATACAATAATTCTGTATACATAATATGTTAATGTCTTAATGATAATAAAAATTGATATTTTTAAGGAAAAAATTTTTACAAGCACAAATTTGTCTAGTAATTTTTTTAGAATTACAGTAAACTGTGTTCAGACTCAAGGTGTTCAGACTTTATATTTTGGTTTCGTTGCATTTTTAATGTTTGTTTCTGCATAGGAAATTTGGTAGTATAGTTTCCCTTAGTGATATAGTACACATTTTCTTCTTGGAGTAAATGTATATTTCTAAAAAAAATAGAAATCATTTAAAACACACCTTAATAAAAATAATAGAAATGATGCAAGAGAATAAAAATTGTGAAAATCTCACTAAGGTCCCTAAAACAAATAAATGATTGATAACAATGGGTAACCTTCATTAGAAGACAACATCCCATAATGAATTCATTGTGTACCTTCAATCAGCACCCTATTTTGTCATGTTTGTTGACATTACCATGCATACAGTCTAACAGTCATATTTCCAGATATATTGTTAGAGTTCTCCATTAATTATTCTCATAAGTCACTGATAAGGAATCTTATCACTGTGATGATATCTTTAATTTGTTTTTTATCTGAATTCATAATATCCATTGTAGCACAGAAATGGGTGTATATTTTACATAGAAATTGCCATGATCTTAATTTCCTTAAATTTTAATTTATTCATCACTCTTTTTATAACTCAGACATTTCCAAAAGTGATCATGAAAAGCACAGTTTTGAACATATAACTTGCTACATTATAAGATTTTTCCAATTTTTGTTATCAGAGAAGCCAAATTCAAACTATTACATCTGTCTTCTATATTCCATACCAAAGTCAATATTCAACATCAATAGAACTCATAGAAATTCTCCTGTGAAAATCTGGGCATACTGTCCTTTGTATTTTTATCAATTCTATTAAAAAGGATAGAAAGGAAAGGAAAAAGAGAATGTTCCATACAGAATTGGCTTCCTTTTCTCTTTTATTTGTTGAAAAACTGTTTCTCCTTAAGATACAAGTCAATTGCCACCTTTTCCTCAATACCAAGTATCATAAAAAGTCTTATTTCTAGAAAATGCTAGATGATGTTGAGAGAAAATAAATGATCTCAGAAAATTTTTATATATCACTATTTCTTTATACAGAAATGTACTTTTCCTCTGAGAAGTCTGGTGTACCACTTTAAGGCATGATGTACTCCTTTTTACCCTTTAACAAAATAATGGCACAATGTATTATAAACTAAAAATGGATTTATAAAATAAATACACAAGTTCGCATTCTATAATATTTGGCAATATCCATTGCTAAATAAGTGAGTGGGACTAGACTTTTCCCTATTCTCTATGACCTCAAGGAGAATAACTGTGCTATGTGGTAAGCTTATGTTTAGTCATGCTTTCTATAGATTTTATAACATCTTTAAAATGCAATTGTGCATCATCTAATCATCATCCAATTATATCATTAACACATATGAATCATGATTAGAGCTATTTACATTAAACATGCAATTAGATCACATTATGCTAATAGGAAAATGCCAGTAATTAGCTAAAATTAATCTTAAAAGCAGAGAAATTAACTGAGATAAACTATATTCAAGTTCCATTGTATATTTAAAAGTCAACAACTAAATATCTCTGTTTAATCTGCACTGTGTTAAGCTCCAGTCAATTTATGTTTCTGGACCCATCCTTTCCAAGTCTAACCCTATAGACAATGGTTTCCTTGTTTAAATGAACATTCAACAATTTATCATTTTAAAACCTATTGTGGGAAGTTTGGGAGATGGTGCATTTGGCAAAGTACCTGCTGTACAAGCATGATGTGGTCCTAAGCTCAATGCCCAGATTTGACAAAATGGGCACCAGGTATGCTGTTTCTCTCCTGTATTCCCAGGTCTTGAGATGCAAAAGCAAAAAGATTTTTGATTTTTTCTTACCAGTCAGTCTAGCTAAATTAGTGAACTCCAAGTTCAGCAACAAAACCTATCTCAAAAAATAGGGTGGAATGAAATTTAAAAAGATATTCAGTGTCAACATCTATTTTCCAGATGTATATACATATGCAAGTACCTTCCACATACATTCATGTATACATAAATAGGCACATTCATCAAAGGGGGGAAAAACTACAGTGATAACTGAACTTCATGAGTATGTCTATAATACTGCATTAGGAAAGACAGGCCAGGAAGATTATTAATTCAGGTTAGCCTGAAGTGCATAGTGAGTTTCAAGCTATCCTAGATTACATAAAAAAGTTTGTTTCTCAAAATAAATAAATAATGAAAACCCACAGTAGCATACTACACTTGCTATAAACTATCTGACATTCTTCTTAATAGTAAAAGTGATGACAGTTTTCCAGAATGTCTATGAGTATCTCCAGTGAATTATAAAGGGGGATTAAGGCATCCCCTGAATATGTGTATACTTTGAGTTTGAATAACAGTGTATAAAGACTTTTATTCAAATACATGGAGTCTTGTACTCTTTCCTTTCTGTGCCCTAATTAGATACTTCTTTAATGTGAAAATTACTACAACCAATGTCTTCAACCCAACCTAATATTTTTGGTTGTATACCTCAGATTCTTTTTACATCTATTTTATTATTTTAAAATAAACAAACTATCTTTTTTTTCATTTTACATATCTGCTATAGGAAGTCTTACAGCTTGTGGTTACCTAAGAGGGGTGTAGCCTCTTAGACCATATATAGAGCTCCTTCTTCTTTTTCCCCAATTGCTCTTTCAGTTTGCTGGATTGATGGATTTGATCACTGCTTTCTGTCCATTCCATCCTTGGCACCCACGTGGATTTAAACTCCATGCCTACCAGGTGGAAGACCTAATGTACTGACCATTCCACGGCCCAGACAGTCTTCCAACCCTGCCTGCTTGGCTTGCTTTTACCTAAGCATTTTTTTTTTGTAGAATTCCCACCAGGCAGAGTTTACTGGGTGTGCAAACTTGGAAATTTCCCTGGAGCAGTTCTTCGCTGTGTGGTGACTTTTCCAGCTTCCGGTTTCTGCTCCAGGTCCCTGAGTTCTGGGATTTTTGCTTTGTGTATGGAATTGATTTAATTGCCTTTAATTTATGAAGCAAAACATATTTCTCAGTATTTAACCAAGGCAGAAACTAAAGTAGCCAAGGACAATTCCTGTTGCATTGCTTCTAGTCACAAGTCTGCAACCATGACTTCTGCTGGACAATAAAGACTGCTGTTCACCAGATCACATAACTGGTAATAAATAAATCATTATGGCAGACTTTGTTAACAATGCAACTTTTAGTAACTTTTTGCTAATACTATAGATTGTATTATGTGAGGCTTATATGACTATGGTGATACTTCAATTTATTGGGTATTAGGTTTTAGTTTTCCTCTCCATATTTTATAATTAAGGAAGAATATGGTACTTTTATGAATGATACAGTCTTTACAGACTAATAATGAACAGCCAGTTGACAGGATTAATACCATCGAAAATTGGAGGTTACCTGAAAAAGTTAATACTATTACAAATAAAATTGAATCCATATCTAAGGGTACTAAGAAGTTATCTGAAAGAATTCATACTGCTGAATTTGACAATCAAAAGTTGTGAAAAAGCTATGATAATTAAAAGAAAAACTGACTCTCCAGGATAGCAATCTGCATGGTTTCAAGTAAAGTCCAAGATGAGATGTTATCTTTAAAGGAGAAACTTCAGACCTTGGAATCACATGTACAGAATGTGAACGAGAGACTAGGTGCCTCAATGAAATCACTAGAAATATATATATATAGGTCAGGAGATTCAGGCTTTACAAAAGACAATAATAAAAGATTTGAAATACTTGAGGAAATTATTGTAGCTGAAGAACAGGTAAAAAGGCACAAGGACAGGATTCAACATTGCCAGTGGCTGTCAGAGATGGCTTACCCAGGGTTTTAGCTTCCTACCCTGTAATCTACTCTGACAAAGAATCAGGTTCTAAAGGCCCAAAAGGATACAAAGAAGGTAGACGGATACCTACAGGAATGAATGATCTAAAAGAAATTAAGCAAGCTGTTGTAACTTATGGCTTGCATTCTACATTTGTTAGGGAAATAATAAAGACTTGGGCTTCTAATGTCAAGGCAACTGTAGATGATTTTTTTTTTCAGTTAGTTTCAGTAATCCTGGATTATGGCCCTCTATTGATGTTTAGAATTTATTTCAGAGAGGATGACAAAATTTTGGAACAACAGGAAAAAGCAAAAAACCTTGATAATTCCCAAAATCAATATCTTGGTGAATCAAAGGTTCAAATTCTTTACTATGAAGAAATCTTGTCCATATTCCACAAAGCAGCCTTAAATTCTTAGGACAGAATTCAAGAACTAAGAAAAGGAATTGAATCATATGCTAGGGTTAGACAAGGACAGATAGAACTCTTTACTGACTTTTTACAAAGATTAAGTAAGGCTGTACAAATAGAAGTAACAGACCCAGATGCTAAAAGAATACTTCTTGATTCTCTAGATTTTGAAAATGCAAACTTAGAATGCAAAAAGATACTTGGGCCTTCAAAGGTTAGATCAGCACCTATGTGTAAATGGATATGCATACAATGAATGTTGAGACATTTGACTATAATGCTGAATCTTGGGTAGGAGAAGCAATTTCCAAAGTAATAAGGAGACATCAAAGTGCCAAATGTTTTACTTGTGGTAGAAAAAGACATGTGAGAAGGCATTGTAGACAAAGAATACCTAGGAATAATATCTCCTCTGGAAATGGAAAAAATAGAAGACCTCAGCCTTCAGGTATATGTAGAAGGTGTGGCAAATACAGACATTGGACCAATGAATGTAGATCAGCAACAGACAGACAAGGCAACCCGTTACCAATGAGAAACCTCCTCTCGTAGGCCCCCAATCCAAAAGTGGCCCAGTCATTCCCAGTAGCTGTGGAGGACATGCCACACCAGAAAAATTAAGAAATCCAGAGCCTTCTGTACAAGACCATACTGTTCTAAATGATGGCATAAACATAGAGGATAAGTAAAAATATCCTAATAGGAAATAAGAAATGTCTATTCTAGCAGACTTCTTTTTATAAGATTTATTTATCTATTTTGTATACTGTGTTCTGTCTGAATGTATGCCTGCAGGCCAGAAGAGGGCACCAGATTTCATTACAGAACGTTGTGAGCCACCATGGGGTTGCTGGGAATTGAATTCAGAACCTATGGAAGAATAATCAGTGCTCTTAACCTCTGAGCCATCTTTCTTGCCCCTATAGCAGACTTCTATAAATGATCAAAGACCAAAGCTAAGAGTAAATATAAATGGTATTGTAATTGTTGGTTTGACAGACACAGGTGCGGATGTGAGTATCATTACTCCAGAGTCTTTGCATCCAAAT
Source organism: Chionomys nivalis (assembly GCF_950005125.1). Lineage (NCBI taxonomy): Eukaryota > Metazoa > Chordata > Mammalia > Rodentia > Cricetidae > Chionomys > Chionomys nivalis. The sequence goes on along the minus strand of NC_080086.1, from coordinate 191,401,064 downwards.
TGGCCTCTTTAAGAGGCAGATGTTCAATTATGAGAAATTGGAACCATATCTCAAGTTAAACAAAGCACGAGATGGGTTGACTATATTGAGTCAAAAGTCAAAGAGGGAAGCTGAGGATATATGTAGTTAATATTGCAATAAATTCATAGAGTCATGACCTGCTACAGCAATAAAATACCCAGATTAACATTCCTGCAGTCCCAGGAACTCATAATTCTGGGAAGGACATATTAAGTTGCTATGAACAAAGGTCACCAGCCATTCAGGCTGTACAAGAACATAAAGCAACTAGCAAACCTTTAGAGGTACCCACAGCCCTACCTTTAAAATGGTTAACTGAGAAGCTAATATGGGTTAAGCAGTGGCCTCTAGCTGAAGATAAGTTACAGTCTTTAGAATAACTGGTACAAGAGCAATTAGATACCATATTAATGAATAAACCAGCCCTTGGAATTTTCCTGTATTTGTTGTAAAAAAGAAATCTGGTAAATGGAGAATGGTGATATATCTAAAAGCTGTCAATAAGGTTATTCAAGCTATGGGTCTTCTACAACCTAGAATTCCTCTATTCTCTATTACCAAAATGATGACCTCTTATAGTTATTGATTTGAAAGGTTGTTTCCTGACTATACCTTTACAAGAAAGGGATAGAGAAAAATTTGCCTTCACAGTACCTACTTGCAATAATTCTCAGTCTATTAAGAGATATCAATGGACTATGTCCCCCACAGGGAATGGTCAATAGCCCTACATTGTGCCAATACTTTCTAAGTCAGCCATTGGAAATAATACATAAGCAATTTTACCATTACATGGATGGCAATTTGCTATCTGAATACATGGATACTTTAGAAAGAATGGTTGAAGAACTAAAGAAAGTTTTGCCAAAATGGGGACTACAAATTGCTCCCAAAAAAATACAGAGAGGAGATTCTCTCAATTACCTAGGTTATAAAATAGATTTACAGAAAATTAGAACACAAAAGGCACAAATTACGAGAGACTGGTTGAGGACCTCTTAATGACTTTTAAGGTTCTTAGGAGACATTTCCAGTTTATGATCTAATGATTCAATTAAACAAAACCTTAGCTGGTAATAAAGATTTGAATAGTTCAATAGAATTAATAGCTAAAGCAGAAAATGACAATTGTTGAGGAAAAATTACAGGAGGCACGTGTGGATAGGGTGAATCCAAATCTTAGTTGTATTCTAGTAATATTGCTTTCTAGAATTTCTCCTACAAGGATTTTAATGCAGGAAGATGATATTATTTTAGAATGGATCTTTGAACCTAATAAACCAAGTACAAATAGAAAGGAGTAGAAAATGCCCCCAGAAATAGATTACATAATGCTTTATTAACCTTAAATTTTCTTAACTCTAATGAGAAAGGGCAACGACAGAGAGACACTGGATAATAGAAAAGTCTTCTGAATTAAATCAAACCATTTATTTCAATGATGTGTTGACCTCACAATGGAAGCCAGGAGATGTGCTGCATTGGGGAAGGGGTTTTGCACTTGTTTCTACAGGAGAAGAAAATTATGGATACCATAAAAATTAATAAAGATTTGGTTTTAAAAGGAGAAACCTCTTGAAAAGGAGAAATGACAGCTCATCCACAATGGTGATAACAGGTAGTAAGGAAACCATATAGTGTGGGGGCAGGATTCTGTGCTTGGATTTGCTTAAAAATACTCACCTTCAAAAATTCAATAGATTTTGAATGTTTCAATGATGACAGATGGAAAAATAAAATATAACTACCCAATAAGGATGATCCAAAAATCATCAAATATGATTCATAAGTACAAATGATAGAGTATATGCATATATACATATGTGTGTGTATCTATTTATGAATATATAGAGCTGGTTTTGGAGTTGGACAATGGCTCTGTCATTCTTTAAATCAAAGCATGTTGTTAAAAGAAAAATCCAGAATTTCTGTTTTATGTCAAGAGCTTCTGATATGGGACAGAGAGAAGAAAGAATTTAGAAAAAACATTACTTTTCTTCATATCTATTTATGTCTTTATCATATCTCTCATTGAATATATATGTCTGTATGTGTCTATATAAATAATGTTTAAGTTTTGCACTATAAAAAATGAATTTTCCTGCAGTAATCTTTGAGGTTTCCAGGAATAAGATAAGTCCACACAACAACAACTCCACCTGTTTAGTATGATGTCATGATGCTGATAGTGCTACCACAAGACCTGTTTTGGGTACGAGTGGCTCAAGATGCTTCCAACTTTGTTAGCTAAAATGGTGCATTTTCTACAATGTTCTGGCCAGACCTCCACCAGCTACTCAGAGACTATTTGCAATTATACCAGATGTGAATCTTGGAACTTAAGCATTATTTTACTTTCACAGAATCCCATAGATAGAACATTGCTCTCACAACAGCCTGAAGTAATTCTAGAAGTCGACATCCCCTCTCCCAACAAAGTTTGTCCTCAGAGTTAGGGACATCATTTAGGGGTTTATTATAATTTGATGGGGTTGGGGGTTGGGGAGAAATTTTATAAGCTCAGATACGATATATACATGAATATGAATATTAAACGTATTTTAATCAATACCATAATTCTTACATGTACATTTTTTCTAGAAACTTCATATAAAGGAAACCAATTTGGACATATTGTGAGAATATTCTCTCTGGTAGAATATTTTTGTATTGTATTCATATGCTATCAAATATCAGCACTGCTTTCATGTACGTAGTCAACAATCGACTTATTGGCTAGCTGACATTTTGTCTAGCCACTTACTAATACATAGGCACAAAGAAGGTTTCTGCCTTTACATTGATATGATTGATTCTATCTTAAACTTCAGTAATGGTGGTTTTATGGATACATCTTTCATTGATCTTGCAGTGGAATATAACTAATTTATCAGAGTCTGCTCAAATATGAACATAGGTATAAAATTGTGAGAAAATGTCACCTGTTTTTTATATCACTGCATCATTTTATAATCCTCAAAGCAGTATACAAGAGTTTACTATTTCTAATATAGTATTTTCAAAAGATCAATATGATATCTAATAATAGTTCTAATTTTCAATGATAAACGATATTAGGAGACAAAAACTAGAATAGAACTAAGCAGGTAAAGATTTAAAAAAATCCCACAATAACATCACATTTTTGTGAAAAAAAATGCATTTGACATTTCCTTTAAAATTAATTCGGGAAACACATTCATCGAAGTGTATTCCATATTCATCCTTAACTGATATAATGAAATAACTATGTTCACAATGAAGGGACTTTGTAATCTAATTCAATGTGAGAACTTCTATAGTCTGTCTTCAGGTTCCAGAAAGTCTCCAGTTCTATCTCAGTACTTCCTTTTGTTCTGAATACAGAATCACTTTTTATAATACTGCACATGCTGTTTTTATAATACTGCATGGGGTTCAGTGTTATTTAATGAGGCATTTCTCTTCATCAATCTGAGACATTCTGAAATGTTTTCATGCTGCGCACAAAGATGAGAGTTTATAGAATATGCTTGACTGTAAAATCTCTCTATTTTTATGCAAACATAAATCAATAGACTTGGGAAGTTGATGATCTACTTAACGTTTCACTCACAGTTTGCTCACAAGGATTTAGGTGAGCTACTGAGAAAAAATACTCATGCACTATTAATTAGGTTTGAATGTTTTTCTAGTTACATAAGTGGCTTCCTTGTTTCACTACTACAAGAAAGAAACGTGAGTAAATCAACTATTATTGCTTTTGATTTTTTATTCCATATAGATTTTTATTTTTTGGTTTATTTATAAATATTTTCCCAATGGATTTTATTTATATGATGAAAAACATATTTATAGGGTAGTATGCTGGTATGAACCTTTAAATACCATAGTCTTAAATCATGAAAAAGAAAAAGACATACCAGCAGAAGAGTTCAAACTTTGACACTATAATAAAACATTGTAATCTAGAAGTGTTCTGGTTTCATTCATAGCTGCTCTGGAGTGTATACAGAACATGTCATCCAAGTTGAACGTGTCTGAATACAGTTTTATATATGCCACACGCTAACACTAAATCAGCTGGGATGTAATTCCTAGCATGCTGGGTTAAATTCGCATTAGCTATCACCTGTCCATGAATGGAACAGTGATGATATAAGGTGACCTGTATTGCACCTTCCTGTTCACTTACTAATGAGGTCTGTTTCACCTTACCTATGGTTCACCTATCTTCCCCTAGTCAAGACAGAGCACATTCCAAGGCAGAGAGAGGATCACCATGTCCAGTGCTGGAAGTCAATGTGTAATGCAATTCACTTTCTGAAGCATTCCTGTTAAGACCTATGTAAGGGTACTATTCAGGACTGCTTTGTATGTATCACCTCATTTTCCCACTCTAAGAAGATGTGAACTATACTTAGAATTTTTGTACATAATTTGAGGTTATTTCTTAGGAATCAATCAAAATATAAAGACAGATTTATATTTTGAGCACACAAAAATAGCAAACAGGGGATTTTTTAATAGCGTCTGCTTTGTTGAATTTCTAAACTGCTTCTTAAACTGAAGCAATGAAGTTACATCTTAATAGTTAAGCCAAGAATTCTACTTGTGGTCAAATGATTCACTCATTATCATTAGCATACATATGTGGGAAATTTGGCCATTGTGTTCCCAGCTGGCAGCTTTTACTAACATCTGGGTTATTAACATCAGAATCAGCAATCTAGAGAATTGTTCTTCAAACACATCCAGCTAATCCTAGGACCAAATTAGTTCTTTTTCAAACCCACCTGCAATAAAATCTAGCCACCAAGCAGTTTATCTTTGCACAGAGTTGCTGGAATCATATGTAAGCGTACATTATGGATTAAATATGCCAGAAGAAACAAGACATGCCTTTCTGTGGATAACTTACAGGATCTTGAGCTTTGAAAGTGAAGGTCAAAACGTCAATAATCTTCACTTGTCCTTGGAACTTCCAGTGAAGACTTAGAGATCCTGCCCACTACACAAACCAAACTACTGACTGAAATGGGATGCAATATATTCATGAATGAAGTAGTATCTTATCATACATAAACCTTAGGCATGGAAGCTGCTTGACTATATGAAGTACATCAACAGAAGTTTTTTTAACTAGACATTCTGCAGTATTCAAGTTTCTTCATCCTGAAGATGGTCTCTGACTTTACCTTTGTCCATTTTAAAGTGATTTTACCATGTAATCAAAGATATCTGAAACTCCCTTTGGTTATTCTAACTTGAGGAGCCATCTTAGTGAATTCACAAATCACTAACATAGCCAAAAGTCAGAACATTTAAAAATTAGAATTCTGAAATAGAGTCTAACATGGTGGTTGATTCTCTACTCGAAGGTAAACACAGAAAACATTGCTGTACAGGACAGATGCCTGCACCTGATCTCTAACTCGTAGACAATTCTTTATTAGCCAACAGACAGCTTATTTTCCTGGGTATCAAACTACTTCTTTTATTACAATAATTTATATTTATATTATACATTATCTTTCTCTTCCAGATCCTCAAATATATACTTTCTTTTTCTCTTTCAAATCCATGTACTCTGTTCATTAAATGTTGTTATATACACACATAAATATGCATGTATATATGTATACATTTTATATACATGTATATATGGAAACAGAGAGACAGATATTCCTATTTACATAAATACAGTGTATTCAATGTGTAATACTACTTATATGATTGTACTTTAAGGGCTGGTCATTTGCTATTGGAAAGATAACCAATTAGCATGCTCTTCCCTAAGACATTTTCTCCTGTTCGCAACATTCCTTAGTGGCCTGTAGCTTTTGTGTAGGCTTGAAACCTCTTGTGTTTTCCACCTTCCATTTTATCACATCCACTAGATAATCATTTTAGTGAGACTATATGATTAGAGTTTCCCACATTACTAGCAGACACAGTCTCACAGTAAAGTCTTTTTTTCTGGCTCTTACAATCTTTCTAGTTGCCTCTTCCAAACTGGTCTCCACATTCTGGAACTGTTTTATAGATATATCAGTTGAGACTCAGCAACACAACCCTGCATTTTGATCAGTTATGGTTTTCTATAATAGTCTAACAAAGAAAAGGCCCCTGGTGGTAATCTAAATAAAAGGATTTGGAAGAAGGAAACTTCAGTCATGTCCCAGAAATGACCATATCATGACTATATTTGATGCTTTGTACATCACCAAGGATTTGGTGTGCTTTTATACATACTGTGATTTGGGTCAAATGCATATTTGAACATGGTCATTTCTTTTTTACTCTTTCTGTTAGATTCCCAGTTATACCATATGGTCTTCATTAAAATGATTAAATAGATTTCTTCACAGACTTGTTCACAAATGCTGTTTCTTTAGAAAGACAAACATTCTTTGTGAACTCCAGCTCAACAAATGTCGAAATCTTAAGTAGTATACCATTTTAATCTTTCTTCAGGTATGTTATCTAGATGTGTACTGGAAATAATAATTTGATGAAATGGGGTTGTTCAGTTTCATGTGTTATATATATATATATATGTAATTATAATAATATATATGGCAGATCTCTTCAGCAAACTGCATAATTTGTCACGAAGCATTATTTGTAATAGCCAGAATGTGGAAGCAACCTAGAGAGCCACTAAACAAAGAATGGATAAAGAAAATGTGATACATTCACAAAATGCAATATTACACAGCAGAAAAAAAAAAATGACCCCATAAAATTTATGGGTAAATGAATAGAACTAGAAAAAAAACATCCTGAGTGGCCTAATCTAGACCCAAAAAGACAAACTCAGTATGTACTCACTCATAGTGGATAATAGATGTAAAGGAAAGAGGAACCAGACTAAAATCCGCAGTGCTAGAGAAGTTAGGTAACAAGGAGGACTCTATGTGGTACATGCATGGATCATCCCAGCGGTGCTTGAAAATTCTGAGAAGTATACAGCTGGTTGAAGAAGACAAAGGAATTTTTAAAATTTCAACCTAATAGCACCAACAAATGCCTACTTGTAAAATGTGATTTTTTTTAAAAACAGTGTTTTTAAGAGTACATTGTAATCTTTAATACTTTGGATAGATTGCTTTAAGAATTGTTGCACTTACTGTGTGTTAAATAGAAAATGCTTATAAAGAAATATATTTGATAAATATTTCTACTGTTTTTTATTTATAAAAATTATAAAATGTATGAAAACCAATAAATCAAATGTATAAAGTCCATCTTCCTAACATGAAGCTTAAGAAAAATTGATGTGCTGGTACTGAAAAGAAATATTTGAATCACTTCTCCCAGTGAATAACAAGAATCCTTAATATTTTCAAAATAAAAGATTTTACAAACCAGGAAAAAACACAAAATATGAGAATATACACAAAAACTACCTTCCAAAGAAAGAAAAGCAAATTGATTTTTACTGAACATAAGAAGCAAATATGATGTTTTCATTATTTTCTGTAAAGGTTTACTAAATAGCAAAAACAATTTTGTTAGTAAATCTATATTAGATTTTGCTCTAGAGGAGTTCCCAGGTGTCCAAGGGGATTTCCCCAGCTAGGTCCTTGGGCATCAGAGGAGAGGGTGCCTGAAATGGCCTTCTCCCTTAACCACACTGATGAATATCTTGCATATCACCACAGAACCTTCATCCAGCGATGAATGGAGATAGAGACTCACATTGGAGCACTGGACTGAGCTCCCAAAGCCCAGATGAAGAGCAGAAGGAGGGGGTGCGTCCACCCAAGGAGACTATTCTAATGTCTCCTTGGTGTGCCTATTCTAATGGAAGCTCACCAAGGCCAGCTGAACTGGGACTAAACAAACATGTGATCAAACCGGACTCCCTGAATGTGGCTGACAACAAGGGTGAACTGAGAAGCCAATGATAATGGCGCTGGGATTTGTCTCTATTGCTTGTACTGGCTTTTTCGGAACCTAGTCTGTTTTGATGCACACCTTCCTTGACCTGGATGGAGAGGGGAGGGCCTTGGACTTCCCACAGGGCAGGGCACCCTGACTTCTCTTAGGACTGGAGAGGGAGGGGGAAGGGGAGTGGAGGAAGTGGGAGGGAAATAGGAGGATGGAAGGAGGTGGAAATTTTTAATAAATAAAAAAATCTATATTAATAAGAGCATGCAAAAGGTTCATATTTACAATATGTGTATTGGCAGTATATAACAATATTTAGTATTTAATAAATATGAATGTAATTTTGCATACTCATAAAATATTTATCTTCTGAAAATCATAAATATTGATCCAAAAAGTTTTACATTACAGTTTTTGGTCAAAAGGTGAACTGAGAAATGCCTAAATGTGTCACTAGGTAAGATCAGAAATCATCATCTGAGATTCTGGGCATTTCCTAGGAAAACACAGCATGTGAAAATCTGCTCATAGGCATACTCCAGAAAGTTATTAAGCATGAGTTGAAGCATCAACACTAAATGAAGTCAAATGCTGTGTTTAGTATATCATGTGAAATGTGTGTTTGATGAAGTTATACATGCACATCCCTTTAAATATTAATCAAAGATGTGAAATATAAGCAATTATCATATGACAATCCTCAAATATTTTGGTGTTCTCTAAATTTCTTCCAATGAGATTAATTATTGATATCACAATAAAGCGATGTCTTTTTTATCCTAGATACTTCATGCTGAAAGCTATTCATGTATTTTGAGGAGATTGTTATAATTATTCTATGCTCCAGCACTTTGTTCACTTACCGTATTGATGTCAATGTGGACTTTAAGTCTTTGATGAGGAAGGCTAGGGCCAGATGACCTCTCTGGTGTGTTATTAGTGCCCACCGTGCTTCACCCATCATAGCAGTCATAAAACATTTATAACAAATGGACAGACAAATCCTCTAGCAACATCTGGCTAAATTCATAAAAGGAGAGCTGAAATTGTTCTGATTAAGTTTCATTATCAAAAACTACTTCAAGTTAAGTTAAATGCCACAGGTATTTAATGAATTTCTACCTCTTAAATTAAAACAGCTCATCCAGAACCATGCACGCTGAGAGCCCTCAATTACTATTGATTGGAATAATTCTATGAGAGGCATGAGTTCAATCAGTAAATGGCAGAGACTCTCAACTCAATAAACGCTTTTGGTATGTATAGTATGTCACCTTTTAGTAATAAGAAAAACCTATATGCCTTGAAAGAATTTCATAAACAATAAAAGTGATTTCTTAAAAATATTTTTGAATGTTTTTGAAAGAACAATGTACATAAGCTGAAATATTATTATTTAAAATATTCATTTCAAGAGCAAAATGATAAAAATGGTCCTTATAATATTTTCTAAATGTCAATAAATTGAATACCAAATATACAATTTAAACTATATATTTATCTTTTATAACTTTTACAAACTCCTGCACTGTCACATTCAGAAACTCTGACTCCATCATGTATATATAGTACCTGACAGAGATAGATGGTAACAGCACACATTACGTTATGAAATGAGATGAAGGTCACATTATCAAAGTAACCTAAGACAAAAAGCCAAGATCACAGGCACTGCTATTACTTTACAAAAAAAATGAAGCAAGAAAACACTCATCCAGAAAACTTCATGTCTAAAAAGAGGTAAAGATAATCGCAAGCCCCAGAGGTGGAGTCATGTGTACATGGACCCACTGATAGAGCTTCATTGGGTATCCACACCCAGATCACAAAGAGTGTCCACAACTCCAGCTGCTCTTTTCAATGGGACTCAGAAATGACAACAGTCCTTGTCCAAAACTGGAAAATAAACTCATGTATATTTTAGCAGTGTTTTTAATACTACTCAACATATTTCTTTGTCTCTATGAACTGACAAGAATCTGGTTTATTGATCTGCTAACTCTTCTAATAGAAAATAAAGTGGGTTTAAGAAGGGAAATACAGCATCTTAGAATTACTCCAGTAAAGACTGTAAGCCAAGTATGACTTAATTTTACATATTGAAATATATGACACAACCTGTAATCTGTTGAACTACTCCAGAAAACTAAACCTATCATTCCTTCATCAATCAAAACTTGTAGTTTTTAAGAGATGTCTTTTAATTCTAAGCATCATTTATATTTACACATATTCAGGAATTTAATAAAAATAATTGAAGTGAGATATTAGGATAAAGTTATAGTATTAAGGGGTTGCTTAAATAAATAATTGATTCTACATATTAAAAGAAACTGAAGCCTATATACAATTGTGTAATATATTTTTAAGGTATGGAAAAATGCTTCTAATATAAAATTTCAAATAAAAGTTATCATTCTTAGGCACTCCAACCTTTATGCTCAGTGGCATCAATCAGTCTCACTATTTATTGAATCATTCAGAAGTGAAGGATAAGCAAGAAATGACTGAGTTGTACATTCCAGGTATTTCATCAGTTAATCTACAAACTTCCCAAAGCTTGTACCCTAGCTGTCAAACATGCAATTTTTATATGTACATCTATCTCGATTACATTATTAATTTTCACTAGTAAAGAACTTCCTAGTTTTCTGAGTATATGAATACATAAATTTATATTTCGTAATATCTTAGTCATTGAGCATAAAAATAGTCCTCAGTACAGCTCATACTGTACAGTTTTTCTTTAACTTACTTTTTTGGTCTTTGCACAGGATCTGATTGGCGGCAAGATAAATGTGTATTACCAAAACAAACGCCATTTAGGAAAAAGCCAACAAGAGTCATAAAAATTAGGATTCTGAAAATTCTTGCTTTCACCATAAGGAGACTGATATTTGGCTTCATCAGTATGCCATAGTGAATTATAATTAAGGCTTATAAAATTCCTAAGAAACCGATCTTTAAAACCAGTGTCACTTGCTATAGTCAAAAAGTTCCTAAAGATCTATATATTTGTGTTCATCCAAATGGTGAGTTCAGACATGTTATAGAAGAGTTTTATCCATTATGAGATACTTTGCAGACCAGTTAAGCTATAATATTTTTACTCTAATGCATCTGAGAGAAAGACTTCAGGGTATAGGGCACTTTCTGACAATCTATTTTTACTTTATTTTTAAATACATTTTACAATTAAATAAAGATTGTTAAAAAATGCATGCCAAAATTTAATTGTGTGTGTGTGTGCATGTTTACTACAGTGCATTGTGTGTGTGTACATGTGCTTGTGGTTATGTATGTGTACGTGCACACACGCAAATGTTAGAAGTTGTTATTATGGGTCATCCTTCATGAACCTCCATTGCAGTTTTTGAGACATGTTCTTCCACTGAATCTGAAGATCATGGATTGACTGTCCAGTGCACTCTGTAGCTAGACTTACAGACATATGCATGTATGCTCAGCTTTTATGTAGGTACCTGGGATTCAAACACAATCCCCGGGCCTCATGCATACACAAAGACACTTTAACAATTGTGGTTATAAACAAAACAAAGGGCTTTTAAACATGGGGATTTGTGTTTGGTTGGTTATACCTCTACCACATAACAAAATCATTCTTGGTTTAAGAATAAGTCAGTTTATTTAAATTCTTAACAACTCCTCACTGCAAATTAACCTTCCTTGTGAATATGCTTCTCTTAATAAAACCTACATTTTCATTTCAACTTTTGTTTCTGTGTCACTTCTTTTTTAACTCATTTTCATTAAGATCAATTATACTTCTAACGAATGTTTTCTTCTTAATTTTCAAGTTAGTCTTCTATGTCTTTCAATCTATATTTTATTTCCAATTCTCTTGCAAACACATGTGTTACTATAGCATAGCAGAATTTTTAGCTCAAGACTTAGCCACAGTTGAACACTGATGTAATTACATTATGCTCAGAAATAATATGACTGGGAAAGCCATTTATACACCATACATTGTACACACAAACTCTTAACACTGCCATGACAGTGTGCCTCATTTTCCTATGGCCAGAGCCACTTGTCAGTTACAATTTTTTTTCCATTATAAATTCTAGCTCAAAAGAAAGAAGATCTCCTGAGTGAGATAACATATCCCAACAATTCGAATGTGGTTTGTACTCACTCATTAGTGGATTCTGGCCATAAACAAAGGATATTGAGCCTATAGAACGTGATCCTAGAAAAGCTAAGTAATAAAGTGAACCCAAAGAAAAACATATATAGATCCTTCTGGAAATTGGAAGCAGACAAGATTGTCAGACAAAAGTTGGTAGCATGGGGATGGGAGAGGGGTAAGAGATGGGAAGAGGAGGAGAGAGAAGGGAGAAGGGGAGGGTTGGGGAGAGCTTGGGGGAGTGGAATGGTAGAGATGGAGAAAGGGCAGATATGGAAGAGAGAAGATATCCTAATTAATGAAGCCATTTTAGGGTTGGCAAGAGGCTTGGCTCTAGAAGGGTTCCCAGTTGTCCACGGGGATGTCCCCAGTTAGGACCCTGGGCAGTGTAAGAGAGAGTGGATGATCAGGCTTTGTCCCTTAGTCAGATTGATGATTATCTTGAATATCACCATAGAACCTTCGTCCAGAGACAGATAGAGATAGAGACAGAGACCCACAACGGAGCACTGGACTGAGCTCCCAAGATCCAGTTGAAGACCAGAAAAAGGGAGAATATGAGCTGTAGTGGGAGCTGCGGGCTGTGTTCCTGCTGCTCCAGCTCCTGGTCACCTGGCTGCTTATGCCCCAAAATAACAACACACAAACTGTACTCTTTTAAACACTGCTTGGCCCATTAGCTCTAGCCCTTACTGGCTAATTCTCATATCCTGATCAACCCATCTCTAATAATCTGTGTAGCACCAGTCTTACTGGGAAAGATTCAGCATGTTTGACCTGGCGGCTTGCTTCATCGCGTCTGCCCTGGCGATGAGCTGCATGGCGTCTGTCTCTGAGAGGAGCTATTGAGTATGAGCTCACTTCCTCTTCCTCCCAGCATTCTGTTCTGTTTACTCCACCCACCTATGTTCTAACCTATGAGGGCCAAGCAGTTTCTTTATTTTTTAACCAATGACCTTCCTCCATCAATGAGCAAAGAAGTCAGGACCATGAGGGGTTGGTCCACCCACTGAGACAGAATGCCTGATCTAATGGGAGTTCATCAAATCCATGAGCATGTGATCAAACTGGACTCTCTTAATGTGGCTGACAATTGGGGCTGACTGAGAAGCCAATGATAATGGCACTGGGATTTGTCTCTACTGCTTGTACTGGCTTTTTGGGATCCTTGTCTATTTGGATGCACACCTTCCTAGGCCTGGGTGCAGGGGGGGAGGGCCTTGGACTTCCCCACAGGGCAGGGTACCCTGCCCTCTCTTAGCACTGGAGGGAAAGGGAGGAGGATAAGTTGGGGAATGGGAGGGAAATAGGAGGAGAGGAGGAAGTGGAAATTTTGAATGGTATTATTTATAAAGCAATAAAAATAAAAATACCACTTATATTAGAATTGAACACAAAGTATTAAAATTTCTATCTTGGAATTAGTCGGTGAAACCTTAGGATTCTTTAGGAAGGTCTGAACTTGAATTTTATTCCTTTGGATACTATTGATGGATGCCAGCCAGTATTTACTTTTTCACTTCTGACTTTCTAATGATCCTAGCAAGAACCGTGAATTTCTGCAAGTTGATACTGATCTCCAAATGACATATAAAATGACCCACAGAACTCTTACCTGGCAAAGACCATGAAGAACTGTGTCTTAAAGGTGTTGGATTAAATATAAAACTACTAATAAACAGCATCGGGTTGATTTGGATTCTTCATTTTACATTTTTTAATCTTGTGTTCAGTGCCCCTTTGATAAGATTAGCAATAATATTCAGAAATTATAAAAGACCATTTTGTCTCCCATTCTTTAAAGATCTGTCACAAGACTGACTCTTGGAAGCAAATGTTTTAGACTCAGATAATGAGTCTTATGGTTAACTATTACATCTTTAATTCTAGACAGGAGATGGACACCTTCCCCATTGGGCAGGAAGGGGAGTGCCGTCATCTGGTGACTCAGAACAAAGGACATCCATGAATCACTCTGGGCCTAATGTTTATCTTCTTGAAAATAAATATTCAACTATTTTAGCAAATGGAAAAGAACAGCACTCAAAAATATGCCTGCTGATGTTTAAGGGATAATATTTTTTATTATTTGTAGCAAGTAACTAATTTCTAATGAAATGAGAAGAATTCAGCTATTCTGAACTTTTGGTCATCTATGAGAAAGCACCTGTGTAGATCTGTGCCAGTCATTATGATTATGGAAGCATTTTATTCTCCCTTTCCAAAGGGGGAAAAAAAGATTAACTACATTTCAGTGGGAGGGGATGGAGTTTCTGATAAATTTTATGATAAATATATAAATATTGTATTTCAAAAATTAAAGACACTGACAAAGATGATGTAAAAATAAGATAATTATGCCTACACTCTAGTGGCAGGAAATCTCACCTTAACATGTCTTTTGCACATTACACGCTCTCACAAAGAAACAAGAGATCCAAAGAAAGTGCACTTACCTGGTAGAATATAAAATGACTGCTATGCTCTGTGTGTCTTTGATTTTATGGTGAAACTTGTACTGGGATCTTGATTGTATTTTATGGCTCAGGGTGTGATTTTAAAAATTAAAAGGAATAAACTATTGGAAGTTCGTTAAGATATTGTGCATTCTCCTGAAAAGGCACAAAATAATAGAATAGGTTGGGTTCTTTCATTTGTTTGTCTCTGTATGTGTGTGTGTGGTGTGTGTGTGTGTATAAATGTATGAATTTATGTGTGTGTGTGAATAATGGCTCCTTCTGTAGTGTACCTATTCCTGTTTAATTCTCTATACACATTTCCAATAATATCCAGTAATATCTACTATGAAATTTTCACCAAGGCCTAGGCACTCACCTCAACATAAAAACATAAATCCAAGATTCAAAGCTAAGATCTGCGTCTAAAAGATACTGCACTATTTTTGAAATTCAAATATGTGCTACCTCATTTAATGTAATATTGCTCAATTCCATATATTGCCCTTCAAATAATAATTTCATTTGTCTTTATGGCTCAAGAACTTTATTGTGTACAAGTGTACAAGTACATTTTTACCATATATACATAAGTTCATGAACTTGATTCCACTTCCAAGCTTTTGTAATTGTAAGTAGCTTTGTAGATATCTCTTCCGTTGTTATCTGTGTGTAAAGGTATAGAATCCTTTAGGAATATCTCCAAGAGTGGTACAGCTAGGTCATATGAAAATACAAACTTTAGTTTTTTGAGAATCTGCCATGCTGATTTTCATAGTGGCTGTGTTAGTTTTCACTCATCCCAGGAGTACATATGGATCCCCTTCCCCACATGCACTCCAGCATTTGCTGTCATTTGTTTACTTCAAGATGAACAAATGAAGGTGTCAGATCTCCAAAAGCTGTCATTATAGATGGTTGCAAACTACCAAATATTAGTATTATGAAAAAGAACTTTTGCAAAAGCAGCAATCATTCTTCACTTGGTTGTGTTACACTGACCCATATAGCAGTGACAGAATAGGATGCTATTTTGAGCCTGATGCAGAACAACAGAAGGATGCAATGTCATGTTTAGACTATTTTCTCTTTGATCAGTGACTGTAGAACTGCTCCAGGGCCTTATGAGAAATCTAATGCTTGGCAATATGCTGCCAAGCAACATTTGACCTGAGTGTCCTACCCATCATGAGCTCACTAATATCTAAGCCACAAAGTAATAAACTTAGCTAAGCTGTATTATAAGGGACTTGGACATATCAAGTTTACAGAAGAACCTTCCTCTCAGTGAAAAACCTCAATCTAAAGAGTTTTATAGGAAAAGGATCGCCTTCAGTTCTTGCTGGTAAGTACTTCTATTTCTGTTCTCTGTGCTGCTGCTGCTGCTACTACTACCGCTGCTGCTGCTACTGCTGCTGCTGTTGCTGTTGTCCTTTATTGATAGCAGACTTCAGATTCTTCAGGCTTTTAATGTGTGATAAAGTCTTTCCAGTAAATTTCTAGATCTCCTACACCACATTGTGCCTACTGAAACAGCCAACCTTGTGGACTGATTTCTCTGCTTCTCCTACATATGCACGGCTATTGTTGATCCTGTGGTGTAAGCTATTTTGATAAATCCCATTTTAAAATTTTAATAATTTAAAATTTTAATTATATGTGCTTGAGTTGTATGAGTGTAGTTGTGTGCATATACTGGTAGTTATCCATTAGGGATAGAGAAATCGCATCTCCATGAATCTGAAGTTACAGGTAGTTATGTCATTAGCAGTGAGTGGTAGGAACCAAATTATAGAACTCAGATTCTCAGCAAGAACACTAAATTCTCTTAACTTTTGAGCTGTTTCTCCTGACCTATAATTTCTATTTTAAAACACACATAATTTGTATTCATTCTGTTTCTTTTAAGCCTGTAAATAATAATGTTTATTAAGCTCAACTTATCTACAGTCACTTTGACTTGAATGACTTGATCCATTCTTGCATATGCTTCTTATTAGTCAACTAACTGTGGGAAAATTCTCCTTTTTATCTGTGCCATGTGTAGAATATTTTCATGTAGCATTATGTTATTTGTGAGGAAAACAAAGATTTCACCCAACAAGTGATCTTACCTTTCTAAGTATCAAAAATAGATGAACTTTTATAGTGGCCTTTTATGTTTAAGTTTTTGTGTATCAGTTCTATGCTAAATATCTAACAAATGTGCATTCAGGACAAGCCTGTCCTTTAGAATGAGATACTACCATGTCTCCTTTATCTTCTTGGGTTTTTATAGGTCTTTATATTACTTTTCTGAAAATTAAGAAGGTTGAATTCTGACATTTCAGTCTTGAATGCTATGGTTAAAATGTATCTTAGTTATGCTTCCAATACAGTCTTTTAAAAGTGTGACTAGTGCATGGCTTCATTCTCAATGACTTACATTGTGTTCTGTAGATACCTTCTCTTCAAACTTCCTTGGGATCATCTATCTGCCATAATTTATTTCCCACACACAACCATCCCTAGGTATAAATGTAATGGTTTCAGTAGCAGAGGCAAATTTTGTGTTAATTTAAGAAGCACACAGGCAACAAAGTACACAGAACTAAAAAATGGTACTGCCAGTTCATTAATATGCAATACAAATACATTATTTTTGCTTCCTCTCTTGTCTCTGTGAAAATATAGCTCTCAGAGAATATGTCATGTGCTGTAAAATAGATAGGTACCTACTTAACATACAACACCTGTGTCTTTAATGATTCCTTGTAGCATTTTGGGCACATTTTAATAAAAATTGTAAGTTCATTATTTTCAAACTGAATATCATTCAGGTGAATTTATAACTCATGAGGAAGGGAACATAAATCCTTCTTTGCATACCATTACTCTAATCTTTTTTTTTTTTTTGGTTTTCGAGACAGGGTTTCTCTGTGGTTTTGAAGCCTGTCCTGGAACTACCTCTTGTAGACCAGACTGGTCTCGAACTCACAGAGATCCGCCTGCCTCTGCCTCCCAAGTGCAGGTATTAAAGGTGTGCGCCACCATCGCCCGGCCATTACTCTAATCTTATATCTATAATGCTGCCTGCCATACAGTAATAAGTCAATAAAATGTTGGTGAGTATAATTAATCGAATTTCTATTCAGATATTGAATTACAATTTAGAACTACTGATTTTCCAAAATCACTCCTGAATTATTATCTACAGGGATTTATTTTTAATTTCTGACTAGTGTTCTGTGATTGATTTCAACATTCTTTTCTTTGCTTGTTTGCTTGTTTTTTTTAGAGACACTGTATATGCCATTACTATGATTACATTTACAAGAGCTGTTTTGAAAACCCACCCTTTACCATGTTAGATCACAGACGTCGATCTTGCACAATCATCATTACAGTGGAAATTACTCCTACAGGTCAGTCAAGTCTAATGTGTGTCACATGGGCCTCTAGTATGTATGGTAAGCCTTTCAGTTCCTGCTCTCAGATTTCCCTGTTGAGAAATGTATTTGGGACTCGGAATGTATCTGTTAGTCAGCATGTCTCACAGGCCCAGAACCTACAATGCACGTATGTTCCTTGCTGCTTCATAGAGATTTATCTGAGACATATTTTGCAGGGTGCCTTGGAAGTTCCACAGAGAGGAGAAGCCAATTACTTATAATGATAGCTATCTTTAATTGGCCTAGCTCTCTCCCTACTTTGGCTCCCCGCTTCCCTTCTAGTTTATGGGCTCACACAGATAAGTTTTTAATTCTTTTCTGCCCTGCTGGAACCCATGGATGGCAGTGGCTTAATCATGTAACCCACTAAGGCAACACTTGAAAACAACCAAAATTCTAATAGCTAGTACAAGTTCTAGAAGAATATTCATGCTTATTTAAGTTTTGGTGACAAAATCTTCCCTCTCACAAAATTATCTCTTGCATTGCAATAACTTCTTTTAACTTTATTTGTTATACAAAGATTTACCCAATTACGATATCAATATCAAATACATTACAACTTAACACTATTTTTTTGGTTTTAAAATTATAATGTTAATTGCATTTTTGTTGTCTTGAGATACAATTAATATGAGTACATTAAGAAAAGATTAGTCTCATTGTGTTAGAGTAGATGAGAACTATTCATTGGCCTCATTTCTCATTCTAAATTGCTTCTCTTTAAAAGTCTTTATTAATGATCCCAAAAGTCAAGAAGGAAAGAGAACTGCAAAGCAGTCATCTTCCATTTAAAAAGGTTTGTTTAAACCAACCGTAGAGGATGTCTCTTATTAAATGCTATCTATAAGTATAAATAAAAGATATAAATTGAACAATTAGCTTTTAAAAAATAAGACAATTTTAGAAATTCCCATTATGATGCAAAACACACACTAAGGACAAGGAATAAGAATCCTAAAGAAGCTCCTTATTGTCCTGATGGAAATATTGTCTTGACAGAATAATGCTTCTGTTTAATGTTATTGATGCGATAAAGCATTATGACCAAAATCAACTTAGGAAAGGGAAGGATTAGGTTGTTTTTCATATATAGGTCACAATATATCATTGAGGGAAGTGAGGAAAGTCAAACAGGAAGTTGAAATAGAAACCATATAGAAATTCTTGCTTGCTGGCTGGTTCCTCCTGAGGTAGCAGTCTTAGAAAGCACAGGATCACCTCCCCAGGGAATGGTACTGCACACATTGGCTTGGACTCTCCAACATCAATGAGCAATCAAGATAATGCACCAAAAATTGGTCCACAACCAATCTGATCTGGGCAATCTCTCAACTTATACTCCATTCTCAGATGAATTGTCTCTCCTATGGCAAATGACAGCTATACAAAATTATTAGTTTTCTTATTTCCTTTTATTTAAAAAAAAACCAAAAACCCATTTGTTTTATTTTACATAGAAATCCTATCCCTCATCTCTTCCCATTCCCTCTACCATCCTGTGCACCCCACACTGTATCCACTCCTCAGAGAGTGTAAAGCACATTGCTTTGAGGAAGGACCAAGGCCCTCCCTACTGTATCTAGGCTGAACAAAGTATCCTTCCAAAGAGACAAGCAATAGGGATAAACCTTGGTGCCACTGCCAGTGTCCCTGCAGTCTGCCCCAGCCATAAAGCTGTCATCCACTTTCTGAGAGACTAGTTTGGTCCTGTTGATTTTATGCTGGTTTCTTTCTTGTCCTGTCAGTGTTGGTGGGCTCCCATTAGCTCAGGAGAGCTGTTTCAGTGGGTATCCCCATCATGGTCTTGATCTATTTGCTCATATTCTCACTCCTCCAACTCTTCGATTGGCCTTTGTGAGCTCAGTCTAGTGCTCTCCTGTGGCTCTCTGTCTCTGCTTCCATCAGTTTCTGGATGAGGGCTCTATGGTGACATTTAAGATAGTCATCAGTCTGAGTACAGGGCAAGGCCAGTTCAGATACCCTACGTACTATTGCTTAGGGTTTTGGCTGTATTTATCCTTGTGGATTCCTGGGAATTTTTCTAGTGCCAGATTTCTTACTAGCTCCATAATGTCTTCCTCAATCAAGAGAGTTCTTTCCTTGCTCTCCTTCTCTGTCCTTCCACCATTTTGACTATTCCTTTCCCTCAAGTTCTCTTCCACATTCATCTTCCCACTTCCTCTTCCACTTCTGCCTCCCTTCTCCCCCCACTTTCACACTCCCAGATTTCTCAGTAGAACTTGTCTATTTCCCCAGCCCAGGAGAATCTATATATGTTTTTGTTAGGGTTCACCTTGTTACTTAGCTTCTCTGGGGTCATTAAATAAAGACTTGTTATCTTTTACTTTACAGCTAGGATCTTCTTATGAGTGAGGACGTACCATACTCATCATTCTGGGCCTGGGATAATTCACTCAGGATTTTTTTCTATCCATTTGCAAGGAAATTTCAAGGTGTCATTGTTTTTTTACTGCTGACTAGTACTCCACTGTGTAAATCTACCATTTTAAAAAAAAATGAATTCTTTGGTTGAGAGGCATCTGGGTTGATGCCAAGTTCTGGCTATTACAAATAATGCTTCTATGAACACAGTTGAACAAACGTGCTTGTAGTATGGCCGAACATTTTTGGGTATATGCTCAAGAGTGGTATTGCTGGGTCCTGAGGTAGGTTGATTCCCAATTTTCTGAGAAGCTGCCATACTAATTTCCATAGTGGTTGTACAAGTTTTCATTCCCACCAGCAATGGAGTGTTCCCCTTACTCCGCATCATTTCCAGCATAAGTTATCATTTTTTTTTAATCTCAACCATTCTGACAAGTGCAAGATTATATTTCAAAATCATTTTGATTTGCATTTCCGTGATGGCTAAGGATGTTGACCATTTCCTTAAGTTTCTTTTAGCCACTTAAGATTCTTCTCTTGTGACACTGAGAGAAACTCCTGAAACTGAAAAGCTCTATAAAGCAAAGGATATGGTCACCAAGACAAAACGACAGCCCACAGAGTGGGAAAAGTTCTTCAATAACCTCACATCAGACAGAGATCTGGTCTCTAAAATATAAAAAAAACACTCAAGAACTTGATCATCAAAAGAACACATAATCCAATTAAAAAATGGAATACAGGGGGCTGGAGAGATGGCTCAGTGGTTAAGAGCATTGCCTGCTCTTCCAAAGGTCCTGAGTTCAATTCCCAGCAACCACATGGTGGCTCACAACCATCTGTAAAGAGGTCTGGCGCCCTCTTCTGGCCTTCAGGCATACACACAGACAGAATATTGTATACATAATAAATAAATAAATATTTAAAAAAAAAATGGAATACATACCTAAACAGAGAATTCTCAACAGAGGAATCTAAAATGGCTGAAAGACACTTAAGAAAATGTTCAACATCCTTAGTCATCAGAGAATTGCAAATCAAAACAATTCTGAGATTCATTCAATCGACTGCCTTTTCATCTTATTGACTGTGTCCTTTGCTTTACAGAAGCTTCTCAGTTTCAGGAGGTTCCATTTATTTATTGTTGCTCTCAGTGTCCATGCAGTGAGGCCTACTTTCCACATTCTTTTCCCATTCAGTATGGTCGGATTTATATTGAGACTTTAGTCCATTTGAACTCGAGGTTTGTGCATGGGGATAGATATGGATCTATTTTCATTATTCTACATGTTGATGTCCAGTTATGCCAGCACCATTTATTGAAGAGTCTTCTTTTTTTTCCATTTTAACTTCATTGTCAAAAATCCAGTGTTCATAGGTATGTGGACTAGTATCCAGATCTTATATTTGAATCTATTGGTCAACCTCATGTTTTTATGCTAATACCAGCATGTTTTCATTACTGTTGCTCACTTTTACTGTACTGGATTGTTTTTGTTATACTGATTTTTTTCCTTATGAAGTTGATTATTATTCCTTCAAGGTCTGTAAAGAGTTGTATTGGGATTTTGATGGGGATTGCTTTAAATTTACAGATCAGTTTTGGTAGTATTCCCATTTTTATTATGTTGATTGTACTTATGCAAGAATATTTCTGGTCTCTTCTTCAATTTCTTTCTTCAAAGATTTAAAGTTCTTGTTGAATCGATCTTTCACTTCTTCAGTTAGTGTTACGCCAAGATATTTCATGTCATTTGTGGCTGTTGCGTAGGGTGATGTTTCTCTGATTTCTTTCTTGGCTTTTATATCATTTGCATATAGAAGAGCTACTGTTTTTTTTAGGTGATCTTTTATCCTGTGACATTACTGGAGGGATTTATCAGCGGTAGGAGTTCTCTGGTGTTGGTCTGGGGGCCAATTATGTATGCTATCATATCATTTGCAAATAGTGAAAGTTTGATTTCTTCCTTTCCAATTTGTATACCCTTGGTCTCCTTTTGTTGAATTATTGCTATAGCTAAAATTTCAACTATGTGGAATATCTATGGAGAGAGTGGACAGCTTCATCTTGTTCCTAATTTTGATGGAATTGCTTTGAGTTTCTCTCCATTTAATTTGATGTTGGCTGTCAGCCTGCTGTATATTGCTTATCGATGTTTAAGTATGTTCCTTATATCCCTGATCTCTCCAAGACCTTTATTATGAAGGGGTTTTGGAATTGTCAAAAGCTTTTTCAGCATCTAATGAGATGATCATATGATTTTTTTCTTTCAGTTTATTTATATACTGGATAACATTGACAGATTATCTTATATTTAACCATTCCTGCGTCTCTGGAATGAAGCTGACTTGATCATGGTGGATGATTTTTTTTGATATGTTCTTAAATTCAGTTTACCAGGATTTTATTGAGTAATTTTGCACCAATATTCACGAAGATAGTTTGTTTGTAATTCTCTTTCTTGTTTGAGTCTTTGTGTGGTTTATGTATCAAGGCAACTGCATTCTCCTAAAAACTTTGTCAATGTTCCTTCTGATTCTATTATGTAAACAATTTGAAGAACATAGGTATCAGGTCTTCTTTAAAGTTCTGATAGGTTTTTTTTTTTGGTTTGGGGGCTTTTGATGACTGTTTCTTTTTCTTTGCTGGTTATAGGGTCTATTTAAATTGTTCATCTGGTCTTCATTTAACTTTGGTATGTGATACCTATCCAGAAAATTATCCATTTCTTTTACATTTTCCAATTTAGTGGGGTACAGGTTTTTAGTGTGAACTAATGATTCTCTATATTTCCTCAGTGTCTGTTGTTATGTCCCTCTTTTCATTTCTGATTTTATTAATTTGGATGTTCTCTGTCTGTCTTTTGATTAGTTTAGATAAGGGTTTCTTTATTTTTTTTTCAAAGAACCAGTTCTTTGCTTCATTGATTCTTTGTATTGTTTTGTTTGTTTCTATCTTATTGATTTCAGTCCTCAATCTGATTATTTCCTGTCTCATATTCCTCCTGTGTGAGTCTGCTTCTTTTGTTCTTGAGCTTTCAGGTATGCTGTTAAGTCACTAATGTAAGGTTTCTCCACTTTCTTTTTGTAGGCATTTAGTGCTATGACCTTTCCTCTTAGCACTGCTTTCATAGTGTTTCATAGTTTTGTATATGTTGTGCCTTCATTTTCATTAATTTCTAGGAAGCATTTAATTTCATTATTTCTTCCTTGTTCCAGGGGTGGTACAACTGAGCACTATTTAACTTCCATGAGTCTGTAGGTTTTCTGCAATGTGTTGTTGTTTAATTGTAACTTTAAACCATGGTGACTACATGTGATACAGAGTGTTATTTAATGTTTTTGTATATATTA
This sequence comes from Chionomys nivalis, assembly GCF_950005125.1. NCBI lineage: Eukaryota > Metazoa > Chordata > Mammalia > Rodentia > Cricetidae > Chionomys > Chionomys nivalis. The sequence continues at coordinate 191,377,389 of NC_080086.1, read as the reverse complement.
AAGTTTGCTTTATTACTGTGTGTGTGTTCAGTTTTAGAGACGGTTCCATGAGGTGCAGAGACAAAGTTATATTCTTTTGTATTAGGGTGAAATGTCCTATAGATATCTGTTAAGTTCATTTGAATCATGACATCTGTTAATTCTTATTTCTCTGTTAGTTTCTTCTGGTTGATCTGACCATTGAGGAGAGTGGGGTGTTAAAATCTCCTACTATTAGTGCATGGGTTTTGATGTGTAATTTAAGCTTTAGTAATGTTTCTTGTACATATGTTGGTGCTCTAATATTTGTTGCATAGTTGTTCAGGATTGAGATTTCAACTTGATGAATTGTTTCCATTATTAGTATAAAGTGTCCTTATTCATCTCTTCTTATTGATTTTAGTTTAAAGTCTATTTTGTTAGGAATTAGGATAGCTACATCCACTTTTTTCTTAGGTTCATTTGATTGGAAAATCTTTTCCAACCCCTCTCTTTGAGGTTGAGGTGTGTTTCTTGTATAGAGCAGAAGGATGGATCTTGCTTTCATATTTGCTCTCTTAAGGACTGTATCTTGTTATAAGTGAATTGAATCCCTTGATATTAAAAGATATGAATGACCAGTGATTGTTAATTACTGTTATTTTTTGGTGATAGTGTTTGCATGTTTCCCTTCTTTGGAGTTTGCTGGTAGGACTTTGTTTGCTGAATGTATTTTTGTGGGTGCGGTTAGCTTTCTTGGGTTGTAGTTTTCCTTCTAGTACCTCCTGTAGGGCTGGATTTGTGGATAGGATTAAATCTGGTTTTGTCGTAGAATATCTTGATTTCTCCATCGAAGGTGATTGAAAGCTTTGATGAATATAGTAGTCTGGGCTTACATCCATGGTCTCTTAGTGTCTGAAGCACATCTGTCAATGACCTTTTGACTTTCATATTTCCATTGAGAAATCGGGTGTAATTCTGTTAGGTCTGCCTTTAAATGTTACTTGGTCTTTTTCCTATGCATCTCTTAATAATCTTTCTTTATTCTGTTTATTTTGCATTTTGATTATTATATGGTGAGGGGATGATTTTTTAACCCAGTCTATTTGGTGGTTTGTAAGATTTTTGTAGCCTCTATGGAAATATCCTTCTTTAGGTTAGAAAAGTTTATTCAATGATTTAGTTGAATATATTTTTGTGACTTTAAGCTAGGCTTCTTCTATTCCTATTATTCTTAGTTTTAGTCTTTTCATGTTGTCAAATTTCCTGGATTTTTTTTTGTTAAGAATTTGTTGGAGTATTTTCTTTGACCGATGAATCTACTTCCTCTATAGTATCTTCAACACCTGAGATTCTGTCTTCCATCTTTTGTTTTCTGTTGATTATGCTTTCATCTGAAGTTCCTGTTCATCTACCCATATTTTCTATTTCCAGAATTCCCTTGGTTTGTGTTTTCTTTATTGCCTCTATTTCAGTTTTCACTTCTTGAACTGTTTGAACTGTTTGCTTCACCTGTTTGGTTGTTTTATTCTAAGTTTTCTTGACTTTCTTTAAGATATGTATTGGTTTCATCCATTTTTATTTGTCTTTTACTCATTTTCTTAAACAAATTTTACATTTTTCATTTCTTCTTTAAGAATCTTTATCATATTCATAAAGTTATATTTGAGATAATTTTCTTCTGATTCTGCATTAGGATGATATGGTCTTCCTGTTGTATGTTCACTAGGTTATGGCATTACCATATCACTTTTTAGGTTGTTGAATAAATTCTTGCACTGACACCTACCCATCTCTTTCTCCAATTGGTGCCAGCAGTGTCTTTGCCTTGTGTTCTAATCCTTGAAGTTGCTGTCTCTGTCTTAGGGAGTTTCTCTTAGTCTCCTCTATATTGTCACTGTCTGTGTGTCTCAGGAAGTCACTAAGGTCTCTCTTGATACACTCTCTTGGTGTGTTCTCTTTGTCCACACTCTTGGACCTCTCTGCGCAGTGGCATTCTGTGCTTTAAAGTTCCTCTCTTGATCCTCTGTGTGCAGTCTCATTCTGTGTTTCCCAGATATAATATTTTATGTACTAGTTACTTCCCTTGAAGAGAAAACACTTCAATTTAGATATGTATTGGGGCTGTAGTGATCATGACATGAATGACATTTTAACTTGGATCTATTATTTTAAATTTAGAATATATTTTCTTCATGACAGCAATTTATCCTTCCTCTCCTTTTACCATTTTCTTAAAAGATAAAATTAAATATCTATTGGATACTTTAAATTTTCATGAGTTAAAATATATGGTTGTGAAAAATGCTTTCTGTTTCTCTTTTGTAAGTAGTGACAATTTTAGTGATATTATTATTATCTTAAATGTAAAATCCAAGCAATATGAGAATATTAGGGAACTTAAATCATCTTGTTAAATTTTAATATTTCAAAATGTTTCCAAATGTGTGAACTTGAATTAGTGAGTTCATTTGGTGGCAGACACCTTTAACCCAGCACTGGGGAGGCAGAGACAGATGGATCTCTGTGAGTTCATGGATAGCCTGGTCTATAGAGGGAGTTCCATGACAAAGATACACAGAGACCTGTCTTAAAAAGCCAAAAGTTAAAAGTAAAAATAAAAGAAATGTAGTTTAAAATAAAGCCACATAAAGATGGAAAACATACAGAGAATCTTGATACTGTATGCTACTGTGCTCTCTTTGAATTGTTTGAATGCTAAGGAAGGAGCAACAGCTGCTAAAAGATATTTGCTTGTAAATGCTGCTAAATTAATCCAAGATAAGTAATTTGAAAGTACCTTGACTTCAAAATTGAAGTCAAAATATATGTTACTTTGGAGAAGAGATTTTGTTTTTGTTTCCACAGGAAACGAGAGGCTGTGGATTCATTCTGAGTTAAGAAAAATTAGGTTTAGTCAAAGAAGACCACCTGAGAAATCTCCAGTAAGAACAGATGGCCCAGATGTCTGAGCTCTACATCCAAAACAGATTCAAGACTGTTGCCTGAGATGATCAAAACTCACAAGATACTCCATTCAAGACTTGATCATAACTCTAAATTTTCTTTACATCCCCATAATATTACCCCAAACAAAAGGGCCCCCAAACAGCCAGAAGTAGCCTGGAATACTATGCCTACATTCCCAAAAAATGGACTATGGATATTTTCCTTTGTTCAAAATAAATAGGGGGAAGTGGTGAGGGAGAATTATCCATATTTTGTCAATCATGTGCTAAATAAATGCTGATTGGCCAATAGCCAGGCAGAAAGTATAGGCAGGAAAACCAGACAGAAGTAGAGGCAGATCATAGAGAACAGGAGTACTCTGGAAAGAAGGAAGCTTTTTCCCCAATTCTGCACAGACCACCAAAGAAGCAGGATGTGATCTTCACAGATTAGAAAGGTACCGAGCCATGTGGCAAACACAGATAAGAATAATGGGTTAATATAAGTTATAAGAGTTAGCAAGAAGCCTGAGCTAATGGGCCAATCAGTTTTATGACTTATGTAGACTCTCTGTGTGATTTTCTCTGTGACTAAACAGCTGGGAGACCAAGTGGGACAGAAACCCCAACAAGCAGGCCCTCATGTTACATGATATACATGGGGAAAACCACCTAAAATTTTATTTGCAGTCTCAATTTCATAAGGTGTTTCTACTTCTAGGTCTTGACTCAGTTGTAACATGTGTCATTAAATGAGTAATTTGTCTTTGCAATGTCTACCCATAGCTCTTCACTCAGCTGAGGGTTGACAAGCACTGGATATCCAGAAGTTATTACATAGGAGGGTCCCAGCTCCTTATGTCACTACCCCACTCTCCTTGCTATTGTATTACTTGTGGTTAGTTTCATGCTGAGAATGTTTTCCTTCAAATAACAATCAGTTATTTTCAAGTGGCTTTACATAACTGATGTTCTTAAGTGAGTTGCCATCTTTGTTTTTATGCTGACATATTTTCTAACCTCCTAATTCTTATATACACCTGATATATCTTTGCTGGTAAGAATTATCCAAATGAACCCCACAAAACAGAATTCTTATGAATAATTATAAACTTTATTAAAGAATTCCAGGAGTTTGAAGAAAACATAAAGAAGCAGCTAAATAAACTTAAACACCTAATTCATGGCCAAGTAAACAAACAATCAAACAAAAAAGTGTGGCTGTTAGAAACGGTGAAGACAATCCATAATTTGAAATCAGAATCCAATAAAGAGAATAAAACACAAAAGAGGACTCAAGCTGAAATGAATATAGAATTGAAAATCCTAAGTGTCTTTTGGCCATTTGAATTTCTTCTGTTGAGAATTTTCTGTTCAGTTCAGTGCCCCATTTTTTAATTTGGTTAATTAGCATTTTCACATCTAGTTTCTTGAGTTCTTTATATATTTTGGAGATCAGACCTTTGTCTGTTGCAGGGTTGGTGAAGATCTTCTCCCAGTCAGTGGGTTGCCTTTTTGTCTTAGTGACAGTGTCCTTTGCTTTACAGAAGCTTCTCAGTCTCAGGAGGTCGCATTTATTCAATGTTGTCCTTAAAGTCTGTGCTGCTGGGGATATCCATAGGAAGTAATCTCCTGTACCCATATGTTGTAGAGTACTTCCCACTTTTTCTTCTATCAGGTTCAGTGTGTTCAGACTAATATTGAGGTCTTTAATCCATTTGGACTTGAGTTTTGTGCATGGCGATAGATATGGATCTATTTTCATTATTCTACAGGTTGACAACCAGTTCTGCCAGCACAATTTGTTGAAGATGCTCTCTCTTTTTTTTTTAGTTCCTTTATCAAAAATTAGGTGTTCATATGTTTGTGGGTTAAAATCAGGGTCTTCTACTCGGTTCCATTGATCGACTTCTCCGTTTTTATGTCAATACAAAGCTGTTTTCAATACTGAAGCTCTGTAATAGAGTTTGAAGTCAGGGATGGTAATGCCTCCAGACGATCCTTTATTATATAAGATTGTTTTGGCTATCCTGGGTTTTTTGTTTTTCCAGATAAAGTTGATTAATGTCCTCTCAAGATCTGTGAAGAATTTTGATGGGATTTTAGTGGGGATTGCATTGAATCTATAAATTGCCCTTGGTAGAATTGCCATTTTTACTATGTTGATCCTCCCAATCCAAGAGCAAGGGAGATCCTTCCATTTTCTGGTATCCTCCTCAATTTCTTTCTTCAAAGATTTAAAGTTCTTGTCAAATAGATCCTTCACTTCCTTCGTTAGAGTTACCCCAAAATATTTTATGCTATTTGTGGCTTTTGTGAAGGGTGATACTTCACTGATTTCCCTCTCTGCTTCTTTATCCTTTGTGTATAGGAGGGCAACTGATTTTTTGGAGTTGATCTTGTATCCTGCCATGCTACTAAAGGTGTTTATCAGCTGTAGGAGTTCTTTGCTGGAGTTTTTGGGGTCGCTTATGTACACTATTATATCGTCTGCAAATAATGAAAGTTTAACTTCTTCCTTTCCAATTTGAATCCCTTTGATCCCCTTATGTTGTCTTATTGCTATCACTAGAATTTAGAGACTTGACTCTAGAGGGGCTCGCAGGTCTCCAGGGAGATGTCCCCAGCTGGTACCTTGGGCAACTGAGGAGAGGGAATCTGAAATGACCCTATCCTGTACTGATGAATATTTTACATATCGCCTTAGAACCTGCATCTGGCAATGGATCGAGATAGAGACAGAGACTCAATTTGGAGCAACGGTCTGAGCTCTTAAGGTCCAAATGAGGAGCAGAAGGAGGGAGAACATGAGCAAGGAAGTCAGGACCACGAGGAGTGTACCCACCCACTGTGACAGTGGAACTGATCTATTGGGAGTCCACCAAGGCCAGCTGGACTGGGACTGAATAAACATGGGTTGAAACTGGACTCTCTGAACATGGCAGACAATGAAGGCCTATGAGAAGCCAAGGACAATGGCACTAGGTTTCGATCCTAATACATGAACTGGCTTTGTGGGAGTTTTATCTGTTTGGACGCTCACCTTCCTGGACCTAGATAGAAGTGGGAGGACCTTGGTCTTCCTGCAGGGCAGGGAATTTGGACTGCTCTTCAGTATCGAGAGGGAGTGGAATGGAGTGGGGGGAGAAGAAGAAAAGTGGGGATAGGGGGAGGGGAGTGGGGAGAGGGGGCATATTTGGGAGGAGGGGGGGAATGGGAAACAGGGAGCAGGTGGAAATTTTAATTAAAAAAGAATAAAAAAATTGAAAATCCTAATACCTCATTTAGGAAAGTTACCAAATCTTACACTTTGAATGAATGAAAAATATAAAATATGAGGACTCAAAGATAAAGTAGATGATCTAGATAAAAAAAGGAAACTAAGAACACAAACTTTTAAACCATAGAAAAAGAACATATATCAAATGCAGAACGCCATGTAAAGAATAAATGTTTTTTTTGTTTGTTTGGTTGGTTGGTTTTTTTGGTTTTTCATGAGAATGTTTCTCTATAGCTTTGGAGCCTGTCCTGGAACTAGCTCTTGTAGACCAGATTAGCCTCGAATTCACAGAGATCCACCCACCCCTGCCTCCTGAGTGCTGGGATTAAAGGTGTGTGCCACCACTGCCTGGCAAGAATAAATGTTTGAATTACAGGAATAGATAAGAAAGAAGACCCCCAGGTAAATGTCATAGACTAGCTACTCAGAAGGGTCATAGAAGAATATATCCCCAAGTTAAGGAAAGATAAACTCAAACTGAAATGTAAAGTACAAAGAACACTAAATACCTAAGTCCAGAAAAGAAACTATCAAGGCATAGCATTCATTGCATTTGGGTTCTCTAATAGAAAAGAACTGTTTATCCATGTGTTATTTGTTATAGTGGATTATATTCTGTGGTCAGAGTAGAGTAACAGTTGATGAATCCCAAGCAAAAGGCCAAGGATCTAATAGTTGTTCAGTTGAAAAGACTAGATGTCTCAATAATCCCAATCTGATGTTTAAATTACAAGGAAGTCCTAGAAAGATGCCCGTGTTTAGTTGCTGTTGGAACTCTGAAGAAGTAGGTGCTTATACCACTGAAGGTATGCTTCAGGAACAGGATACACCATCTTCCCAGCAACAGTGAGGGCAAATGGGAAAAATAGGAAAGCATCCATCTCCCATATGCTGTTATGAGGGCTGCCATCCAAAGGGGCAGTCCAGAGTTAGGATGCCACCTTAAATGATCTAATCAATAACATCCCTCACAGGCACTCTCAACTGATTGATTTTAGTTGATGGCCAATGTAGTCAAGGAGACAACCAAGGATAACCATTACAAACAGTATATGGAATATAGAAAGAGAATTGAAATCTGGAAGAGGGGAAAAACACAATAAAATACACAAAGAAAAACCCATTAAGATTAACAGCTGATTAGTCAGTGTAAACTCTGAGAGATAGAAAGGCCTGGAACATTTTTCAACTTCCCAAAGACCACAAGTGATGTGGGAGTTCCCACTGTGTGCTGTGATTTCCATTAATGAATAAAAAAGACTGCCTTGGCCTGCTGATAGGGCAGAACTTATGCAGGTAGGAAAGAACTTATGTGGGAGAAAAAAGGGCAGACCCAGGAGACGCTATGGATTCACCACTAGAGATATATGTGCTGAAACTTTGCTGGAAGGCCACAACTTTGTGATATACAAATTAATAGAAATGAGTCAAATTAATATGTAAGAGTTACCCAATAAGAACCTAGAGCTAGTGGGCCAAGCAGTGATTTAATTAATACAGTTCCTGTGTGATTATTTAAGTTTTGGGCAACCAGGATGAACAACTGGCTCCATGCAACACACAAGTATCAACCTTGGCCTACAAAACAAGAATAACTCTTTGCCTCCATTAAAGAAGAAGGAAAAATGGAAAAGAAAACTTTCAATCTGAAAGAATTTTTATCCAGTAAAGGTAAAGGAATCTTCATTCTAATCAAGGCAACAGTTAACCAAGAAGACATCACTGTCCTAAACATGTATGTACCAAATTCTGGTATACCCATTTCACTAAAAAATGTACTACTGGATATAAATACAGATTGCCAGCAATCCATTAATAGTAGGTGACTTTATCCCACTTTCTCCAATATTTAGATAATATAAACAAAATTTAAATAGAGAAACATCAGGAAAAATAATGTCATATATCAAATAGACTTAACAACTCTCTACAAAGCATTTAAGCCAAAGAGCCTTTTCATTCTACTCAGAATTACATGGAAGATTTTTTTTTAAAACAGACCTCTCTTGGGACACAGAACATATGAGAATTTGAAAATTCTCAAATACTGAAATAAATCCCCATGTTTTACCTAATCATAAAGCAATAAAATATAAAATTGGCAGTTATTTATTGAAAACAAAAACTCAGGGAAACTTAGCAACTCATTACTAAGTGATGAATGGGTCAAATAATAAGGCAAAAGGTTTAAATTCTGGAACTAATTTAAAAAACACATTACAAGAAAATTTGTGATGAATTGAAATCAGTCTGATGAGGGAAATTTAGAGATCTAAACTGAAGAAAAAATCAAAAAGAGGACACATAAGTGACTTAATGATACAACACTAAAATTTGGAGATGAAAAAACACCAAATCCATACACAGTAAATGGTAAGAACTTTACAACTCTCAGCATAGAAAATACTGAAATAGAAACAAGGAAAGTAATAAAAATATGACTCTAAGAGTTCATTTTCTGAGAAGATCAGTCATATTGACAGATTCTTACTGTAACTAACCAGAAGTAAAAAAATAGGAAACCAAAATTAATAGAATCAGTAATGAGGTGAGAAAGTTTAAAACAGGCACCACATTAAGGCTATATTAAAGGAATACTTTAAATGTTTGTATTTCATTAAGGTGGGAAAATCTAAAAAAAAAGAAATGTATGAATTGCAGGATTTATCCAAATCAGCAAAATAAAACCAAGAAGATATAAACGATCTGAAGAAACTCATAAAATGTGACTACATGGACAGACGGATTCACAGAAGAAATTTACCAGATTTTGAAAGAAGATGCATAGCTAAACTTTTTTCAATGATTCAAACAATAAAATGAAACTTCTCGAACTCCTTTTATGAAACCAGTATCACTATCATATGAAAACACAGCAATAAAAGAAAGCAAGTCAATATCTCTAATGAAGGCATATGGAAAAGTACTAAAAATACTCCTAATTAGCCTACAAACAGACATCAAACATTATCCTTCATAACCATATTTGAAGTCATTCCATGCTCATGGATCAGAAGAATTACTAGTAAAAAAATGACCATTTTACTTAAATCCATTTATATATTTAATTTTACTAATAAAAGAGATCTATATCACTCACCTTTCACAAAAACATACTCTAGATTAATCAAAACCTAAATGTAAATCCTGAAACACCTACACTGCTAGAGGAAAACAGGAAAGACCACATGATATAGTTTTACAAAATGACTTTCTGAATAAGACCTCATTTGACTGAAAATCAGCACCAATACTTGACAGGTGAGACCTCACAAAACTAATAATCATCAGCACAGCTACAGGGACAAACAGTTGAGTGAAGAGGAAACTCATTGAATAAGAAACTCTGTCAAATACATTATAGGCTATTGCTGTTTACTTTATTGCATGCTAGGTATGGGAAGTAAGTCCCTCTGGCTAAGGATTTGAACAAAGGACGCAGATGACCCAAGTTGTATCAGACCTGACACTTTCTCCTGAAGTACTAGCTTTCCTAGTACCAGAAGGCACCATTAAAACTTACAGAGGAATGAAGCAATCTATAGTCCCACCCAGCTATAATGCTTGCAAATGAGAACAATGACCAGCATGTAACCCTAAGGGTACAGTAGTGGCATACATTCCTTGGTTGTAACCAGCACTTCTCTAATTAGACTTAAAACCTAGTCAGTAAGAGGGAAATAATGCTTAGCTTTAGAAAGCTAGCCAACAATGACCCAGGGATATTGAGCTCATAGATGTCAGTTAGCTAAGCCAGCATAATTTCTAACTCTGTTCTAAATATTTATCTTATACCTACAGACAAGTATAGTTCTTACCTCACATCAAGAAAACTTCCCCTTGCAACATTAGAAACAATTACATAAAACGATAACTGATCAAAATGAAGAGATGTGGAGCCCAGTCCAAAGCCATACATCTTTAACAAAATTCCTGAGGTTCAGAAATAATTGAAGAGGAGAAATAAAAACAATGTGAGATCTAGAGAAACAGGCAGCTTTCTTTGTGATTGTGTCTTCTAAAAGTTTCAGAGACACATGAAGTCTCACCAGCATAATAACCTGTAGGTAAAGGCTTCCCATTCATTTCCCAGCTGCCCAGATCCAAAATAATCACACAGAAACTGTATTATTACAATACTGCTTGGCCTATTAGCTCATGCTTCTTATTGGCCTGCTCTTATATGTTAAATTAACCCATTGCTATTAATCTGTACATCACCACATGGTTGTAGCCTATTGGTAAGGTTCTGTCCAGTGTCTGATGTCTATCTTCTGAGCTAGCTACATGGCTTCTTCCTGACTCCACCTACTCTCTCCTCCTCTCTCTGTTTGGAATTCCTACTTTGCTCTGTTCTTTGGGTCCGCTACAATAGGCCCACAGTAGTATCATTTTTAAAAAACAATTGTAGTCACAGCATACAGAAGAGAATCTCACATCATTAACCTGAACCAGACCTTGTAGTGATAAGGCGAGCAGGCCTGCTTTTTTCCCACCCAGCTCCCGCATGGCTAGCTTAGCCCCAGAATAATTACATGGAAACTGTATTCATTTAAACACTCTCTGGCCCATTAGTTTCAGCCTCTTATTGGCCAATTCTCACATCTTGCTTTAACCCGTATTTAGTAATCTGTGTAGCACTGCAAGGTGGTGGCTTACTGGGAAAGATCCTAACCTGTGTCAGTCTTGGGTCAGAGAATCATGGTGTCTGCCTGACTCTGCTTTCTTTCTCCCAGCATTCTGTTCTGTCTACTCTGCCTATCTAAGCTGCTGTCTTATCACAGGCCAAGGCCGTCTCTTTATTTGACCAATGAAAGTAACACATAGACAGATGACCCTCCCACATCAAGACCTAAACAAGTAAGACATCAAAAGGCATGCTAGTGTAGAATGTGAAAAACTATCAGAACCTCAAAGCTACACAAAAAATTATCGACAATTGTGGAACACTGGAACTTAGAGAAGTAGTCTTTTTAGGGAAAATCACACAAATTGGTTTTCTAATACCAAGTGGTAAGCCCTAGAGACAAGTATACATTATGTGGACAGTAAAGATTGTTTTTGGAAATATATATGGATGTAGAAATATTTAAACATGCACAATGTAGTAATAATTAAAGGAAAAGAAGCCATGAATTTGAAAGAGATTAACTACCATATTTGAAAGGAGTCAACGAAAAAAATAAAAGGGAAAAATGATGAAATTATAATCTCAAAAATAAAAGATTAAAAATAGCTCATGAACATACTATTATGACTATATTTTAATTGCTTCCATTTTAAACTGTTAGCTAGATATTCCAATACTTATCAAGTAATCTGCCCATTTTCATTTTTTATTTTGTTAGAAGATAAGGAACATACATTAATCTTAAAGATATATGACTTTCTATATCCCTTTTCAAGATTTTTCTACTACTCTCCGTTTAATGTTCAAAGGTGTTTGAGTACAGTGCTATTCCTGTCAGATGCTGGTGACTTTTATTCTAAAAGTAATGCAAAATGACAAATTCTGAGTGCAGTGCTAAATTGTTCATAGTCTGTGACTCTAAAACTCATTCACTGGGAAGAGAGGCTGCAGTTTTTGAAACTTTTCCCCTCCTGTTTCTAGAAGAAAAAGAACAGAAAGTCTAAACTAGAGAGATAACAGAACACCTGAGTCTTTGTCACAGCAATTGTGAATTGTCTACCCAAAGATATGTGAGCTATAGTGAAATGCACCCATGCTGATCTTCCAGAATGCTAAATTTGAGCCAAACTAATTTTCTCAGTAAAATTAAGTCTCTAAAGACATTTTTAGCATTTATATTAAATATTATGTCATTTGTCCAAAGGAATGATCAGAAATTCTTATTTTCGTGAGAGAGTTAATTCAACCTCCACCTTTTTACCTTTGTTTTATTTGTCATAGTGTGCAGTATTTCACACTTACGTGTCAAGTCAGGAGATCATTAACTCCATAAATTGTGATTCAGCACATTGGTCTTCCTTATATCTGTCTGTGCCCCCCCCTCTCTCTCTCTCTCCAGTCTATTTCTATTCATATATGCACACAAAGACAGACATACACATACATAGAGAGAAAGAGAAAATAAAAGTGAATGACTGTGCTATAATAAGATTTGGTTCACAAAAACTTTTAAAGAAAAGATAGAGAAAATCTTTTCCAATATATTACAATCCAAACCTCTGTTACAATGGTGTTTAAATATTTTCCATTAATTATAGTACTTGGAAATCTTAGAATTTGCTGTCGCTTTGAAATATTAATTTACATTAAAAAAAGAAACAAATGTTCAGTCTTTCCTAGGTCCCCATTAACCCAAGTCTTTTGCTGTGAAACATACCCCCAGTCTCTTCACCTGAGCAGTAGAGGGGCCTGCTGCTAATGCACAGCTGTCATTCACACACATAGCTGTTAGGTAATTCGAGAGAACAAGGAAACCATTAGTGTATAATTCCTAAAATTTTGCATCCCCTGTAATTTTCAGTGAAGGTTTTGCTTTTTTTGTCTCTAAATTAGACTCAACCACAACCAAGCCTCTCAGTTCATGGCATTTTCCTAGAGGGAAGGCAGACAGCCCAGTTAGCTATTTCAAGATCCCAAAAGGATGCAATATTGTTTTCCATCTCGATTCCCTAACACCAGTCAAATAACAGATATTTGTTTATCCCATCTGCCGTCTTTAATGATCATGAACAGTGACAGATCCCAGAGAGAATGCATACCACTTTCTGCTTCCCAGAGCTCAGTGTTATTCTCTGTCAGGAAAAATTTACAAGTTGGCTTTCATGTTTGTAAAGTTCAATTCCCAGAATAGCAGACTATAAATAGTCAAAGCCATAAAACGCCCCACATCTAGATAGTGTTCTCTGAAAGAGAGAGAGGTATTTCAGTACTGATTTTTCCTATCTTATTTCTGGAATTACATAAATATGATAGAGCAGTTCTTTTTCCTTTATTTAGGGAGCTCATATGTAGGTGGATATTTATGTAATGGAAGGAAACATAGTATTGGCTGAATTCCCACAGTGTGGCTATAAGCAAAACAGCTTCTCTGGAACAAATCTCTGAGATCACTTTGAAATTTAAACACATTACACAACAGGTAGATAAACTCTGGGTCAGCAGATATGAGCTCTAAGTTCTAATACCTCTGACCAGGAGGGACAGGATAAATTGCACAGATCCCAGTAGCATACTTTTCCTTAGTTCTTAAATAAGAACAATAAGTCAATGAGTTCTAAGTGTAAATTCTAATAGCCTTTGACACAGTGAGTTTAAACAACTTAAGCTTTCATTTTCTATTCATCCTCCCATTCTTTTTCTACTCTGATAGTTCAGAAACATGAGACAAGCTATATGGTTCCACTATGTTGTTTTTGTTCAACAGTTTATCTTTGATTTTAGTTTTATTTAGTGTGTTCATGTGTGTGTGTGGATGTGTGTGTGTTGTATGCTTCTATATGACTCTTTTTTGAGGATGCATTTTGCCTTCAATTTTTTATTTTTATTTTTCCATTCAATTATTTATATTTCCCTTCTCCCAATCCCCTCCTACTCCCCCACACTCTCTTCTCCCTCTCCCACCCTGCTTGAGGTTTTTTGCGACCCTAGTCTATATGGATGCAAAGCTCTCTAGGCCTGAATGTAGAGGGGAGGGTCTTGGACTTCCCACAGGGCAGGATTCCCTACCGTCTCTATCTGACTCTTAAATTGAACGCAGTATCCTTACTTCGTTTGATGTTATTTGGTGACAAGAATTAACTATAGTAACACATGAAAATGACATTATGATAAAATGGTTGGTTAGTATACCAATCACTTTAAATACATTTTTTTTCTAAAATGAATGTTACCGCATAAATAATCCAAGTAGAGTTTAGTTATTTTATGCTATGTGTTCCTTATAAAATATTGCATAAACATGTATGCATATTTGTGCATGAATGGTGACCAACTAACAGAATTGAGTAATTATGATCTTTATGGTTTTGCCTCTGGCAACATTCGTGGCACAATATTTTCGCATAGTACTGCAATCTTTTCACTGCACCAGGTTACATTATTGGGAAAAAAATCCCTAAATATGAGCAGGGACAGAAATGTTTTTCAAAGCTTTGTAGCATTCTTGAAATTTTTTTCAAGTTCCCTATGCATATTAACTTTCAGGTTCTGTGAAAATAAGAGTGAAGGTGGTGGAGAAGGAGCGATGGAGAGGAGATGGAACTGGAATAATGGAAATTGAGTTAAAAAGCACACAAATCTGCCATTTCTGCTTGATAGCCTGTAACATTTCCATGTAGTGCACTTTGCATGGCAGAGTAGCTACTCGTAATAGAATTCTCTCACAGTGGAGGTTAATTACTTTTCAGCTGTAGCAAAATAAATTTCCTGTCAAGCTCATGGACAAGAATGTGCCAGTATCCCCTTCTTTTACCAGCAGCTTTAATACAGCATTAACCTGACACATACTTTCACTTTAAAGACTGTTCTTTTAACAACAGGAGCCAAAAGAAATATTGAGAGATGTCAATAATGGTGTATCAGTGTGTATGTGTGAAAGAAAGTGGCTCGCATCTCCAAAGATGCACCATACAAATGAACAGAACTGTCTCTCCTTTAGGAAACTGGGATGATCTTTTTCCAGTGAAGTCCGTTTTTTTGCAGTCCACAATTCAGTAAACTTGGCCCCTACTTCTCTTAGGCTGATAACAGGAGGCCTCTAAGTTTTTCATGTTCCTCAACTATCTTTCAGTAGTGCCCAGCCCATTATGTGTGTTGATCTTTGAGAGCAATGAATCAGTATCTTTAATTATCTTCTTTAGTAGCTCAATTTAAATCCCAAATATTTACAGTGTTTTCTCTATGACCATGACCCGTCACTGAGAGAAACTTTATGATAGCCACATAAAAAATTCGGGCAAGCTTTAGCAACCCTGATGAGCAGATAGAATACTACAGCAAACCTATATTGTTCACTGGTGGATGGGCGGCGTTCAGGGGACCACATAACAGAATGAAGAAGCTAAGTGCTGGTCCATCAAAAGATAACACTTTATAGTTAAATATTCATAATTGCCAACAAGAAAAGAACCAGTAAGGGAAAGTATTGTCACACATGTCATTCATTCTATGTGATAGCTCTTAATTTTCAAATCTTTCTTATTCGCATTATTTCTCATCAAAATCCTTTCATTGTAAATATCTGAGTAGTAAGCATATAAAACTTACCTTAATTTGGCCAATCTTATTTTTTTTGAAAGACTTTAAAATTGTGTTTCATTCTTTCCTGTAGCACTTATATTGTCTCATATAATAGCTTTAATATAAGTTTTAACCACTTTCCTTTTCAATTAGGTTGAAGGTATTTTATGACAGTATTTTATTTTGCTTTAAATTACTACATTTCCTGGTGTGATGCCATGCATATGATGAATTCTCAATGAGTTATTTGTGAAATTGACTTTGCTGGACATTCAACTGATTTTGGTTAAAGAAGTTAGAAGTAGGAAGCTCTAATACAATTAGAGCTTCTCAGCTTTTCTGTCTTTGATGCTTCACATGGAGCTCATTCCAAACTCAGAATTCTTGTAGAAATGTTTAACTATTGATATATGAGTACAAAAGTACTAAAGGACATGAACTAATACTTGTTAATGCATTGAGGCTTTAAAAGCCAATCATTATCACCAGTCTTTTCTACCCCCATCCATTGTTAAAATGGCACAGGCAAGGTACTTAAACAGAAGTGAGGTTAAATATGATGGTAAAATGTGATGTGGCTAAGACACTATGGTGAGCTCAGATTCACAACTACTTCATGCCTGCTGAATCTCTGCACACATTTAAGAGTAAATTTTTTCTTCCAAGTAGATAGTATGGTGGATAAAGAAGCATGTCCTTTCTGCCCAAATTACCCATTAAGCGAGACTGGTTTGATCAGTTTTACCTCAAATCACTATCATAAAAGGCTACCCTACTTCAGTAAAGTGAACAAAATTTGGAGGAACAAAAAGAAGAGTTGTAGAGAAACTGGAAGTATGTTTCAAAAGACCTCTAATCATGAGTATAGAAAAGATAGATGAGGGTGAAAAAGGAATTTGCATATCTGTCCAAAATTTTGTGACTGTGTTCATTCTTATTAACTCTCTTTGATGATGACAGCCATTGGTATTTGTTATTCATTGTGACATATATGCATGTCAAAATAAAAGTTCTGAAAATAGTTTCCATCTAGAAAACTGAAACATTTCTCAAAGTGTGAGAGGATCTTAAGGGAATGTGGGTTGTAAGGATAGGATAATTATTGAAACGTTTACTACATGTTTCTTGCTTGATATTGTTTATGCTGGTTGTAATTCTAATTTTTATACCTGATATTTGTTCTTAATGTTTATAACTTTGTATTAGGCTTAGAAATGTCTTATTGAAACAAAAGGGAAGGGTGTTGTAGGAATTCCTGCTGCCAGTGTCTTTAAGTTACCACGTAAGTGGTCATGGCCTCTTTTACTATATATGACAATGTAAAACTCGTGTAGCCTCCTTTCTGGCTGCATGATTCGGTTGCTGTTCCCCATTGGAGCAGATGATTGATATCTGTGAGTCTACCCCTAAATAAATAACATTTTATTACACCCAATTCTGAGCTAGTGTGGGATTTCTTTTTAGCATCCTTCTTCATGTGGGGAAGATTCAGTCTCTGTCTATAACTGCAAACCTTGGCCATAGCTACTACAAAAGATAAGCTTTACCAAGTCATCTTAGAGTGGTCAACCATAGTGATACATATTTATTTTTTCCAAATTCAATAGGCACAGGCAGGATCATCCTAGGCCAGCTTAGAACACATAGCGAAAGGCATTGTTTGAACAAACAAAGCCTACAATGTCAAAATGTGTCACATAAACAAAAAAGGAAAAAGAAAAAATGAGCACAAGCCAAAATAGCTAAGAAAAGATGCAACTCAGTCCTAATAATTTTCACCTTGGAATTTTGTGGTAAATTTCTAAACCATTTGTTTAATAATCCAGGAAATTGCTCATCAGAGAGGTTTTGAACCTTAAAAATCTCTCACCTTCATCCTTTTCTACTTTTAGAAGAAATTAAGCATGAAACAGAATGAATAAACAACTTTGGTATCAGTGTAATTACTCCCAGGGTGAAATATTCTACTATATAAATTCAGAGGTCACTTTATTTTCTATCAATACCTAGATAGAAAATAATACAGGTCTTATGGTTAATACAGTTTTGACCAAAATACTTAATTATCCTGCTTGAAAGTACCTGTAGATACAAGCAAATGACTGGACATGATCATACCAAATGTTTTTTTCTTGGCCCTGAATCTGAATTAATGTCATTTTACATACCAAAACACATTCTTATTTGGGCTTTGTCAACAATTCTGAGTGTCTAGGCCACACAGCTAACTGGGTTTGGTCTTCAGACTATAGCATATAGTGTTCTAACTTAATTCTTACGTTCTTACTAGCCTATCTTAATCAGAAATAAAATAAGCTACAATTACCATTTCTCTTGTTTATACTCCTGTCCTTTAAAGACTTACTCATTTTTTATTTATGTGCATGTATGTGTGTCTGTGTAAGTTTATATGTATCACTTATGCACAAATCAATCCCATACCAGTTATGATTTAAGGGGATATTTATTTAGGGGGGTAAAACTCACGAAACACCAACTGTCAGGAAAGGAGCCTAGATGCTGGAGCAAAAACCAAGCACCAGAATCAAGAGAGCAGGCTGAGGCATACCGCTCTTTTTTAAAGATAAATAGACCACATCCCAATGGGCTGGTGTTTCAACAGCTATTGGCTGAAGGAGTGGAAGGCACTCCTGCAGCTCAATGGGCTTGTACTTCAGCCACTATTGGCTGAAGGAGCGGAAGGTCCTCTCGCAGCATATCAGGAATGTAGAGTATGCCAAAATCCCTGGAACAACAGTTGGATATGAGATACCAGACATGGATGTTGGGAACTGAACCAAGAACCTCTGCAAGTTCATCAAATTCCCTTAATGGATGAGCTTTCTCTCCAGTCCCCTGCTACATTCTTCTAGGACTTTGTTTTTAAACCTATAATACTTTATCAGTGTATTAAAAATAAAGTTTTGGAAAAGCTAATATCTCTTAATTTTTTTAGGTCTGTAAAGGGAAGAAGTTGATCATACACTGTAATAAGGACAGCATTCTGTTCTGCATTTGGACAAGCTTTAAACTAATGGATTTAGAAGAAAACAGAAAAGGTCAAAGAGAGCACCCAGTCAGTTGTAGGACTTTAAGGATCAGTCTAATTTAGGGGCATGGATGGGACAAGAAACTTTATGCCTGCTACCCAATTACATGAAAAAATGTTAAGCAAAGGCAAACTGGTGACATTTACCTTCCTGCTTATTTCATGAAAGGGCAAAGAAGTGAACTCGTACCAGACAGCTTCACTGTGTTCTGTGGGAAATAAAACTAGAGGCTTTTAGAGGTGTATCACTGGCTCAAACTAAATTTATCTGACAGCATATGAACAGACTTGACCTGATGGATAACTGCCTATAGTAACAAATAGACACACCCACTTTTTTTTCTCAAAGTAGTATCCTTTTCTCAGGTTTCTCAGATCTTATTCTTTGAACTAATTTTTGTTACATTATGAACATTTTAATGAATATAATAACTTTACATTTTACTTCAACTTCCTTTTTATGGAATAAGCTATAACAGTTATGTGTAATAATGTTCATTTAAATATAAATAAGTTATTAAGTTCACTTAAACATAAATGCATATTAGTACACAGTTTTCTTTATCCCCATTTAATTTTCTTACAGCAAAGATATTTTATATTGCCTTCACTTTTTAACTGTTTGATTCTGTGCTTTTGCTTAAGAATATATGAAACATGTTTCAAAGGCAGGAAAGATATTTCTTTGTTGTTTTTACATGGTTTCTTATACTAAAGATTAAATATTTTGTAAGTCCATTTTCTGTGCTTACATGCTTTAGGAATTTTTATTTATCCTTTCTCTTTTCTCTACTATTTTTAAACTAAATATAACAAAGAAATAGGATCCCTCACTGTATCATCTGTTATGATTCTTTATGCATTTTTTTGCTCCGCCAAGTGCTTGGAAACTGTAGAGAGAAATATTGTACTGTACATTACAAACATGACAATTATAAATGGAGGATCTCTAAAATGTTATCAGTGTTAATTAATTGCCTGTAAAATTTTTAAGAAATATCCTTTAGTTATGCTTATCAACATGCTAAATAATTAATAAATAAAATTAACCAGAGTCTAGGTAACCTAAGAATATAAATTTTACCTTGCTTAAAACATTTGGCTTTATAAAGAAGAAACTCAATAATTTAAAAACTTGGCAACAAACTTCAGTCTGTTCTTAATTTTACTGTAATTCAAAAAAATAGTGAGGGGAAGACAGTAAAGTATGGACACACTTAAACATGTTCGAATTATCACTGATGCATGTAGGCTAGAATCACAGTATGCAGAACTTTGGACTCTTAGGTACTATATGATTCTATTTTTATACGATTCTTGTTTTTGGAAGATTCATTTTTTGCATATTAGCATTTCACCTGGATGTATTTGTGTGTCCACAGACATCAGAAGACTTGTATGAAGTCACAAACTGCCATATGGAAATGCTCCTAATCTGAACCATCCCTCCAAAACCTGTGGAGCATCTTTGAAATGGTATAATTTTGAATATAGGGAACATGCTGCTTGGGGAAGTGATGGAAGGACATAAATGTAGTCATAAATGGGATTATAATAGATTCATGTAGTGTCAGAATTTCTTTTAGTAGTCATGCATTGACTACTAAAATGATTAAAACTAAAACCTGAGTAAGGTCAAAGGATTATATCAAGGTCAGTATCCTATACTATATTTAAACAAGAATTTACTTTTGGGAAGGACTCAACGAGGAGTAGAGATTTCTGTATATTATTTCTTAACTATAAAGAAATAGCATTTATTTTAAAATAAAAACATTTTGGAAGATAAAGAGGTTTTACTAGTTATATTATCAAATAGTTCTAAAGAATAATAACTTGATTATTTTACTATCACAAAATGATTGAAGTATTCTGATTATCAAGGTTGTGTAGTTTGATGTATTGGATGCACATCGTTTGATTTTGTTTGCTTTGCTAATGTACAATCCCAGTAATATTGGAGCTATCTTGTTTTGCAAACTCCAATTCATAATCGAATGTGATAGCATAATTAGGACTACAGGACTTACTTTGTAGTGCATTAGTCTGTAAGTCCCTCAGTAGAAGGAAAGTTGAACTTCTGACATGGCTATAAAACATGCCCTGGAGGCTGCTGTTCAACATAATCTGACTCTCGGATTCAATTTCTGAGCACTTTGAAGTCATTTTATGCCACTTGACTCAAATCATTCATCTAAGGGAAAATTTGTTAGTTAAATGTCAGCTCCTTGGTGTTAGTCTATAGACTTCACAGAGGAGGCAAAGTCTACCTAATAATGTTTTAAAAGACACTTTCAGCTTAAGCATCATGCTGAACCACAGAGAAAGCCCCGCACTGCAGAAGATCCTAGCTGTAGGGTAATATTGCTTTCCATAAATACACCAAGAGGAAATAACACATGGAACAGTCCAAATGAATTATATCAAAATTCCTGTTGAGTGGAAATTTTTCCTGGTGTATATAAAAGTTTTAACATCCTTTCTTTCCCATTTCTACTGAAATGGGGATTCAGTAGAACTAATTTGTAAAAGTTTTAACACAGTTTTTGTTTGTTTGTTTGTTTGTTTTTCTTCTAGTAGCCTCGTATGTATTGTGGTCTGTCTAACTTAAAGATACCATCTTGCTGTCCCTCGTGATCTTTCCAGTAATGAGTTGCTCAGCAGAATCAGCCATAAAAATTAGTATTAATTACAAGTAAATCTGAAGGAATGAAATGTTGACTTGGTGAGTTACTTGATTCAACAAAATAATGGCAGAGCACAGGGACAGACTATGTGTTTAGAAGGATGGTGTTGGTGCTTTCAAATCATTAATAGCTTATATACTCTTTTAGGAACAAAACATTTCTTTTCTGGTTAAAATATAGCAAGTGAATATGTATTTGGTATTATGTGATGACTTTGCTATTTGAACAGTTTTTAGATATCACCATAACCTGTAATTAAAGAAACTATTATATCATACTATATCACTTAATGGTAGGATGATTAACATGTCTTTAAATTAAAATTTTATTTGTCTCAAAATTTTCAAGGTCACTCTAAGTATTTGTTTTCTCTACATTTTGGTTTTGTTATGTTGACTTTATGTGGTATTTACACATGTTAGAAAAGTACATTAACGCCGAGCTGTATCCACAGGTATGCAGCTATTTTTAAAGGCAGGGATTCCTTTGATGTGATTGACAGCTGAATATGTAGGTACCCAGCTTTTTGGGAGGGAGTGTTAATAGGAGAGCACTAACTGTTAGGTTTGTAACAACAATGAAATGAAGGAAAAGCTTGATAGGATCTTTTGAAGCCAAGAATGGCTCTGTTGTCATTCTCTACATGCTTCAATTCATTCCATCTAATACACAATTATTAGCAAGAGCTTTGTCTTCTAACCTTGGCTGCCTTAAAAATACCAGCAGGAACCATTTATCATCAAATTTCTTATTAAAACTTGGAAAAAAACACCACACAGCAGCGGATCTTGGAGGTTGCAGCAGTGAGAAAAATCAGTCTCCTATTTTTTTACTGGTTGTGTCTAGTGTTAAAAATAATTACTTTTACAAGATTAGCCTGTAACTTAATTAACAATTTTCAGAGATCCAGTCAGTTAGAATTCCATTCTGCTCATGGAGGATTATTCTTGATGTTCCATGCCTTTTTACTTGGCTGTTCTAAGTATTTGGAATAGTGCTTTATTTCCCTTTGTAGGTGCCTTGGAAAACCAGCTTCCTATGAAAATACATGAACAATCATTACATTTAAACAAAACTGATGTTTGCCTAGATGTAGTCAACAATATAGGGAAAAATATGATTTCTTCCTTTATTTTATTTAGACTTAAACTATTTGTTTTACTTATTAAGGAATCTTTAGATATATTTGTCTTTCATGTTGTCTCTTTTAAGGGACTTTTTCCAAAAAATACTTGCTCCTTTTATTTATTCCTAGAGTAACTGCTATTTTATTAATTGTAAATAACTAAAATCAAACATCCCCCCTTTCTTGCTTGTTCTCCCCAAATCCTCAACATTAGAGTTGTGTAAGAACATGGATACTTTGCTCCTCACTTTCTAAACTTATTTTTCATAGTATATCTGAGGTAGTTCTATAGTAAAGCACAAATCATCTATCAGTTCATTTTTCATGTGCATATGGATGAAATCTTTAATGCTTATTGATAAATATATTTTTCACCTGTTTCTTTTTGCCATGCCTTGCTATGCTTCAAGAATTCTGTATACATTGCTTTTTATCTGTAACTACATCTGAAGAATAAATTACTAGATTAAATGATTTTACTATGTATGTTACTTATTTTGTAATCAATAATATAAAGCTAACTAAATGTAAGAGTTTTTAAATGTGGCACTATTAATCTTTTTGATCAGTCGGTGTTTTATTATGGAAGATTGTGCTTTGCGTATTGCATGATCCTGAGCAAAATCCCTGACTTAGACTCATTGGTTAGCAGCAGCAATGTCCCTCCCAACCGTGACAACCGAAAATGTCTCTGTATATGGTCAACAATCGTCCTGTTCTTACAAATTGCAGAAGTATTATGTTAAAGACAATATTTTATTTATCAACACAATATGCTTGCAAACTTTGAAACATTTGACAGGTATGTGGGTAAAAGAATAAAATCCTTGCATCAGTTAAAATTTCATTTCAATTTTCATGCAAAGGTTAATATTTGTTATGTATTGGTGAGTTTGTTTTTGATATTTTATATTTTTATTTTATATGGGTTAATTTCCTATATTTATGTCTGTGCAGCTCATACATGTAGTGCCTGCAGAGACCAGAACGGGGCACTGGATTAGACTAGAGTTACAGACTATTGTTAAATGCCTTTTGGGTGCTGGGAGTCAAAGCAAAGATATCAGGAAGAGCAGCCAGTGCCCTTAACCACAGACCCATCTCTACAGGCCCCATTTGTGATGTTTTGTGGTCTGTTGCTTATATTAGTTATATTTTGTATTTGGCAGGCAGTATAATTGTAATACTCTATTATACTTATTTTGGTTTTTGCCTGTTTGTTTGCAGCAAATTCCTAGAAGTTGTTTCTTATTGGAGACATAACTGTTCTGCAACTTCACACAGGTCTGAATTGTTTATGGTGTTTTGATTATGCAGAGTAGTAAAAATTATTACATTTACTTGGTTGGTCTTCACTTTTAGTACTTCTAAATTTAAGATGTAATTAGAAAGTCTTTTTATTCTGATACTTTCAAGTCCATACTTTTAATTAAGATATTCATTTAGTGGTTGACAGTTTCATGCATATATATTGTGCACTTTAGTGACTTTAACCCATTGCCTTCTCACATCACACTGTCTGTTCAACTGAAACTCTCTTCTTTCTAAGAAGTCCCTCTCAAACATCTGCTTTTGTGTGAGTGTGTTTGTGACCTTCTGAGTTTGATCAGAAATGCTTGTTTGAACATTGGTAGGAGGATATTTACTGGAGCATTGAGTACTTGGCAGTGGATGATGAAAGTGACACATCCTCAATCAACAGCCAATAAAAGTCAGTCATCCCTCCAGTAGGAGTTGTCCTGCCCGGTCCTCTCCACCCTCCATTATGAAATTTTGGTTGAACCAGTGTCATGCAGGACTTATGCAATTAAGCATAGTAGGGAAATTTCATCAATCTATGGGCATTTCATGTCCAGAAGATATGCCTTTGTGGAATAAAACCTTATAATCTTGCATTCTGGTTGCTCCCTTTTTGGTGATGTACTCTGAGTCTTGCATGTGTGGAAGAAAAATTGGAAACTCACTAAATTATAGGCATATTTAAAATGCACTAATAATAGTGGTAGAGAGGTACCAACAAACTCCATGAGTAGAAGATGCTCACCCTAGAATACATTAGTCATTAAACAACTCCCAGTGCTGTGCGTAAACTCTTCCTATGAGTTGTTGATCAAAGAAGACCCATAGGTCCCCCAAACAATATAAATCATTGCCATTACTTTTGCTATTCCACCAAACTTAAACATAAAATCAAGTTTCTGATGACAAACATCACACACTTCGAATATAGAACACAGACAAATTAATTTGGGGCTGAAAAGGGGATTTCTCTCTACTTGCTAACTTTACTACTGTCAGAAAGTGTTCTGACATGATTGAGGGAAGAGAACCACATTATGACGGGGGTAACTAACACTCTCCAATTGAACTTGTTCAATAGTCAGAATCCATGATTCCTGACACATGGGGAAGAACCAGTGGCTAGGGAGGCAATAGACTTTAGAGATGAAACTACTACTCGTGTTTTGCTAAGTGAAAACATTGTTAAGACACCTTCTAAATATTTTTTTCTTATACCAAATACTAGTGTTGCCTCCATCCCTTATGGGAAAATCTTTATAACTGAGGATGGTGATTAAGTGTAGGCTCATAAGTGGTCAAAATGCAAATAATCAGCAATGGCAGACTATTTGGCCCTGAACACGACATCTATTATCATTCTTTCAAACTGTTTATTTTTTGTTCTGAACATTTCTACATTTTCTTACTTAATATAAACCTACAGTACTTGAAATTTAAACAGTACTTGGTATATAAATCTTGTCTTTCTAAATTTCATTATGATAAAATTTCAAACCTTGTGTATTCTATAGAGTATTTATAAATTTTCATGATTTAACTCACAATCCTCATATTTACAGTGGTATAAGAATTATATGCCCTCAACAAAAACTACATTGCAAGTTTAAATTTTGCTCTTTACCCACTGTGTTGATAAGGTGATATGAGCTCTCCTGATGCTGCGCAGTAGTACACAGTCAAAGAGCCCTGTCAGCCATAGAGTTAGAAGGGCAAGCCATAGCACGATGGGTTCAGCAACTTAGAAGTAATATTTCAGCTCGATGATGGTGGTGGATGCCTTTAATCCCAGCAGTGAGAAGTGAGAAGTGGGAGGATCTCTGAGTTTGAATCCACTCTTATCTTCAGAAATAGTTCCAGGACAGCCAGGACTACACAGAGAAGCCTTGTCTCAAAAAAAAAAAAAAAAAAAAAAAAAAAAAAAAAAAAAAAGAAAGAAAGTAAAAGAGAAGGAGAGAGAGGAGGACAGGTGGAGACAAAAAGGAGTAGGGGGATAAAAGAAAGAGACAGGGAAAAGAAGGAGAGGAAGAGGAAGGAGGAAAAGGAGGAGGAGAAGAGGAAGAAAAGGAGGGGGGAGAAGAAGAAAGAGAGAAGGAGATAAAAAGAAAAAAAATGTTTTTACTTTTCTCCTCAACTTGACACAATACCCGACAGATTATGTGTGGTATATTTGGTATGACTTCAGAGGGCAGTTCCTTCTACGAAAAATGCATGTCCCCATCCATAGTGGCAGGACAGTAAGAGGGTTTATCATTGAATGTTGGTGGATCTGGAATCCAAGAGCCAAAGTGATTGCAGTGCTCACCGGTGACACTTGAAAGCCCATCCTCAGTGATCGACTTCTTCAACACTTTATAATTTCTTAAGGCAGCACCACAAGTAGGCAAGTGGTTATTAAGCACATGAACATTTAGGTACCATTTCTGACTTCATCAGTAATAGATTTATTTAATAACTTACTTTATGCTCAACATATGATGGTCCGACAGGATATAACCTCATCATATGTCAAGAAGCATCTGTATTTATTTTAGCTAGTGAAAATAAATGATTAATAAAAGGGGCTGTAATTTAGAGGCCACTTGCCAATATAGTACCTACTATGTCATATGAATTGTTAAAGTCTGTTATGTATACTGTTAACTGGTCTCGATAGTACTAAGTGTTCTAATTTTGAATGCAGTTTTATAATGTTTTCTTTGACAATGCTTAAATGATCATATTCATGAACACAAATGAAGGCTTGTTTTCTAAGAAAAGACCTCATTAGTATATTTCAAACACATGAAATGACACATGGGAATCCCTTCTGGCACTTACTGGCTTTGTGTATGCAAGACTTAAGTCCTTGTGATTGTGATATGCCTGTGCCTTTAAAAGAAATTCTTCTGTAAGAATCAGCACATATAGAAAAAACCTTCCTCCTGAGCTAGGTTTATTTTTAGGTAAAAACCACAGAATAAGAATCTAATCAAGCTTCCTGTTATAATGTAAAGTGGAAATATAAAGATGCCTGATTATTTTGTGTTAGTACCAACTGTTTCATTCTATCATCTGTCTTTTTCTATCACCTCCACTGTGATGTCTTGGAATGAGACTCCTGACATGTAATAGAAAACTTCAGAGGAAACATTAATATGTTCTTTAGTTCAAGTAGCTCATGTTTTCACAGAGGCAAATGAAAAGTCTCTGGACCTTTTCATTTACTTCTACGACAACACGCTCGGAGAGGAAAGATTTTTGCCAGATGTTTTAGTTTTAAATTACAGTGCCCATGATTGGTTTCATTTCTGGGTCACCCATAGCAACCATTACATGTGAGTGCAAGATGAGCAATGAACGCAGGGGAAATCCTCAAGAATTTAAATGCAAATGCTGTGAATTATGACCAAGTAGGGTTTGTTAGCAAGATAATGCAAATTGACAACATTGTGTATTAATTTCTAGTTTTTTTCTTTGTAACTTTTATTCATTTTTATAAGCAAATCCAAATCTGTTTTAGTGCCATGTCATTTTAAAAACCTCTTACATCAGTGGGAGCTTTGGTTCCCTAAGACAGCATTTTAGAGATACAAATTGGAACCTTTCTCTACAAATCCCCAGCAGCTCACCTGAGTACACAGTTTCAGAAAGCCACTTCTCTTCAGTCTGTTCCTGTGGTTCCTCGTTTTTCTTTCAAAGAACAGAAGTCCAAATATTTCATAAAGTAAGGCAAGCATGGTGGTACATGCTTTTAATCCCAGAACTCAGGAGGCAAAGGCAGGACTCTCAGTGAGTTTCAAGTTGGCCTTGTCTATCTAGTGAATACCAGGACAGTAAAAGCTGCAGAGTGAGACTGTTGGTTCACAGCCCCATTGTCTTGTTTTGACACTGATGACTTTCTCTATAGTTTTATCAGCCTTCTTCTTTTTCTGAGTTTTTTGACTTGCAGAAATATAGAGAAGAGCTTTTTGCTCTGCATCCTTGAACTCCATCTCAGACTTAAGGAGGTCAGGCTCAAAGGAAGCACTGGATATCCACATGTAGTCATTGGGCATGAGTACAATAGTAAGTTTAAACTGGGAAACAAATTCAGCCTCCTTGTCATAGAGAATATTAAATGGTTGTTTAATATTAAATATTAAATGATACACTATGCCATATCCACTCGAGCGTTCTTCTCATCTTCAAATGCTCTTAACATTAAAAAGCATGACATCAATACCTCATTCCACTTCACTGAAAAAGGCTTGGGAAGGTTTCATTTTCAGGCAATATTGTTATGAAGGGTCTCATTTGTAAATGGTGGTACTCTGCCTTGCATCTTTTGTCTTGCCTTCTTGTTAGCTGGGGAGGATTTCCACAGCATACATTTTAGGTATTTAAATTAACTCAAACAGCCTTTCATGGTCTATCTACTAGTCTGTGAGATTCTGGATAATAGTTTTATATCCATGGATTACATGCTACTTCAACTGGTATGAAAACATACCTTCTATTGGTAGCAATTAAATGACTTTAGTCTTCTGTCACTTGTGTATTCTGGTTTTTAATTGATACAAAGGTGATTGGCTTTATTGACATCAGCTTTATGTTCTGTTACTTGGGTCCCTGAATCTATTCTGATATTGTGAAAATGTAAGCCACATTAACAATGAAGTCATCCACATGGATACCAAAATCAATTTTTACCAAGGAATCTTTCTTGAGTATAAAGTCATAGTCACTCTTCAGAGTTGAGAAGCGGTACACTTAAGTGAAATGAATAATAAGAACATGGCGGACAATGAAGGCTGATGAGAAGCCAAGGACAATGGCACTAGGTTTCGATCCTAATACATGAACTGGCTTTGTGGGAGCTTAGCCTGTTTGGATGCTCACCTTCCTGGGCCTGGATGGAAGTGGGAGGACCTTGGTCTTCCTGTAGGGCAGGGAATTTGGACTGCTCTTCAGTATCGAGAGGGAGGGGGAATGGACTGGGGGGAGGAGAAGAGGAGTGGGGATGGGGGAGGGGAGTGGGGGAAGGGGGCAATGTGTGGGAGGAGGGGAGGGAAATGGGAAACGGGGAGCAGTTGGAAATTTTAATTAAAAAAGAATAAAAAAAATGAAAAAAAAAAAAAGAAAAAAAAAAGAAAATGCTGGTAGGAATGGCAATACACTCCATCATTTCCTTTTATTTATTGAAGATTTTTCCTATCTCTACCACAATCATTACATCATCATTCTCACCGAGGCTCAGCAATGACACATCTAAACCTGAAGCTTTCACCAAAGATCAAAGGTCCGATTGGATAATATCACCTGTCCGCTCTGCACCTTTCTTCTATTTGGATATAACTAGGTCCTTATTTATAGTTTTCTCCTGGTTCTCATCTTCCCCTGACATCTTCTGACCACCACTCCTTTGGCTTCACATGACTGTCTCCCTTACTAGCCACAAACTATGGCCAGAGTCTCTTTGACCCCAATGAAAGCATTAGCAAGCAAGGGAATGGGAGGGCTTATGGAGAGCTCCTTGTAAATTTTAAAAACTCATGTCCTTCAAAAATGGCTAAATAATTATATATAACATTTACAATAGTAGAAATATCTATCAGGTTTGGGGAATAGTTAATTGGCCTGCTGACAAGTTTTGTGTAAATACCCAGAAAGCTTCAAAAGGAAGTAAAGATTGCTGTTTTACACATCAAAAATGCCCCTCTTTAAAGTTTCATTGTAGAATGACATACCTACCAATTTTGTGATCCGTCTTCCTATTTTAGTTCTTACTGATTACTTGTTACAATGTTGCAAGTTTTTTACTTGTTATTTTTCTCTAATTCATCTACCCCTACACCCACACAGATTTTGCTGTGGGTGTATAGGAGTCCTAGTCAGTAAGAGTCTTCATTTCTGTTAGTTATGATGTCCAGGACATAGATGTAGATAAGAATCCACACCGATATCTGAGAGTGTCTTAAAGGTGGCTCCTTACTTCAATGGATGAATTTCTATCGTTGTGGATCCCTTGTCTCAGCAGCCAGTAGCACTATAAAATGAGCGCTGATGCTTCTTCAAGTCATGGAAGCAACTTAGTTGTACAGTTCCAACTAATGATACGGTGCTATGATATTCAGCTCAATCAGTGCAGCATAAAAGCAAGCACAGACAACACATAGGCAAATATAGCTAGGTTCAAAAAAACTAACCTTTACCTGAAGACACTTGAACAAAAGAGGAAAGATGATAGATTTAGTTAACAAACTGTAGTTTATCCTAAGAAACAGTTCTGAAAATATGAATTAGAATCCACCGAAGGCTATAAAAATCAGGTAGCCAGACATAGCCTTAGGATTTTGTTTTGGTAGTTATGGGTATGCCTCAATAATTTGTATGTTAAGCAAATTCTCTGGTGGTTATCCATCTGAGGTCCACAATTTGAGAATAGTGCATCTTACTCAAGAATTGGGGAACTTCTTCTCTAATGTACCAGCCAGGAATATTGTCAGACGTGAAGATTATTCAGCTTTTGTTTCAGCCATGATAACTCAGTTGTAACACAAAAGCTGAAATAGATAAGTCCTAAGTAGAAGATGTTCTGTGTTCTTCTGAAACTATTTCCAAGAATAAGCAGCAGGCTAGATGTTCACAGATACATGATCCGAAAGACTCATGCCACCCAAAGAACTAAGGTAATTAATAATATTATCTTGAGCAATTAAATTTTTGTTTTTTATATAAACATCTGAGCAAATATTCATTAAAAGCAAATTTTAAAATGACTTTTAGAAAGTTTATCAGGATTCAATTATTTAATTCTGTGGAATTATGTCCAACTTGACCATGAATAATAGGTGTCACTGATAAGAAAGTAACTAAAATTGATGAAATGTTCATGTAAAATGAGAAAAATATTGTTCTTGAAATTTCATTATTGTTCTCTGTGAGCAGTTATGTGTAGGTAAGACAATTTTCAGTTTTATATATTTACCAAATTACCTTTATATGTAGTATTAAAAATGTTAGAGCCTCTAAATTTCTACTTTTCTCAAATACCTCCCTCTCTCTATACGTGTGTGTGTGCATGCATAATTTTGGCAATGAACACTAGCCTAGAGAATAAGTGCATGCATAAATATGTGTTTAAAACTACTCTTTCCTAAACCACCTCAGTGTTCTTTGCATTATTTTTCCTATGGCATATATCATCTATCTATCTATCTATCTATCTATCTATCTATCTATCTATCTATCTATCTATCATCTATCTGTCTGTCTGTCTGTCTGTCTGTCTGTCTATCTATCTATCTATCATTTCATTTGTTCTTAGCCTTTTAGCATGTATTCAGTGTCTGCTAACAGTTAACCAGTCTTTACCTCCCCACTCCCTTGCTTATTTCCCATCTTTTTCTTTTCTCCCTGAAACTTTCTCTCTTTCAAATTCTTGTCTACTTACAGTTTTTGTTTGTTTGTTTTTTGTGACCCACTAATTTGAGACATAGTTGTCTGTGTAGCTGTCAATTTGGAGCTCTGCTTTGGTACCTATTAGGTAGAGTAGTGAGTAAACAGCCAGAGATAATAATTCCCTATCTGTTGGAATCTATCGATAGTTAATAGCTCATTAGTAGGTCCCCATGAACCCCTACCTATCCATGGCTGTTTGCTGACAGGGCTAATCTTGTGTGCACTTAGTACAAGTAGCCAGTGGATATTGTGAGCTGACAATTATAATGGTTATGTTGATTTTACAGGGTGACATTCTATAACTTTGCATTCTGTCTTGCAACTCTTGAAGACTCTGTGATCCCTTTACTATAAATTTCCCAGAGACGTATAGGGTAAGGTGTGAATATCTTGTTTAGGACCAAGTGTACAATGGTCACTTATCCTTAGCACCTTTGACAGCCATATGACTCTGCATTCATTGTTTTTCACAATTGTCTTTTGTTAATGGAGTTTTCCCGTCACAAATGACCCCCAGTTTCTAAATAACCAACTCAGAGACTTAGTAAAAATTATAAATGCTTGACTGACAGATTAAGCTTGTTATTAGCTAACTTCTACATTTAAATTAGCCCATAGATTTTATCTGCCTTCTGTCACATGGCTCATGGTTTATTGTTATATCATTATCTACGTGTCCTGCTTCTTCTGCATCTGACTGGCATCTCCTCTACCTCTGCCATTCTTCATCCCAGCATCATTAGTTTGGTTGCCCCTATTATACTTCCTGCCTGTCTACTAGACAGTCCACTTTTTATCAAATCAATAAACGACAAACCTTTATAGTTTACAAAAGGAATATTATACGGCACTTCCCCTTTTTGTCTAACTAAAAACAAATTTTTTACTTTTAACATAGTAAAATTATATTCAACAAAACAGTTATTAAGTAAGGATTACAGTTACAATATCCAGTACATTTATATTTGGCAAATTTAGAGAAAATACTCCTATCCTGGTGGGTTTAAAGTTTTGTACCTAATTCACTTTCTAACCTAACTAAGAAAAACTTTGTCTGATTATTTATTCTTTAACTCCAACAAAGACCACAGAAGTGTGAAATACTACCTGATGATAGAGACATCTGGCTGCCTAGAGAGTCACCCAAAGTTTTTCTATAATGTTGGGGCATCCAAGTTTGGACTACAGGCCTAGTATATCAGGCGGACATTTCTGAGAAACAGGGAAGTTTGAAGGACTGTCTTCTTTGTCTTGTCAAAGTTTGACAGTTGCTTTTTTCCTTTTCATCCTGTTGGTCCAGAATGGGCAGTATACTCTCAACAACTGAGGCACAGGCAGTTTCTTTGCCAAAATCTAGGTTTTGCCATAAGGAAAACAAACTCCATATAGAGTTTCTTCAATGCCCATCATTTACTCTGAAGTAAATGATGCCAGGAACAGATGTATCTTACTGTCACAAAAGATTATTAAACATATTAAATGTTTGGTCTGTAGTTCTTTGTAGTGTTCAATGATCATTTTTTTATCTAAATATATGTGTATGACCTTGAAAACATACCTAACATGACTATAAATTTAACTATTATAGAAAGCTATTAATCTGTATTTCTTAATTATACATTACATTTATAAATAGCTACATAAACACAATACCCTAAACAAGAGTAGAAATTTACATTCAGCATAATAAAATTAATTTTAAATTTGTATCCATAAATCAAAAACCATACTAACAGAAAATGTTTTGAAATTAATAGTTGTTTTTCTGTATAAAAGTAGATTCACTAATCTACTTTATTTTTCCTTTCATTCTTATATAATACTCTGTCTTTTCTTTATAAAGATATCTCAAATTTAACTCTTTTATTTAGCCAGGCATTTTTTGAATAAAATCAATAAGAATTTGTAACAAATCCCCCTAAACAAGGGCAAACATTTATAATCTACTGAATAACCACAACCCACCCATAACCCATCTCTTGGGAATTTGTTGTTTGTGAGTATTGGTATCATTGGGAAAACATTGAAAAAAAAACAGAATAATTATTCCATCTTGACTGGAATATTCTGTGGGCTGGATCATTTGGGATGCTGGATCACCTCGGCTATCTGTTTTATTGGAGTCTGATCCCCTTGCTCTGAAAATACACAAACTTTTAAAAGTAACATACATATCTACATTAATAGAAGTAAAGACCTCAAGCCAGCCAAAGATCATTTTTATGTTTGAAAAGTTGAAATATAAATCACATGTCTTGATGCACTTCTAGGCATATATATATATATATATATATATATATATATATATATATGGTTTCCAGGGGGTCATCTCCAATCAAACCTTATTTTCTTTAACCCAGAATGAATCCATAGCTTCTCATTTCTTGTAGAAATAAATCATAACCTCTCCCCCAAAGCAACACACATTTAACTTAAATTTTGAGTCAAATTTTTTTTAAAATATATAGGTTGGTTTAATCTATTAGCTTTTATAATCCAGTATCTCTTAGCAACAAAAATTTTAAAGACAACATAACAATATGCAGGGTTCAGACTCTTTGTGATGTGAAATTCCCCTCTGTATGTTGTGAATACCACTGGTTAATAAAGAAACTGTCTTGGCCTGTTGATAGCGCAGAACTTAGGTAGGTGGGGAAAAGTAAACTGGATGCTGGGAGAAAGGAGACAGAGTCAGAGAGAAGTGTGAAGCCCCACCAGAGATAGATGCTGGGAACTTTACCCAGTAAGCCACAGCCACGTGGTGATACACAGATTACTAGAAGTAGATTAAATTAATATGTAATAGTTAGCCAATATAAAGCCTAGAGCTAATGAGCCAAGTAGTGATTTAATTAATACAGTTTCTGGGTGATTAATTCAGGGCTAAGTGGTCATCAAATAACTAGCAGTCTCCTTACAACATCTTTGTGCATTTCTCAACTTTACAGGGCTTACATTTTTATATTACTTTACTCCCTTTTTAATGACTTTATTTTAAAGCTAAATATATATAGATATAGATACAAATATAGATGTAGATATAGATATGGCTGTCTATATCTTCCTTTCTGTGCATTTCGAACCAAATAAAGCTTTCTCAGGCTTTATGAGGATGTATGTGGTCCCAGACATTGGACACCATTTGTTGACAGAGGGTTTTTGTCTTGACCTCCTACCTCTTACCAAATGATTGACTTGGAGACTTAATATTAGTTATAAATGCTTAGTTAATAGCTTAGACTTGTTTCTAGCTAATTTTTATATGTAAATTAACCCATATTTCTCATCTACCCCCTGTCACATGACTCATGGCTTGTTATCTAATTTTCTACACATCCTGCTTTCTCTGCATCTGGATGGCATCTCCTCTGCTGCCACCCTTCTTCATCCCAGTACACTTAGTTTGGTTGTCCCGCCAATACTTCCTTCCTGGCTAGTAAGTGGCCAGTCAGCTTTTTATTAAACCAATTCAAATAACAAATCTTTACAGGGTACAAAAGAATAATTCCAGAGCAGTTTTTCCTTCACAGTACATGATGAAAAGATTAGAATATTGATGGATGTAGGCAGATATGTAGACAGTGGATTATGTTTGGATTACAACATTGGTAGCCAAATTCTATAGCAGCAGTGCACAAAGTAGACACATTTAAAAACTTTGTTGTGAGGTGGGGCCTCAATATTGAATACATATTGGCTGCCTAATTCTCCAAAAGTTATCCCCTGAAAATCTACTTCTCACCATGTTCTTTAGTAATGGAATATCCTAGTTTTTTTCTTATGTAAATTACAGGTTGTATGCAATTTTATTACATATAATTTCAATAATAGCCTTAATTAATTTTAGATTTTTTTCTCTTGTCCTCTTCATGGTTGTTTCTTTGATTTATAATATTTTAAACTATGAAACATCATATAGTTGCTGTATGTATATAAACCAACATATGTGTTTAATGCCTAAAGAAATTGATGCTAATGTCGAAAAAATAGGGTTAGAATTGAAAAGCACATGTCCACATTAAGGAAACAGTCCCTTAAAATCAATCAGTAAGCATGATTATTCATAAGAGTTGACCTTAACTACTAAGTGACAAATTTAACAAATTAAACATTGTCAACATTCTCTTAGGTTAAAATTACTTGTCTCCTGATAATCCAGTTGAAATTATCAGTTCTATTTAGGTTTGATGAAGCTTGTTCTTTATTCTGTGCTTTCTGTTGCATTATTCTCTGAAGACCGCTTAGAGCCATGCATTCTGTGCCCTTACCCTTTTATAGGAGAGAGAATATAATACTTTTAACAGAACTTGCCTCCTTTATTTATTTCAAACAGCTCTTACATTTCCTGGAGATCTGTCTGTAAGACTTTTATCTAAACTCTGTGTATTACCTAGAGTGCAAATTCCTTTGGCTTGATAGGGTGTGACAGCACATGTCAAAGGCAATTGCTGTCAAACCTAATTAATTGCTTTATCAAAAAGTTGGACATATTGAAGTTCAACTTAATTGAGACTGCTCATTACAAGTGATCTTCTAGTACAGGAATGTAAAGTGACTGCAACTTTAAGTAAAAGAAAAAAGTTTGAGCAGTATGGAAAGCGAAAATAGCATCTGATGAGCAGATATGAACCATACAAAACGCACACTATTATCTGCAGCCACAACGGCTGCTGCTGTAGTATAAGCTCTCCAAAGGAAGCCAGAGCAATCATAAGTATTTTTATAGCAAGCCTGTTCATGCTTTTATAGTTCACATTGTGTCAGCATTTTAATTATAAAATCTATTTTGTATGAGTCCGTAGCAGATCTGTAAATCCACCAAAATAATATTTAAAAACTCACTTGAATTTAAAATAAAATAATTTGAGAATATTTTTGAAATGCTTATCAAATGCCCATGAATCAAGCACCAAATGCATCAATTAGCATACAAAATAATATTCTTTACAAAGTAGATGGCCACTGATTAAAAACTCAGTAATCCAGAATTTTTGCATATATATAAAACTAAAGGGATGAAACAAATAGATAACTATTGTAAAATATCAAGCATTGCACTTTAAAGTTTAAAATAATAGTTTAGATACCCCAACATCCATTTTATACTCTATTTCATTTTTATATCAAAAGACTTTTCAAAATGAAATAAAAAATAGGAAACTGTAATATGTTATTTCTAAAACAATTCTCACACAAGAATATTGGCAAACAAATAAAAAGGCATTTTGCTTTATTTTTTTTATTTAGTTTTGAGAAAAAAAGATTTTATTGAATTTGTATGTATGTGATATGGATAAGCTGTTTCTTGACACACATATTTTCCCCAGCATTCTTTTAAAAATTAATACTGTTAATAAAAATGAAAGATACATGAACCCCACTATGGCTCATCTACATTGTACTTTCTATTTGTTCAATCTGCCTTCAACTGCATCTCCTATTATTTCATCCATCTGTTGTGCTGTTGCTGATCCACTCTCCCAAACCACTGACCACTTTACCATACAGACTTCCATCCTTCACTACCACTGCTATCATCATCAACACTGGAAGAACTCTTATCCTCTTATGTTCTATTTTCTGGCTTCATGACCTACGCACACACATACTTAATGAATTTTAAACATATAATCTATGTATGATATATACATCCTTCTGTATCTAATGTATTTGATTAACATAGCAATCTCCTATCCTACACATTTTTAAATAAATTACATGATTTATTTTCCTTATGATTTTCTTTATGATATTTCTTTGTAAATATATAGCACATTTAAAATTTTATTAATTTATTTTATTTTAAAAATGAAATACAGTTATATCACCTCGAACTTCCCTTTCCTCACACTAATCCTTGCCATGCCTTATCATGGCCTATATTTTTCTAATTATTGATTTTGTATATATTATATATATTCATGTGTGTGTGCATGTGTGTGTGTGTGTAAAATGTAACTTTTACAGGTATAATGTGTACTGAACATGGAATGAACCCAAAATGAACACCCTAATCCAGAGAAGGGGGAAAAAATGACATTATGAAAGCGATAGAGTCCCTTAAACAGCATGTAAAAATCGCCCTTATAGAAATGGATGAGAAGTATAACAAAAAGTTTGAAGAAATGAATAAATACGTAAATGATACCCTGGGAAACCAAGAAGAAACAATCAAACAGGTAATGGAAACAGTTCAAGAATTGAAAACTGAAATGGAGGCAAGGAAGAAAACACAAACCGAGGGCCAACTGGATATGGAAAATCTAGGTCAATGAACAGAGACTACAGAAACAAGCATAACTAATAGAATACAAGAGATAAAAGAAAGAATCTCAGAATCTGAAGACACCATAGAGAAAATAAACGCTCTGATCAAAGAAAACAGCAAATCCAACAAATTCTCATCACAAAACATTCAGGAAATATGGGACACAATAAAAAGACCAAACCTAAGAATAATAGGGATAGAAGAAGGAGAAGAATTACAGCTCAAAGGCTCAGAAAATATATTTAACAAAATTATGGAAGAAGACTTTCCCAACATAAAGAAAGATAGTCCTATGAATATTCAAGAAGCATATAAAACACCAGGTAGACTGGATCCAAAAAAATCCCCTCACCATATAATAATCAAAACACAAAACATACAGATTAATGAAAGAATATTAAGAGCTGCAAAGGAAAATGCTCAAGTAACTTATAAAGGTAAACCTATCAGACTTACACTGGACTTCTCTATGGAAACCATGAAAGCCAGTAGGTCCTGGATAAAGGAACTACAGAAACTAAGAGACCATGGATGCAAGCCCAGACTACTATACCCAGCCAAGCTATCATTCACTATCAAAGGAGAAAATGAAATATTCCAGGATAAGAACAAATTTAAACAATATGTAGCCACAAATTCAGCCTTGCAGAAAGTAATAGAAGGAAAATCACAACCCAAGGAATCCAACATTGACAACACTGCCTATAATAACTCAGACAACTAGCAACCCTTCACCAGCACAACTCAAAGAAGGGAAACACACAAACTCTACTACCAAAAAATAATAACAACCAGAGCCAACAACCACTGGTCATTAATATCACTTAATATTAATGGACTCAATTCACCTGTAAAAAAGCATAGGCTAAGAGACTGGATATGAAAACAGGATCCAACATTCTGCTGTTTACAAGAAACACACCTCAACCACAAAGACAGACATCTGCTCAGAGTAAAGGGTTGGGAAAAGGTTTTTTAAGCAAATGGACCTAAAAAACAAGCAGGAGTGGCCGTACTAATTTCTAAAAAATCTGACGTCAAACCAAAATCAATCAGAAGAGATAGAAATGGTCATTTTATATTAATAACAGGAACAATTCATGAAGATGAAGTCTCAATCCTGAATATCTATGCTCCTAATATAAAAGCACCCACTTACGTAAAAGAAACATTACTAGAACTCAAGGCAGACATCAAACCACACACACTAATATTACCACACTTCAACATACCTCTCTCACCAATGGACAGGTTGATCAGACAGAAACCCAATAGAGAAATAAGAGAATTAATGGAGGTAATGAAGCAAATAGACTTAACAGACATCTATAGGACATTCTACCCAAATAGGAAAGAGTATACCTTCTTCTCTGAAGCTCATGTAACCTTCTCAAAATTGACCACATACTCGGTAACAAAGCAAACCTCCACAGATACAAAAAAAATTTTAGTGACCACCTGTGTCTTATTGGATCACCATGGATTAAAGTTAGAATTCACAATGAGGCTACCCCCCAGAAAGCCGACAAACTCATGGAAACTGAACAGTCAACTATTGAACCACACCTGGGTCAAGGAAGAAATAAAGAAAGAAATTAAAGTCTTCCTTGAATTTAATGAAAATAAAAAGACAACACACTCAAACCTATGGGACACTATGAAAGCAGTGCTAAGAGGAAAATTCATAGCACTAAGTGCCCACATAAAGAAAAGAGAGAAAGCACATGTTGGAGACTTAACAGCACACCTGAAAGTTCTAGAAAAAAAAGAAAGCAGACTCACCCAGAAGGAGTAGAAGACTGGAAATAATCAAACTGAGGGCTGAAATCAACAAAATAGAAACACAGAAAACAATTCAAAGAATCAATGAAACAAAAAGTTGGTTCTTGGAAAAAATCAACAAGATCGATAAACTCCTATCCAAACAAATCAAATGACAGAGAGAGAACACGCAAATTAATTAGATCAGAAATGAAAAGGGGGACATAACCACAGACACATAGGAAATTCAGAGAATCATTAGAACTTACTACAAAAGCCTGTATGCCACAAAACTGGAAAATGTAAAAGAAATGGACATTTTTTAGCTAAGTACCATATACCAAAGTTAAACCAAGACCAGGTGAACGATCTAAATAGACTTGTTAGTCGTGAAGAATTAGAAACTCTTATCAAAAACCTCCCTTCCAAAAAAAGCCCAGGACCAGATGATTTCAATGTAGAATTCTATGAGAAATTCCAAGAAGAGCTAATACCTATACTCCTGAATGTATTTCACAACATAGAAACAGAAGAGTCATTGCCAAATTCCTTTTATGAAGTTACAGTTACCCTGATACCAAAACACACAAAGACCAAACCAAGAAAGAGAATTACAGGCCTATCTAAATCATGAACGCAAAAATTCTAAATAAGATACTGGCAAACCGAATCCAAGAACACATTAGGAAAATTATCCATTATGATCAAGTAGACTTCATTCCAGAGATGCAGGGCTGGTTCAACATATGCAAATCTATCAATGTAATCCATCATATAAATAAACTGAAAAAAAAAAAAAACATATGATCATTTCATTAGATGCTGAAAAAGCATTTGACAAAATTCAACATCACATTATGATAAAGGTCTTGGAGAGAATAGGGATACAAGGTTCATACCTAAATATAATAAAAGCTATTTAAAGCAAGCCAACAGCTAACATCAAATTAAACGGAGCAAAACTCAAAGCCATGCCACTAAAATCAGGAACATGACAAGGCTGTCCACTCTCTCCATACCTCTTCAATATAGTGCTTGAAGTTCTAGCAATAGCAATAAGCTAACATATGGGGATCAAGGGGATTTGAATTGGAAAGGAAGAAGTTAAACTGTCGCTATTTGCAGATGATATGATAGTACACATAAGCGACCCCAAAAACTCTACCAAAAAACTCCTACAGCTAATAACTACTTTAGTGATGTGGCTGGATACAAGATCAACTCCAAAAAATCAGTTACCTTCCTATACACCAAGGATAAGGATGCAGAGAGGGAAATCAGAGAAGCATCAGCTTTCACAATAGCCACACATAGCATAAAATATCTTGGGTAACTCTGATCAAGGAAGTAAAAGATCTATTTGACAAGAACGTTAAGTCTTTAAAGAAAGAAATTGAAGAGGATACCAGAAAATGGAAGGATCCCCCTTGCTCTTGGATTGGGAGGATCAACATAGTAAAAATGGCAATTCTACCAAGGGCAATTTATAGATTCAATGCAATCCCCATTAAAATCCCATCAAAATTCTTCACAGACCTTGAGAGGACAATAATCAACTTTATTTGGAAAAACAAAAAACCCAGGATAGCCAAAACAATCTTATACAATAAAGGTACTTCTGGAGGCATTACCATCCCTGACTTCAAACTCTATTACAGAGCTACAGTATCGAAAACAGCTTGGTATTGGCATAAAAACAGAGAAGTCGATCAATGGAATCAAGTAGAACACCCGGATTTTAACCCACAAACCTATGAACACCTGATTTTTGATAAAGGAGCTAAAAGTATACAATGGAAGAAAGAGAGCATCTTCAACAAATGGTGTTGGCAGAACTGGTTGTCAACGTGTAGAATAATGAAAATAGATCCATATTTATCACCATGTACAAAACTCAAGTCCAAATGGATTAAAGTCCTCAATATCAGTCTGAACACACTGAACCTGATAGAAAAGAAAGTGGGAAGTACTCTACAACATATGGGCACAGGAGACCACTTCCTACATATAACCCAGCAGCACAGACATTAAGGCCAATATTGAATAAATGGCACCTCCTGAAACTGAGAAGCTTCTGTAAAGCAAAGGACACTGTCACTAAGACAAAAAGGCAACCCACTGACTGGGAGAAGATCTTCACCAACCCTGCAACAGACAAAGGTCTGATCTCCAAAAAATGAAAAGAACTCAAGAAACTAGACGTGAAAATGCTAATTAACCCAATTAAAAAATGGGGCACTGAACTGAACAGAGAATTCTCAACAGAAGAAGTTCGAATGGCCAAAAGACACTTAAGGTCATGCTCAACCTCCTTAGCGGTCAGGGAAATGCAAATCAAAACAACTTTGAGATACCATCTTACACCTGTCAGAATGGCTAACATAAAAAACACCAATGATAGCCTTTGCTGGAGAGGATTTGGAGTAAGGGGTACACTCATCCATTGCTGGTGGGAGTGGAAACTTGTGCAACCACTATGGAAAGCAGTGTTGCGGTTTCTCAGGAAATTTGGGATCATCCTACCCCAGGACCTTGTAATACCACTCTTGGGGATATACCCAAGAGATGCCCTATCATACTACAAAAGTATTTGTTCAACTATGTTCATAGCAGCATTATTTTTAATAGCCAGAACCTGGAAACAACCGAGATGCCCTTCCCTGGAAGAATGGATGAAGAAAGTCTGGAATATATACATATTAGGGTACACTCAGCGGTAGAAAACATTGATTTCTTGAATTTTGCATGCAAATGGATGGAACTAGAAAACACTATACTGAGTGAGGTAACCCAGACCCAAAAAGATGAACATGGAATGTACTCACTCATAATTGGTGTTTAGCCATAAATATAGGACATTGAGCCTATAATTCGCAATCCTAGAGAAGCTAAATGAGAAGGTGAACCCAAAGAAAAACATAGTTATCCTCCTGGATATTGGAAGTAGACAAGATTGCTGGGCAAAATTTAGGAACTTGGGGTGTGGGGTGGGATGGGGGAGACAAATGAGAAGGGGAGAATGGGGAGAGCTTGGGGAAATGGGATGGTTATTATAAGGGAAGGATGAATATGAGAGCAGGGAAGTATATACCTTAATTAAGGGAGCCATGTTAAGGTTGGCAGGAGCCTTGACTCTACAAGGGTTCCCAGGGGTCCAGAGAGATGTCCCCAACTAGGTCCTTGGGCAGCTGAGGAGAGAGAGCCTGAAATGGCCCGATCCTAAAGCCACACTAATGAATATCTTGCATATCACCATAGATGGATGGGGATAGAGATAGAGACCCACATTGGAACAATGGACTGAGCTCCCAAGGTCCAAATGAGGAACAGAAGTTGGTTGAACATGAGCAAGAAAGTCAATACTGCGAGGGGGGGCACCCACCCACAGAGAGGGTGGGG
This sequence comes from Chionomys nivalis, assembly GCF_950005125.1. NCBI lineage: Eukaryota > Metazoa > Chordata > Mammalia > Rodentia > Cricetidae > Chionomys > Chionomys nivalis. Next base: position 191,334,984 of record NC_080086.1, on the reverse strand, counting down.
CTGATCTTTTGGGAGCTCACCAAGGCCAGCTGGACTGGGACTGAAAAAGCATGGGATAAAACTGGACTCTTTGAATATGGTGGACAATGGGGGCTGCTGAGAAGCCAAGGACAATGGCACTGGGTTTTGATACTACTGCATGTACTGGCTTTGTGGGAGCCTAGCCTATTTGGATGCTCACCTTCCTTGACCTGGATGGAGGGGGGAGGACCTTGGACTCCCCACAGGGTAGGGAACCCTGACTGCTCTTAGGACTAGAGAGGGAGGGGGAGGGGAGAGGGGCATGGAGTGTTGGGGGAGGGGGAGGGAAAAGGGAGGTGGAGAGGAGGCTGAAATTTTTAATAAAAAAATTAAATAAAAACAGAAAAAAAAACTTAATAGCTACAGAACAAATGGAAGACACCTCACCCAAAAGTTTAGAAAGCAAGAAGTAATTAAAATCAATGTTGAAATTAACAAAGCTAGAAATAAACAAACAGACAAAAACAATATAAAAAATCAACAAATGAAAGAGTTGGTGATTTGAAAAAATGAGTAAATCTGAAAAAGTCTTACCCAAATTTAGTAAAATGAAGAAAGAAATAGTCAAATTAATAAAAATAAATAGAAAAGGAGACATAAAAGCACACATCAATCATAAGTAAATACTCTAAAAACCTATATTCCAACATATTAGAAAATGTAAAATAAATTGATAATTTTCTCAAACCTGCCACTAGCCAAAGCTAAATTAAGGTTATATAAGCATTTTAAACAGACTTATAATTCCAGCGTAATAGAAACAGTCATAGAAAGTCTTCTAACCTCAAAAAACCCAGGGTCAAATGGTTTTGATGCAAAATTCTTCTAGGGATGCTAATACCAATACACCTCAAATTATTCCACAAGATAATAATAGAAGGAACATTGTCCAATTTCATTTACAAGGCCATAATTGTCCTGCTGTTCAAACTACATAAAGATAAATTTAAGCAAGATAATTACAGACCAACTGTCAATAAGAACTGTTTTGGTATGAACAAGAATGGCCCTCATAGGCCCATATGGAATGGCACTATTAGGAAGTGAGGCATTGTTGGAGTAGGTGTTACTTGGTTGCATAAAATGTGTCATTGGGGGTGAGCTTTGATATCTCATAAGCTCAAGCCAGGTCCTGTGTGTCACTGTTACTTACTGACGCCTGGGGATCCAGATATAGAACTCCCAGCTACCTTTCCAGCACCGTATCTACCTGCATGTCTCCATGCTTCTCACCATGACAATAACTGACTAAACCTCTGAAAATGTAAACCAGCTCCAATTAAATGTTTTTCTTTATAAGAGTTGCAGTGATTATGTGTCTCTTTACATCAATAAAACCCTAACTGAGACAGAATATACATGCAGGAAATTCTCAGTAAAATATCTAGTATACTTAATCATCCACCATGATTCAATAAGATCATTCACCCTAATCAAGTAGGTTTTATGCCAGAGATGGATGATTGGTAAAATATGGAAATTGATCAACATAATCAATCATATAAACAAACTGAAAGACGAACCCACATGATCATCTCATTAGATGGAGAAAAGGTCTTTGACAAAATCCAATACCCTTCCATGATTAAAAGTCTTAGAGAGACTAGGGATACAAGGAACATGCCTAAACCTAACAAAGACAGTTTATACAAGCCCATAGATAACATCAACTTAAATAGAGAGAAACTCAAGGCAGTTCCACTAAAATCAGCAAAAAGACAAGGTTCTCTTTCTCACTGAGAAAGAGAAATAGAATAGATTTTATTGCTGGAATAGAGCAGGGGTCATAAAAACAGGAGTATCATGTGGGAAGGGGACTAGAAAGGAGATTGAAGGATAGAATGAGGGTAGAGACAGCTATAATTGAAGGGTACTTAAGGGGCAGAAGAAAATCTAGTGCAGTGGAAAGAAACAATAAAGTGACTCCTAATCATATTCTGCTATACTCATAGTAGATGCCTTAATCAGCCATCACCAGAGAAATTTTCTCCTGGAGCAGTTGAGAACTAATTCAGAAATTGAACAGAGATAGAGACTTTGAAAAACTCAGTTCTAACCAATATGTCTCCTTCCCCTCAGTTCAGGAAACGCTTAAGATGAGTTAGAAGGAGTAGGGGATAGAGAGGGAATGAAGGACATCAGGTGATGTGGGAGTCTCTTCTATGTTCTGTGATTACCATTAATGAGTACAGAAACTGCTTTGGACATATAGAAAGGCAGAATTTAGTCAGCAGGGAAAACTGGAGGGAATACTGGGAGAAGGAAAACGAAGTCAGAGAAATGCCATGGAGCCATCACCACTAGAAATAGATGTGTTGAAACTTTGTTGGTAGGCCACAACCTTGTGGTGATGCACAGATTAATGGAGATGGGTTAAATTTATATGTAGGAGTCAGCCAATAAGAGACTAGAGCTAATGGGTCAAGCAGCGATTTAATACAATTTCTGTATAATTATTTTGGTTCTGGGTGACTGGGATGAACAAGTGGCCTCCTCCAACAATCAAGAGAAAAAGGCCCTCTAAAATAGCTTTGCAAAAACTGAGGTAAACTCACCGAAACAGCAATTACATACCCTGCATGGGTCTGCACCAGTTCCCAGCATATATACTGTACCTTTTAGTTAAGTACTTTGATGGGATTCCTGAATGTGTGAGTGAGTGGGCCTCTGATACTTGTGCCCACTCTTGGAGCTTCTTTATTTTTCTCTTGACTTGGTTTGACCAACTTCAGTATGATGGTTTCTGTTTTACTTTATTAAATTTTATTTTGTTATCTACTGGTAGAGGCTGTTAGTTCATTTCCCACCTGCCCTGACTCAAAATAATCATGCAGATTAAATCACTGCTTGGCCAATCATTTAAGCCTATTGCTAGCTAGCTTGTATATCTTAAATTAACTTATTTCTTTTGTTTTATATTTTATCACAAGGCTTGCTTGTGGGCTACCAACAAGGTTCCAGCTGACAGCTCATGTCTTTCTCTTCTGGTGGCTCTATGGCTTCTCTGAGTCTGCTTTCTTTTTCCCAGCATTTAGTTTAGATTGCCCATCTAGCTCTATTCTGCCAAGCCACTGATCAAAACATCTTTATTCATTAACCAATGAAAACAGAGAGTGATACAGATGTCCCATCTATGGCTGAGCATTCCAGTTGCATTTATTCTTTGCATTTTAGCCAACAGCAAGTCTCTCTGTTAACCATCCTCCAATGAAAAAAGAAATTTGTCTGATAAGGTCTGAGAGCTATATTAATCCATGAGCACAAAGACACAAATTTGGAGGAAGATAGGTACTCTGTTCATTTAGCATAAAAATTGTAGGAAGTTTAGCTATTGGACCTGTGAGCTCCCCCACCATGACTTCATGGCCAGATACATTGTACCCTCTTTTATTTTCTCTGCTTAATTTTTACTGATAAATAGTAACAAAATTTATACAAGCGAGTGTCCTGATATTATGAAAAACAGAATGGAACCTCTTCAGAAAACAACGGTATAGGTTCCATGAGAATTGGCTTTCACAGTACTAGGTACAGATCCAAAGGAAAGAAAGCCAGTGTGTCAGAGGCTGGCTCTCATGCTCAAATCAATAACATTCAAAATAGTTAAGAAACTATTAACCAAGTGCCAATCAACTTTTAAATGGAGAAGAGTGTGGAATAGTCACATGGTAGGAAACTCAACTATCCCAACCTTTAGATACAGAAATAGACTCAGTGTTGGATTTTAGTAGCTACCAGACATATTCTCCATATTAATACAGGTAACTGTGGTTTATATTGTTCATTCTAATGATGTCCCTTTTACTCCTGCTATCTGCTCTCACTACCACGCTGCATCATACATCAATTTTATGCAGGTGTGCAGGGAAACAAGGCCTTGTCTAGAAAACAAATTTTCTAAAACATAATTTTGATTCTTTATGAAATAGGAAAGGACAATGGAAGATCTGAACCCGGCTAAGAACCTGTAGGCAGCTAGGCTTACATTACAAGCTCACATTATTTCTACTGTCAGAAACTAGAGGCAAGAGATCCTGGGAGAGATTATAAGACTATACAAAAAGTGGCACAAATGTTCAACACACTGTGAAGAAAACTTATTATGAGTTGTATTCAATCCAAACTATGTGCAGCTATAATTTCAACATAGAATTGACACATCAGTGTATCATTTGATGACAGTACTTTTAAGGTGACTTTAAATTAGCCCCACTTTAAATTCTTATTCCCTGCTCTTATCAGGTTTGGCCTGACTTCATCCTTTCAGCCCAAGAAAAGGTCATATTTTGGTCATAGGGGCCAATTTCTCACATTAAGGAAGGATACAAGTCTCTCTGCACTCAAATATTGTCACATATAACTTGTGTTCCACAATGGAAAGCCAGCAACAGCCACAGAGAATCCATGGAATGGATAGCAAAGGGACAGGCTCAGGATACAACAGTGACTACCCCTTTACCTTTTGTAAAGGTCTCCCCTTCCATCAGATGCTCTGACTTGCCCCAATTTCCAAATGACACCCTTCTTTATGTTCATGAGTTATGTCACATGTGAGGCTATCTGAATGCAAACAGGCACAGTGTTGCTCCCTTAAAACATCCTCATGCCAAAATGTGTTTCCAAGGACAAAGAATAGCTAATGCAGCTCCAAGTTTTCAAGCTTTCCACAATTAATGGCTGAGCTTTACAACTCTTAGTCAATACTGAGAACTCAAGGTTGCCCATGGCCAAGATTTCAGGAATCCCAGGATTGATATCAATTATGTTTCACATTCAGCATCCCTACATGAGAACACACAGTGTGAAAACTGGTGGTTGAGAGACTGCAACTCCAGTGCATGGGAAGTGTGAACCTGACAAAGGGTCTTCCTTCAGAACAGGGCTAATACAACCAGCCTATCACTGTACCTGCTGCCAGAACACAGGGACAGAGAGCCTGCCACATTTCTGGATAGCATCATCATTTTTTGGGTGAAGATGTGACAAGTTAAAGCAGGTGCTCCCAGAAGTCTCTTCCCCCTACAAACTGAGCTCTGCCTACAGCACCTTGGGTGTGTGTGTGTATTCCTCTTTTCAAGGATGAAGGTACCTGTGAGAAGATGGAGGCCTGACAGGAGATGCATGCAGGTGATGACCAGGGAAGCATCTCTGATAAATAGCTCTAACTACTTCCCCAAAGCTAAGTGTTTGCAAAGAAAGCCACTTGCGCATAGATTGGCAGAGAAGGATTGACCAATCTTGGAGATAAATGAGGTCTGGACTCCTTTTGCAGTTCTCAGAATGAAGTGAGGTGAGGCCTCTGTGACAACATAGGATAAATCCCTGTCCTAGTAACACCAGGGTTATTTGCCTGAGGGCAATTCAGAGTCTACCAATGAGAGCTGGGATTCAAAGTAAGGCTACATGCCTGGGTAGGATTGGGCTGTTCTTGGATGGATGCTATCTCAAATTCATTATGTGAATGAATGACTCACTTAGTGTGAGACACTTCTTCATTGGGTTCTTAAATGGGAAAACTGAAAGAAAGTGGTGTACTTGAAGTGTCTCTAACACACAGCAACTCATTCTAAAAAGATCTAGAAACAATAGGGATCAGAAGATTCATAGCAGTGGGATTGGCCACCCAAGAGAACAGGGAGAGGAACCCCTCCTCTCACCAGTGAGAGAGGCCTTGATATAAAATTAAATAGCTATAACTGTACCAAGACTCCAGCCTCCAGTATACAAGAAGAAAGGATGAAATCTAAATCAGCAGAAAATTCTAAAATATATACATGTGTGAAGGCATTCTAAATGAAATTACCAAATAATGGGGAAGAAAGAGCCATAACTTGACATCTCGATATCAAATGAAAGCTTCCAGTCCAAGAATACATCTAATTGAGTTGTTGGCCAAAAGGGTTCCATGGGAATCACCAAACAAACATGGCTATTTCTAAGACTGTATGTGGCTCTCCTCAAATGAACTGCAAGACCCCATTTCTGAGGACAACACCTATACAACACATTGATTATGGAGAAATCTTGCTGTTGCCTACAAAGAAACTTTATCCCTGTATCTTAGCATCCTTGGTACGGAAATGTATGCTCACAGCTACCAGAAGAAAGCATAAACACCAATCCAGCCATGAGGCCTTTGATATACAATGTTGTCTTGCCTACAAGATATGCTAATGCAATGGTGACACAAAGTGTGTGGAAGTAACCAACCAATATTCAATATGGCCTTTGCCTATATATAATGCCTTCCATATTCAGAAATCCTATAAAATCTTGTAGTCTTTACATTATGCTTATTTTATTTTTATCTTCTGATATCTTATTTTGTTATAATCCATAAGCAGCTTGTTTGTCTTCTAATGAGAGACAAAAGGGATGGATCCAGGTGAGAGGGGAGGTCAGAAAAAACGGGAAGTGTAGAAACTGTAATCTGGTTATACTATGAGAAAAAAATGGAAGCATTTTCAACAAAAGGAAGGAAATAAGTATTTACATCTCATTACCTTCCATAATTAATAATGACAAAATTATATATAAGATAGTTGCTCTAAAATAAATTTATTTGTGATTTAATATCAGTTCATTTGACTTGTATATCTATTTTATAAACCTGTATTTTAGAGGTCAGCTGAAGCATTCTACAGTATATAGTGGTGAGAAGTAGGAAAATATTTTTTAGAAAATGATCCTTTTTTCCATATGCCTTTTCCAACGTTTGCTGTCATTTGTTTTCCTTTATGTCTTAAAATACTTTCTTTAAGAATTTTATACATGTATATATTGCATTATTAGTAAAACCAGCCACTTTTTTTCTTTTTTTGACTTTTCAAGACAGGGTTTCTCTGTAGCTTTGTAACCTGTCCTGGAACTAGTTTTTTAAGACCAAACTGATTTTGAACTCACAGAGATACACCTCCTTCTCCCTCCCAAGTGCTGGGATTAAATGTGTGCCCCAACACTGCCTGGCTAAGATATATATTGGATATTTATATGGTCTTCTTTAGACATCCATTCAATTCACTAAACCATATTTTTGAATGGATGAGTTTATTTTCTAATATCTAGATCTTCTATTCTTTCTTTATTCCAGATGCGAATACCTGAAAAATGTGCAACTGGTAAATTTATGTTGCTATTCATTTATTTGTTTGCTTTTTTCCGTAGTGTAGGCTCTCTTCACTTTTGTTATTATTTCCTTGACAATTTGGAAACTTTTAATCCTGTGTAATTCCACTATACTTGTTGATTTTATGATTCTTTTCTGTGCCATTAGACTTAAGAAAAAATTTTCTAGATTTGATTCAAGGCTTTTAAAATATATTTTACTATATAATAGCTCACAATTGTGAGGTTTCCAAAATATCATCCTGCTCTTTGTCAAAACTGTTAAATACCTAATGAACTATATTATTTGACACCAGAGTATATAAACATAATAGACAATACCTTTCCATTAGTAACAAGACTGTAATATTGAAATGGAAGATAATGAAGGAGAGGTAGATGGTAAAGATCATTTTCATTGTAAAAATGAGTGTTATACCAAATAAATACTAGTGTAAATGGAGACTGTTCTTTCATTTCCCAACCATACAGATCTGAATATAACAAAACTATATTAATTACAGGACTGTTTGGCCTATTAGCTCAGGCATCTTATTAACCAATGCTCACATCTTTAATTAATCCTTTTCAATTAATATGTGTATCAGCATAAACTATGGCTCACTGGTAATACATCAGCATCTGTTTCCTTTGGCAGCTACATGGCATCTCTCTGACTCTGCCTACTCTCTTTTTATTCTGATTTCCTGCCTGCCTTTATTCTGCTCAGCCATAGACTGAAGCAGTTTCTTTACTAACCAACAGTAATAAAACATTCACAACAGGCAGAGGGGAATCTGATATCATACTAGTGTGGTTAACATGTAGCTATTAAAGATAATAACCCCCCAAATTAATATAAATTAAAAGAATATAAAATATTTGTTATTTTGATATAAAATATCAAAACTGCAAATGTGTTTGCTATTATGTGAAGTCATGATGAAATAAAGACAGTACAAAAAATCAATTATACCTTACAATATCTGCAATGATTAAAGTGATGAGACACCAGAACCCCATGAATCTGATAGTACAAACTTTTTTTATTCCTTGACTAATGTCATAAACTGAGAAAGATGACCATTTCAACTCCAGAAACAATGACTGTCATCAGGCTTTTACAACATTAAACTTTCTCAACTATGAAGTAATTTTTATTAACATTTCTATAGCATTTCATAGTGAGATGTATCTGTAAGTTGCTTGACAGAGCATCTTGAAGACAAATGATTGTTCAGAGTAGTTAGGGTAGTGGAAGAGGTATATGCAGAAGAGTCATTTGATGACTCAGAAGTTGGTGAATTTTAAATATCACAGCTGCTGAGTCATTAAAATGATGGATTGACTCTACTGTTTTCAAATAACATACATCTTTTTCTGAAATTATGAATTGGTTGCACTGTAATTGATAGCATGGAAAAAACTATTCATGTTAATTCTAAGTAAATTATCACTTTTGATATCAGAGAATATTCTGAATATAGTATAAGAATATTAGATCAGATTACAATAGATTATTTTACTGGATATTTTGTTAGATGAATTATACCATTATTTCTGTGACTGCTAGAATGTTATTTTAACTTTTGTTTAAACATCTTCTATTCAGTTAGCCACCATTATGTAGACATTACTTTCCTTTTCCATTAAAAAAAGTAAAACCTTATTCCTGATGAAAGTTGCTTTTTGAATATGAAAATCTCCTGAATACTGTTGTTTTTTATATATTGTATGCTTTTAAAAGTTATTATTTAGCATATGGTGATTATTTTTGAATACTGAGGAAGGAGCAATATCTGACAAAAAATATTTGTTTATAAATGCTGCTGAATTAATCCAAGATAGGTATTTTGAAAATAATTTGACTTCAAAATTGAAGTCAAGAGATATGATACTTTGGAGAAGAGATTTTGCTTTTGTTTCCCCAGGAAATGAGAGGCTGTGGATTCATTCTAAGTTAAGAAAAATCAGGTTTGATTAAAGAAGACCACCTGAGAAATCTCCAGTGGTAACAGATGGCCCAGATGTCTGAGTTCTATATACAGGACAGATTCAAGACTGCTGCCTGAGATGATCAAGCGTCACAGGATACACCAGTCAGGACTTGATCATAATTCAAAATTTTCTTTAAGTCCCTATAAGATTATCAGCACCCCCAATCAGCAGAAAATAGCCTGGAAAGCTACACCCACATTCCCAAAAAACGGACTATGGATATTTTCCTTTGTTTAAAAAAAAGAGGGGGAAGTAGTGTGGAACAATTCTATATTCTGTCAATTATATTTTAATAAATAAACGCTGATTGGTCAGTATCCAGACAGGAAATATAAGCAGGACAACCAGACAGGAAGTAGAGGATGGGCAAGGAAAACAGGAGTATTCTGGGAAGAAGGAAGCTCTTTCTGCAGTCCATTTTAACTCTCCTTCCCAAATAACAAAAGTAGACACAAATGGATTACATGAAATGACTTATTTTTGCCAATAGTTTTAGGCATATTAAATGCCAAATATCTAATTTCTTTGAATTTAAAATCATTGAAAAATATGACAAATAACTCATTATTCTCATTATTGCTTATAGCACAGAAGATTCAGTAAAAAAAATACAGTTGTAAAAATTTCAGAAAAGAAATGCATCACTTTTAATTAGAGGTGAGACACACACAAATAACTGAACAACACTAAATAAAACAAATGAACTCCGTATTTTGTGTGTGCTTTGTTTTGTTTTGATTTTTTGTATTATTGATCTATTTGTTTTGATTTTAATATACTGAATATTTTGTTTTGTTTTGGGAGAGAGTGAAAGGGAAAAAGAGCATGAAGTTGGGTAGGTGGGAGGTAAGGAGGATCTAGAAGGGGTTTGGAGGGGAAAGAATATGATCAAAATATATTACATAAAATTTTAATAAAGTTATAAATACTGATAATTGAGCAGTAAAAATAACACAAAATTCTTAAAAAAGCTACGATGATTTAGAAATAAAAGGCATGTATAAATTGAAGTAATTAGAATGACCTAATGTTGTCATAGAAAATGGACAAATATATCAATACAAAGATAAATATATATATAAATGTTTATGCATACATATTTGTACACATAAATACTCACATAAATATAATCATATGTGCATGTGAACACAAATTTAAATATTTCAAAGTTACAAATGCTCATGTGTCTACTTATTCTGCATTATTTTGAAATGAAATTGAAATTTATCCTTCTTGATTAACATTTATTTCATCTTACCTAAAAATTAAAAGGCAATATTTCAAGCATGGATATTTCTACTTTAATTCCAGTATTTGGGAGACTAGATCAGAAATCAAAAATATTCCAACAAAGAAAAATCTCAAATCCCTTCACTGGTTATTTAATGTAACATTTAAAAATGATTTGTTTATGCTCTAATTTTCAAAAAAAAATCAGGAAAGAGGAACACTGTAACATTCATTTTATCTGGGCAATATTATCGTGTTGTCAAAACCCTACAAATACATTACAAAGTTCCTCTGTTAAATGGTGATAAACTAAATGGAGAAAGGGGATCATATCCTACAACCAAAAAGAATTTGTTCTTGAGATATAAGAGCACATGATCTACTACATTAATATAAAAAGATGGAAAATTACATGATTATTTCAATAGATCAGTAAAATATACAAAATTGAATAACTTATAAAAGAAAAGCTCTTCTAAACACAATAACTGAAGAAGAACATCTGAATTTTGTAAAAAGCTGTGACTGAAAAGTCTAAACAAGACATGATTTATGCCCAACAGTGACAAGCTATAGTCACAACCCCAACAATAATGCAGTATTGTACATCTGACTAGTGTATTAAAAATGGCATGGCACTAGATGCTTTTATCCATTTTCATAGCCCTCAGTTTCAATTTTCACCACAAGTAAAATACCCAGGACCTTCAGTAAAGGATATAGATTGGGAAAAAAATTGACATTAGGAAGATGGAGGGCTTCATAAATGGTAGAAAGGAGCTCAATATTTTTCCACGTGTTTCTTTGACAGTGAGGCTCAGCTGAGAGAGTCTCAGGATTGGGAAGGTCCCTTGTGTACTGATGGAGGTGGGTCTTGTATTAATCTGTTGCTTTCATTGGTTAATTAATAAAGAAACTGCCTAAGCCCATTTGATAGGCCAACCCTAAGGTGGGTGGAGTAAACAGAACAGAATGCTGGGAGAAAGAAGCCGAGTCAGTGAGTCGCCATGATTCTCCCACTCCAGACAGACGCAGGTTAAGATCTGCCCTGGTAAGCCAGCTCATGTTGCTACACAGAATATTAGAAATGGGTTAGATCAATATGTAAGAGCTAGCCAATAAGAGGCTGGAACTAATGGGCTAGGCAGTGTTCAAAAGAATACAGTTTCCGTGTAATTATTTTGGGTAAAGCTAACCGGGTGGCGGTGGGAAGCAGCCCTGCCACTCATATCACAACAGTGTACATTCCAGCATTATGCTTTTTTTTTTTTTTTTTTTTTTTTGGTTTTTCGAGACAGGGTTTCTGTGGCTTTGGAGCCTGTCCTGGAACTAGCTCTTGTAGACCAGGCTGGTCTCGAACTCACAGAGATTCACCTGCCTCTGCCTCCCAAGTGCTGGGATTAGCATTATGCTTTTCTGATGTGTTGAATTTGAGCTGCCCATCACTGAGGGTACCAGAAATACACATTTTCAGGGTGCTGTTCAGAAACTATATCTCTAAGTTCCTGAATAATGTCCTCCATTGTTGAAACACTGAGAGTATGTCTATAGAAACTCTCAGGTTAACTGAGATTCCAGGTCACCTTGCTGGACCCTCTGGAACTTCCCTGGAAGTATCATTTAAATGTCAAGTTTGGTTGTTAAATTTGTGGCATCTTCAAACACTAACTAATGACAAACTTCAATATTTTTTTTAATAAGCAGGTCTTTGGGAAATAAATTTTGTGAGAGAAATAGATTTAATGTGTTATGATGAAAGACACTATTGACTTGTAGTTATAGGTGTTTAAAATCTGCGGTTGCAGCACTTCAAAGGCAGAGGCATGAGGATCACAAACTTTAGGTCAGCTTGGGCTCTATAGTGAGATAAGATGTAAAAAAAAAAAAAAGGCTGGGGCATAGCTTGGTTATGGAGCACTTCCTAGCATGTAAAAGCCCTAGGCTCATACCTCAGTACTGCAAAATTCCAACTGTGTGATGGACAGTCACAGAAATTACTGAAGAGGTTTGTCAGCTCAGCAAGCAGGTTTTGATGTAGATTTTGTCAGCAGGGAAGGACCTTAAAGAAACAAGCAAATGGCAGAGCCAGGTCTGTTTCTGCACACTTGGTTGTTGCTGTTTTCACTCCTTTGTTGGATCCACATTTTATAGGCTTTTGCTCAGGTAAATTCACCTATGCTTCATGATGAAGACAGACCCAGACAGAGGATTTCCAGAATTGAGCCTGATGCTTGGTTGTGGATCTCTGCATTTGGTTTCATCAATTATTGGAAGAAGAAGGCTCTAGCTTCTCGGGAGCTGTGGATTGCAGTCTGTTTTATATCTTTTATCCTTGTTTTATATCTAATATCGACTTATGAGTGAGTGCAATGCATGGGTGTCTTTCTGAGACTGGGTTATCTCACTCATGATGTTTTTTTCCAAGTTCTATCCATTGACTTACAAGCTTCATGTTACTGTTTTTAACAACTGAGTAATAATCCATTGTGTAAATTCTTTAGTTGCGTGTCATCTAGGTTGTTTCCAAGTTCTGGCTATTATTAATAATGTTGCTATGAATACTGGTGAGCAGGTGTCTTTGTGGTATTATTGAGTATCCTTTAGGTATATGCCCAAGAGTGATATCACTGGGTCTTAAGGTAGATTGGTTCCCAGTTTTCTGGGAACCACCATACTGATTTTCAGAATGGCTGTACAAGTTTGCACTCCCCACAGCACTGGAGGAGTGTTTCCCTGATCACATCCTCTCCAATATAAGCTGTTCCCAGTATTTTTGATCTTAGTCATTCTGGCTATTATAAGATGGTATCTCAAGGTCATTTTGAATTGCAATCCCCTGATGATTTAGGATGGTGAGCAATTCTTTAAATGTCTTTTAGTCATTTGAGTTTCTTCTGTTGAGAATTTTCTGTTTAGCTCTTGACCCCATTTTTTAAATTGGATCATTTGGTACTTTGTTGTCTAGTTTCTTAAGTTCTTTATATACTTTCGAAGCTCAGTCCTCTGTCAGATGTAGGGTTGGTGAAGATCTGTGTTTATTATGTAGGGTGTTGGTTTTGTTTTGTTTACCATGTTAATTGTCTTATGGTAGCTTTTCAGTTTCAGGAGGTTCCATCTATTGATTGTTGCTCTCAGAGTCTGTACTACTGGTGTTATTTAGGAAGTGGTCTCTTGTGTCAGTGTGTTGAAGGCTATTTCCCACATTCTCTTCTACCAGGTTCAGTGAAACTGGCTTCAAATTGAGATTCTTGATGCATTTGGATTTGAGATTTGTGAAAGATGACAGATATGGATCTATTTGCAATCTTCTACATGTTGACATCCAGTACGTCAGCATTATTTGTTAAAGATATTTCTTTTTTCCATTGTTCCTTTCTGGCTTTTTTAGTAAAAAATCAGGTGTCAATATGTGAATGAATTAATGTCAGGGTTTTAAATTCAATCCCATTGATCCACCTGTCTGTTGTTTTTTTCGAATATCAAGCTGTTTTAATTACTATAATGCTTTAGTAGAGCTAGAAATCAGGAATGGTGATGCCTCCAGAAGTTCCTTTATTGTGTGTGCATGACTGTTTTGGCTAACCTGGGTTTTTTGTTTTTCAATATGAAGCTGAGTATTGTTCTTTCAAGGTCTGTGAAGAATTATGCTGGGATTTTGATGGGGATTACATTAAAACTGTAGATTGCTTTTGGTAAGATTGCTTTTGATATTTTAAGTATGTTGATCCTACCTGTCTAAGAGCATGGGAGATCTTTTCATTTTTTTTATATATCTTCTTCAATTTTTTTCTTTTTTTATTGTATATTTATTTATTAAAGATTTCTGCCTTCTCCCCGTCACCACCTCCCATTTCCCTCCCCATCCCCCATCAAGTCCCCCTCCCTCATCATCCCTAAGAGTAATCGGGGTTCCCAGTCCTGTGGGAAGTCCAAGGATCACCCACCTCCATCCAGGTTTAGTAAGGTGAGCATCCAAACTGCCTAGGCTCCCACAAAGCCAGTACGTGCAGTAGGATCAAAAACCCATTGCCATTGTTCTTGAGTTCTCAGTAGTCCTCATTGTCCATTATGTTCAGCAAGTCCGGTTTTATCCCATGCTTTTTCAGACCCAGGCCAGCTTGCCTTGGTGAGTTCCTGATAGAACATCCCCATTGTCTCAGTGTTTGGGTGCACCCCTCGCAGTCCTGAGTTCCTTGCTCGTGCTCTGTCTCCTGCTCTTGATTTGGACCTTGAGATTTGAGTCCGGTGCTCCAATGTAGGTCTTTGTCTCTGTCTCCTTTCGTCGCCTAAAGTTTTTCTTTGGGTTCACTTTCTTAATTAGCTTTTCTAGGATCACGCATAATGGGCTCAACGTCCCCTATTCATGGCTAGAAACCAAATATGAGTGAGTACATCCCATGTTCCTCTTTTTGGGTCTGGCTCACCTCACTCAGGATAGTGTTTTCTATTTCCGTCCGTTGGCATGCAAAATTCAGGAAGTCAATGTTTTTTACTGCTGAGTAGTACTCTAATATGTATATATTCCATACTTTCTTCATCCATTCTTCCATTGAAGGGCATCTAGGTTGTTTCCAGGTTCTGGCTATGAACACAGTTGAGCATATACTTTTGTTGTATGATAGAGCATTTCTTGGGTATATTCCCAAGAGTGGTATTGCTGGGTCCAGGGGTAGGTGGATCCCGAATTTCCTGAGAAACCGCCATACTGTTTTCCAAAGTGGTTGCACAAGGTTGCATTCCCACCAGCAATGGATGAGGGTACCCCTTTCTCCACAACCTCTCCAGCAAAGGCTATCATTGGTGTTTTTGATTTTAGCCATTCTGACAGGTGTAAGATGGTATCTTAAAGTTGTCTTGATTTGCATTTCCCTGATCGCTAGGGAAGTTGAGCATGACCTTAAATGTCTTTTGGCCATTCGAACTTCTTCTGTTGAGAATTCTCTGTTCAGTTCAGTGCCCCATTTTTAAATTGGGTTGATTAGCCCTTTACGGTCTACATTCTTGAGTTCTCTATATATTTTGGAGATCAGACCTTTGTCTGTTGCGGGGTTGGTGAAGATCTTCTCCCAGTCAGTGGGTTGCCTTTTTGTCTTAGTGACAGTGTCCTTTGCTTTACAGAAGCTTCTCAGTCTCAGGAGGTCCCATTTATTCAATGATGCCCTTAAGTCTGTGCTGCTGGGGTTGTACGTAGGAAGTATTCTCCTGTGCCCATGTCTTGTAGAGTACTTCCCACTTTCTCTTCTATCAGGTTTAGTGTGTTCAGACTGGTATTGAGGTCTTTAATCCATTTGGACTTGAGTTTTGAGCATGGTGATATATATGGATCTATTTTCATTCTTCTACAGGCTGACATCCAGTTTTGCCAGCACCATTTGTTATTAAAGATGCTCTCTTTTTTCCATTGAATACTTTTAGCTCCTTTATCGAAAATCAGGTGTTCATAGGTTTGTGGGCTAAAGTCAGGGTCTTCTATTCTATTCCATTGGTCGACTTCTCTGTTTCTATGCCAATACCAAGCTGTTTTCAATACTGTTGCTCTGTAATAGAGTTTGAAGTCAGGGATGATAATGCCCCCAGACAATCCTTTATTGTATAAGATTGTTTTGGCTATCATGGGTTTTTTGTTTTTCCATATAAAGTTGATTATTGTCTTTTCCAGATCTGTGAAGAATTTTGATGGGATTTTGATGGGGATTGCGTTGAATCTATAGATTGCTTTTGGTAGAATTGCCATTTTTACTATGTTGATCCTCCCAATCCAAGAGCAAGGGAGATCCTTCCATTTTCTGGTGACCTCATCGATTTCTTTCTTCAAAGACTTAAAGTTCTTGTCAAATAGATCTTTCACTTCCTTGGTTAGAATTACCCCCAAGATATTTTAAGCTATTTGTGGTTATCGTGAAAAGTGATGCTTCTCTGATTTCCCTCTGTGCTTCCTTATCCTTAGTGTATAGGAAGGCAACTGATTTTTTGGATTGATCTTGTATCCTGCGACATTCCCAAAGGTGTTTATCAACTGTAGGAGTTCTTTGGTAGAGTTTTTTGGGTCGCTTATGTATGCTATCACATCATCTGCAAACAACGAAAGATTAACTTCTTCCTTTCCAATACGAATCCCCTTGGTCCCCTTATGTTGTCTTATCGCTATTGCTAAAACTTCAAGCACTGTATTGAAGAGGTATGGAGATAGTGGACATCCTTGTCATATTCCTGATTTTAGTGGGATGGCTTTGAGCTTTTCTCCGTTTAATTTAATGTTGGCTGTCGGCTTGCTGTAAATAGCTTTTATTATATTTAGGTAGGATCCTTTTATCCCTAATTTCTCCAAGACCTTCATCATAAAGGAGTGTTGAATTTTGTCAAATGATTTTCAGCATCTAATGAAACGATCATATGGTTTTTCTTTCAGTTTATTTATATGTTGGATTACATTGATAGATTTGCGTATGTTGAACCAGCCCTGCATCTCTGGGATGAAACCTATTTGATCATAATGGATAATTTTTCTGATGTGTTCTTGGATTCGGTTTGCTAGTATTTTATTGAGGATTTTTGCATCGATGTTCATGAGTGAGGTAGGCCTGTAATTCTCTTTCTTGGTTTGGTCTTTGTGTGGTTTTGGTATCAGGGTAACTGTAGCTTCATAAAAGGAATTTGGCAATGACTCTTCTGTTTCTATATTGTGAAATACATTAAGAAGTATAGGTATTAGCTCTTCTTGGAAGGTCTGGTAGAATTCTGCATTGAAACCATCTGGTTCTGGGCTTTTATTGGAAGGGAGATTTTTGATAACCGTTTCTAATTCTTCACGACTAACCGGTCTATTTAGATCGTTCACCTGTTCTTGGTTTAGCTTTGGTATATGGTACTTATCTAAAAAAATGTCCATTTCTTTTGCATTTTCCAGTTTTGTGGCATACAGGCTTTTGTAGTAAGATCTAATGATTCTCTGAATTTCCTCTGTGTCTGTGGTTATGTCCCCCTTTTCATTTCTGATCTTATTTATTTGCGTGTTCTCTCTCTGTCGTTTAATTAGTTTGGAAAGGGGTTTGTCGATTTTGTTGATTTTCTCTAAGAACCAACTGTTTGTTTCATTGATTCTTTGGACTGTTTTTTGTGTTTCTATTTTGTTGATTTCCGCCCTCAGTTTGATTATTTCCAGTCTTCTACTCCTCCTGGGTGCTTCTGCTTCTTTTTTTTCTAGAGTTTTCAGGTGTGCTGTTAAGTCCCCAATGTATGCTTTCTCCGTTTTCTTTAAGTGGGCACTTAGTGCTATGAACTTTCCTCTGAGCACTGCTTTCATCATGTGCTATAGGTTTGAGTATGTTGTCTCTTTATTTTCATTAAATTCAAGGAAGACTTTAATTTCTTTCTTAATTTCTTCCTTGACCCAGGTGTGGTTCAGTAGTTGACTGTTCAGTTTCCATGAGTTTGTCGGCTTTTGGGTGGTAGCATTGTTGTTGCCTTCTAACTTTAATCCATGGTGATCTGATAAGACACAGGAGGACACTGATTGTTTTTGTATCTGTGGAGGTTTCCTTTGATACTGAGTATGTGATCAATTTTTGAGAAGGTTCCATGAGCTGCAGAGAAGAAGGTATATTCTTTCCTATTTGGGTGGAGTGTTCTATAGATGTCGGTTAAGTCCATTTGCTTCATTACCTCCAACAATTCTCTTAAGTCTCTATTAGGTTTCTGTCTGATTGACCTGTCCATTGGTGAGAGAGGTGTGTTGAAGTCTCCTACTACTAGTGTGTGTGGTTTGATGTCTGCCTTGAGTTTTAGTAATATTTCTTTTACATAAGTGGGTGCTTTTATATTAGAGGCGTAGATATTCAGGATTGAGACTTCATCCTGATGAATTGTTCCTGTTATGAGTATAAAGTGTCCATCTCGATCTCTTCTGATTGATTTTAGTTTGAAGTCCATTTTGTTAGAAATTAGTATGGCCACACCTGCTTTTTTCTTAGGACCATTTGCTTGAAAAACATTTTCCATCCCTTTACTCTGAGTAGATGCCTGTCTTTGTGGTTGAGATGTGTTTCTTGCAAACAGCAGAATGTTGGATCCTGTTTTCGTATCCAATCTTTTAGTCTGTGTCTTTTTATAGGTGAATTGAGACCATTAATATTAAGTGATATTAATGACCAGTGGTTGATTACTCTGGTTATTCCTATTGTTTTTTGTAGTAGAGTTTGTGTGTCTCCCTTCTTTGAGTCGTGCTGGTGAAGGGTCGCTAGATGCCTGAGTTATTGTAGGCAGTGTTGGCTATGTTGGATTCCTTGTGTTGTGATTTTCCTTCTATTACTTTCTGTAGGGCTGCATTTGTGGCTACGTATTGTTTAAATTTGTTCTTTTCCTGGAATGTCTTGTTTTCTCCATTGATAGTGAATGATAGCTTGGCTGGGTATAGTAGTTTAGGTTTGCATCCATGGTCTCTTAGTTTCTGCAGTACCTCTATCCAGGACCTTCTGGTTTTCATGGTTTCCATAGAGAAGTCAGGTGTAAGTCTGATCAGTTTACCTTTATAAGTAACTTGCCCTTTTTCCTTTGCAGCTCTTAATATTCTTTCTTTAATCTGTATATTTTGTGTTGATTATAATATGTCGAGGGGATGTTTTTCTTTGATCCAGTCTGTTTGGTGTTCTGTATGCTTCTTGAATATTCAAAGGAATATCTTTCTTTATGTTGGGAAAGTTTTCTTCTATAATTTTGTTAAAAATATTTTCTGGACCTTTGAATTGTGACTCTTCTCCTTCTTGTATCCCTATTATTCTTAGGTTTGGTCTTTTTATTGTGTCCCATATTTCCTGAATGTTTTGCGATGAAACTTTGTTGGTTTTGCTGTTTTCTTTCATCAGTGCATTTATTTTCTCTATGTTGTCTTCAGAATCTGAGATTCTTTCTTCTATCTCTTGTAGTCTGTTGATTATACTTGTTTCTGTAGCCTCTGCTCATTGACCTAGATTTTCCATATCCAACTGGTCCTCATTTTGTGTTTTCTTCCTTGCTTCAATTTCTGTTTTCAATTATTGAACTGTTTCCATTACCTGTTTGATCGTTTTTTCTTGGTTTCCCAGGGCATCATTTACGTATTTACTCATTTCATCAAACTTTTTGTTATACTTCTCATCCATTTCTATAAGGGTGTTTTTTACATGTTGTTTAAGGGACTCTATTGCTTTCATAAAGTCAATTTTTGCCACTTCTTCTTTGTTAGGGTGTTCAAGTCCTTCTGTTGTAAGATCATTGGGTTCTGGTGTTTCCATGTTGTTTTTCATATTGTTGGGTGAATTCTTGCCTTGGCACCTGCCCATCTCATCCTAACAATGCTATCTAATGGGTCTTTTAAGTCAAGAACAGGTTTCCCTGCTGGCCAAGGGCTCCGCTTACAAAGTGTCCTCGCTCCGTTTCCTGGCTCCCACCGTGGGCCAAGATCACTCTCACCACTCAGAAGGATCTTCAGGACCAGGACCAGGCTCCCCGTTTGCCCAGGACTGTGTCCACGAAAGGCCTACCCCTTTGTAGGCCAGCCACCAATATAGAGAAACTCCCACTGTCCTCTGCCCCAAACTCCCAACCCAGTGCCCAAACAGGCTATACTGGGTGATCTCGCAGCCCCACAGAAGGGAGGGGGAGTGGAAGAGGGCCCTGCGCGGGCCGGGCGTCCACGGCTGCCGTCCGCCGCGGGCCTCAATTTTTTTCTTTAAAGATTTAAAGTTCTAGTCATACAGGTCTTTCACTTATTTGGTTAGAGTTACCCCCAAGATACTTTATATTTGTATAGTTTATTTCAATCTAAATAAAATGTTTTGTATAGTTTATTTCAATCTAAATAAAATGTGGTTTCTGTTTAATAAATGACACTAGATACCCTAGATTTTCCATATATGAAAATTTTTCATGGTCTTACACATAGAAATCTCTAAAGACACCATTAATATATTTATGGAACAAATCTGAATTCAGTAAGGCTGCAATACACGTGGTCAACACACATAATTATTTTCCTTCTTCCTTCTTTCTTTCTTCTTTTTTTCCTTTTCTGTTTTACACTAAGATATACTTGAGCATCTAATTGGGAGACAGACTCAAATTTCCAATAACACAAGAATGTATAAAATATATAAAAATGAATTTATTCTAGAATCAGTATGAAAAACTGAAAAAATAAAATATTAATTAAGACATAAGTAGATATTTATTCTTTCTTCATGGATCGGAGGTCTCCTGGTGTTTTAAGTTCTATATTGTGAGATATCAACAAATTCAAGACATTCTTAAGACAGTGTTCCTACACACGTACACACGCACACACACACATGTACACATATGTACATACACACATACACACACATGTACAATGGATAAATTTAATCCCTATGGATCCATAAAAAGCCATGGAGTCAAAGAAGGAACTAGAGGCAGCAAACTTCAGAATTTAGAAATACTTTCAAAGGCTATCGTAAGAAAACAATCTGATACTAGCATAAACAAAAGTAAAGCACCAAAGAAACAAAGAGCAATAAAGAAAAACCCATGCATCTGCAGTGAACATATTCTTCAACAAAACTTATATAATACACAAGGGGGGTGAATAGCTACCGCAAATCAATACATAGATTGTAGGAGATTAAAATTGAACCCCTTTTTATACCATATAAAAAGCAACTCAAAATTTGTTTAAAATAGAAATATAACACTTCACACTGAAAAGCTAGAAGAAATCACAGGGGAAAGCTTCACGTTGTTGATCTTGGCATCAATCTCATGGATATGATGCCAAAAGCACAGATCACCAAAGCAAAAATATACAAGTGAGACAACATTAAAATAAATAGCACAATATCTGCCTGGAAACCAGGAGACTGGGCTGGCACTCAGGGGAATACTTAGAAAAAAAGGAACTTGTGAATAGAAATATTATGCAAATCCTATATGACAAAACATATTAAATTCCAAAATATATAAGACTTTTTACACCTCTACAGTGAAAGAAGTAATCATTCAAATAGAGTGGACTGGGGGTAGAGTAACAATTCAGGAAGCATGTGAGTGGCCAGGATCTATGGCAGGCCTTCATTTTCATGCTCTCCATCACATAAAACCACCAAAAATAGGCTAAGTATGAAAATAACATGCAAGTAACCACCTGAGAAATGAAAAATGTTTATCTCATCAAAGAAAAGAAATAGGTATTACCTCTAGATAAATCTATCAAGATAACAACTGAAACATAATAGAGAAAACAGACAAAATGGTAAATATTGGTGAAAATGAGACCTTTTGCACACCATAGACAGAAATGCAAAATTATATACTCATTGCAAAAACTTTATAGAAATTAGTACATGGGTTGCAGAGATACCCAAAAAGTTGAAAATGGCCACTTCTCTATGATTTAGAAGTTCCAGTTCCATATATTGTCAAAATTGCAGCAATTAGGATATTGAATAGAATAAACACATTTTTATTACTGTTTATAATACCCAAAGTGTGGAAAGAACCTACTAGTCTATGGATATAACAATAGTTAAGAAACAACCTTCCTTAAGACACAATAATACCACTTTGGGGTATATAGCCAAGGTATGCTCAATTGTGCCACAAAGACATGTGCACAACTATGTTCATAGCGGCATTGTTTGTCATAGCCAGAAATTGGAAACAACCTAAATGCCCTTCGACTGAAGAATGAATAAGGAAAATGTGGTACATTTACAAAATGGAATACTACACAGCAGATCTTGAATTTTTCAGGCAAATGGATAGAGTTAGAAACATCATTTTGAATGAGGTAACCCAGATACAGAAAGACAATTATCACATGCACTCACCCATAAGTGATTTTTAAACATAAAGCAAAGAAAACCAACCCACAAATGACAATCCCAGAGAACCTAGACAACAATGAGAATCCTAAGAGAGATTTACATAGATCTAATCTACATGGGAAGTAGAAAAAGACAAGATCTCTTGAGTAAATTGGGAGCATGGGGACCTTGGGAGAGGGTTGAAGGGTAGTGGAGAGGAAGGGAAGGGAGCAGAGAAAAATTTAGAGCTGAATAAAAATAATGAATAAAAAAGTCCTTTTGTATATAGCAACAGTTAAAAATTCTTTCATACTGCAAAATTTTTAATTCTTAGAAAAGTGGTGTGAAGAACATACCACTATGGATGAACTTTGAAATCCTTATACCAAGTGAATGAACATAGAACACAGTGAAATTCTGTAAAATTTCACTTACATTAGGTAAAATGTAATAGAAAATCATTATATTCCTACAGCCAAGCAGAGTTGGATAGTGGTTGCCAAATACTGATGAATTGAAATAAATTATTAAAGAAGGTCAATAATTTTTGGAAATCTGTCACAACAGCATACCCACCAGTATGTTAGCCACTTACAAGCTTAAGAATACATACCTTCTTAAGTTTTCTTACTAAAATAAGATTTCTCCTGAAATAAGCAATCTAATTTTAATAAAACAAATTATCAACCTGTACTTTCCTTTTCTTTACCAAAAACTCACCCGGTGAGGTTGCTTACTACCACTTCAATTTAGTTTGCTTCAGTTGAAATTTAAAATATCAATTTTGCATTGATTTTTTTTTCTTTTGGATTGCCCTCTACAGTACAGTATTTAATCTTTGTCCTCTTTGTAGCCTGTTTTTTGTGAGTGATATTGTTACATCCCATCCCTTAGGTGTTGTGTCGACTCAAATATCATCAAACACATATTAACAAACCAGATCTCTCTGAACACTGAACTCGTGTACCTAGTGGTTCACAAAAACTATCCAAACGGAGGCTCTCAATGAATTCCTATTAAACTATTGTTTCACTGTTCCATGCAAAAACATTTACCAACAATTTCCCACATTTTATTTGACTAGTCCCAGTAACCCTAGTTTTTCAATTTAAATATTTTTTATTAAAAATTTCCACCTCCTCCCTTCCTCCCATTTCCCTCCCACTCCCCTTATGCCCCCCTCCCCCTCCCTCTCCAGTCCTAAGAGCAGTCAGGGTTCCCTGCCCTGTGAGAAGTCCAAGGTCCTCCCCCTCCATCCAGGTCTAGGAAGGTGAGCATCCAAACAGTCTAGTCTCCCGCAAAGCCAGTCAATGCAGTAGAATCAAAACTCAGTGCCATTTCCTTGGCTTCTCAGTCAGCCCTCATTGTCAGCCACATTCAGAGAGTCCAGTTTGATCACATGCTCCATCAGTGCCAGTCCATCAGACCTTGGTGAGTTTCCATTAGATCAGTCCCACCGACTCAGTGGGTGGATGCATCCCTCGCCGTCCTGGCTTCCTTGCTCATGTTCTTCCTCCTTCTGCTCCTCATTTGGACCTTGGGAGCTCATAAAGAAAGTGTGGAATACATACACATTAGAGTATTACTCAGCAGTAAAAAACAACAACATCTTGAATTTTGCATGCAAATGGATGGAAATAGAAAACACTATCCGGAGAGAGGTAACCTAGACCCAAAAAGATGAAGATGGTATGTACTCACTCATAAGTGGATTCTAGCCATAAATAAAAGACATTGAGCCTATAATCCATGATCCTAGAGAAGCTAAATAAGAAGGTGAACCCAAAGAAAAGCATATAGTTGTCCTCCTGGATATTGGAAGTAGACAATATTGGCAGGCAAAAGTTGGTAGCACTGGGGTGGGGGTGGGGTGGGGGTAAGTGGTAATGGGGAGACAGAAGGGAGAAGGAGAGGATTGGAGAGAGCTTGGGGGAATGGGATGGTTGGGATGAAGGAAGGGTGGATATGGGAGCAGGAAAGTAGATATCTTAATTAAAGGAGCCATTTTAGGGTTGACAAGAGACTTGACTCTAGAGGGGTTCCCAAGTGTCCAAGGAGATGTCCCCAGCTTGTTCCTTGGACAGCTGAGGAGAGGGAGCCTGAACTGGCCTTATCCTATAGCCACACTGATGGATATCTTGCATATCACCATAGAACCTTCATCTGGTGATGGATGGAGATAGAGACAAAGAACCTCACTTAAATATTTTAAGCCATTCACATGTCCTTTGTTCAAAATTTATATTAATCTACTGGTAAATTCCATTGACTTTTGTACAAGTATTCATAATCTAAAATTTCTTAGAATAAAAAGAAAAATAATTATTTAAAATATTAATTCTACCTTTGCTTAGAAGATAACAGAAAACCTGCCCATAAAAGGAGAAAAACTCCATGAGTGAATGAATATTTTGGTTTTCTTGATAGAAGGTAAATGTGCCAGGATATACTTAATATTAATACTATGTATAGCAGCAGGGAGCATGGCACTTTAACAGCTCCCAATAGCAAATATTGTGCTACAATTACATATTTCTGGGCTTGTTATTTTAGTTAATTATATACTCGATTAGACACCATGGAAGAATCTGTCAGTTATGGCTACATATAAATGTTTATTTTTGTACCTCAACATTTTATAACATATTAAATGAACAGGAACTGAGAAAATTTAACCATTAGCATTTGTGCGTCATCCAATGCTATATTTTTAATAGCATTTCTTGCTTGACAGGTTTAATAAACATAGTGGTTCAAGTACTTCAAAATTCACAAGACCCAGATATTCAGATTTTTTTAAAGTAATTATGTAGGAGTGTAAACTTCCATCTGACAAATGCTTTGAGCATAATTACTTTAAAAATAAAATTGTTACATAGGAATAAAAATTAATTGAAAAAATAACTTTCAGAACTACCAATAATCAAAGGAAAGTCAATATAGATCCTTTTATACATAAATGAAAGTTTAAAAAGCTACAAAATAATATTAATTATAAAAACATAATAGAACAATAATTACTAGAGAAAAGGAAATGTGTAATAGAAACTCTAAAATCAGTTAATATTTGAATGTGCAACATAAGTTCTTGTTGCAGTATATGCTCAAGTATATACTTCTGTGTATGTTTTATCTCATTTCTTTTAAGTTTCTGTCACCTAACATTAGAGAAATGGTACAAAAATGACTTTTAATGAACAAACCACAATGTTACTTCTGAAAGAATTTTGCAAAGTCACTATCTTCCCATGTGCCACCAAGATAGTAGAATTATCTGTTCCTTGTCTCTGAGTACAAGTTGTCAAACAAAGGCTACTGGTTTAAACTTACTTTCTAGTACCGTAAGAACTAACCAGTGTTATTGCTCTATGTTTACTCTAAAGTATGTGGTGTCCTCAACACTGGAAGTTTACTATTTATTCCGGTATGCAACAAAAGAAGAAAAAGAGATTGTGTTGTTTGAGGAGCTTTTGGCATTAGCAACTCATCATGAATTAAACCAGATCTAGCACTGGGATTTTTGTTTGCTAAAGTAGCTATAGATGTTTATAAAATGATTAACTTTCTTTTCCTGTTTTTTAACTTTCTCGCAAAGTTTAAAAGTCATTCACAATGTTGTTTTTAATTTAGCCTCTCTGCTGAGTGGTAGTACCATACCCTTTTAAGCCTAGCACTTGATTTAGACATACCTAGACACAGGTATGACTCTGGCTGAGTTCAGGGTCAGTCTGGTCTACAGACTGAATTCTAGTCCTGTCAGGGCTATCATAATGAGACTCTATTTTCAAGGAAGAATTTTAAAAATTACTGTTTAGAGCCAGGGCAGTAGTGGCCCATGCCTTTAAATCCAGCACCTGGGTGGTTGACAAAGGTAGGCTGGTCTCTAAATATGAGGCTGGTCTGGTTTATAGAATGAGTTCCATGACATCCAGGGCTACACAGGGAAACCCTCTCTCACCAAACAATCACAAAAGTGTCCAATAAATTAAGAAATGAGTAGAATATTCTCACTTTGATAAACACCATTTAAAAATGTGTACTATTTTATTCTTATTTATTAGATGTGTTTTTAAATAAAGAGGAAAAACAAAGCTAGTATATCCACTACTTTCTTATTTATTTTGTGCTATGTTTTAGGAACTTAAAGCAATATGATCAAAAAAAAAGAAATAGAACCATTTAGGAAGACAAGAAAAATCATCAATCTTAATGACACCTGTCACTAAGCCTGAAAATCTGAGTTGGAACTCCATTAGAAAGAGATAACCAATTTCAGCAAGCTGTACTCTTATCTCCACTTTCACCTCCTCACATACATATATATGATAGATGGTACATAACAGATAGATAGATAGATAGATAGATAGATAGATAGATAGATAGATACATGCACACATAGATAGATACATAGATAGATGATAGATAGATACATACATACATATTAGTAGAAAGATAGATAGATAGATAGATAGATAGATAGATAGATAGATAGATAGATAGATAGATATAGATAGATAGATAGATAGATAGATAGATAGATAGATAGATAGATGACAGAAGACATTCTGTAAAGCTAAGTTAATTAAGAGTATGAGATATAATAATTGGACATAATGGGGCTTTAATTTTGTGTGTGATTTCTTCTACTTTTCTGCAGCACTTCTGTGTCAGGGACTCTCCCAAACACTCTTACTTTGCTCAACTTATTGTTCTCTGTCGATGTCATTTCTTCAAGATGACTGTTTTTTTAATAGTTGCTACTCCGTTTGTCTGTCATTCCCCAGTTACTCATAGAATTTACTACAATGTTATCAGATCTAAGTTATACCAGTATTTTACCTAGAACATTACATCTTTAAGGTATATTTTTTAAAATTCTTAATTTTTTTCCACCAGATGGTGAGCCAATGATTTTTCCTATCATCTATAATAAAACATCATGACCAAGACAACTTACAAGAGAAAATATTTGATTTGGGTCTTACAGTTGCAAAGAGTGAGTGTCCATGACAGTCAGGAACATGCAAGAGGCAGAAAGACAGGCGTGGAAGTGAAACCATAGCTAAGAGATTACATCTTTTTTTATTTATTTATTATAGATTTCTGCCTTCTCCCCGCCACCACCTCCCATTTCCCTCCCCCTCCCCCATCAAGTTCCCCTCCCTTATCTTCCCTAAGAGTAATCCGGGTTCCCTGTCCTGTGGGAAGTCCAGGGACCACCCACCTCCATCCAGGTTTAGTAAGGTGAGCATCCAAACTGCCTAGGCTCCCACAAAGCCAGTACGTGCAGTAGGATCAAAAACCCATTGCCATTGTTCTTGAGTTCTCAGTAGTCCTCATTGTCCATTATGTTCACCAAGTCCGGTTTTATCCCATGCTTTTTCAGACCCAGGCCAGCTGGCCTTGGTGAGTTCCTGATAGAACATCCCCATTGTCTCAGTGTGTGGGTGCACCCCTCGTGGTCCTGAGTTCCTTGCTTGTGTTCTGTCTCCTGCTCTTGATTTGGACCTTGAGATTTCAATCTGGTGCTCCAATGTGGGTCTTTGTCTCTGTCTCCTTTCATCGCTTAAATATTTTTCTTTGGGTTCACCTTCTTAATTAGCTTCTCTAGAATCACGCATAATAAGCTCAACGTCCCCTATTCATGGCTAGAAACCAAATATGAGTGAGTACATCCCATGTTCCTCTTTTTGGGTCTGGCTTACCTCACCCAGGATAGTGTTTTCTATTTCCGTCCATTTGCATGCAAAATTCAGGAAGTCATTGTTTTTTACTGCTGAGTAGTACTCTAATATGTATATATTCCATACTTTCTTCATCCATTCTTCCATTGAAGGGCATCTAGGTTGTTTCCAGGTTCTGGCTATTACAAACAATGCTGCTATGAACACAGTTGAGCATATACTTTTGTTGTATGATAGAGCATTTCTTGGGTATATTCCCAAGAGTGGTATTGCTGGGTCCACGGGTAGGTGGATCCCGAAATTCCTGAGAAACCGCCATACTGTTTTCCAAAGTGGTTGCACAAGTTTGCATTCCCACCAGCAATGGATGAATGTACCCCTTTCTCCACAACCTCTCCAGCAAAGGCTATCATTGGTGTTTTTTATTTTAGCCATTCTGACAGGTGTACGATGGTATCTTAAAGTTGTCTTGATTTGCATTTCCCTGATCGCTAGGGAAGTTGAGCATGACCTTAAATGTCTTTTGGCCATTCGAACTTCTTCTGTTGAGAATTCTCTGTTCAGCTCAGTGCCCCATTTTTTAATTGGGTTGATTAGCCCTTTACGGTCTACTTTCTTGAATTTTTTGGAGATCAGACCTTTGTCTGTTGCGGGGTTGGTGAAAATCTTCTCCCAGTCAGTGGGTTGCCTTTTTGTCTTAGTGACAGTGTCCTTTGCTTTACAGAAGCTTCTCAGTCTCAGGAGGTCCCATTTATTCAATGATGCCCTTAATGTCTGTGCTGCTGGGGTTGTACGTAGGAAGTGTTCTCCTGTGCCCATGTCTTGTAGAGTACTTCCCACTTTCTCTTCTATCAGGTTCAGTGTGTTTGAACTGATATTGAGGTCTTTAATCCATTTGGACTCGAGTTTTGAGCATGGTGATAGATATGGATCTATTTTCATTCTTCTACAGGCTGACATCCAGTTTTGCCAGCACCATTTGTTAAAGATGCTCTCTTTTTTCCATTGTATACTTTTAGCTCCTTTATCAAAAATCAGGTGCTCATAGGTTTGTGGGTTAAAGCTAGGGTCTTCTATTCGATTCCATTGGTCGACTTCTCTGTTTCTATGCCAATACCAAGCTGTTTTCAATAGTCTGGCCTCTGTTGTCACATCTCCAACAAACCCAGAACTCTTAATCCTTTCCAAACAGTTCTACCAATTGGGATAAAATAATCAAATACATGAGCTAATAGGAGCCCTTTTCATACAAAACACCAAAGATAATCTTGAATGAAAGACAGACTAAATGACTGTCAATGAACAGAATGCCAACATGGCCATCAATGTGTGGTTAGACTATCCTATAAAGGTAGAAAGCCACCATCAAACATTGCTAAGAGTTGGAAAGTTTTTCCAAGTATGAATTGAATCCTCTTGCTCCTAGTTATACCCAAGTGGCAGGTCACATGAATGTGTCATCATGAAGAAAACATTTTACTTAACTCAAACATTCAGATAAATGGAAATAATTTTGCAATGATGCCAAGAAAAAAAAAAAACAGCACTGTCTAGTGAAGGAAATCTGTTATTCCTGACATCCCTAAAATCCAGGAGACCAGTAACATCATTACTGAAAACATATTGCAATATAACTAAAAGAAACCTATTTTATTACTTACAATTAGTATTTTAAATTCGATACACAACATTTGGAAATAATATAGATGTAGAGTTTATTCATCAACCACTCTCTTGCATAGTTTTTAAGGAAATAGACAAGTGAAAAACTATTGGTGACAGCAAATGTAAAACTCATTCCCCATTAGCATTAAATTTCCCTGACTGTACCTTCAATGCAGTCCTATTAACACCTAAACTTTTCAGCACAAAATTATTCTCAGTGTTTTTAGGAGTAGTGATAAAAAATATTTTCAAGAGGACAATGTCCCATTTTCTTCTAAGCCATTTATCCTCATTAAGAAAATTTTGTTGGTAATGCTTTTTTAGTATTGTCAAATAATAAGACTCTAAACCTGATTTTATTATTTTTAAGGGCTATAATGAGTATTTTGAGGTTCACATTTATTTTCCATTTATATTTTAGATTCAAATACAATAGCATCTTCTCCCTTTCCTTTCATCTCACCAAACCCTCCCATATAATCTTTGTTCCTCTCTTTTTAATTTATGGCCTCTCTTTTCATTGACTCTTCTTACATGCCATATATATATATGTGTGTGTGTGTGTGTGTGTTTGTGAGTGTGTGTGTGTTATATTTATATTACTGAATATAACCTGCTTAATCTATATAAGATTAATCCTATGTGTGCTTTCTGGGATGACCACTTGGTGTTAGATACCCAG
The DNA here is from genome assembly GCF_950005125.1 of Chionomys nivalis. Taxonomy (NCBI): domain Eukaryota; kingdom Metazoa; phylum Chordata; class Mammalia; order Rodentia; family Cricetidae; genus Chionomys; species Chionomys nivalis. Next base: position 191,304,787 of record NC_080086.1, on the reverse strand, counting down.
CTTGGGTGCTCTTTCATGGGGAAGACTATATCTCCTATTTTCAACAGTTCTTAATCGCCTATAGTTCTTCATGCATATTTGAGGCCCCTACTTGTTCCCCCCATCCATTTTGGCATATCTAAGTCCATACCTAGTTGATACGTAGGCAGATAATGTTGATGATGCTTTATGAGTGTAGCTTCTTGCTTTACTAGAAAACAAAGACTGACAGCAAACTTCCTGATCTTTTGGTCCTTGTAATCTTTCCACCCTTCTTCAGCAACGCTCTCTGAGCCTTACGAACAGCTTTGTAGATATATCCATGGTGACTGGGTTACAAATTCTGAATTTTGATTGGTTGTCGTATTCTATGATGGTGTCCATCTATCACAAAAGGTTTCCTTGGCACTGGAGATATAGCTTAGTGGTTAAGAGTGCTTGTTGTTCTTCAGGAGTGTGCATGTTAAATTCCCAGCACCCACATGACAGTTTACAACTTTGCAACTCCAGTAATAGGGAATCCTGTAACCTTTTCTGATCTCTGCATGTAGGCGTGCATGTGATGCAGAGGCATACAATCAGGAACAATACCCATACACATAAAGCAAAAATTTCTTTAATGAGAGGAAAAACCTTTACTTATCTGTGAGTTTAAAATCAAAGATTTAGGTTGTTCTTAGGAATCATGCTGACTTTCCAAAGTGATAGTGCTATGTTCTCCTTCAAGCTCCATGACTTCACTAGCCCTGTTAGTAGGCTAGATTTCCAGTACTAGCCATGATTTAACTCTAGTTGAACAGGTCTTCAGTACCATTAGGGAACTGTTAGTTATAGCCAAGTTATATGTGCCAGTATATGTGAATTCTTAAGGTATATTGGTTATTGTTCTGGTTCATAGGAATCATAACCGGGTAGGACTTTTGGTTACTTCCTTCCTTTGAAAAATTGCATGATACCATTTGCTACTGTGAAATCTAGTCATCAGGGAAGAGGCATTTGGGTCACTTCCAGTTCAGGGGCCGCTGTGTTCTGTGTCTGAAGTACATGGTGTCTTTAGCAGTAGAGCTGTACCTTCCACCTCTGGGAGTAGCTAACAACAAGAATAATGGCCTGTATGTTTTGGGAGTTTTTAAACAACACGGACCAAGAAATGGCTTCTCATGCCCAATATTGAGGGTTTTGTTAGGTGGTCTTTGGCTTTTAGGAGAAGTATTGTCAACATAGATAAAAGCAATTCATTTAAACTTATAAGTGTATTTAGTTATATACAGACTTATCATGTGTTATAATGTATTTTTAGGTAAATAGCTAATAGTAAATTTTGTTATCACTTTTTCAGAAATTTGTTCTGTTGTTTTGTTCATGTCTCTCTGTTTTTATATTATCCCTTCCCTACCTTTTCCTAATTGCCCCAGTAATATCACGTGTACCCTAATATTCCCTTCTTATTTGTTTCCCCACCCCCTAACCCAGCAGTGATACTCTTTTACTTTTCTAGTTTCTTTGGGTATTCTGAGATATGTACTTACATCTAAAAATTTGGAGCTAAAGTAGATTATTTAAACAACACATTGTTTAAAAAGATTTTTTGATTACTTGAAATAGTATATTTAGAAATATTTTTTGTTAGTTACAATGGCTTTCTTTTGTATGGCATTTTCCACAGCTCTTGGCACAAAGAACATAGATAATTACTTACCAAATCAAAGAATGAAGTCATATACATAACTTTAATAGCTCATACACATCGAATAAAAGCACATTTCCCTGCCATCTATATGAACCAAAATTTTAAACTTAATATCACAGTAAATTTTATTCAAAAGTAGTATTAGAGTGTTCAAGGAGAATAAGCAGAATATATTACAAACATACATGAAATTTTGAAATGACAAAATCTACTAATTAACCAAACAAGAACAAAATACAAATTGTTTAATAATAGTTTAATAATAGCTTAAAAATAAATAAATAAATAAATAATTTGGTAATATGACTCATCAGCATTTCCCTGAGGTTATTGTTAATTTTAATTTTTCTATTACTTATTATTAGGTAATTTTTGCTACCACTTTTATAGGAAGCCTTCATTTTTTTTAGTACATGAACACTTCAATAGAATTTTTTTAAGTCAGTATTCCAACTGTCATTGAATATACATGAATTCACATGCAGTTAATAAACATTCACTTTGAAAGCTCTCAAATTAAAAGTTTAAGGAGTTTTATCCTCTTATTTACATTCATAAAGCAATATTGTATGTATGCATATGTTTGCCTCTTTTTATGCCCAGCACTTCCATGCCCATGATATTGTTACTCTCTTCTCTACTGATGAATGAGAATAACACAAATTTTATATGATATAAATAGTATACCTAGAGAATGAGAAGTGTATGTGATGTTGGCATTCAGCAAGGGACTGTATGATATATCATCATGATGGATCATCTTGGGGTGGAAGGGTAATAAATGATGATGTGCGCCATCTGTGATGGCAAGTGTTACTGTCAATATGACATGATTTAAAAATCACCTATGGGCCAGCCTCTATGAATATCTTTAAAACTTATGTAGATTATGATAGTCCCTTGACGCACCTCTGAAGAATTATCATCTTGATTGTGTTAATTGAGTTGAGAAGACCTACACTAATAGGGAATGGCATGAGGTGCTTGGGTCATATACTTAATAAAAATATGAGACTAGCTGAACAAGAGCATGCCTTACTCTCTTCTTCCTGACTGTAGATGCAACGAGACTAATGCCTTAAAATTCTAGCTGCCAGAATTTCCTTGCAATAAGATTCGTACCCATGAACAATAAGTCAAAATACAGACTTTTGCCTATAAGTTACTTTGTCAGGTATTTTGTTCCAGCTTCATGGAAGGTGACTCCTATGATGTCATAGAGAAAATATAAGCTGGTTTCATTTCAACAACTGCTTACTCTTTGTATGTCCAGTTCACTTCTGGGATAATGGATGGCATACTCATAAGAACACTTCCATATATATTACACTGAGCAACACTGCTGCAATACCAACTGAAGTTCCACAGGGGTAATGATGAAGTTTTCAAATCATAATGCATTCCAGATACTCCTCCTGAAAAAAGTAACTCTTCTTGGTGGCACACATGTTATAGGTACTATGTCCAATTTTCAGAAAAATGATGTTTTTATCAACTGGAGGAAAAAGGAATACGTATTCTTCTAGCAAATGCCTGTTTCAACAAGTGATGCATAGCCTACCAAAGAGCTTTTATAGGTAAAGTGACCACAATTAATAACAGTTTTCCAGTCTTTAAAGCTTAAGACATGTATGACTAAAATGAACAGGCTTGCGAATGAAAGACAAGTAGAAAGTATATTGAGTTAGTGGAATGTTAATATTCTAAAGTCATTTATGGCATTAGTGATTTATTTCATTGACATAATATAGAATGAGATTCATTTATCATTTTAACCTACACATTCATCAAAAGTAATATATCAAACCAAGCTTTAAGCTTCCTGTTACATATTTAAATTTTCTTTGAAGTAAATATATAGAAAATAGAATAAAGATTGTGCTTCATTTAACTTGAATATAAGTAAATAAAAGCAATATTTTCACAAAAACTTCTATTTAAATATTTCTGGTTTTTCTTTTATTTATTTTAAGCAAGAAAGATAAATTTTCTCTTCATCCCAAGTATTTAGTTTAGAAAGACAAATTCTAGTAGTATTTGTTCTTCAAAAATGATTGCATTTTTAAAGATTGTTTTTATTGAATTATATTTTTTTCCTGTTCCCTTCCCTTCCTATTTTCTCCCCTTCTACCCTCTCCCATGATCCCCTGCTCACAAATTACTGTGGAGATCTTTTCTTTTTCTACATCCCATGTAGATTAGATCCATGTATGTATCCTTCTTGTCTAGGTTCTCTAGGATTGTAAATTATAGGCTGATTTTTCTTTGCTTTATATCTAAAAGCCACTTAAGAGGGAGTACATATTATAAATTGTTTTTCTGGATATGGGTTACCTCACACAATATGATATTTATTTATTTGTCTACAAATTTTAAGCTGTCATTTTACATTGTATAAATGTATCACATTTCCCTTATCCATTCTTTGGTCAAGGGGCATTTGAGTTGTTTCTAGATTCTGGCTATGAAAAATAATGCTGATATGAAAATAATTGAGCACATGTCTGTAATCAGAGACTGCTCATTTATTCCTGACTGCCCAGACCTGAATAATCAAACAAAAACTATATTAATTACAATGTTGCTTAGCCACTGACTAAGGTATATTTATACCTAGCTTTTACATCTTAAATTAACCTATTTCTATTCATTGGTGTATCAGCACGAGGCTGTGGCTTGCTAGTGAGGATCTTGTGTCTCACTCCTTCAGCAGCTACATGACATCTTTCTGGTTCTGCCTTCTCCTCTCTCTCTCTCTCTCTCTCTCTCTCTCTCTCTCTCTCTCTCTCTCTCTCTCTCTCTCTCTCTGTCTTCCAGCATGGCTATATTCTGTCCTGCTATAGGGAAAAGCAGCTTCTAGCATAAAGAGGGGAATCCCACATTATCTCCTCTTTTCTATCTGAATAAAAAGAAAGTTTTTAACTTTAACATAGTAAAATTACATACAAGAAAACAAGCTCAAGCAAGAATTACAGTTACAATATTTAATCTATTTGTATCTGGCAAAATTAAAAAATATATAAAATATCTATTTTATCTTTGTCAGTCCAATGTTTTATATCTACAAAACCTTTGTTTTTATTTGTACAGGAAAAGGGAAATGGTGTGTTTAGTCTAACTATAAACTGTTTGGCCCCTTAGTTCAGGCTTATTAACTCATAACTTTTGCTAGCCCATTTTTCTTGTCTATGACAGCCATGTGGCTTGGTACCTTATTCAGCAAGGCAATCACATTTTACTTCTTCTGTGGCTGGAACAGGACTGCCAACTAGTCTTCCTTCTTCCCAGAATTTTCCTGTTCTCATTGACCGGCCTCTGCTTCCTTTCTGTTTGTCTATATTTCCTGCCTGGCTACTGGCCAATCAGCATTTATTTAAAATATAATTGACAGAATACAGACCATTGTTCCACACCAAGAGCTAGCTATAAATACGAGTAAGTTATTGGCCAAACAGTATTGCAATTACTATAGTTTCTGTGTGATTATATCAGGTCTGAACAGCTAGGAACAAATGAACAGCCTCTGACTATACATGTCTTGTGGGATGATTGAGCATCCTTTGAGTATAAAACCAAAAGTCATATTGCTGGGTCCTGAGGTATGTTGTTTCCTAGTTTTCTGAGAAAGTGCCATATTGATATTCAAAGTGACTATACCAGTTTGCACTCCCACCAGCAATGGAGGAGTGTTCTCTTTACCTCATATCCTCTCCAGCATAAGTTGTCATCAGTGTTTTTGATCTTGTTTTTGATCCACTCTTACAGGTGTAAGATAGAATCTCAGAGTTGTTTTGATTTGTGTTTCTCTTGAGCATTTTTCTTAAGTGTCTTTCAGCCATTTTATATTCCTTTGCTGAGAGTTCTCTGTTTAGGTCTGTACTCCATTTGTTTTTACTGAATAAAATACTCTTCCAAAGGACCCAAGTTAGATTCCCAGCAACCACATGGTGGCTCACAAGCATCTGTAATGAGGTCTTGGTGTCCTCTTCTAGCCTGCAGGCATATATGCAAACAGAATATTGTATCCATAATAAATAAATAGATAAATATTTTTTAAAAAGATTCTGGAGTAATAATACTCACATAAGTACCTGTGTTTATCAATCCAACAATCACAATGCCATGTATATGTACTTTTAGCTTTGTTCTTTGATCATTTATAGAAGTTTGCCAGAATATACATTTCTTATTTACTATTTGAATTTTTGACATATCCTTCACATTTATGCCATCATTTAAAACAGTATGGTCTTTTACAGAAGGCTCTGAGATTTTTAATTTTCCTACTGTGACATGTCCTCTACAGTTACTGGGAATGACTAGGTCACTTTTTGCTTGGGGGTCTGTGAAAGACCCCTCAAGAAGTTTCCTGATCGTATCAGGTTGCCTTGTCTGTCTGTTATTGATCTACATTCATTGGTATAATGTCAGACTTTGCCAAACTTACCTGAAGACCGAGATCTCCTGTTTTTATCATTCCCAGAGGAGATATTATTCCTAGAAATTCTTTATCTACAATCCCTTTTCAGATGTCCTATCCTACCACAATTAAAACATTTGGCAGTTTGATGTTTCCTCATTTCTTTGGAAATTGCTTCTCCTGCCCAAAATTCAGCATTATAGTCAAATATCTGAACATTCATTGTATGCCAGAATCCATTCCTCCATAGGTACTGATCTAACCTTTAAAGGCCCAATTATCTTTTTGCCTTTTAAGTTTGCATTTTCGAAAGCTAGAGATTCAAAACTTACATGTCTAACATCTGGGTCTGTTATTCCTGTTATTCCTATTTGTACAGCCTTACTTAATCTTTGTAAAAAGTCAGTAAATGGTTCTCTCTGTCCTTGACTAACCCTGGTATATGATTTAAATATTTTCCTAGTTCTTGAATCCTGTACCAAACATTTAAGACTGTTTTGTGGCATAGGGAGAAGATTTCATCATCATAAAGAGCTTGAACCTGTGGGTCAGCCTAAGGGCCTTCACCAAGAATTTGATCTTGGGAAATCTCAAGGCCTTTTGATTTTCCCTGTTGTTCCAAAATTTTGGCTTCCTCTCTGAAATAAATTCTAAACATCAAGAGAGGTCCATCATCCAGGCCTGCTGAAACTAACTGAAAAAAAAATTGTGCGTTGCCTTGATTTTAGAAGCCTGAGTCTTTAACATCTCCCTAATAAATGCAGAATGCAAGACATGAGTTACAACAGCTTGCTTAATTTTTTTTAGATCATTCATTCCTATCGGTATCCATCTACCTTCTTTGGCTCCTTTTGAGCCTGTAGAAACTAATGCTTTGTCAGAGTAAATTAGAGGGTAGGAAGCTAAAACCCTAGGTAAGCCATTTCTGACAGCCACTGGTGATATTGCACCCTGTCCTTGTGCCTTCTTTCCCTGTTCATCAGCTCCAATAATTTCCTCAATCATTTCAAATCTTTTTTATTATTGTCTTCTTTAAAGCCTGAATCTCCTGGACTGTATATATTTCTAGTGATTTCATCAAGGCACTTAGTCTCTGGTCCTCAGACTGCACCTGTGATTCCAAGGTTTGAATTTTCTCCTTTAAGGATAACTTCTCCCCCTTGGACTTTATCTGAATATCATGTAGATTGTCATCTTGGAGATACATTTTTTCTGTTAATTTATCATAACTTTTTGACAATTTTTGATTGTCAAATTCAATAGTATGAATCCTTTCAGATAACTTCCTAGTACCCTTAGATATGAATTCAGTTTTGTCTGTCATAGTATTAACTTTCTCAGATAACCTTTGATTTTCGATGATTATTAATCCTGTTAACTAGCTATTCATTATTAGTCTGTAAAGATTGAATTGTTGATAAGAGTGCCATATTCTTCCTTAATGATAGAATATGAAGAAAACTGAAACTTAGTAACCAATAAATTGAGGTATCCCCATAGTCATATAAGCCTCATATAATACAATCCATAGTATTAGCAAAAAAGGTAATAAAGGTTGCATTGGTAATGAAATCTGCCATATTACCTGTTATGGAATACAGTAAACAGCAGCCTTTATTGTCCAGCAAATGGGGTGGCTGCAGAGTCATGGCTGGAAACAATGCAACCAGTGACAGGGATCCGTCCTAGGCTGCTTTAGTCTTTGCCTTGGTACTGGCTAAATAGTGAGAAATATGTTTTGCTTGACAAATTAAAAGCCATTAAATCAATTCCATATACAGAGCATGCCACCCCGAATCTAGGGGTGGGGAGCAGAAACAGGGAGCTGTACTAGTCACCATGCAGCAAGAAATCACCCTGCTTCGGGGAATTCAGAGGTCGTGCATATATATGCTTGGGAAATTTTCAAGTCACCACACGCAGCAAACTCTACTGTGATGGGGATTCAACAACAACAAAAAAAAATGTTTAATCAAAAACAAGCCACTTTGGGCCATGGAAGGACCAGGCTGCCCACCTGGTGGATGTGGAGTTTAACCCCACGTGAGTGCCAAGTGTTGAGGGGACCTAGTGATGAACAGATGCTTGAAAGAAATACCACACTAGCTCAGAATTGAGAAACAGATAGTTATTTAGGGGTACACTCACAAATCAGAAATCTCTGCTTGAACAGTGTACAGAGATAGAATCCTGTAATCCAACAGTCAGAACGAGCAGCTGGCAAAAAAAAAAAAAATGAGGAAGAAAGGAAAGGGGAGGACACAGGTTTTGCATCTACACATATAATATAAGATGCCATGCCCCAGTAGGCGGGTAACCACAAGCTACAAGCCTTCCTATAGCAGTGATATTTATCCAGAAAATTGTCCATTTCCTTTAAGTTTTTCAATTTTGTGGAGCACAGGTTTTTGAAATATGACCTGATTATTCTCTGTATTTTTTTCTCTGCCTATTGTTATGTCTCCCTTTTCATTTCTGATTTTGTTAATTTGGATATTCTCCCAGACTTTTATTTAGTTTGGATAAAGGTTTCTATTTTGTTGATTTTCTGAAAGAAACAAGTCTTTACCTCATTGATTTTTTTTGTACTGTGTTCTTTGTTTTTATTATGCTGATTTCAGCTTTCAATTTGTTTATTTTCTGCCATCTAATCATCCTGGGTGAGTTTGAATCGTTTTGTTCTAGAGTTTTCAGGTGTGCTGTTAACTGACCAGTGTGGAATTTTTCCAGCTTCTTTGTATAAGCAGTTAGTAAGCTTTCCTCTTAACACTGCTTTCATTGTTTCCTATAAATTTGTGTATGTTGAATAATAATTTTCATTGAATTTTAGAAAATCTTTAATTTCTTCCTTTATTTCTTCATTGACTCATTCATGATTTAGATGAGCCTTGTTTGATTTCCATGGGATTGTGGGCTTTCTAAAATTACAGTTGCTGTTGAATTCTAATTTTAAGCCATGGGGTTATTCCAGATTTTTGTATCTGTTGAGGTTTGCTTTGGTATCTAGTATGTGGTTGATTTTTGAGAAGGTTCAATGAGGTGCTGAGAAGAAGCTATATTTTTTGTTTGGATGGAATGTTCTATAGATATCTGTTAAGTTCATTTGAGTCATAACATATATTAGTTCCCTTATTGCTCTGTTAATTTTCTGTCTGGCAGATCTGTCCAGCAGTGAAAGTAGAGTGTTGAAGTCGTCCACTATTAGTGTGTGTTGTTTAATGTGTGATTTAAGCTTTAGTAGTGTTTCTTTAACACATAGGGTGCCCTTATATTTTGGGCATAAATACTCATGATTGAGATTTCCTCTTGACGGACTTTTTTCCTTTGACTAATATGAAATATCCTTCTTTGTCTCTTTTGATTGATTTTAGTTTGAGTTCTAGTTTGCTAGATATTAGAACAGCTACACCAGCTTTCTTCTTAGGTCCATGTGATTGGGAAATTTTATCTCAACCCTTTACTTTGAGGTAATGTCTGTCTTTGAGGTTGAGGTGTGTTTCTTTTATGCAGAATAAGGATGGGTTCTGTTTTTTTATCCAATCTGTTAGCCTGTGTTGTTTATATGTGAGTTGAGTCCATTTATATTAACGCATATTAATGACCAGTAAATGCTAGTTCATGTTATTTTAGGTTTTTATTGTTGGTGATGTTATTGTTTTTCCCTTCTTTGGGATTTGCTGCTGTGTGATCATATATTGTTTGTGTTTTTGTAGTTGTAGTCAACTTCCTTGGGTTGAAGTTTTCTCTTCTAGTACTTTGTATGTGGCTGGGTTTGTGGCTGGGTATTGGTTATATCCGGTTTTGTCATGGAATATCTTGTTTTGTCCATCTATGGTGATTGAACATTTTGCTGGATATAAAGTCTGGGTTGACATCTGTGGTCTCTTAATATCTGCATAATAATTGACTATAACTTTCTGGCTTTTATTGGTTCCATTGAGAAGTTAGTTGTAATTTTGATAAGTTTCCCTTTATATGATAATTGGCCTTTTTCCTTTGCAGCTTTTAAGATTCTTTCTTTATTCTGTGTGATCAGTATTTTGATTAAAATGTGATGAAGGGACTCTTTTGATCTAGTCTATTTGCTGTCCTGTAATTTTCTTGTATCTCAATATGCATATCTTTCTTTAGGTTGAGAAAGTTTTCTTCTATGATTTTGGTTGAAGTTTTTTTCTGTGCTTTTAAGGTGGACTTCTCTTTCTTCTATCCCTATCATTCTTAGGTTTAGTCTTTTCATGGTATCCCATATTTCCAGGATATTTTGTGTTAAGCTTGGTGTGGAAGAATTGTCTGTATTCTTTCAATCATATTCCAAATAAATGCTGATTGGCCAGGCAGGAAGTATAGGCAGGAAAACCAGACAGGAAGTAAAAATGATGTAATGAGAACAGAAGAATTCTGGGAAGGAAGAAGTTTATTCCTCCCAGTCCTGGGCAGACCACTGAGGAAGTAGAATGTGACCTGCCAGCTGAAAAAGGTACCAAGCCATTTGGCTAAAATAGATCAGAATAATGGGTTAATATAAGCTACAAGAGCTAATATTTTTTGGAGATCTCTGTGTGATTTTCTCTGGGACTAAATGGCTGGGGAACCAGGCAGGACAGAAACCCAAATGAGCAGGCCCTCATGTTACAGAATGGCACCCATGTGGATAACTATATCCACAGAAAGCCTAAAAAAAAAGCTTTAAAAAGACTACAGTGAAACATTTCGGTTTTCAGCCATAACAACAACAAAAAAAAGTTGCACTGTTTTAAAATGCCAGCTTTCTGGGCCATCCTGCCAGGAAAAACTCTGACTGTTTCGAGTAGGCAGTCCAGATGGACACACTGTTATAGCTTGCTTCCTGGCAAGGACCTTAAAATGCCATAGGAGCTTTTGAGTATTGTTTATGGACACATTGTTACAGCTTGCTTGTTGACAAGGACTTTAAAATGCCATAGAGTTATGGGAAAAAAATGTGGCTACAACCAGCACCTCCACCATGAGGGGAAATTTTCATAAAGCTAAGGAATGGGCTGGATCTAGTCGTCAAAGCCATGCCTTTAATCTTCTCCATATTCCTTAGCAAATTAAAGACCTACATGGTCAAAACAAGAGAGATTCAAAGACAAAAAAAAAAGTCTAAATAGTTTACACTGTGTTAAAAACATATACAGACTAAAAGTTAAAGTTCTCAAAGTAAAAAAAGAAAAAAGAGTAGCTGGTTGTGGTGGCACACACCAGTAGGGTTTGTCTGGGAGGCAGAGACAGACAGATCTCTGTGAGTTCAAGGATAGGCTAGTTTACAGAGGGAATTCCAGGACAAAGATATACAAGGATAGCCTGGTTTACAGAGGGAGTTCCAGGACAAAGATACACAGAAAATCAGTCTCAAAAAGCCAAAAGTAAAAAGTAAAAATAATAGCCAGGCGGTGCTGGCACACGCCTTTAATCCCAGCACTCGGGAGGCAGAGGCAGGTGGATCTCTGTGAGTTCGAGACCAGCCTGGTCTACAAGAGCTAGTTCCAGGACAGACTCCAAAACCACAGAGAAACCCTGTCTTGAAAAACCAAAAAAAAAAAAAAAAAAAAAAGTAAAAAAAATAGAGGTTAAAATAAAGCCACATAAAGATAAAAAAAAAATACACAAAAAAATCTTGATACTGTATGTTATTATGCTATCTTTAAATTGTTTAAATGATAAGAAAGGAGCAACAGCTGCTAAAAGATATTTGCTTATAAATCCTGCAAAATTAATCCAAGATAGGTATTTTAAAAATACCTTCACTTTAAAATTGAAGTCAAAAGGTATGTTGCTTTGAAAAAGAGATTTTGCTTTTGTTTGCAAAGAAAACAAGAGGTTCTAAATTTATTCAAAATTAAGAAAAATCAGTTTGATTAAAAAAGACCACCTAAAAAAATCTCTGGCAGGAATAGATGGCCCAGATGTCTGAGTCCATCATCCAGAACAGATTCAAGACTGCTGCCTAAGATGATCGAGACTCACAGAATACTTCAGTCAGGACTTGATCATAACTCTAAATTTTCTTTAGATCCCCATAAGATTATCAGTGCCACCAACCAGCTGGAAGTAGCCTAAAATACTATAACCACATTCCCAAAAAACAGACTATGGATATTTTCCTTTGTTTTTTTTTTTTTTTTTAAAGAGAGGGAAGTGGTATGGGAGAATTGTCTGTATTCTGTTAATCATATTTCAAATAAACGCTGATGGCCAGGCAGGAAGTATAGGCGGGAAAATCAGACAGGAAGTAAAAATGATGCAATGAGAACAGAAGAATTCTGGGAAGGAGGAAGTTTATTCCTCCCAGTCCTGTGCAGACCACCGAAGAAGAAGAATGTGACCTGCCAGTTGAAAAAGGTACCAAACCATTTGGCTAAAATAGATCAGAATACTGGGTTAATATAAGCTACAAGAGCTAATAAGTAGCCTGAGCTAATGGACCAATCAGTTTTATAACTTTTGGAGATCTCTGTGTGATTTTCTCTGGGACTAAATGGCTGGAGAACCAGGCAGGACAGAAACCTCAATGAGCAGGCCCTCATGTTACAAAGTTTTTGTTAGATTTAATGTTTTTTTTTAACTGATGAGTCTATTTCCTCTATTGTATCTCCAGCATGTGAAATTCTCTCTTCTGCTTTTTGTATACTGATGTTTATGCTTGCATTTGTGGTTCCTGATCATTTTATCATAATTTCCTCAGTTTGTGTTTTCTTTATTGTCTCTATTTTGGTTTTCAAGCCTTGACTTGTTTCTCTCATTTGTTTGATTGCTTTTTCTTGGTTTCCTTTAAGGGATTTGTTGATGTCTTCCAATTTTCTGTTTGTCTTTTCCTCCATTTCTTTGAGGTAATTTTTCATTTCCTCTTTAAGGGCCTCAAACATTGTCCTAAAGTTACTGTTAAGTCATTTTCTTCTGCTTCATCTATATTGAGGTGTTCAGTTCTAGCTGTTGTAGAGCTACTAGTTTTTGCTAGTGTCTTGTTGCTCTTTGTGGTGTTCAGTGTGTTCTTATCTTGTCTACCCATCTTTTCATCTAATTGGTGTAGTTGGGGCTGTTTCTCCAATGACAAATCTTCCAGGTGCCAGTGGATCCAAAACTCAGATGGTTGCTCCTCATGGTGCAGTCAGGGCCATGGTTTCAGTCATCTCAGAGGTTACTTAGTGTTCCTAAGGTCACTTCAGGGTCTGTAATTACATGTGTCATTCAGGCCTGCTCCCAAAGAGGTCACTGGCTAGGACCTGTTTCATGGAGGTTCCTGGCTTGGGCCAGTCCACAAAGGTCTCTGACTTGGGTCTGCTCCCTCAGTGGTTGCTCCCCTGTACCTGCTCCTATGGAGTTCACTGCCTTGGGCCTTCTCCAGGGGAGATCGCTGGCTCAGGTCTTTTCCTGCGGATATCCCGGGCTTGTCCCTGCTCCTACAGAGGTCCATGGCTTGTGCCTTGTCCTACACAGGTCTCTGACTCAGGCATGCTCCCTTGGCAATTGTCCCCTCATACCTGCTCCATGAAGGTTGCTTGCAAGGGCCTGCTCTGGCAGAGGAATCTTTCTTGGACACTCTCCAGGAGAGGTCGCTGCCTCTGGCCTGTGCCCTTGTAGGTGTCTGACTGAGACACAGTTCCACATAAGTCTCTGGCTTGTGCCTGTTCCCTCGTGGTTGCTCCCTTGTACCTGCTCTTGTGGAAGTCATTACATTGGGCCTGCTCCAACGGAGATCTCTGGCTCACACCTGTTCGCTCAGATATCCCTGGCTTGACCCTGCTCCCACAGAGGTTCCTGGCTTAAGCCGGGTCCTGCAGATGTCTCTGATTTAGACCTGCTCCTGTGGAGGTCCTTTGCATGGATCCTTTGCATGGCAGGGGTAGTTGACTCAGGCCTGCGCCTATGGAGGTCCCTGGCTTGGGCCTGGTCAGAAGAGGTCTATTAAGGTTGCATTTTTTAAAAATTCCTTGCTAAAAAGGACAGATCGTTAAATAATATCCAACTTTTCAAGATTTAATAAGTTAATATTAACAAATCTCAAATATATACACATAAACATTCACATTCATGCTCATACAGTAATACACACAAGAGTAGATACAACTAAGAGATGTGCAATTAAATATAAATAGATTTTAATGAAATTTTCCTTTTAAGGTTCCTAAATGATCCATTTTAGCACTGGAATGGTTCAATGAGCAGATCTCATCAGTGCAGAGACAATAAAATGTATTAGGACAGCAGTTTCTGGACAACTAGTCAGAATTTATGACATTTATGCCAACTACTAAAGACTTGAATGAATAAGTAACAAATACAGGTTGCAAGGATAAATGGGGCACAGTGGAGGGTACATGGAGGTGAACCCGTCAAAAGCAGTTAGAGAAAAATATGAAGACCATGTCGATTTTATAACATATTAAAGAACTATATTCTACATGTATGAACATTTTGTCAGTGTGTGTGATTATATACCATCTGTATGCCTGACACGCTGAGAGTCCAGAACAAGATGTTGGATCCACTGGAACTTGAGTTATTGTGATTCACTGTGTGGGTGCTGGCAGCCAAACCTGAGTTGTTCAGCAAAATAGTAAGTACTCCTAACTGTTGAGCCATTTCTCCATCCCTTACAAGAAATTATTATTTTATTCTTCAATTAGTTGAAATATGACAAAATAACAATATTCTGATAAAGAAATGATCCAATGTAAAATTAAAGTCATTAAGCCCTCCTCCCCATCACCCTTTGCTACCAATGACAGAGAGGGTAGACCCTGTCTCTCATAAGATGAATTACTTGTGAGAGCAGCCCCTGCTCCTTGCCTGGGCAACACAGTAGAGCTGACCCTGCTGATAGGGAGCAGGTGAGCTTACCCCAAGAATGTGAACATCACCCTTTATCTGCCATATGGTAGTGAGAGTAAGGAGGAGTGCCCTCCCCTAACCCTCACCACCTATAGCTGGTAGGAGAACTTGCCCTGAGGTCCTGAGAACCAGTAAAGTGTCCTAACAACTCACCAGCTGCAGCACTGGGAGAGCAGGCCCTGAACATCCTCTTAGCAACACAATAGAGCTGGCACTGCTGCCGGGGTAGAGGTGAGGCAGGCCTGAAGGTACCACACTACGCATCTGTCATACAGTAGCATGGCCTGGGGAGAGATGCTTCCCATTAACTCTCCACTCTCATTACCTACAACAGGTCAGGAGGGTGGAAGAGCTACCCCTGCTCCTCTCCTACTGCAGCACTCAGAGATCAGGCCCTGTGCCTTGCCTGGCCAGCATAGTAGTGCTGACCCTGCTGGTGGCGGCACTTCTACGACCCTGAGTAGCTGAATTCACTCCACCTTCACAGACTAACAACCAGGTCTTGTGCTCCCTTGTTTGTTTTGGGAGAGTACTACAGTTCCATGCCAAAATTAAATCAATGTAGTCAGAGGGCCTGACAGCACTACTTCTGATTCTATTTCCAGAGGTCCGTCTGCCCTGAGGTTCTGAGAGTGGGAGAGCTGGCCGGGAACCCACCATCTGCCATGTGACAGTGAGGGCAAAGGAAAGAAGCCCTCCCCCTCATCTGCAGTCCCTTGCCTTCTGCAACAGGCAAGAGCAGTGAACATGTCCCTCATCAAACACGGCACTCATGGGAACTGGCCCTGCACCTCACCTGAGCAATAGTAGGGCAGACCCTGTTGATGGGGACATGGGTAAACTGGTCTGAAGGAAATGAGAGCAGAAGAACCAGCCTTGCTGTGTGAGCTAGTCAGGGAGGCGTTGGAGCGCTTGCCCTTGTATTGAGGTGAGGGAGAATGGGCAATCTGACCAATCCAGCAACTACTTAAACCCACAAACAAGAGTTATAAGGTGGCCCATCCCATCATCCACCCCATCTATGATCTCCTGGAATATATAAAAGAGCCAACCTTGCAAACCCAAAGTTACAGGATCTACATGACACAGGATGACAACAGGATATCCATGAGGAGTCTCAGTAAGGGTCCAGGATCTATGGTGCAGCAAAACCCAGAGGCCAGGAAACAGACCAATGATTCATTGGAATGAACACTCACAAGTAATGATAGTTGAGCTAAAGAGTGTACTGTGTGACTCACTGAGTCACCATACAGCTTTCACAAGATCTTTCATTTTTATTTTTTTTCTCTTTTTTTTAAAATTTTATTTTGTTTTATACTGGGAAGAGATTGCAAGGGCAGAGAGAAGAATGAAAGGGATGGGAAGATGAGTGGATGCAAACACAGGATGTAAAGTCCATAGAGAATCAATTTTAAAAAGTTAAATTAGAAAAAAAATATTAATCTAGAAATATAAATCAGAAAGAAGGTCAGTGAGAAACCTCAATAATTTGGGGGGAAAATTAGGTTCTTTTTATGGCGTGTATATATATTTAGAGTAATACAGAATTTTGGACTTTAAAATTGATAGGTATAGTCACAATAGAGATAGTAAGTTCACAACACACCTATTTTCAAAGACTAACCCAAAGCATGTTTGCTTTTTACCTCCTGAGTTTAGCATTATGACCACACAGTTCATGGAACAAAACACATTTTAGAAATGTGAATTTTTTAATGTTCCCATGTTTAAGACAATTTGTTTGATGTCAATTCATTTCTATTAAGTGTGTCTAATGCCAAGGTATTTTAGATTCTGGGAAATGAAATGAGAATCGTAAAATAAAAATTAAGTTGCAGATAGGCACACATTAACCCTTTGAGTTATGTTCTCCCATTATTTCTTTGCTATTTTTACCTCTTGAAAGCACGCTTATGTAGCTGACAATGAGAAGCAATGTTAGAAGTGAAACAGAGATAGTGCTCATGGAACAGGTCATTCGTGAAGTGCAGACACAAAGAGTCAGAAAACATTTTTGTTCCGATCTGCTTGACCTGGATGTTTTATGCCTCACTGACCGGTTACATTTGTTTCAGGAATTACTGGAATTTAATATAATGGCTGAGAAAATTAGAATGACTCTTAAATTTACTGATAATTTTGGAAAACGTTAAACTAGTCCATGAACAGCTTAGCCCAGAATGCTTCAGTGATTTTTAATATACAATGTACTTTTAAGATATTTTTTTCAGATAGAAATTGTCTGTCTTACTTTTGTAGAAATTGTATTCACAGTGAAAGATCAGACTCGGTGCAATAAATGTTTTGCTTAAAAATTTGGATTAAGAGAACATAACTGAAGGAATTCCTAAAATATGCTTTTAAATGTAAATGCACAATTTCCATATATACCTTGAAATATGTATTGGATTGTTAAATGTACCCAGTAAGCTAAGAAATGTGTTAGATAATTAACAAATATTTAACAGTTTTGATTTTTACAGCTTGCTTTATTGAACTTCTTATCAGTATTGAACAGATGGTTCATAACTACAAAAAAATTATTTTTAAATATGATTGCTATATATGGGTTATATTTGAAAAATATTGTTCAGTGAAGCATCTACAAATGTGATTTAATGTATGGAACATGACCCCAAAGTTAAGGTATTTTTCTGGAATTAGATAAAATGGCACTTAACTGATATATAATATTGTAGAACTGTAAGAGAGGGATTAAGCAAGGAGAGACAGCTATAATCAAGTGCCATTTGAGAGGTAATATTTTAGGTAGCAGAAGCTTCCTAAAACATATACATATGTGAAGGTAATGTAAATAAAATCTTTAAATACTGGGGGAAACAGAACCTGAGCTGGATATGTTTTGTCATTAAATCAAGCCTCCAGTAATGGGAATAAGTTACATATAATCGAGTTGTTGGGAAAATGGGGTCACAAAGAAATGCCAAATAACCCTGGCTAAGGCTAAGACTCTAGGTTGCTCTGAACAAATTGACAAAAAGACCCAGTCATTGAAGACAACACCTTCACAACTCAATGAACATGGAAAAACCAAGCTGCTGCCTACAAAGAAAATGCACCCCTACGTAGTATCATGTTTTCTACAGAAAAGTATTGTGCATGCTACTAAAGGCGAAACATAAACACCAAACCAACTACAAACCTTTTGATCCACAATGATGTCCTATATGCTTTTGAAATGGTGGTACAAAGCTTGTGGGAGTAGCCAACCAATAAGTGATGTATTTAAGGCCCACTCCATGAGATAAAAGCCGTAGCAGACCTTTTGTGGCCAACTATGAACCTGAGACTAAATAGGGCAAGGACTTAAGGTAAAACCAAGTGCTAGTGTTAAACTAAAGGAACACAACAGTAAAACAACTTCAATGACTTTCTACTACACTCCCAGATCAATGCCATGCTCAGCCATCATCTGAGAAGCTTTCTTCTGCAGCAGATGGGAGCAAATAGAGAGACTCACAGAGATGAGAGATCTTGAAACAGTCTTAAAATGGATGTTTTTATCAAATCTTCCCTAAGATCACAAAGAACCATGCAAAAGAGGAACTAGAAAAGATGTAATCGCCAGAGAGAATGGAGGATGCTGAGGAGACAAGGGTCTATCAACAGGATCTAAGCACATATAAAATTACAGCAACTGAGGCAACATTCACAGGGCCCTCATGTGTCTACTCCAGGTGATTCCTAGAGTTGAAAGGAGACGTAAACATATACCACCGTCCCTGACTCAGAACCTATCTCCAATTGATATCCACATGCAAATGAAAACTTAGTTTCCTCTGAGGAAGTGTTGCTGAAGGAATAAACTGTTCTTAAGGGTAGGCTGCATGCCCAGCACTGGACAGAAAACAGAAAATGAACTCAACTATATCTTTGAAGGTTCCTTGTCTCATGATGATGTGTAAGGACTTTTTAAACAATCATATTTTAATTTAATTTTATTTATATAGTTTGTTATTTTTCCTTTTGACCCTTAGTTACTTTGAATATATATGGCATCTGGTTTAGAGTTTTTACAGGATTGGTGAGTATTCAAAAAATTGAGTCTTTGTAACTGTATCTGTTTCTTGTGCCTTCTCTTGTGCTCTTTTCCTTCTGGCTGTCTGTTTTGTCCAATTCCAATGCATTTCTATTATTATTTTAATTATCTTTTCCAATCCTTTTTGTTTCCTAACAAGAGACAGAGAAGGGGTTCTTAAACGATGGGAGCAGAGATGGAAAGGAACTGGGAGAAATGTGGAAAGGAAAACAATCAGGACAAAATTATTGAATAAAATATATTTTCAGAAAAGATAATCTTAAATAAGAAAATCCTTTATGTAAAAAAATAAGTTAATGCTCAAATTTCATTGAGAGATAAATAATTTGATTAATTTTTGTTGACATTTCACATGTAAAAGATCTGTTCTCATTGCCTTTTGATAGCATTCTGAATCTTTTTTATAATATAGCTTGAACTTTTAGATTACTTTAGAAATTTATATAGTTAAAATAAAATAGCTATTTTTCAAAATGAGAGCTACTGCTCTCATTACAGTAAAAATACACACACATATACTAATTAACATTAGGAGAATTTGGATTCAGGACTGAAAATGAGAGGAAACAAATAATTTTTCATTTTGCATAAATTAATTTATTTATATGTAATATTTACATTTGACAACTTGTTTATGAAACAAATATAATGAAGATAATGATGCTCACTGTGAAAGTCAAATTTTTAGATGGTAGCCTAATACCAGACACTGGAAGAATGAATGTGAACATGGACCTATGTTGACACAGATAATATGTATGTTATAATGAATTCCTTTATTTTTTTATTAAATTTTTTTAAATTAAAAATTTCTGCCTCCTCCCCTCTTCCCTTTTCCCTCCTCCTCCCCCCACTCCCCACACCCCACTCCCTTCCCTCTCCCTCTCCAGTCAAAAGAGAAGTCAGGGTTCCCTGCACTGTGGGTAGTCCAAGGTCCTCCCCCCTCCATCCAGGTCTAGGAAGGTGAGCATCCAAACAGACTAGGTTCCCACAAAGCCAGTACATACAGTAGGGTCAAGACTCAGTGCCATTGTCCTTGGCTTCTCAGCAGTCCTCATTGTCCACCATATTCAGTGAGTCCGGTTTTATCCCATGCATTTTCAGTCCCAGTCCAGCTGGCCCTGGTGATCTCCTAAAAGATCAGCTCCACTGACTCAGTGGGTGGGTGCTCCCCTTGCAGTCTTGACTTCTTTGCTCATGTTCTCCCTCCTTCTGTTCCTCATTTGGACCTTGGGAGCTCAGTCCATTGCTCCAATGTGGGTCTCTGTTTCTATCTCCATCCATCACCAGATGAAGGTTCTATGGTGATATGCAAGTTATTCATTAGTATAGCTATAGGATCGGGCCATTTCAGGCTCTCTCTCCTCAGCTACCCAAGGACCTAGTTGGATACATCTCTCTGAACCCCTGGAAACCCCTCTAGAGTCAAGGCTCTTGCCAACCCTAAAATGGTTCCCTTAATTAAGATATATACTTCCCTGCTCGCATATCCAACCTTCCATTATCCCAAACATCCCATTCCCCCAAGCTATCCCTATCCTCCCCTTCTCACTTTTCTCTCTCCATCTCCCCTATCCCCCATCCCACCCCAACCCCCAGTTCCCAATTTTTGCCCAGCAATCTTGTCTACTTCCAATATCCAGGAGGATAACTATATGTTTTTCTTTAGGTTCACCTTCTTATTTAGCTTCTAGAATAGCGAATAATAGGCTCACTGTCCTATATTTATAGTTAAAAACAAATTATGAATGAGTACATCCCATGTTCATCTTTTTGGGTCTGGGTTACCTCACTTAGGATAATGTTTTCTATTTCCATCCATTTGCATGCAAAATTCAAGAAGTCATTGTTTTTTACCGCTGAGTAGTAAATTAATATGTATATATTCCACATTTTCTTCGTCCATTCTTCCGTTGAAGGGCATCTAGGTTGTTTCCAGGTTCTGGCTATTAAATAATGCTGCTATGAACATAGTTGAACAAATACTTTTATAGTATGATAGGGCATCTCTTGGGTATATTCCCAAGAGTGGTATAGCTGGGTCCAGGGGTAGGTGGATCCTAAATTTCCTGAAAAACCGCAACACTGAGGGCCGGGCGGTGGTGGCGCACGCCTTTAATCCTAGCACTTGGGAGGCAGAGGCAGGCGGATCTCTGTGAGTTCAAGACCAGCCTGGTCTACAAGAGCTAGTTCCAGGACAGGCTCCAAAGCCACAGAGAAACCCTGTCTCGAAAAACCAAAAAAAAAAAACAGCAACACTGTTTCCATAGTGGTTGTGGTTGCACAAGTTTCCACTCCCACCAGCAATGGATGAGTGTACCCCTTACTCCACATCCTCTCCAGCAAAGGCTATCGTTGGTGTTTTTGATTTTAGCCATTCTGACAGGTGTAACATGGTATCTCAAAGTTGTTTTGATTTGCATTTCCCTGATCGCTAAGGAGGTTGAGCATGACCTTAAATGTCTTTTGGCCATTTGAACTTCTTCTGTTGAGAATTCTCTGTTCAGTTCAGTGCCTCCTTTTTTAATTGGCTTAATTAGCATTTTAACGTCTAGTTTCTTGAGTTCTTTATATATTTTGGAGATTCGACCTTTGTCTGTTGCGGGGTTGGTAAAGATCTTCTCCCAGTCAGTGGGTTGCCTTTTTGTCTTAGTGACAGTGTCCTTTGCTTTACAGAAGCTTCTCAGTTTCAGGATGTCCCATTTATTCAATGTTGCCCTTAATGTCTGTGCTGCTGGGGTTATATGTAGGAAGTGGTCTCCTGTGCCCATATGTTGTAGAGTACTTCCCACTTTCTCTTCTATCAGGTTCAGTGTGTACAGAGTAATATTGAGGACTTTAATCCATTTGGACTTGAGTTTTGTACATGGTGATAGATATGGATCTATGTTCATTCTTCTCCAGGTTGACAACCAGTTCTGCCAGCACCACTTGTTGAAGATGCTCTATTTCTACCAGTTCCTTTATCAAAAATGAGGTGTTCACAGGTTTGTGTGTTAAAATCCGGGTCTTCTATTCGATTCCATTGATCTACTTCTCTGTCTTTATGCCAATACCAAGCTGTTTTCAATACTGTAGCTCTATATTAGAGTTTGAAGTCAGGGATGGTAATGCCTCCAGAAGTACCTTTATTGTATAAGATTGTTTTGGCTATCCTGGGTTTTTTGTTTTTATCATATAAAGTTGATTATTGTCCTTTCAAGATCTGTGAAGAATTTTGATGGGGACTGCATTGAATCTATAGATTGCTTTTGGGAGAATTGCCATTTTTACTATGTTGAGCCTTCCAATCCAAGAGCAAGGGAGATCCTTCCATTTTCTGGTATCCTCTTCAATTTCTTTCTTTAAAGACTTAACGTTCTTGTCAAATAGATCTTTTACTTCCTTGGTCAGAGTTATGCCAAGATATTTTATGCTATGTGTGACTATCATGAAAGGTGATACTTCTCTGATTTCCCTCTCTGCATCCTTATCCTTGGTGTATAGGAGGGCAACTGATTTTTTGGAGTTGATCTTGTATCCAGCCACATCACTAAAGGAGTTTATCAGCTGTAGGAGTTTTTTGGTAGAGTTTTTAGGGTCGCTTATGTGTACTATCATATCATCTGCAAATAGCGACAGTTTAACTTCTTCCTTTCCAATTCAAATCCCCTTGATCCCCATATGTTAGCTTATTGCTATTGCTAGAACTTCAAGCACTATATTGAAGAGGTATGGAGAGAGTGGACAGCCTTGTCATGTTCCTGATTTTAGTGGGATGGCTTTGAGTTTCACTCCGTTTAATTTGATGTTAGCTGTTGGCTTGATGTAAATAGCTTTTATTATATTTATGTATGACCCTTTTATCACTATTCTCTCCAAGACCTTTATTAAAAAGGTTTGTTGAATTTTGTCAAATGATTTTCAGCATCTAATGAAATGATCATATAGTTTTTTCTTTCAGTTTAATTATATGATGGATTACATTGATAAATTTGTGTATGTTAAACCACTCCTGCATCTCTGGGATGAAGCCTACTTGATCATAATGGATAATTTTTCTAATGTGTTCTTGGATTCAGTTTGCCAGTATTTTATTGAGAATTTTTGCATCAATGTTCATGAGTGAGATAAGCCTGTAATTCTCTTTCTTGGTTGGGTCTTTATGTGGTTTTGGTATCAGGGTAACTGTAGCTTCATAAAAAGAATTTGGCAATAAGTCTTCTATTTCTATACTGTGAAATACATTAAGGAGTATAGGTATTAGCTCTTCTTGGAATTTCTGGTAGAATTCTGCGTTGAAACCATCTGGTCCTGGGCTTTTTTTGGAAGGGAGGTTTTTGATAACAGTTTCTAATTCTTCACGATTAACAGGTCTATTTAGATTGTTCACCTGGTCTTGGTTTATCTTTGGTATGTGGTACTTAGCCAAAAAGATGTCCATTTCTTTTGCATTTTCCAGTGTTGTGGCATACAGGCTTTTGTAGTAAGATCTAAAGATTCTCTGAATTTCCTCTGTGTCTGTAGTTATATCCCTCTTTTCATTTCTGATCCTATTAATTTGTGTGTTCTCTCTCTGCCGTTTGATTAGTTTGGACAGGGTTTTGTCTATCTTGTTGATTTTCTCCAAGAACAAAATTTTTGTTTCATTGATTCTTTGGATACTTTCTGTGTTTCTATTTTGTTGATTTCAGCCCTGAGTTTGATTATTTCCAGTCTTCTACTCCTTCTGGGTGAGTCTGCTTCTTTTTTTTTTCTAGAGCTTTCAGGTTGCTGTTAAGTCTCTAATGTGTGTTTTCTCCATTTTCTTTAAGTGGACACTTAGTGCTATGAACTTTCCTCTTAGCACTGCTTTCATCATGTCCCTTAGGATTGAGTATATTGTCTCTTTATTTTCATTAAATTCAAGGAAGACATAATTTCTTTCTTTATTTCTTCCTTGACCCAGGTGTGGTTCAGCAGTTGACTGTTCAGTTCCCATGAATTTGTCGGCTTTCTGGGGGTAGCCTCATTGTAGAATTTTAACTTTAATCCGTGGTGATCTGATAAAACACATGTGGTCACTAAAATTTTTTGGTATCTGTGGAGGTTTGCTTTGTTACCGAGTATGTGGTCAATATTTGAGAAGGTTCTATGAGCTGCAGAGAAGAAGGTATATTCTTTCCTATTTGGGTGGAATGTCCTATAGATGTCTGTTAAGTCCATTTGCTTCATTACCTCTATTAATTCTTTTATTTCTCTATTAGGTTTCTGTCTGATTCACCTGTCCATTGGTGAGAGAGGTGTGTTGAAGACTCCTAATATTAGTGTGTGAGGTTTGATGTCTGACTTGAGTTCTAGTAATTTTTTTTCATAAGTGGGTGCTTTTATATTAGGGGCATAGATATTCAGGATGGAGACTTCATCTTCATGAATTGTTCCTGTTATTAATATAAAATGACCATTTCTATCTCTTCCGATTGATTTTAGTTTGAAGTCAGATTTGGTAGAAATTAGTATGGCCACACCCACTTGTTTCTTAGGTCCATTTGCTTGAAAAACATTTTCCTAACCCTTTACTCTGAGTAGATGTCTATCTTTGTGGTTGAGGTGTGTTTCTTGTAAACAGCAGAATGTTGGATCCTGTTTTGTATCCAATCTCTCAGCCTGTGCTTTTTTATAGGTGAATTGAGTTCATTGATATTAAGTGATATTAATGACCAGTGGTTGTTGACTCCAGTTGTTATTATTTTTTTGGTAGTAGAGTTTGTGTGTTTCCCTTCTTTGAGTTGTGCTGGTGAAGGGTCGCTAATTGTCTGAGTTATTATAGGCAGTGTTTGCAATGTTGGATTCCTTGGGTTGTGATTTTCCTTCCATTACTTTCTGTAAGGCTGGGTTTGTGGCTACGTTTTGTTTAAATTTTTTCTTATCCTGGAATATTTTGTTTTCTCCATTGATAGTGAATGATAGCTTGGCTGGGTATAGTAGTCTGGGCTTGCATCTATGGTCTCTTAGTTTCTGTGGTACCTCTATCCAGGACCTTCTGACTTTCATGGTTTCCATAGAGAAGTCTGGTGTAAGACTGATAGGTTTACCTTTATAAGTTACTTGACCTCTTTCCTTTGCAGCTCTTAATATGTTTTCTTTAATCTGTATGTTTTGTGTTTTGATTATTATATGGTGAGGGGATTTTTTTTTGATCCAGTCTATTTGGTGTTCTGTATGCTTCTTGAATATTCATAGGAATATCTTTATGTTGGGAAAGTTTTCTTCTATAATTTTGTTAAATAAATTTTTGGGCCTTTGAGCCATAATTCTTCTCCTTCTTCTATCCCTATTATTCTTAGGTTTGGTCTTTTTATGGTGTCCCATATTTCCTGAATTTTTTTATGAGAATTTGTTGGATTTCATGTTTTCTTTGATCAGTGCATTTATTTTCTCAATGGTGTCTTCAAAATCTAACATTCTTTCTTCTATCTCTTGTATTCTATTAGTTTTGCTTGTTTGTATAGTCTCTGTTCGTTGACCTAGATTTTCCATATACAGCCAGCTCTCGGTTTGTGTTTTCTTCCTTGCCTCCATTTCAGTTTTCAATTCTTGAACTCTTACCATTACCTGTTTGATTGTTTTTTCTTGGTTTCCTAGGTATTTACGTTTTTATTCATTTCTTCAAACTTTTTGTTATACTTCTCATCCATTTCTATAAGAGCATTTTTACATGCTGTTTAAGGGACTCTATCACTTTCATAATGTCAATTTTTTTTCCCTTCTTCTGGATTAGGGTGTTCAAGACCTTCTGTTGTCTAATCACTGGGTTCTGGTGTTTTCATGTTGTTTTTCAAAAGATTGGTGGCGGAATTCTTGCCTTGGCGCCTGCCCATCTCTTCCTTCAAATGCTATCCTATGGAGCTCATGGAACAGGATCAGGTTCCCTTGGTAGCCAAGAACCTCCTTAACAAAGGGTCTACCTTGCTGCAGACAGGCTTAAAGCAAAGCAATTCCCGCCGGCCCCTTTGCCCTCAGTACCCCGTCCCAGCACCCAAACAGGCTGAGCTGGCAGATCCCATGGCCCTGCAGAAGGGAAGAAGAAGGGAGGAGGTTCCTGGGTGCAAATTGGGATGGGTTAGGGAGAGAGAGGCCTGAATTCCTTTATTTTGTTTGCTGAATAAATGCAAGTTAATTAAAATAAAGTAAAAGTTTAGCACGTTTTCTCAGGGATAGAAGCAGCCTTTAAGAAGCCAGTGAGCTGCATCTCCCACTGTCCAAGCTTTTCAGGATTAGTTACCTACATCTCTATAGGTCAGAACACTGGATCAGAGGAGTAGACAAACACAGAACTAAGAGTAGGTCACTTCTAAGTTACTCTCTCCCTCTCTGCCAGTTTCCCTTCACACCTTTCTAGTCTTCCTCAATTCCTCCTCCCTCTAGCTTGCTCTCTCTAATAGTTCTCTGCAAAACCAATGTTGCTTAGCCCTGAAGAGAATATTAATGTATAAACAACTGAAGTTGACACTCTAATAAAACATTCTAAAAGAGAAGCATTTGATCCTTCATGAAAATAATAATAATTACAATGTATTTACGCAAAAAGTGTATTTTTATATGTCAGAAAAAATAAATTACATAAGAAACAATAACATTTATAATGGAACAAAAATTATTAAATACATAGGAATATATTTAAAAACACTGTGGTCTCTAGAGTGAAATGTTTAAACACATATAGAAGAAATTAAAGAAGGTGAATGGAGTATTCACCCCAGAAGGGTGAAGTAATAACTCAGTTTTGTCTCAAAAAAGGAGTTGTGTTTATCTTTTTGTGTAAAGGATGGATGAATTTTGCTGTAAAATATCAAAAGCTTGTATTAAAATCTTCGTATGAGAGGCCTCATAATGCCTCCAAACAACCTCACTGACTTCTAAAATTTAAATGTCAAAGACTTTGGATCATATATCTAATGTAGCTGAGAAGTTAGCTTAGATCATACAGGGCCATTTTTGCTCTGAGTCCCAACATAATTTATGTAGTGATAGTTTTATTATTTAGTCTTTGAAAATGTATATATGTATGTGATGCATTTTAACCATATCTACCTTCACTCCCTATCTCCAACTCCTCTAATCCCAAGCATATCTACCTACATATTCATAAATTAAAATATAATAACTTACTAAACTCAATTACTCTCCATTGCACATAATTCCCCTAAAAAACATCAAATGTCAGTATTTTCTCTCTTAGGTATGAAGCCCTTCTCACTACATTCCAGAATTGTTTCTTTTATGTTCAATATTAGTTTTATAATTTTCAACATGTAGAATTTATTTACATCCTTTCTACCCCTCCACATCCAGTCCACTTCTTTCCTCATCCTCTCATTTTCTTTCTAATTCAAGACCTCTTCTTTAATTGTTTTTTGCATACATACACATATTTATAAATGCCCAGTTTCCTTTCAGTGCGGCACGCATGTATATGTGTTTAAGGATGACCACTTCAGAGCTGAGCAGATAACCTCTCAGGAGGCTGGTACTTGGAGAAAACTGATTCTCCCTCTTTCAACACCTCACTTAGTGGTATGTTCCTGTAGGATTTCACCATCTGGATTGGCATCTCAATTGACATTTTCATTTTGCAAGTCTATTATTTTTTGCCAACTATAGACTTGAGATTTTATGGCTACAACTTCATTGTCATATATGGAAGTCACTATCTCTTGAATCAGATATCCTGGTCTGCAAGTAGGTAGAAATCTTCCCATTAGCAGTGGAGAAGCATCTATCACTGGAAGTAGAGAAACTACTCCCACTGAGATGATTTCTATTGTAAATGAGGCAAAATCCTGGTAGACTCACTTATGTACTCTAAAATGTGTAGGATTCTTACATTGTGTAGAGAAGAATTGAACATGTCCTTGCAGAGGATAAAGACTCCCTTGATCATCTCTCCACAGTATAAATCTTGAAAAACAGTGGTGTCTCTCCATGTAACTTCAAAGCCTCAAGAATGGAGATGGGTAGGGACAATAGTATCTGTCAAAGGATAAGTGATGAGTGTTCCAACCCAGCTGTCTGTATTGGAGGCCTAGTGTTTCCCTTCATGTTCTGTTAGTACATTAGAAAGGGAGCATATGCTTAGGTGCTTTGGGGAGGGAACTGTGTTTCATTGAACATACCAATTCAAAAACTCAGTTCGCCTGGAAACACCTCCATTTTTTTTTTAACCTGGGTACTCTGTGATAAAGAAAAAAACAATGATCTGGCCAAAGTTTTTTTAGGCAATAATAATAACAGCATGGAAATAAGCTGACAGGAATTTTCTAACAGAACAGAAAAACTTATAATAAAAACAAGAATAATCAACAAAAATGGAATCAAAAAAATGAAAACTGAAATTAAACAAGTGGTGCTATCCTTAACCAGTTAGAATTTTTTTGCAAAACAAGAGAAAAATGAATACTCAATAAAATAAAAGGCAAAGACTGGAAATTACTAATTAGTGAATACAGAGATGCAAACAGTAAAATATGTTCATCTTTTCTACTCATTAAAGTTTAAAATTAGAATACATATTTTCAATCATAATTTAAAAAGATAAAATTAAATAATTGTCTCAGACTTATACATGATTATCTGCTAGTTGTCCAGATTGCTAATATACAATACTATATCACTTAATAGCTTCTCAGATAACTAAGAAGAATTGTCATGAATATTTATTTTTATGCTTGTTAAGAAATATGATAAAGAAATTTGAAAAATAAACAACCAAAATATTTTCCAAAAAGTACCTGAATTAATAAATTACTGCCATTCAAAACAGTGTTTGAAAGATTGGTAACATGGATAGTTTCTAGAACATATCAATAAATGAACAAACAGGGACTATATTGCAATTTACTGAAAGAAGATTCAAGCATGTTCCTAATATGGAGATTATGTCTAAATCTAAAATATGCAATCTCCATATTAGGAACATGCAAGTAAGTAGATCTCACCTGGTGAGTCATTTTGTGTGGACCACGTCTGAGCAGATAGACAAATGTTTTATCTTAAGTAGTAAATTATACAGTATAAATTATTCTTCTTGAGACTGACCTCTTTGTAAGGCATAATGGGCAACAAGGGATATTCCTTTACTATAAAATTGAAATTAAATATTAAAAACAAGTGAATTTGTTTCCATATATAGAAGTTATAGCTGTCTTCTAAAAATGTAACAATGGTGAAATGATCCCTTTTTATAAACATAAGTTAATGCGCACATATATTATAACATGTAACATTTTATTTTTGAAATATGCAGCAAATGAGTGGTTTTTGATGCACGCACAAACACACACACACAGAGATAAATGTATATGTATATATGTATACCTTGATTTTTATATAGGAATGCAATATTTGAAAATATTAAAGATATATAGGAAACTTAAAGACTCCTTTTCAACCATCTCATTAAAGATAAACTATCTACCTTACATGCAAAGGAGGATAAACACTCTGAAGCATGCAGTCAGCTTGTAAATTCCTAGTGATGGAGCTCCCTAGAAAACCTAGTTCTAAAAATTTACTTCAGTTATTCTGCTGACAAGAACAATATCAGCCACCTCCATCTCTGAGGATAGAACCATTACTTTTTCTCAGAAACCAGTTTATCTCTTTTAAAAATCCAATCTCTCTTCATTACTGACACCTGAACATGTTGTCTATTTAGCCAATTTTCTAGGCCAAGAAAAACAACAGTTCCACAGTACACTCTAAATCTCCGGACCCCAGAAGATTATATCAAATAGATGAAGTCTAGAATTGAGGCTTTCCAGGGAGTAGTAAGAGCCATTTTGCCTTGAAGGTGTCTCAGCTTTTAAAACTAAGTGATGTGAACTTCCTTGGAATGCTTTGTTACTGAAAATTAGTTAAGACCCATTCTCTCTAAAGGCCGATGATTGCTTTTATTTGGGGAGAAGATCATAATTCAAGCTTGACAATGTATTACTATTATTACTTTCAATGAGAAAGCGAAGCTTTAAAAACTGAACATTCTATTTTCATTGCCCTAGGATAAGTAATGGAGGTGATTACAGAATGCCAACTTTAGTAAACATTTTCACCAAAGAAGACCTAGAAAGACAGCTGACAGGTAAATGTTGACCTTCAGTGGTATTTTTATTCTTTGCCTCAAATGATTAATGCCTTTAGCTCTGTTTTTCTCTCCATATATAAGTCCTCTTACGCATTCCATGAGTTTATTGCAACACCACAACCCCAGCTGTTTCTTGAAGACATTTTAGAAATTGACTTTAAGGTAAATCCTTTCTTGTTCTAAGAGTTGAAATGCTTTTTATTTGTAAAAACTTCCCTAGAATTTATATTACATTTCTAAGTTTAAATGTTAAAGTGATATATTATCCCATTAATATATGTCACACTATCAAGCAGAAACTGTAAAGGTTTCATGATGAAAACAGTTAAAAATAAAAGAAAAAATAATTCTAATCTTTTATGTATGAACACTAAAGTTATTTTTATTTTCATTAATAATTTTGCAAAATAAAATAAACTTCGAATACATACAGTATCCTGCAAATATTAGTTATTTCATATTATGAATACAGGTTAACATTATTCATTTGTATCCTATAGGATTGGGATTCCCCTCTGTATGCTGTGAATATGTTTTCTAGCCATTGGTTAATAAAGAAGCTGCTTTGGCCTATGGCAGGGCAGAATATAACCAGGTGGAAAATCTGAACAAAGATGGGAGAGAGTAGGCAGAGTCAAAGAGATGCCATGTAGCTGCTGAAGGATAAAGATGCTTCAAACCTTACTGGTAGGCCACAGTCTCGTGGTGATACATAGATAAATAGAAATGAGTTAATTTCTCATTACAGCTAGCTAGGCATATGCCTGAGTCATTGGCCAAGCAGTGTTGTAATTAATATAGTTTCTGTGTAATGAATTGGGTCTGCACAGCTAGAAAACAAAGCAGGGTCTCCTCCTACACTTATATATCCCTAGATACTAAATAGTTCATAGATAAATTAATAAGCTTTATATAGAGTTTGCAAATGGCTTCAGGACATATACTAATATGTAGTGAAGATAGTCTAAACTTAATTTTTTGTATCTAATTAGATTTTAAACTATATTTCTTATATTTAAAAAAATATTATATGAGCTTATAGCAGGAAAAAGGTACATTCACACCATGCCATGGTGATAATAATTAGAATAATTAATGTATAATATGTTTGAATTTATTTTATTTAGATACCCTAACCCAATTTTGTTACGTATGACACTGTTTTGAAGCTGTTTGCAATTCAGTGAGTTAACACATAAAAATTAGATGAATTGTCAGAACATAAGCTTTAGAACTAAATACATTTCATCATACTATATGTAAATATATATTCTACATATATTTGTATATTGTATTCATTGTGCGTTAAGATTCAGTTTCTGGCTTTCCATGCTGTCTCATATTAGACAGTTTGCTTCAGTTTCTGTGGGGTTCAGATTCTTTGTTGGAAAAACAGATATTTTGTTTATATGATATTTTGATATCTTCTATGTTTTGTGTCATTTTCCATTTTTCTTTGTGGCATCCGCAGGTTTCTTGGAGGCCATGGTATCCTGAAAGCATTTCTTTAGGATGTTTCCTCTGATTGTGTCCTCTAAAAAACAAAGTCTTCACTTTAGTTCTGCACCTAACAATACCCTAAAGGGAACATGTGTGCATGGACAAATCACAGTCAGATGCTAGGACATTCTACCTCGATAAAGTAACACAAAGCATTTTTCATGCTCACTGTCCTTATTGATCACAACAAAGAGGCTGGAGAAAATCACGGAGCTGAGAACTGTGGTATAAACTAATCTCTAATTCCTACAACCTAAACACAATAATGCATTCGATTTCTGCCCATTTTTTCAAACCTGTTTCTCATTAAATAATTTAGATTTGCTATATATTGCTTATAATTCCAAATAGCTCTTCCATAGTCAAATTCAAAATTAAATAATCTACCTCAAATTTTTGCAAGCAAAATCTGCACTGTACATAATTTAGCAATAATAGTATTTGATATAACTTTTTGTGAATAATGAAGTTCTTTTTATTTATTGAAAAAAATTCTTCATGAAAATATATTTGATCAGAGGGACTGGCTCAGCATGGCGCTCTGATTTCATCACACATGGTTCCCTGAAGTGACACAGCCTTAGACATCAACGCAGACTCCAGCTACAACCACAGACCCTAACATAGCCCTTGGCAGCAACTTGGCCCAGACAAAAAATCTGGCTCCAACTTGTAGCACTGGCTGCTCAGATCAGGATGGCTCTGGCAGGAGCATGGCTCCCGGACACCAACAAAGCCACAACCCAACACCAGGTTTCTGTGTGACCTTTGGTGCCAACAAGTACCTCAGACTTCAACACAGAACCCAGCAATGCGGACCCAAACATAATACTGAGCAGCAGCCAGACCTGGATGTCACCATTGCCCCAGAGGGCAGTGCATGGCCCTCGGACACTAACATGACCCCAGACCTCAGGAGTCCACATGGCCTTCAGGGATAACTGGAAACTGAGACATCAACACAGAAGCTGGCTATAGTAGGGCTACGAACCCAAACATGACCCTCAGCTGCAGTAATGAATGTCACCATGGCATGGGATAACATGAAACAGTACAGGACACTCAAAACTGTATGGCCACGGCTACAGCATGGCCCTCAGACACCGTCACAGACTCAGGTGGCGGGTCTGTCTCTGGACATCCACGCAGCTCTTAGTGGAAACAGGAGCCAGGGACATTAACCCAGACCCTGGCTGCTACGGAACTACAGACACAAACACATGGTCGGCCTTTGTCAGCAAACCAGGCCCAGATGATCTCAGAGCCCCAGGTGGCAGCACAGCCCACAGAGATCTGTATGATTGAGTGGCTGACTCTCTTAAGGGTAAGACCTATGCTCAGCAGTATTTGACCAACACAAAATAAATTCAATGGTATATTTGGATGTTCCTTGTCTCATGATGTTAACTCCAGGCTTTGTTATTATTATTTAAAACATTCTTTTTAATTTAAATATATTTGGATCGTATTCTTTGCCTCCTCCAATACCAAAATGAACTTAGACAAAGAGACAAGAATAGATAATTTTTTGCATGTTTTATATTTCAGACTTGATTTTCAGTATATTTGTTTTTCTTAATTTAAATATCAACATCTTAAAATTGAAAAATAAGCAAAAAAGTTAAAGAAATTATGACAACTATTTGTTATTCTTACCTATATAACAGTTACCTGAAATGTCTTTAAAACCTGGTAACTTAAGATTGATATTACTGGGTGCTGAGGTAGATTGATTTCCAATTTTCTGAGAAACCACCATACAGATTTCCAAAGTGGCTGAGTAAGTTTCCACTCCCACCAGCAATGGAGGAGTGTTCCTCTTACTCTGTATCCTCTCCAGCATAAACTCTCATTGGTGTTTTTGATCTTAGTCATTACGACTGATCTAAAATGGTATCTCAGAGTCATTTTGATTTACATATCTCTGGTGGCTAAGGATGTTGAGCAAATTCTTAAGTGTCTTTCAGCCATTTGCCATCCTTCCTAGAGTAAAATACGTGGCATGTGCTGTCAGAGTGTTGACACATGTAAAGAAAAATTCAGTGATGAAAAAAATTTAAATAAAGAAAGCTTCTTCAACAAATGCTGCTGGCATAAATGGATGTCAACATGTGAAAGAATGCAAATAGATCCCTATCTATCTCCACGCACAGAAGTAAGTACAAAAGGATCAAAGACCTCAACATAAATCCAGCCACACTGAACTTCACTGAAGAAAAGGTGAGAAGTAGCCTTGAATGCAGGTGCACAGGAGACCACTTCCTAAATATAATACCAGTGGCACAGACACTGAGAAAAATTAATAAATGGGACTTGCTGAAATTGAGAAGCTTCTGTAAAGCAAAGGACAGAGTCAATAAGACAAAAGAGTAGCCTACTGAATGGGAAAAGATCTTCACCAACCCTGCATTGGACAGAGGATTGATCTCCAAAATATATAAAAGACTTAAGAAACTAGACATCAATTACCAAATAATCCAATAAAAAATGGGGTACATAACTAAACAGAGAACTCTCAAAAGAAGGATATATGGAACTTAATTCTTAATTCTTAATTCTTGCCTTTAGGTGATGTTCACCAAGAGTTTCTAAATGCAGTTAAAAAATAAATACATATTTTCTTATGAGGACATCTGAAGAAAGGACAACTTTCTAAAATGTATCATCCTTTTAATGTTTAAATGGATGGATCTAGAAGTAAACATATTGATTGATGTAACTCACACCCAGAAAGACAAATATACTATGTAATCTCTCATAAGTTGCTTTTACATATAAAGCAAAGGAAAACCAGACCACAAGTCACTACCCCAGAGAAACTAGACAACAAAGAGGATCCTAAGACATATATAAGAATCTACATAGGGAGGTGAAAAAGAAAGGTTCTTCTGAGTAATTTGGGTACATAGGGGTCACCGGAGAGGGTAGATGGGAGAGAAGGAAGGAAGGGAGGGGAGTGGATAATATAGCTCAATAAAAACAATTTAAAGAAGAGACCAAAAAAAGAATATACTGTCAAAATCTAAAATTGCAATCTATAGGAGGCTATATGGGAAAATCTACTTTTTATTTAACAACAATAGCAAAACATGTTTTCTTTATATAAAAAATTATGCTGTG
Organism: Chionomys nivalis; assembly: GCF_950005125.1. Taxonomy (NCBI): domain Eukaryota; kingdom Metazoa; phylum Chordata; class Mammalia; order Rodentia; family Cricetidae; genus Chionomys; species Chionomys nivalis. The sequence goes on along the minus strand of NC_080086.1, from coordinate 191,270,061 downwards.
TAGAAAACTGTGAATTTGAAAAGACATAGATACAAAAACCTAAAGATAATCCCAGTTGTTATTTTTGTGTGATTTGAATATGTTGAGAAATTCTTGAGATTTGGGAATATGGACATAAGTGATTGTGCTGTGAGGAATCTAGGAATAAACAAAACAAGTAATTGTGAGCGCAGAAGGTTAAATGAATGAAATAAAATTGGTTTATATAGTTAGGCAAGCAATACACAAAGATTTATCTTATTTTTAACAAGCATTTGTGTATTTAAAATAGTAATAATAACATACAGAGAGTAAAACTACATATCTTTATATATAATATTAAACATTTAGCTTAAATGTTGAAATAACTTAAAATCTATTTATATGTAATATAAATAATATTCACATGCATCCTATATATTTGGCATCTGCATATTTGCATTGTATATACAATGACAATCTATATTCTTTTTGTTTTTATGAAAAGAATTATATTTGAAAACAAAGTTTCAAAATTGCATAAACATAGAAAACATTATTGGCAACTGTCAGTGTCACTAGCCAAAAGAGCAGAGTTCACGATGTCCCTGAAGTGAGATGCTCAGATCTGTCTCTACACCCAGATTTTTAAATCCTGTAATGAAAACTTTCATGAATAAAGTTGGAAGAGACTACACACACTTTGGAAATCTACACTGCAGTTCTAATTGCACCCAGTTTCTACTTTGTCTCCAATGAACAGTCTGAGTATGGATTAGAACATTAGCTAGTTAATAGTAACCATCGCTCTCTAAACCATAAGTGCAGAGGTGAAGGAATAAACGTTGGAGGCAGAGTAATTGGCTAAACATTGTGTCCTGTAGTATTCACATGGTAAATGTGAATACTCAGAAAACACATTTGGTTTTTCCTAATTTCACCCACTCATATAATTCCTGATGATAAAATTACACACATCATTCAACACCTGGCACATAATCAATACAAAGTAGTTATTATTGGTATTCATTGTTTGGGAGTTAGGATTTTTCTGAAAGAGAGAAAAAAATGTCATTCATTACAAATTGATTTCAAAAAACAAGTTTCAACTCTTAGGAGATAAGTTATAGAGACTGCCGAGGAAGCTCAGTAGGGAATAATGGCTGACTTAGTCGGCTGACCTGAATCTATTCCTCAGGAATCACACTGTAGAAAGAAAGAGGTGGTTTTTCCAACTTGTCTTCTAACCTACACCCACGTGCCTACCACATGCACATGTTCACATAAAATAAATAAGTATCATGAAAAGTAAACAATTTCTATTTTTAGTCATCTGAATTTATTTCATCTCAAAACCCTGATGATAGGAAAAATTGATTAACTCACATGGTGTATGAGACAAATGGGCTGGCAGATCCATTATTCACCCCTGGAAACTACATTCAAATGCTCCGTTCAGTTGTGAGTAAAAATGGATGTAATGATTTGCCTGGTTAATTGCCACATTATCACAATGCTTCCATGCAAGTTACTATAATTCATTATGATTGCCAGGCTGTCAATCTATGTTCAAAATTAAGCCAGGATCCAAATTATCGCATTGCTTTAAAATTCTTCTGGATACACCATAGATGTGTGCATATATTCTACTGCCAATATCATCATATTCCAAAAACGTCTCATTCCTGGCCATATTACAGAGCTGCTACTTTCAAAATTGCTTAAAAGTGAAAAAGAACAGCAATGAGTTTTAAAGAAATATTTATGCCTAGGACTAAACCCATTAATTTCAGTTTGATTGATCATGGGTTGAACCAAAGCATTGATATTTAAAGAAAAAAATAAATATAAATGAATTCTGAGCAGATATTCTTTGGTGACAAAGTTTGATGTTTTGTCATGAAGCATAAGCTACTGAATTAATAGTTCAGATAATGTCTGTGAACTAGAGAGATGAAGAACTAGAAGTTGAAGGAGATAACTTCTGAACAGAACTTGTTTGACAACGTTTACAAGGGAATCAAAGTATATTGCTTAATATAATTTGCCCAGAAAAAAACACAAATTTTCTACTTTAACTATAATTTGTAACACTACTTGATGCCAATGAATTATAGATTTAGTAGCATTCATAGAAAACAGAGAAGAAACTGGGGGAGGTAATATTCAGATAGCTTATAAATTATCAAAAGCTTAAACAGAGAAACTCTAAGCAATTTCACTAAAATCATAGACAAGAAAAGGATATCTACTTTCTCACTATCTATTCACTATAGTAGAAGTCATAGCTAGAGTATTATATATATTTCAGGTTTTATTAAAGTGCTGGGTTTCTGTAAAATTAAAATTGGGTTTAAACTTAGAACAAACTATACCTAATATTTTTAATTAAAGATGTGATGATACATATAAAAATTATAAAAATATTTTGGTCTTCATTAGCGTCAAGCATGTTTAATTATCAGATTACCTACCTATAATTTTATTCCATTACAAGCAGCTCTATATTGTTTTTATTTACAGCAAATATTTTAAAGTTTACAAGATAGCAACTTTATTCATGTAAAAAATACTTCTATATTTGATAAGTCAGATAAGATTTAATTAGGCTTTTTGTCATTGGTAATTTTTTTCTCCTATTTCCACATCATTTTGTCTTCCAAATGTTTTTAAAACAACTTTCATTTGACACAAATATCAAATTATAAAAATGTTAATATATTTCATAATGTGTTGAAGGAGCTGCGGGCCACTTCCTGCCACCCAGCTCCTGGCTGCCTGGCTAGCTTATGCCCCAAAATAACAACACACAAACTGTATTCTTTTCAGCACTGCCTGGTTCATTTTTATTAATGTGTGTAGCACCCCAAGATGCGCTTACCGGGAAGATTCTAGCCTACGTCCATCCTGGGTCGGAGCTTCATTGCATCTGCCCAGAGAGGAGAGGAGGCATCTGTGCTTACTTCCTCTTCCTCCCAGCATTCTGTTCTGTTTACTCCACCCACCTATGTTCTAACCTATCAGGGCCAAGCAGTTTCTTTATTAATTAACCAATGACCTTCCTCCATCAATAATGTTCACATAATTCCTTATTAATTTATGCTACATTTTACTTCAGTTGAGTAAGGACTACCCATGAAAACCATTTGAAATTCTTGTAGTTGAAGAATATATACATCTCCAAGTATTTTTATATAGAAGCGTAATTATGCAAGACTGAGTTACAACTTGTTCTATAACAACAGTAACAACCATTTGTAAAATCATTGTGCCATAAAACTTGTTGCAACATTGACCAATGGAAAGTATAGTTAACTCCTCTCTCCATCACAAATATCCATCATTATTGAGGTGCTGGTGTGCTGGGCTGTTTCTTTCCGTTAAATGATCTGTCTCTGTGATGCACACCCACCATCAGTACACACCCACCATTGATACACACAGCACAGATACACACTCACCACTGGTACACACCCACCAACAATACAAACCTACCACCAGTACACACCCACCGCCAATACACACCAACCACCAGAGTAATTCATAATGTGTAGTTGTGGTGTGTTGGGGCTGTTTCAAACAACTTTAGTTTTGGGTAAGTAAGTTGGCTACCTTCATCTTGTATATTTATCACAAACATTGTACATTTGTCACAAAATAGCTTTGAGTGAGCAGTTTCCCCAAAGATGTCTGTTTTATCAAGTGACAATATCAGAAATCAGAGGGCTCTCCTATGCTTATACTGCTAGAATTCTGAAAGTTTTAGACTCTTGGTTGACAAAAAAGGGAATGTATTTGTGCGAAGCTCCTATATGTATACCACATATCCATAATATTATTTGTTTTATTCTCTAATCCTTCTATTATATGACATAACGTGCATTCTACCTTACCAACCTCACAGAATTTCATTTGCTAATAAATAGGTACTTCATGATATGGTAAGCATTAATATTTAGATTTTAAATTATAAATTCTAAAAACTGAAAAATTTGCAGAGCAAAGATTAGCTACAATAATGTGAATAGGTCTAATTCAACTAGTAAAACAGAAAAATCTTGTCACAATAAGAGAATTTTACTCAAAGTATTATCAATAGCTCTTGGCTTTGTTTCCAGTCTAATTATTGATATAGTTGCAAAAGTCATACTTAATTCCTATAATATTATAAGTCATAAACATATATATATACATGTGGATATCTATTTTAATTAATTTTATATAGTGATATAAATTAGAATAAAATATCTAACTTATATGACTTATAGTAGTTGAGACATGCATTAAATATAAAAAAAATCTATTAGTACTGGAATATAATTAGTAGTGGTATCTAATGTATATAATTCTCAAATTTCCTATGTATACCTAATGAGATGAGGTAATCAATTTTAGTATTCAGTTGACATGACTGAGTGCGTGAGTCAATGATGATCATGTTTCTAAAACAAAACAGTCAATCATTCTCCAAAATTCTTTGAATTTTACTTACTGAATTATTACATATGAAAATACTTTGCACTACATTATTAGTTGAATTTCTGTGAAAAAACTCAAACTCAAAGGTCAAAATGTAACTTTTTAAAAAATGTTCAAACAGAGATTAGCCTTGAGCTCAGTCAAACTAATACCAATGTAAAATGACTTTTTTTTTATCTTTCTTTCTTAATAGCCTGTTATATAAACCTTAGGGAGCAAGTAATTTTTCATAATGATAGTAATTGTAATAGAGTTTAAAGTGGCTAAAATCCAAGGCCATATCAAATTTTTATGTCTAAGAAATAAAAAGATAAAGAAGGAAGGAGACAGAGAAAGAAGAAGTAAAGAAAAAAAAATGTGTGAGCTACTGGTGTGGATTTCCCCTCTGTATGCTGTGAATATGTTTTAAAATGATTGGTTAATAAAAGAATATGCTTCAGCCTGTAGCAGGACAGAATATAGTCAGGCTAGAGGGATATAGCAACAGAGTGTGCCAAATCAGGGAGAAGTCTTATATCTACCATAGGAGACAGATGCTAGACGCCAGACACAACCATACCAGCAAGCCCACAACCGTGTGGCAATACACGGATTAATAGAAATGGGTTAACTTAAGATGTAAGAGCTAGATAGGAGTACACTAGGGTCATTGGTCAAGCAGTGTTCCAACTAATATAGTTTCAGTGTAATTATTTCAGGTGTGGGTGGATGGGAACTAAGGAACAGCCTCAGCCTACAGATTGGCACACAAATATGTGCCGACTAAATCCACACAAAACGTCACAGAACTTGGAAAGGGATTCTAGACACACAAAAAAACAAAGTTTAGCCTAATTTTTTTTTTCCAGATGGGCTCTGTTTGCTGGTGGTAAGCATGAGCGTGCGGTTCCTTTTATAGAAGACTCACTGACTCAGCATAAGAAATGGCAGTTTCTTGGTTCACGCTAGTTGTACAAACAGTTCAGACTCTTTTAGGAAGCCAAGCACTTAAATGGGGTTTATGATCAGAGTGCTACAATAGTTCAATAGCAACACAAACCCACTGTGACCTGAGCCTAGATCTGGGGTTGAGAGAATGGCTCTTAGAGGCAATAAACATGCCCCTACCATCTTGGACTGAGTAGAACCAACCTGCAAGACCACGGAATTTGGCCTAACCATGCCCGTTTACAAGTTTAAAAAATAAAAGTGTTCCTGGTCAGAAAATTATGATAGATAAGCAATAAAGACAGATTCAAATAAAAAAGACCTCTGAAAGGGTCACAGTGTTTGATAAATATATGTAGACTTGGGAGAGAGAAGAAAGAATATAGAGAGTTAATAAAAGGAAGTAAATGGTTTTAAAAAAGTAAACAGTCTTTAAAGAGACAAAGTACAGACAGTCCTAGATTAATGAAGTAAAGAAAAATGTAAAGATGAAATATACAAAGAGAGTATGGATTATGTATATTACTATGTTTTCTTTGAAGTTTTTGACAGAAAAAGAGGGTCTGCTTTTATTTCCACAGAGGATGAGAACCTCTGAATTCCTTCCAGACTAATGTCATTCAAGGAACAAGACCCCCTAAAAGATCTCCATGAACCCCAAAACTACTTCACCATACAAAAAGCAGGAAGCAGTTTGGAGAGAACTATTCCCAAATACCCAAATATTGTTTATAAAAGTTTGTCTACATTTAAAGGGGCATATGCTATAGAGATGAATACTTTGCACTGGTATGGATCTTGGTTTATTGATACAAATTTCAGGTCAATTTTGTTATATGTATATTTTTGCTCTTGATTAAGGTGTTGTGTTTGTGCAATTCATTCAAAAATGTAATGTATGATTAAGAAATTTATGTAAATAGATAATCATCTATAATAGTCAAGCTTGTACTCATGTTAGTTAGGCTTTCTAGATATATAGAGATATATTTCAGTTAGATAGATCTTCAAATCTTTCAAAGCGAAACAGAATATGACATTTAAAATGTTTTAAGTGTTTAGGACTTTTCATGACAATGAGACATATCTGTTCCTAGCAGCACCAATGTACTTCAAGAGAATGATGGGCATCAAAGATGCTCCTTATGGAGTTTTTTAGCCCTTTGGGTAAGAAACTGCTCTTTCCTGGGTAGCTTGATATTATTTTGCATGAACTGGACATGGAAGACTCATAGAAAAATGACTTGCCTAAAGATGAGACAGTCCTTCAGGGTTCCTGCTTCATGAAAGAGTCTATCAGACATTCTGCAGGACACAGCAGAGAGTTACTGACAAACTGCCAATATAGGTGGAACTGTCCTTCAAATTTCCTGCTTCATGGTAAAGTCTGCCACATACTATGGGCCTATAGGCTGAAAAGATGGATGCTCCAATGATACAGAAAAACTTTTGGTGACTGTCCAGCTAGCAAGATGTCTGTGTAAATTCTAATGTTTTGGAAATTGCTTACAATGCACTTCCTGTTTATTTAGGTAATATTATATCCTTCTGACGTCTTTGATAGAGTTGAAAAAAGATAGTTACAATTATAAAAGATAAGTTAGATATAAAACTTTAGACTCACAAAATTAGAATAAATGATAGAGTATTTTCCTTAATTTGCCAAATGTAAATGGACTAAATATTATACCTGTAATTCTTGGTCGATAATTGTTTTGTTGTATGTTATCTTTCTATGTTAAAATTAGAACCTTCCCTTTTATTTACACAGAAAAGAGGAGATGATGTTGGATTCCCCTCTGCATGCTATAAATATGTTTTACAACCATTGGTTAATAAAAGAATCTGCTTTGGCCTATAGCATGGCAGAATATAGTCAGGCTGGAAGAGATATAACGAGAATAGGTAGAGTCAGAGAGAAGTCATGTAGCCTCCACAGGAGACAGATACTAGACGTTGTATGGAAACATGCCAGTAGGCCACAACCACATGGTAGTACACAGATTAATAGACATGAGTTATTTTAAGATATAAGCGGTAGCCAATAAGAAGCATGAGCTAATAAGCCAAGCAGTGTTGTAATAATACAGTTTCTGTGTAATCAGTTCTGGTCTCAGCAACCAGGAAACAAACGAACAGCCTCAGACAACAAGCTGCAACCCTCTAGACCTAGAATGAGTGTGAAGTATATCAACTTTAAGACTGTCAACATGATATTTGCATCCTAGCAGTTTTTCTTTAGTGTGACAACTATATGATAATGTATGATACGATTTGTTAGTTCAAAAATTAGATCATATCTAATTGTTAGTTTCCTTTCTAACATTCAAACAAATCTTTACAGAAGGAAAATGGGGGAACCCAGTGAACTATAACTGCTTTACACCCTACCATTTGGAAGCATTTGATAAAATTAACTCTGGTGGAATACCTTGTCTCTTTGCTTTAGGTCTCAAAAAAATCATATTAATTCTTTTGTATTTTGGTGTTTTGAGACACGATTTCTCTGCAAAGGCTGGCCTGGTTTACAGAGTGAGATCCAGAAAAGATATCAACTAATTTTTAATTATTTTGAATCCAGCATACTACATGTAGGATTAATTTTCATTTCTGCACACTGACATGGTTGCCTAATCAGTGAACTTTTGTCACAACAAATTCTGCTATTTAAATTCCCTTAATTTCAAAGGAAATTTTCTCTCCTTCCCAAATCTTTTTAATATATATGCAATTTATATATACACATATATCTTTATATATAATTTTATACAGAGTTATATCTTTATACATAAATACATTTCAATATTGCTGATGGAACTATGCTTAAATACCAACTGTGGTGTAGTTGGCCTCTTAGCAATCTTCAGCTGCACTAGCCTTCTGCATCTATCTGAGTTGTTTCTCAAGGCCCTAGCTTAAGCTTCCCACATCACTTCTACTAACTACAGAGGGGACACCCATCTTAACAGGAATCTTTCAACCATAAACTTTAATTGCACTTTAAACAGCCTCAAAATGGAATGTTTCCTTAATTAAGATGCTGCTTTCTTCATCATAATTGAAATACATCAAAAAGTACCTTGTTAAGGCCTAAGATGTATTACATAGCCATTCTGTAGTGAAGCTGCAGGGCTTTGCTAATTGGAAAACAACAGATCAAATTTGAGAGAAAGTTATGGCAGGCAGATTCCAGTGATGAAGCAGTTTATTTAAATCAAGCACTCAAGACAATTTGGAAAAGATGCCTAATCATCTTATTTTGTTAAACTGCAGTACAAGATAAAATTATAAATTATCAATGTATTATTGACCTTAAAAGTATACAGGTATATAAAGAAAAATTTAATCCTTTAAATTTAATATTCCAAGTGTAAGTACTTTCAAGGAATCTATAAGGTTCTTGGACTAAAAGGATAGGCATTGAGATGCACATCAATGTTTAGCATTGACTTTTATATAAGGTACTATTTTGATATGTATTAAATAGTATTTTTAATACAGTTCCAAATTATAATTTGTTTTGTATTTTAGATTTCCAAATAGGAGCTGTCTTATTTTCATTGATTAAAATGTATATTCTAATATCCAGTTACACTGATATTCAGGACAAGGTGATAGTGCTCACTACACTTTTACCAGAACAAACTTTTCCCTCTGTTCTTTCACACTCTGAAACTGTTCTTTACAAATTTCCCTTTCAAATGTTCCACTTCAGACACTGGTGTTAACCCAGACATTTTCATACCTTACAGGAAATATCTCTTACTTCTGCTACCAAACCTATTCTTGCTCTTTATACCCTCTCAAACTCTATGCTTTGCTTTTACTCATCGCCACAAAAGAAGCGAAAGCACCCTTCCCTTCAGAAAACCATTTCTTCCTTAGATCCCTCTCCACCTCTGTAAATCCTGATTCATACAGAGACATTTTTCTTGTTGAGAGTTCACACCTATTGCCATAACTACAGGCCACAAAAACAAAAAGACCAAAGAAGAATCAGAAATGAAGGAACAAAATAGCCATTCAACAAAGACAAACTCAGACCTATAATTACTCCAAACCCAGACACCTAGACACCAATGTGAGAAGACAATCAAAAACAGGCAGGGTAATAATTCACCCCAAAATCCCAGGTATTTCACTACAATAAGCCTTGACTATTCCACTAGACTAAAGCACAAGAATCTGGCCTTTAAGATCAACTTTATGAAGATAATAAAGAGCCTTAATGTGGAGAATAAAATCCTTAAAGAAATAGAAGGGAAAAAAAAGAAAATACTAGAATGAAAACCAATAAAATTGAAAATAATGAATAAAACTTTTTAAGACCTTAAAATAAAAATAGAATCAATAAAGAAAACAGAAACTTAGGGAATTCTGGAAATGGAAAATCTTGGTAAGAGAACAGGAATTTTCAAACATTACCAACAGACTACAAGTTGGAAAAAGAAATCACAGATGATGAAGATATGATAGAAGTCATTGGTCAAAGAAAATTTTAAATCTAAAAAAATTCTCACACAAAAAAATCCAGGAAACCTGGGATATCATGAAAAGACCAAATCTAAGAGTAATAGGAATAGATGGAGAATCCCAATTCAAAGGCCCAGAAAATATTTTTAAAATATTTTAAAAGAAAATTTTTGTAACCTAAAGAAAGGCATGACTATAAAATCATACGGAACACCAAATAAATGGTGCCAGAAAGGAAAGTCTCCTTGTCACATGCCCAATAATAATCAAAACACTAAACATGCAGAACACTGAAAGAATACTGAAAGTGGCAATGGAACATATAAAGGCAGACCTATCATAACTACACCCTACTTCTCAATGGAGATTTTCAAAACCAGAAAGGCCTTCACAGATATCCTTTAAACTCTAAGAGACCACAGATGCCATCCCAGACTACTATTCCCAGCAAAACTTTCAATCACCATAAATGGAGAAAACAATATATGCCATGACAAAGTAAAATTTACACAATAACAAATCCACAAATAAAATCCTATAAAAGGTACTAGAAGAGAAAAATCAAACTTAAAGAAGTAAAGTACACCCATCACCAATAAAAATAGAGGCAATAAATAATCTCACACCAGCAAAACAAAAAGAAGGAAAACACACACATACACACGCACACACACACACTACTAGCAACAGCAATAACAAAAATAAAATAACAGTAATTAGCAAGCATTTGTCATTAATATCCTTCAATTTTAATGGACTCAAATTCCCCATAATAAAACATATGCTAACAGAATGGATGTGAAAACAGTATCTATACTTCTGCTGTATACAAGAAACATACCTCAACTTCAAAAGTAGACATATCAGAGAAAATTGTTGGGGAAAGATTTTCCAAGCAAATGAACTCAAGAAACAAGTTGGTGTAGCTATTTTAATGTCTAATAATATAGACTTCCAACCAAAATTAATCAAAAAAAGATAGAGAAGGATGCTTCATACTCATCAAAGGAAAAATCATAATCATCAACCATGATAAAGTAGGCTTCATCCTAGAGATTCAGGGGTGGTTCAACCTATGGAAATCTGTCAATGTAATTCACCATATAAACGAATTAAGAGGAAAAAAAAGTGGTTCTTTTATTAGATGAAGAAAAAGCCTTTGATGAAATCCAACACCCCTTCATAGTAAAAGTGTTAGAGAGATTATGGATACAAGGGACATACCTAAACACAATAAAGGTAGTTTATAACATCCAATAGCCAATTTAAAATAAAATGGAAAGAAACTGAAAGCAAGTCCCCCAAGACCAGAAACAAGACAATGCTTTCCACCCTCTCCATACCTATTCAATGTAGTACTTAAAGTTCTAGCTATAGCAATATGATAACTAAAGGAGATCAGTGGGGATACAAATTGGAAATGAAGAAGTCAAAGTATTTCTATTCACAGATTATGTGATAATTAATATAGAGAAGCAACTCCAAAAATTCTACCAGAGAATGCCTACAGCTGATGAACATCTTCAGTGCCTAGATACAAGATTAACGCAAATAAAACAGTATCCCTCCTATATACAAATGACAAATGGCTGAAAAGGAAATCATGGAAATAACACCCTGTCCAACAACCACAAATAATATAAAATATTTTGGGTTAACTCTAACCAAGCAAAATAAAGACTTGTATGATCCTGCACAATAAAAGAACTTTCAGAGATTTCACCATCCCTGATTTCAAGCTACACCGCAGAGCTTTAATAATAAAAAAAATGCAAGGCATTGACATAAAACAGAAAGGTTGATCAGTAGAATCAAATCAAGGACATGGGCATAAAGCCATACACCTATTGATACCTGATTTATTTTTATAAAGAAACCAGAAATACACACTGGAACAAAAGAGCATCTTCAGCAAATGGTGCTGATCTAACTGGATGTCTTTATGTAGAATAATATAAAAGATACATGTCTATCACTTTGCAGAAAACTCAAGTCCAAGTATGTCAAAGACCTCAATGTTAAACAAGATATGCTTAACCTAACAGAAAATAAAGTCGGGATTGGCCTTGAATGAACTGGCAGAGGAGATAACTTGCTGAGCAGGACACTAATGATACAGTCAATAATATAAACAATTAATAAATGGAACCTCATGAGACTTAAAGGGTTCTGCAAGGCAAAAGACACCATCAAAAGGAAAAAATATAAACCTACAGAAAGAGAAAATATTTTCACCAACTCCACATCTGAAAGAGGGATAATATTCAAAATATATAATGAGCTCAAGGAAATACATATAACTGAACCAAATAATTCATATAAAAGTAGGGTACAGATCTAAACAGAAATTTCTTAACAGAGGAATCTTAAATGAGTGAGAAACACTGAAAGAAATGTTCAACATCCTTGACCATAAGGGAAATCTAAGTCAAAAGTACATAGAGATTTCATCTTATATCTGTCAAAATGGCTAAGATCAAAATCACAAGTGACAGCTCATCCTGGAGAGGATGCAGAGAAAAAAGAAAACTAAATAATGAGCAAAAAGTTATAAAAAAAAAAAACAAACCTGTACACAGGACCTCACTGCCACATTTTGGAAAGCTATTGAGAAAGGGGAAGAACATACCTTTACAGATCTTATCTGAAATAATCCCCAATATCTAATTGTATCTGAGGACAATTCAAACATTGTACAAGAGGGTTGTAGGTACAAATTCATGCATGTTACTGACAAAGAGAATCAGGCTTCTGAGTGCTAAATGACACTAGAGACTCTGGAGAACCCTTTGTTTATGTGTCTCATGCACGCAGATGATGACATGGACATGCTGCAGAAGTGACCCCTCTACATTGTTGGCCATAATCTGAATACTCCTGAAAGAGTGGGATGCCCTTCAATGGAAGAATGGATGAAGAAAGTATGGAATATATACATATTAGAGTACTAATCAGCAGTAAAAAACAATGACTTCTTGAATTTTGCATGCAATGGACAGAAATAGAAAACACTATCCTGAGTGAGGTAAGCCAGACCCAAAAAAAGGAACATGGGATGCACTCACTCACATTTGGTTTCTAGCCATAAATAAAGGACATTGAGCCTATAATTTGTGATCCTAGAGAAGCTAAATAAGAAGGTGAACCCAAAGAAAAACATATAGGCATCCTCCTGAATATTAACCTTCATCAGGCGATGAAAGGAGACTGAGACAGAGACCCACATTGGAGCACCGGACTGAAATCTCAAGGTCCAAATCAGGAGCAGAAGGAGAGAGAGCACGAGCAAGGAACTCAGGACCATGTGGGGTGCATCCACACACTGAGACAATGGGGATGTTCTATCGTGAACTCACCAAGGCCAGCTGGCCTGGGTCTGAAAAAGCATGGGATAAAACTGGACTCGCTGAACATAGCAGACAATGAGGACTACTGAGAAATCAAGAAAAATTGGAAATGGGTTTTTGATCCTACTGCACGTACTGGCTTTGTGGGAGCCTAAGCAGTTTGGATGCTCACCTTACTAGACCTAGATGGAGGTGGGTGGTCCTTGGACTTCCCACAGGGCAGGGAACCCTGATTGCTCTTAGGGCTGAGGAGGGAAGGGGACTTGATTGGGGGAGGGGGAGGGAAATGGGAGGTGGTGGCAGGGAGGAGGCAGAAATCTTTAATAAAGAAATACATAAATTAATTTAAAAAAAGAGTGGGATGTGATACGCCATAGCATTTTCCTTGTAACTTTGGGAATGTGGATGTCGTCATTGTGCTTTCTTCACACTTTTTGATTGAGAAAAATCCAAAGAATAAATATGGTATAACACCTGAAAAAGTAATTTGTGAAAGAAGCAAAAATAAATCCATAGAACTGAAAGAAAGGAATGGAGAATACTTAATGGATCACTACTATGGGCAACTTCTGAGAGGAGAAGACACTTTTTCTCCCATTATTGGAGGGCTGTGGTCCTCAGAGCAGAGAGTTGAAGCCTCTAATGCTGACCAATTTAGAAATAGCCCCAAAGATCCTGTAGTCACACTGAGAGCTTTCATGGGGCCTCTGAGTCCATCCAAGGCAGAAGATTTCCAAAAGCTCTGGAAAACTCCACATAGAAAAAAAGCAGGCTTCTTCCACAATATCACAAAATCTGACCAAAAACAAAGCATTGAATGAGTAGGAAAGGAGCTAGCTCACGAGCTGGGGTATCCCTGCATAGAATATTGAGAATTTCTGGGATGTTTTGTTGATCTGTCTTCCCAGGAAGGCTTTCAAAGACTAGAAGAATACCTTACCCAGCAGGTAATTATCAAAATGGCTCAATGAGAAATGAAACCTGCCTCGGTTTTTGGCAGTGGGAAAAAGTACAGCAATGCTATCTCTATGGGAACATTTTTAGATGGAGATGGTGACATTAGCCTGAATGAAATTAAAAATCAGCAAAGTAGAGCTCAAAGTCAGAGTCAGCCCACAACCAATAAATTCCAAAACTTTGAATGTGAATCCCTTTCTTGTGATAGGTAGACCCTGTAGAAGCCTCACTTGGATTTGCTCCCATAACAACAGAAGTGGGCATTGTCATCCTCTAACCCACAGGACAACAGGTAGAAGGGGACTAGAGGCCACAGTTGGGAAGAGGCCCTTCCACTTCTCTTTCTACTTTGACTCTAAAGTTTGGTAAACTGAAATTACAGAGTCTAGAAAAAGCCTTCTTGAGACATCAAATAAAAATAAGATACTGGCTTCAAGGAAGGATGTAGTAGGGATTTACTCACTGGTACCTTCTTATGCAATAGATTTGAAAATAACAAAGTCAGGATCAAAAGTGAAGTGTCGCAGGCAATAGTTGAAATGTCGTTGGATCTCAACTGCCCCCAGGTGGGGGTTTAGGCTGTTCTGGAACCTGTGTTCTCATCTGCCATGCAAGATTCCACCAAGAGGCTTTTTCTTTCTGTAGAGGAACCATCAAAACTAGATCAGGATGATTTAGAAGCTCTTGTTTATGCAAATATTAACCCTAGTCTGTACCTAACTATCCACAGATGGAAAAACTACATCCTGTGCTACCTTTCCTCAGATAAAATTGCCCATGTCCTGCACTGAAAGCGAAGTTCACAACTGAGCTGCTGGGTCTTGGTTGCTCTCATAGCTGCAGCTCAGGTCAATAAGTCCAGCTGGTAGCAGTCCTAGAAAGTCTGGCCACACCATCTCCTCCCTTGGGCTTCATAGCATGAGGCATTACAGTCCAGCACATGGGAGTCACTGCTTGGCCTGGCTAGCTCAGTTGGTATAGAATGAGACTCTTAATCTCAGGGCCCTGGGTTCATGACCCAAGTTGGGTGCCAGATAAAAGCAAGAATTCAGGGAAGTCTCTTTATTAAGGGATAAAGTGGAAATAACACACTCATGAATACAGAATGAAGTGGTGCTTCTGCTTCTTCATCCACCAGGGAAGGATGGGAAAAGGTTCAGACCAGGTCAGTGAGCCAGGATTTCAAGAAATCTTCCATGTACAAAAGGATATGTGACCCGTGTCTTTAGGGTAAAAGGCTAGCCAACGAAATCAACCAATCCCTGAGCACAAAATCTAACACCCTGACCAAGAAACCAGAGCCACTGGAAGAAACACATGCTAGATCTTAAGCCTAAGCCAGTGAAAGATACAGTTTTAGCCCTGAACCCAGAACCTAAGACACACACCCTCACTCTGAAACCAGTGCCAAAGAAGCACACTTTACACGTAGAACCAGAGCCAGTGAAAGAAATATGCCCTGACTGTAATATTGAGTTGGACGTGTCACCTCAGCCCCTGGCCTGGGAATTGCCTTGGTCCAGATGCCAATTCCCAGCCTGCCAAGCACTTGGACTCCAACTGCCAGCCTGCCAAGCACTGACCCCTCCCCGGAGAGGGTCAGGACAGGACTATTCCTACAAAGTATTTAGGCTCATGCCGAAAAAAGGAACACATGGTTTTGGATTTTGTGTGTGCTCTTTTTTTGTCTTCACCCCTCCTCCCCGCCATGCTCCCAGCCACCTGAGAGCATGACATTCATTAACGTGGGTATTTTTGATTCGGTCTAATTTGGTTTGATTAGAGTTCTTTGTGCCAGCTTGGTTAGGAAATAGTCCTAACATCTTGGAGGTACCACCAAGATGGGTCTGTTGTTTTCCCATAGGCACAGTTCCCCTGTGCTGGAAAACGCCTATCCCCCAAGTTCTTCACCATACTCAGCTTCTGACTCAGTGAGTTTCCCTTCTTTTGCTCTATGCCGGTAGGTCCCTGGGGTGACCCATTTGCTTTTCAGGCTTTCCTTGAAGCCATGGACCACGCTGGGAGACTGATCCACACAGCGGAAGCCAGGCTTTTGCTGAGATGGGACTTGGGTATGGGTAGATGTCCCCCACTCATTTCTCACATACCCCTATTTTGACTCAAGGGCTCTGTTCAGTGGATGTATCACAACAGATTTAAGTCCCATTGGGCATAGACTTTTAAAACGGGTCCTTACAATTCCAAGTCGATTACTTAAACGCCCTTAAGCAGCCTTTTACCAAAAAAACCTTTTAAATTGAGGCTAAGGATCCATAACCTGAAATTTCCAGATGCATGTTCCCAATCCCTCCTCCTTCTCTGCTGATTGGTAGCCCATAGTTTGTCCCGCCCCCTTCTGCCTCTCCTTCTCTGCTGATTGGTAGCTGATAGTTTGTCTGTCTCCCCCTCCACCTTTCTTCCACTGATTCTTAGTTAATGGTTTGCCGCATGGCTTCAATTCCATGCCCAGAGCCATGGCCAGCTCCTGTCCTGATCCAGATGTGGGGATCTAAACCCAACTTCCTTTCCACCCGCTGAGGACAATGGAGGCCATCACCCGGATGCTTTGCCAGCCCCTGTCGCCTATACCTGGATCACTCCTTCCTCCTCTCCCAGCTGTTTACTGTTTCTCTCACTCTGGGATTTTAAAAAAAAAAATCTGCCCTCGCCCTGGGTCTTTCTACTCTCCCTAGCTTCTGCAATCTGTGCTCAGATCACTCTAGACCCCCTCCCACCTCTAGCTGTTTGACTCTGTACAAGGGATCCATTTTTCCCCTGTTTTTCCAATTTAAAACTGTATGGATATTTTGTCCTTATGTTTCTGTTCCCTCTTGCAGTGTCTGCTACTCTGGTCCTTAGTAGAACCACCTCTATGCTTTTCTGGCTTTTGCCGCCTGCCTACACAGGTTTCCAAAAGTGCTTTATTTGTCTATCTGTTAAAATAATGTGGCCACAGCATGTCTGCATAACTTTATAAATGTTTCTGTGGGCATGCGTGCTCATTTTAAGATTTTTTGACTTATTATAATATTCCTTTTAATCTTTTTACATTTACTAGCATAGGTAACTGTAACTTATCAGATAAAATACAAGCCTAAATTTAGCTTAATTGCCCAGTTTAAATAACAGGTAATGGTACCTAGTTCTCAAGTGCCTTTATAGATCTTAGAGTATGGCATTTAACACAAAGTGCCTCTAACACAGACACACCACCTTCCAGAGCACCCTTTAGCTCCTCCAAGAAGACAGAAGACCTTCCACCTCCAGGCCTTGTCTTTGAGTTTGGCAGAGCAACCCACACAGCAAAAGCGGCCTTTCACCTCTTCAGCTTCCTGGACACCTTTCATGGATCTATCTCAACCTGCCAAGCTAAGTAGACTAAAATCTTCCCCCCACAAGAAAAATCTTTGGGCCTCTCATACTCAGAAGCTAACGGCAAGCACTGTTTCTAAGACTGGCATTCTCCAAGGACCAAGGAGAGGATTTGGGATTGCCTGCATAGTTAATAAGCTGTCTCATTTTTGTTCACTTATCCCTCCCAGATCTGCCTAATGGCATTTGACAATTCAAGGTACTTTTAACTTATTACTTCATCCATGACATTTAATAAAGTTTCCTGCTAAAATACAGACAAGCATGCCTCTTTAGAAGGCTTCATAGTTCAAGATTAACAGGTTTCAGGTGTATCTGCAAAGGTTCAGCTAAAATGTTCAAAATTTTTAACCTAAAGCAATAGCCTTTTGCTATAACACCAAGATGTAAATCTGTTCCAGTTCTCTTACAAGTTCCAAGAAAAGTTCTACTGCTATATCAAAAATCAGGTCTGGAAAAAAAGAAAAAAAAAAAAAAAAAAAAAAAAAACTAAGTTTCCAGAGCCTTTTTCTAACCCCAGCCAGATTCAAGCATATTTTACAGATCACTCCTGCTTCCTGGGCCAAGACCAACCCATAAAGTGCTCCCCAGACAATGCCAAAGACCTGTACCAGCTCCTGGGACTTCACCATTGGTACCAACTCTTCAGGATCAAGAATACCTGCCAAGTAAAATCTGGTCTTATCTGCTATTGTGTCCCATCCCATTGCTAGCTCCATTTCATTGAGCCAATAATAACATTATCTTTTTCTCCCAGCCACCTGCCTTCTCACATCACTCACAAAGCAACTGCCTGAGGACTCCAGGATGATAGCAAGCCGAATGCTGCTCCAGCCACACCTCTCACTGACCTGCACCAACTCCCAGCTCTCCACTCCCCCATATTGCCCCATGCCTGCAGGAAGTAGCCAGACTTGAGATGATACCCCTATATCCAAGGACTCTGGGATATTTGGTCAAAAGTGAGACCCTAACCCTCTAACAGCCCTATATCCAAAGAGTCTGAAATGTAATATTGAGTTGGAAATGTCACCTCAGCCCCTGGCCTGGGAATTGACCTGGTCTTGACACTAATTCCTAGCATGCCAAGTGCTTAGACTCCAATCCCTAGCCTGCTAAGCACTGGTACTCCAACTCCCAGCCTGCCAAGCGTGGGGAGGGTCAGAACCACTCCCACAGGGTATTTAGGTTCACACCAGAAAAAAGGAACTTGTAGTTTTAGGTATTGCATGTGATCTGCTTCTGCACCACTCCCCCCCCCCCCCCCCCCCGCAATGCTCCCAGTCACCCGAAAGTGCAGAATTCATTAAATGTGGATATTTTTGATTCGGTCTAAACTGGTTTGATTGGAGTTCTTTGCACCAGCAGAGAGGCTCTGTTAGGAAATATTCCTAACACTGATTCTAAAATTAGAGCTAAAAAGGGAAAAAAAATCAGTGAAAGAAACAGTTGGCCCTGAAACTAGAGCCTACTTTGCTCCTGACCAGCTTTACCTAAACTAACCAATCCCTGAGCAGGAAAGCTATCCAATCACTGAACATAAAATAATCTCCCTGGGAAAACTCCACCCCTTGAAGCCCTAAATAAATCCCCCTAGCCAGTTCAGTTGGGGCTTTTGTCCTTTCCCACCCTGGCAGAAGCAGCCACTCTCCTCAATTCCTTCCCAAATAAATCTCTTTCTCAAAAGAGTCTTGGGTGAAGATCTTCATTCTCTGATATAGAACAAAAGAACCTTGCTAAGACATTCCTCAAGGGACTGAGCATAAAAAAATCTTGCTCAGGCCCTTAAGGGGGGTGAGTAAGGCTGAACAGAAAAAAGTAGCAACTTTTCACAAGAGCCAGAAGAGACTACCATATTTCTGCAGGTACTTCCCCTTTAGCAGATTGTAGCATAAGACATAACATCTTGGTATACATAGAAGGAGGTATCTCTGTTAGGAGGTTCCTTTAGGGAACAGAACAGAGCTCAGCTGTAGAGGTTCTCTCTAGGAGAGGAGCAGGGTTGCCATATACGGTGGGGAGACCACCATTCACTGTGCCCCAGCTTAAGGTATATCTCTTCAAGTCAGGATAGCTTGCCATCCAGGCCTGAGCTGTCCTATTGTGGCTCCAGATTCCAGAGCTGTCCTCTTGTGACTCTACCCTCCAGAATTGTCCTTCTGCAGCTCTAGGTATAGGCTGGCTCCCAGATAAGTCAGGATAACTTTGCAAATCCAGAGCTGTAACACTCACTCTTGCTTACATGCTCCTCAGTTCTTATCAATTCACATATCCAGAACTGACCATACCTATAGTACCCAATATCATTGTTTAAATAGAAATGAGTTTCCACAACTCTACTACATTGTGTTGGGAGTGCCAACTTGCACAATCACTTTAGAAATCAATATGGGAGATTCTCAGAAAATTGGAAATCAGTCTACTTTAAGACTTAGTTATAACACTCTTGGCCATAAGACGATAGGCTGCTCAATCATATCACAAGAACAGTTCATAGAAACTTTGTTCATAATAGCCAAAATCTGGAAACAACCTAGATGTCCCCCAATGAAGAATGAATAAAGAAAATGTGGTATATTACACGATGAAGTATTACTCAGCTATTAAAAAAATGACGTCATGAAATTTGCAAGCAAATGGCTTTAACTAGAAAAAAATCATCTTGAATGAGGTATTCTAGGACCAGAAAGACAAACATGGTACTTACTCACTTTTATGTGGATGTTAGCTGTAAGGAAAGGATAATCATCCTACAATCCATAGACTCAAAGAAGCTCAATAACCAGGAAAGCTTGGGTGTATGGTGTGTGGGGGGGATATAAAAGAATTTCCCAGGTAAAAGAAAAAATAATAGCTTCCATGAATGGATAGGTACAGGTGGGCATGGGAACAGGAGGAATTAGGTTGAGTTGGAAAGATGTGGGGAGAAAGAACCGAGAGAGATGACTGGAACTGGGTGCATTTCAGAGGTGAGGTAGAAAGATAGAGCAATGTAAATTCCCTGGAATCTGAGAGAGTGACCCTAGAAAAGACTTCTAGTAATGTGGGACATGGAGCTAGAATTGGCCATCTTCTGAAACCAGGCAAGACTTCCAGTGATGGCAATATGACACAAACCCAGCCACAAAACTTTTAACCTACAATTTGTCCTACCTACAAGCTGTGTTGGGGTAAAGATGGCACCAAACTCATGGAAGGAACCAACAAATGACTGGTCCAGCGTGAGACCCATGCCATGAAAGAGAGCATGCCCCTGACACTGCCAAGAAGACCAGGACCCAAAGACTGGATATCCCAGAGTCCTAGGAAAGAACTAAACATGACTGGCAAAAAAATGTCAATGGGATGATTCCTAATGCTATTCTGCTTTAGTCAAAGATTGGTGCCTTCCTAAATATCATCAGAGAAGCTTCCTATAACAAATGATGAGAAGAAATGAAGAGACCTACAACCAAACATTAGGCAGAACTCAGAGAGCCCCTCTGAAGAGAAGGAAGAAGAACTTTAGGGACCAGAGGATCAAGAACACCAGGAGAACACTGCCTGCCTAATCAAGTAAGCAGGGTTCACAGGGGCTCACAGAGACTTAATTGACAACCACATAGCCTGCATTAGTCGGTGTAGGGCCCGGGTCTGCCCTTGTTCCTTGGTGCATCTCGAGGACAGTTTCTGGTCAGCTAACTGAGCATCCTGTTTGTTCCTGTGCTCTTGCTGCCCCGCCTGGTGATTAGCTGTAGGGCATTGACTCCTTTGTTGGTATGGTAATTTTCCATCTGCCTGGGCAGAGGTCCTTGTGCAGCAGTTAGGTATTTAAGGACTTCCCCAAGTCTGAATAAACTGGCATTGGGCTGATCTCCTTTCGAATGACCCTGGTCTCTGTGTGTTCTTTCGCGTAAGGTACAGTGGCGCGCGAACTGTACCGAAGGTGTAACACAGGATCGGGTGTTACAAGTCGGTGTTAGGTTCTCCTCAAATGTGTTGTAGTTATTTAGCTTGGGTTATGGAGTATCTTTGACTCTTGTACCTGCTCTTATGACCCCTTTGTTTCTACTAAGTTGCCTCATTTAGCCTTTATATGAAGGTTTGTGACTAGTCTTATTTAGTGTTGTTATGTCGTGCTTGGTTGGTACCCCCTGGGAGATCTGCTCTTTCCTGAAGGAAAAGAATGGAAGAAAGGTTCTTGGGGAGAGGGAAGGTGGGCTAAACCTGGAGAAGTGGAATGAGGGAATCACATGGTTGGGATGTATTGTATGAGAGAATTAATTTTAAAGAAGAAAAAATTAAACATGCTCTTTTTTCAATACATAGTAATACACATTCAAGAACATAGGTATCAGGTATCTATAGTTCAAAATCTATCATTTTAACTTATAGTTTCCAATTGCCACCTTGACATTGTACTATGGGTGTGTCAAACATTCCATATAATGTTATAGAATTGGACATTGCCCAAACCTTGTCCTGGTTTGTGACAAGCATCATCTTTTTGAGTTCTGCTTTTTAGTGAATGATACCACCTTTCTTTATGCTTCTCCTGCAAAACCTGGCAGATATCATCAATAACTCAAGTCTTTATCACACTAGTCTATCAATCACCAGGATCTTTTTCAATTTTATACCTTAAATATGTCTTTATTCAATTTACTTTTCTCATGCTCCATTTTCTCTTTTCTAGTCCAAGGACCCATCATCTCTCAACTATAGCATTGAAACATTCTTCAAACTCTTCTTGCTTTAAAAGATCTTCACAGTGCAGCCATATTAATCATGCGCTTAACCCTACTTCATAAATCTCAGGCAGCTTCACATGTTCTTATGACAAAAATGTTAAATGCTTAATACAATGTTCAAATCACCACAACATTCCATCTGTCCTGTCTGGCCACATCAGCTTAGCTCAATGCCTGCTCTATGCACTACAGTTCACAAGTCTGGCAAGGGGCTGGAGATTGAAACATATACATACAGAGAGACAGCCAAGAATGCCCCAAGAATACCCCATTCTTATGTTCCAGGGTAGCTTATATAGAGTCTCCTTGACTAATGGCCACACCCTAACTCTCAACTACAAGCCCACCAGAAACCACTCCCCTTTCCTCAGGAACTCCTGAGGGTAGTGTGCTCAGAAAAGTTGTAAGCACAGGAAAACAAATTGTTTGCTCAGTGCAGCTGCAAGCATAGGAAAACAAGTTGTTTACTCCAGCAGGCAGAGGGTCATAGGAAACTCAGGAGTCTGGGGGTCCACAGTCCTTAACAATCAGCCATCATTTCCCCTTTTGCTGCTTTCTGTTTGTTTGTTTGCTATTTTGGCTGTTTCAGACCAACTCATGTGTCATAGAGTCCTGAGGTATGAGCTTTTAGGTAAAAATTTTGAATCATGCTTAGATATTCTTTATATGGATTCATGTCTGATTATCCTGTATCTACCTAATCTATAGCTATTTATCATCCCCTACAGCCTATTCCTAAGGTAAATTTCTTTTGTTATCCACAACCAAGCAGAACACCTTTGAATCTACAAGTTAAGTGTCCATGAGTCATGCTGTTTGCTTTTGCAAATGTTATTGCAGATAATCGTCCTCTATGTGAACTATGGCATGGGTAATATCTGCTTTCTAAAGTTGGCTGCGAATGCACCAAAATTGTCTCCGTTTCGTTCCAGTGTTGAACCCTTATGATATAACATACTGCCTCGCACTTCATATACATTCTTATATTAGATATGTAAATGGGGAAAGTAATGGGAAAGTTTAAAATGTGCATTTTTAGCTATGCTACAAGCATACATCTGTATCTTATAGTTTCCCATGTATTAAATACATGCCATTATATATGCTGTACAACATCCCTCACCATTGGTTTTGTCATTGTAATTTAAAGACAAGCATATTTTCCTACATCATGAACTAAAATAAAAATAAATACCTATTTATAAAATACATGTGATAGTAGCTTTCACATAGTAAGATTTCAACAAATAATAACTTTTGTTATCCATCTTCTTTACATGCCTGATGACAATAAGTCTAACTATACATTCTTGGCTGTGTCTTTAATTAACTTAGTAGTTCATTTTTCATAGAAAGAATGATTCCCAGGAGAGTAAGGTGATGTTTGAGCTGCAACCATCATATTGAACTGCAGTAGAGTGTAAGTTTTCATTATAGAGCTTTAATTATTTTCTAAACACAAGGGTGGAGAGGTCATTGAAGTTACTACAGTTTATCCTTACCAGAAGATTTATTTTGCCCTAAGGGAAGAAATCAGTTAATTAATGACACCACAGCAATGTGATCAGATTTTGGTAGATCTCAGACTAAGAAATACTCATCTGATATAAAATAAAGGCAAAATACTTAAAACTATTAAATACAGCATTTATTTTAACCAAATATCACGTTACTACAATACTGCAAATATGTGAGAAATATACATTCAGTAATTATATGTTAATTGATGCAGGGCACAGAGTTTCTTCATTTTCAGACATTCCTTGTGCTATAACAGAACTTTAGTTCAACACATGTTGTTTAACTTAAGGAACTGTCTACTGTTTTTCACAGACAATGTACCAATTTACAGTTCGTCCACCAACACATGACTGTACAAAGTACTTACCCCTGTATTTTCCCACTTATTAGCAATTTATATTTTAAGCACTGAAATGAATATTCATGTGACACATCTTTGTGATTTTCATTTGTATTTTTGTGAAAAATAATGATACCAGGTATCTTAAAATATTCCATGGTATATACTCCTCAGTAATGAGTCTGTATTAGTTTAATTTTTAATTGATGAGATAAAATCTCTTATAAAAAAGGAAGAAAAAGCCGGGCGGTGGTGGCGCACACCTTAATCCCAGCACTCGGGAGGCAGAAGCAGGCGGATCTCTGTGAGTTCGAGGCCATTCTGGTCTAGAAGAGCTAGTTCCAGGACAGGAACCAAAAGCTATGGAGAAACCCTGTCTCGGAAAAAAAAAAAAAAGGAAGGAAGGAAATATTTATGTAGCTACATGCAAAGTGTCATTCAGAGAAAATTATCCATCATGGCAGACAGGCATAGATGAGCACTTCATTTGTTTGGCCTTTAGTCAATATTTTATTTGTATTTTTATTATTAACTTAATTGTTATTATTTCCATTTTAGTTTTCCTTGGGGGAGAACTACAACACTACAGTGTTGAAGGGAAGAATCAGAAGGACTGAGAAATAAGTGCGATTGGTGTGACTGGTGTGAAATTCCCACAGAATCAATAAAGCTGTATCTGGGTTAAAGACTTTAAGCCCAGCGTTCAGGGAGGCAGAGGCAAACAGGTCTCTGTGACTTCAAGGCCTGCCTGGTCTACAAAGCAAGTTCCAGCTCACTCAGAGATACACAAAGAAACCCTCTCTCAAAAAAAAAAAAAAAAAAAAAAAAAAAAAAAAAAAAGGAAAAAGTCATGCTGCGTCAAGAAGCTGAAATGGGTGAATAAAGAAATCCAGCAAATATACCCCAAAACATATGTCCTTGATCATGTGTTTTCTCATTCAATTTTTTTTTGTTTTGTTTTGTTTTTTTGTTTTTTTGTTTTTCGAGACAGGGTTTCTCCGTAGCTTTGGTGCCGGTCCCAGAACTAGCTCTTATAGACCAGGCTGGCCTCGAACTCCCAGAGATCTGCCAGCCTCTGCCTCCCGAGTGCTGGGATTAAATGCGTGCGCCACCACCGCCCGGCTCATTCAATTAATTTAGAAATCACATTTAACAGAATTCTATACCTTGTCAAACTGACATACAAAACATCATGTTCAAAGTACAATTTTATTCCTGACCCCTTAAATGGCTCATATCCATCTCAAAATAAGAAGTGTGTTTAGTCCATTTTTGTGAGCTTAAATTACCATAAAAGTTCCTGCACTATTATAAATTCCAGATTCAATGTTTCTTCTGGAATTCTAAGGAAATTTATAGATGAAATCCTTTTTGTGTGGCAGGGGTAATTATTCACTTCCCACATATAATGGAACAAAGTAAAAATCCCACATGTCATGGAGACTTGAATACAATGGAATTTTCCCAGATGTTAAGAACAATGACATCATGAAATTTTCAGGGAATTGGAGGCAACTAGTAAAAAAAAATCTGATTTATAGGTGGAGATTGTGCTTCCATGCCCTGCCATCCAGACCCTAATAATCACACAGAAACTATATTAATTACAGCACTGCTTGGCCTATTAGTTCATGCTTTTTATTAACTAACTCCTATATTTTTAAGTAACTAATTTTTATTCATCTATGTATTGGCATTGACTGTGGCTTACTGGTAAGGGTACAGCATCTGTCTCTTTTGGCAGCTACATGGCATCTCTATGACTTCACCTACTCTCTCTATATATATCTGTTCAGATTTCCTGCCTGATTTTACTCTGCTAAGCCATTGGTTGAAACAGCTTCATTCATCAACCAATAAAAACAGCACATATACAGAAGGGCATCCCACATCATTGGGTGAGGTAACCCAGACCCAGAAAGAAACATATGGTTTGTATGTACTTATAAGTGGATATTAGCTGATAAGTAAAAGATAATCATGATGTGGTCCACAGACTCCGAGAGCTAAGTAACAAGGAGGGCTTCCCTAGGAAGGGGAAATAAAATAGATTTCTCAGATGGAACTGAGGGTGGATGAGGCTGAGAACAGGAAGAAAAAGATAGGAGAAACCAGGAGAAAATACTGGGAGAAATGTCTGGAACTGTGAGGCAGTTCAGGGGCGAGATGAAAACCTAGTACAATGGAAACATCATGGAATCTATGAGAGTAACCCTAGCAAAGACCCCTAGTAATGGGAGACACAAAACTTGATGCAGCTATCTTCTGTAACCAAAAAAGCTCTCAAGTGGTGTGTTGTAGGAAGCCACTAGTTAGTTACCAGCTGCTCAGTCCCAGAATAATCACACAAAAACCATATTATTTGCAATACTGTTTAGTCAATAGCTTTAGTGTATTTCTAGCTAACTCTTATATCCTAAACTAGCCTATCTCCATTAATCTGTGTTATCACCATGTGGCTGTGGTTTACCAGTAAGGTTCTGTACTAAACATCTGTTTCCCCTGGGGTTAAATCGTGTCTCCTGACACCGCCTTCTTTCTCTCAGCATTCTGTTTAGTTTTCCCCACCTAGCTCTACTCTATCCTATCACAGGCAAAGGCAGAGTTCTTTACTAACCAATGGTATTCACAGCATATGGAGAAGAATCCCACATCAATGTTGGGATAAGGACACCCATAAACCCAAATACAAAGTTGCCTTCAACCTCTGTTGTGTCAATGTGCCATATTTTCTTCATCATTCTTAGGCTGAGGAATCTAAGTTGTTGGAAGGTATTCTGTTTCATGTTCAAGTCTTTGAGACATATGGGATTTTCACAAGTTTTGCCCCATTATCACTTTGTGTGTTAATTTTATAACAATGTTTTCAAAACTTAAATAAAATGTATACTGAATTATAATATTCACTCAACCATTCCTTAGTCAACAAAAAATGTAATTTTAAGCACTTCAATGTTTTAGAATAATTAATTGTAGTATTAAATTTCAAATAATTATTTAATAGTTCTTAATTAATTTTAATTTAAAGATCTATTTTAGATTTTAATAAATGTGTATGTGGCATTTGATTATCCATGTCCATTATAGAGGATATCATAGGGTACTAGATCTTCTTGGAACTGAATTACAGAAGTTGTGAGTTGTCCAACACGGGTGCTTGGAACTTAATTAGAGTCATCTACAAGAACAGTATATACTCTTAGACACTGCATCATCTCTGTCACCCCAAGTATTTCTGTTTTAGAGAATAGAAATAATAAAGCCAATTTGATTTAAAAATTTATACCTATTTAATGTGCAGTTTTGTTTAGGGGTTTATTTGAACTCAACAATAAAGAATATTTTGCCTGTGAGATTTCCAAGCATTGACAGCTCTGTAAAAATTAGGGCTCACTAAAGACAGTTAATAAGTCAGAATGAATAAAATATTTCAGAGAGGGGTCAGCAAGATGGCCCAAGGAAAAGGGTACTTGATGCTAAGAGTAAAATCCTGCATTTCATCCCCAAACCTATATTAGAAAGAGAGTACCAATCAGAAAAGTTTTCCTATCTCCTCCACAATATTTATGGTGCAAGTACACACACACACACACACACACACACGAACCAGTGAAAGTCTGTAAGTATTTATAAAATTGTTTTAATCTTATGCCATACATGCTCCTACTGAAATGTGTTTCCTACATCTGCATTTTATACTGCTATTCATTAGGGTAATTTCATCACATATTAGACTATAGGGAACCTGTTTCTTGAAGACTTTGCGTTTTCACATGCATGTTATTTTTTGTAAATACTCCAAGAACTGCTTAGAATTTAGTTTAAGCATTGTTTCTCTTGCTTTATTTACTTTGACAGAATAATAATTGAAATTAAAGAAGTGAGATTTGATTTGATGGAATAAGATCATATTAAAGGAGTGAAGGTTTATTTTTGCTCTCAGCCTCTAGGGTTATCAATCTATAATGGGGGAAGAGTTTGTCAAAGCAAAGCAGCTTACATCAGTATTTCCTGCTGCCTGTGGGGTGGTAACAACCACATTTATGGTTAGTTGTCTACCCAATAATTCCTGGAAATTCTTCTTACATATCAGCAGAGGCAGGCTTAATGAATCTCTTAGTTGTCCAATTGACAATTTGTCAATCAAAATTAACCTACATAAAGGCTATTTTAAGCGACAAAATTAAGTTTAAAGTATACTTAATGCTATCTCATTTCTATGTTTTTAAATTCAGTATCAGTCACTTGAAAGTAGAAAGTTAATATTTTCTCTGACGATACATAGTTAATCTGACACTGTAAATGAAAACTTTTATAATCAGTATACCACAAAATAAACCTAAGATATCACCTATTTTTATGACTTTGTCTACACAGTCTAATGACTGCCACTTTTGTCATGAAACTCTTCCTCACTGTCCTCGCTAAGATAAGAAATTAGACGAAAAGCCATGCCTCTAGAGGCAATAGCTGTTAAGTATACAATGTTGCTATTGCCCTCTACAGAACAGAGAAGCTACTTAACTCCAA
Source organism: Chionomys nivalis (assembly GCF_950005125.1). NCBI lineage: Eukaryota > Metazoa > Chordata > Mammalia > Rodentia > Cricetidae > Chionomys > Chionomys nivalis. The sequence goes on along the minus strand of NC_080086.1, from coordinate 191,241,427 downwards.
TTTGTCTTAGTGCTATTAAACTATGATACATTCATTATTCCTCACAACAACAAAATCCCTTGTAATCAGGTTAGAGTTGAGAGAAAGTGGATGAATTCTGAATGTGAGAGTTTTTGATATGGTTGCCTTGGCAAGGCTGGCTACACATTGCATCACTAGATGTTGTCATGCATATTTAAATACTTTTTTCTTTTTCATGTATCGGTTCACTCTTTTCTAATTAATTCACGTTTACAGCATTTGACTGATCACAGGAAACAAATTTCTAATTAATTCAGTGTACTCATAGAGGCAAATATTTTCAATTAAAAACAAAAAAAAAAACAAACACTGATGATTTTCTCAGCAATCTGAATGGTCTCAGTTCTGCCATTTTATTACTTTTTCTATTCGAGGTCACTAGTGACCACAACGCTGTTCAATCCAATGTCAGTACATTAATGCACTAAAAGTTCTATTTATCTTTTCAGTAATGATATATAGTGCTTTTATCTTTAAATATTGCTTCTCATTTACTTGAATGCACCCTGTCTTGCTGCCTTGCTTTGCATTTCAGTTTCTCTTTTCTATTTGTCCATTCCTAAATCAATATTGTTATTTTTAAATGACTGTGATATCAGTCACCTTTTAAACTCATTTTTGTTAACTAATCCTCTGCTAGCTGCCTAATCATGTATGGACAAAGGATTTTGAAATCTACATACACAAGAAGAAATCTAGAAGAATAAACAACCAATGAGAAGGCAAGATTATATTTTCAGTGGGGAAACTCACTAAGACAACAAGCAAGCCTAGACTCTTCCAACTGACAAGAGATCCTCTCTAAAGAGTAACACCCTGTTTTCTTGATTGTGTGAGATTAGCAGTGGAATATGGGCTCAAAGGACTGAAGCAGCAAGCACAGACCCTTGCAGGGTCTGTGCCAGGTCTTCTGTGTGCATGTTGTTACTGTTATCTCAGTGTTCTTTTGGGGTTCCTAACAGACAGAACAGGTAGTGTCTCTGACTCTTCTGGCTTCTTTTTAGACTCTTTTCTTTCTGTTGGGTTGCCCTGTCCAGCTTCAGAATGAGGACTTCTCCCCTGTCTTATTTAACTTGTTTTATCCTGTTAGACTGTCATCCCTTGGAGGCCTGCTCTTTTCTGAAAGGAAACAGAGGGGGATTGTATCTGTGGAAGAAGGGAGGTAGGGGGAGAATTAGAAGAGGGAAGACATGGGAAACTGTGTTTGGAATGTACTCTATGAGAGAAAAATCTATTTTCAATAAAAAAGAAACTAAAACCACTGGAAGTTTCAATTACATATTGTTGTGCTGTATAACATCTAAAGGCTTAATGGTATAACATAATTGCTCATGAGTGTATGGGCATGAAGGACATGAAGACCATGCCCAACTTATCATGAGTGACTCTCTCACACATCTACCATAAATTAGTTTGACACCTGGCCTTCAGTCTGTCTAGGATAGATAAAAATGTTATAAACCAAATTGTGTATACATGTTTGTGAGGTTCTTTCAGTAGGTTGGCTAAGTTATTGTTAGGGCAACTGTGGAAATCATCAAAGGGAAGTAGAGAGTATATATTTTCAAGCCTCAGCTTCTTTTACAATAAACAGTGAGGCACTGTGACAAGCATCAGGTGACATGAGTACACTTCAAAGTTAATTAATTAAAGGCAATGATGTAGTGATAGGAGCTAGCTTTACCCAAAATAATTACATGGAAACTGTATTTTTTTAAACACTGCCTGGCCCATTATATCTAGCCTCTTCTTGGCTAACTCTCATATTTTGATTAACCCATTTCTATTAATGTGTGTATCACCACAAGGTGGTGGCTTACCGGGAAAGATTCTAGCCTACATCCATCTCGGGTTGAAGAATCATGGCGACTGCCTTCTTCCTCCCAGCATTCTGTTCTGTCTACTCCACCTACCTAATTTTCTGTCCTATCAAAGGGCCAAGGCAGTTTCTTTATTAACCAATGAAAGTAACACATAGACAGATGACCCTCCTCCATCACAATGATCCAATCTTTTTAGTTAAATTGGCAAGCATGCCAGAAATATGTTACTGTACTATCCTATATTTTCTCCTGTCTATACCACTTTTGTTATTCTCCAACTGATCTCCTGTAGCTTACTCAGTGATCATATTTTTACATTGTCCCAGCTAACTGTATTCAACACATCTCAACCTGCTGGTGTTTCTTCTTGAAAAAAAAAAGACACACACACAGACACACAGACACACTCACACATATGTCTGTGATAATTATTTTTGGTTCTCAATTAGTTTGGGAAATATCTACCTAGGATATTGATAAGGGCGAAAGACCCAACCTAATCTAGTCAACAATATTAAATAAACTAGAGATCTTGATAGAAGAGTAGAATAAAATAATAAAAGGAGGAAAGGATAAAGTTCTTTAATACAGACTGTCCCTAACTACCTATGTACCTATCAATCTATATATGGATGTATCTATCTATTATCTATCGATGATAGATAATAGATAGATAGATAGATAGATAGATAGATAGATAGATGATAGACAGACAGAAGATATATGTATAGATAGATAGAAAGATAGATAAATAGACAAACAGACATTATCTCTCTCTGACCCCAACCTGCTATAAACTGAGTTAAATAAGTGTGTGTAACATGAGGACCTACTTGATGGGTTTCTTGTCCTCCTGGCCAGTACCCACAATTGTTAGGCCCCAAAGAATCACATAGAAGGTCTACATAAAATATAAAACTGATTGTCCCATTAGCACACGCTTCTTATTAACTCTTATAACTTACATAACCCATTATTCTTGTCTGTGTTAGCCACATGACTTGATACCTTTTTTAGTGGGGCAGGTCACATCCTGCTTCTTCAGTGTCTGGACAGGACTGCGGAGCAAGCTTCCTTCTTCCCAAAATATTACTGTTCACATTGCCCTGCCTCTACTTCCTGCCTGGCTATTGGCCAATCAGTGTTTATTTAAAACATAATTGACAGAATACAATTGTCATGCACCAAGTGTGTACAATTACTGTTTCACTATGCCTTCTGCCCTAACATACTGTTAGTGACTATGTCCCCAGAGACAAGGAATTATGCTTTCTGAAACTGAAAATGTGAGCCAAAAAAAAAAAAAAAAAAAAACCATAACGCAAACCTTCAAAAATTTTTCAGGTGTGCATAAGTGCAAATAAATAAATAAAACTTAAACATTGTCACCATGCTGCAGTCAGTAGAATGGGATGGAAAAGCAAAGAAGGACAGTTAGCCATTGTGATTTTCATCATGTCTTTATAATAACAAATCTGTGGAAGCAGAAGGTTATGAGTTCGAGGTTAAAAACTAGACAAAATCTAGGCATGGTGAGATGATGTATCAAAACACTTAAGAGTACAATAAACATGGCCAAAAGCCAATGGCTAGAAAGGCTTTATGTTTTAATAATTAGAAATTATGTGCCTACCAAACTGCCTTCTAAATATTGGTATTTATGCACACAGATTAATGCAATTGTCAAGTGTCATCAGAAAATCTTGGTGGTTTCTAAAGAAACTTGCAATTATTCAAGTACTAATAACTGACAGTTGAATTGTGAGTCCTATAGGGAAATCTATATCGCTGCCAAGGCTAGAAAATCATCACAGAAGAGAGGTTGTAAATGATTTCAGCATTGGAAGAAGAGAAGAGTATTATGGAATGTTTTCTTCTTGGCATGGCATGGCTTTTGCTCTATTGGACCATACCAGCTCTGGTTATTAGCATAAGATCTGCCATAGATGGTCCCCACTAACATTATAGTCAGGTAGCTGAGAAGAAAACATAAGATCTCATGCCTCCCTGAGGATTTACCTGTATTAATGGTTGATGTAAGGGCAAGAGATTTTCTTGAATGAAGAAAGAAGTCTATGCTCTAGTAAATAATCTTTCACCACACCCCTCTATATAACTCTAGAAATAATATGTAGGCAACCAGGGAGGAAGGAGGGAAGGAAGGAAGGAAGGAAGGAAGGAAGGAAGGAAGGAAGGAAGGAAGGAAGGAAGAAGGAAGGGCATGAATAATAGAACTGAAATTAAACTAACTTTTCCCATTTTATATAGTGGACTACAAAAAGACTCCAGTGAAATATGTCATATTCAATAGAAAAAAATGTTTTCAAACTCTACCTTTCTACATCACATCTTGTCTGCTTAAGTAATTTAACTTTGCAGTTTTGGGAGTCACTACACACTCTATACCATGAATAAAGCTGAAATACTTCCTAAAACCCACTCTTGGAGTTCATGATGCTTTATTAGTTATCATTCTTGTTGTTGTGACAAGGAAAGATTTATGGGGACTCTCAGATTAGAGGTAAAATCCATCATACTGGGGAAGCCACACAGCAAGATTGTGAGGCAGCTGATTATAGCGGATCCACTGCCAGGAAAGAGTTGAGTGTTTGCACTCAGTTGATTTCTCCTTTGTGTTCAGTCCTGAACCGCAAGCTACCTACCCATATGCATAGCAATACTTCCCTCCTCAGGAAAATCTTCCTCAAAACATCCTGATAGACACACACATTAATGTGTTTCCATGATTCTAAGTCCATTCAAGTTGTCAAGGAAGACTGAGCATCAAAACAACAGTCATAAAAATGTTTGCTCTAATTTGTTTCTCAATCATCTGTCTTTTTTAGTCTCACAATTCAAGTAATATTTTCAACTCTTCTAAATGAAACCCAGAAAAAAAATGCCATTTGTTTGTTCTTCTAAATCAATGCTGTGCTAGAGTCAGTTCACCAACACAGGGAATTAGAATACTGTATTTTTAAGTTGCTTTGTGTCTGAGAACTGATCCCCTGCAGTGCACTTATCGACTTTGCCATTAAACAACTTGGTACTTTCAATTACACCCAAAGCTAAGGAAGTTCTGTCACCTGCATAGGGTTTCAGTAGCACAGGACATACTGAATCAAAGAGCTACACACTGGTAATTTCTTCAGGAAAACCCAGACTATATAGATTGTTATAGTGCCAATTACTATTCCTGGTTCTATCTAATTTCTTTAACTAATCACTGAAACTGATATTTTAAATAAAAGTTAATTAAATAAAGGTAAATAATTCTATTTTGAGATGTTAAGTGCCTTATTAAAGATATACAGAAAACAGAACTTCCATTGAGAACCTATAATCTGCCCTTCAAATGTTATTTCCCTGCTTCCTAATACTCAAAAATATCATTGTTGTTTTCTCCCCTAACTCAGGATGCAATAGGGACATCAAACTATAAAATAATGGGAAGAATGTACCATAAGTAGTAAGTTTTAGGCATGAGAAACTAATTCAATTTAGTCTTATTTATTCCATGGTTTTGTGATCCGTGAAGAATACAAAATATTCTTCAATCATGATCAGATTTCTTCTGAACTCAAGGGCAGATACACAAATATGGAAGAGAAATTGCATACAGTCATTAGATGTGCATTGCACAACAGGTAAATTCAGAGATGCTCATGGGCTCTGTCACCCACAGTAGACAGACTACCCTGCACCTCTGTTTAAATAGGCTTAGCTTAGGCTAGAAGCATCTGCAAATGTTTCCCTTGTCTATAATCAAATAAAATACATGTGACAACCATCAAAACACTGTTACTGCCACCTAGATAACAATGAGAAAACTATAAAGAAACAGAATAGAAATCTCATGTTCCAAACACTGTGCCTGCCCACACACACTTAAGGTAGGTGTGTCTACAGTTCTGTTTTCTAATCTTAGAGGTCTTCTTCTGCATTTTACTTCTCCAGCCTGATACTACTATTTTTCCTTTAGTTGTACTTTATGAAATAACCCTATGAGAGTCTGATTTTTTCCCAACAATTGAAATCCCAAGTCAAGAAGGTAATTCAAGAATGTTGCAAACATAGTTTGGTTAGTTTTCAGGGATTCTCTCTTTGTCTCCCTCTCTTAATCACAAACAGTAAATATAATTCATTCTATTTTTTCTATAATTTGCACTTTTCATTGTTAGTGGGTGACCACGTATTATGTATGTGAGAGAGAGTGTGTGTGGATGCATGCATGCCATCTCACATGTGCAAACTAGAGGGAAATCTCAATAGGTCATTATCTTCTTCTACTGTGGGTTCCAGCAATGAATCAGATTATCAGACCTGAGGGCAGAACCTCCTACCCACTGTGATAATAATCACTTGGGGAAATTGTTCCTTAGATATTACTTTTCTTCATCACTTAAAGAGTTTTGTTTTCCTCTGATGAACATGTGATTTGTATATTCTAATATTAATTTGAATTATTTCTGCATCATTGATGAATAGTGGCGAATATATGATAAGAGGACCAGCTCTTAATATTAAAACAAAAAGAAAAGAAAAACAGTCTGCATCCCTTTATGCATTGTTTGAATGAACAACGTGTTTATATTGTTACAGTTGACAGTAAGATGAGGGGCCTTCATCTTTATGACATAATGCATTTAATCTAATGAGCATCACAAATTAAGAAAATAAGTATACAGAGAAGCATGTACTCAAATAGAGAGGTCTAAGAATAATTGACTTAAATTTTTATGGATGAGCCATTCAGAGTGGAGAAAAACAAAACCATGCATGTGGCTTCCTGGGCTTCTTGACACTTTCTTTGAATAAACCTATTTTACTTGACAAAATCCAGACCAGCTCCAAACTTCTAAATAGCACACAGTGATCTTAAGAGATGTACGGAAGAGAGCAAATCCTGGAGTCATCAACATTCAAAGCAGAAGGCCTACCACCATATGTCAGTTAGTAGACTTAGTACACACTGCCTGTGGACACAGTGGGCAGACTGTAAAGTGTGATGCTCATAAATGCTTTTTAAACAGATTTTCTTGAAAATGTAAAAGGTTGTTTTTCAAAAACAGGAGTAAGTCTGCATGTTTTTGAAAGAACTAAAACAAACAGGTGGTCTCTAGAGCATTATTCCATGCTCACTTTCATTCTTAATACATCCACTCATTTGGCAAACCACTTGCTGTGGAGGAATTTAATACTCATTACTGAGTCAAGAAACTAGTATAAGGAGCAGCAGTTTCTTGATGCACTCCCACCAAGACCATTTTTAAAGTCTTTTCAAACTGCAAATTTGATAAGCAAGAGTTATCCTGTTTAGCAAATCTAACATGAAAATCCATTTTAAATTTTATATTAGGCACTGAGGAGATGGCTCAGATAGTAAATATTTTTCTGTAGTAACATAAAAACCTGAATTTGGACTGTCAGCACTCATGTGAAGAGCTGTACAAGACTGCTCATCACTAAATTGGAGGCAGTGGGTGGACTAGAACCAAATCAGTGAGCTCAGGGCTTGGTATGAGCCCCTGTCTCAAAAATTAATGTGGAGAACACTGAAGAAGCAACTTGCCATCAACTCGTGACCTCCTTATGCATAAGCACACATGTACACAAAAATATACACACACGGACATATCCATGAATGCACATATCACACTCAAGCTTATGTAAGCATACACAGCACATAGATACATATACAGACGCATATGAAGACTTTAGTGATTGTTATTTCACTAGAAAATAATTAGTTATTGCATAGAATAATTCTCTGTTGGAATAATTTAAGTGATTAATGTTTAACTTAATTAAAAATGATTGATAAAAAACATTAAAAACAGAAAACGAAAATATTTTTTAAGACAGGATTTCTTTGTAGCCCTGGATGTCCTGAAACTCACTCTGTAGACCAGAGTTGTCTCAAACAAAGAAATCTACTTACCTCTGCCTCCTGCGTGCTGGGATTAAAGGCATGTGCCATAACCGCCCAGTTTATAAATCTTAGCTTTATGGTAAAATTGAAATATCAATCTCAGAGTAAATATTTCACAAATAGTTAAGTTAGTATGAATAGTTTACTCACTCATTTCTTCCTATCTGAAAAGCATCTGTTAAATTGGTTTATCCAGCTAGAAATGATAATACAAGAAGGAGAGGAAATTTAAAGATGGCTTTTGCTACTGAGCAACTTCAAGACCTCTCTTGGCAACATAGCAAGAGCCTACATCAACAAGTTTTTTAAAAATGAGGCTTGGCTATAACCTAGATATAGCATATTTGCCTAACATGAACAGGAAAATGGGTTCTAGTCCTCATTTTTCAAGGTAATCAGATGGGTTATTCTGCTGAAGTCTTGATGGAGAACAAAGCCATACTACACAAAACACACTAGGAATAGAGAAGCTTTGAGAAATGATACTAGAGTCAAGTCTCTTGCCAACCCTAAGATGGCTCCCTTACTTAGGATATATACTTCGCTTCTCCCGTATCCACCCTTCCTATATCCCAACCATCCCAATCCCCCAATGATACTAAAGGTGAAAAATAATAAGTGGTGGGCTCATTCAGGTTGCATTTGGTCAGTTAAGGATGTTTGTAATCATTTATTTGAGGGTTGGTTTCAAGATGTTATTGGTAATGATCAGAAAAAACTAAGCAAAGGAGATTAGATTCAGGGATCTTTTTCTACAAAGGGGAATATATGAATGATAGAATAAAAGAACTGATTATTTTTTTTTGGGGGGGGTGGATTTTCGAGACAGGGTTTCTCCGTAGCTTTTGGTTCCTGTCCTGGAACTAGCTCTTATTTTTTTTTTTTTTCGAGACAGGGTTTCTCTGTGATTTTGGAGCCTGTCCTGGAACTAGCTCTTGTAGACCAGGCTGGCCTCAAACTCAGAGATCCGCTTGCCTCTGCCTCCGGAGTGCTGGGATTAAAGGCGTGCGCCACCACCACCAGGCTAAAAGAACTGATTATTAAATCTACTTTCAAACTAAAATACAACTTCTAGTCTTAAATATTTCATATTGGTATAGATTTGTATATACAGATACAAATTTAAGTTTATTTTGGTTACACTGTATATATGTATCTACTTTTGTTTAAGATACTATAGTCGTGCAACTCATTTTAAAATGTACAATTATAAAATACAGGTTAATAGATAGTCAACCATAATAATCAAATGTAGTTATGTTATGTATGTTTTCAAGGTTAAACAGATATATTTTAGATAGACAGGCAGTCTTCAAACACTTGAGAGACCCCCCAGAATATTGCATTTGAAATATTTTAATAACAAGGCTTTTAATGACAATGAAACACATCTGTTCCTGGAATCACCACCAATCTACTTTAGAGATGATGATGAGCATAAAAGAACCTTCATAGGAGTTTGCTTTTGTTGTGAGAAATGTTAGCCACTGTGTAAGAAACTGCCCTGGCCTTGGCTGCTGACAGTATGCTGTACAAACTGGATAAGCAGCACACAAAAGAAAGTAATTGTCAAATGTTGCCAAGTCAGGGTTGAGCAGCCCTTCAAAAATTTGTACTTCACAGAAAAGTCTGACAGATATTCTGTGCCTGTAGGCTAAAAATTGATGCCCTAATGGTACAGAGGATTATTGGGTGACTATCCAGTCAGCCAGAAATTTCTGTCATTTCTATAGTTTGGAAGTTGCTTGGTCTGTACTTTCTGTTCACTAAGGTAATATTATCTCCTTCTTGTGTCTCAGATGGACTTAAAGACAAGTTAGTTACAGTTATAGTTTTGTTACCAAATTCAAAAAAATCTCACAGAAGAAGTATAAAATGTATAAGGTTGAGAGACATAAAAGGTTAAACTGCTTATCTAAGAAAATGTTTTGAGGTCTAAAAAAAGAGTTTTAAGATGGTAATACAAGTTATGATAGATAATAGTTAAATTATAAAACTTTAAATTCATCAAGATAAAATAGATAATGGGGTATTTTCTCTGGCTATGTCAAATACAAATGGACTAGACGTTGTGAATGCAATTGTTTTCTGATAATTGCACTTATTGTTTATAATTTTGTTGTGTTAGAGTTAAAACCTTTTCTTTTTCTTTACATAAAAGTGGGGGTCCAATGTTGTGGAATATTCCCTTACACTGTGTGAAGATGTGTAACTGTGATTGGTTTAATGACCGATGGTTAGCATAAGGTCTAGGCAGGACTTGTGAACAGAAACAGTTCTGGGAAGAAATAGGAGTCATGAGTGAACATACAGGGATCAAGATATGAAGGAAGAGAGGTAAAAGACACGAATCACATGGCAACATGTATATTAATAGATATGGGTTAATTTAAGTTATAAGGGTTAGTTAGAAACAAGCCTAATCTATAGGCCCAGCTTTCATAATTAATAATAAGTCTCTGAGTCATTATTTTGGAGCTGGATAATAATGTGAAAATTTCACAAATAATAATATTAAAAGAAACACCCCAAAATAAAAATACATTTTGGAAAACAAAAAACCCAGGAGTCAGATTAGTTGGTAAAGTACTTGCAGCACAAAGAAAAGGTCCTAAGGTCAGATCTTCAGTATCCATGTAAAATTTGGGGTGTGGTGATGTACACGTAAACTCCAGAACTAGAAGGCAGAAGCAGGAGCATCTCAGAAACTCAATTGCCTCCTTCCCTCACTCCCTTCCTCCCTCTCTCCTTCCCTCAATCCTTTCCTCCCTCCCTTCCTTTCTTTCTTCCTTCCCTCCTTCCTCCCTGGTTGCCTACATAGTATTTCTAGAGTTATATAGAGGGGTGTGGTGAGGGAATATTTACTAGAGCATAGGCTTCTTTCCAGGCTATATCATTCAAGAAAATCTCTTGCCCTTACATCAACCATTAATACATGTAAATCCTCAGGGAGGAATGAGATCTTATGTTTTCTTCTCAGCTACCTGACTGTAATGTTAGTGGGGACCATCTATGGCAGAACTTATGCTAATAACCAGAGCTGGTATTGTCCAATAGAGCAAAAGCCATACCATGCCAGGAAGAAAGCATTCCATAATACTCTTCTCTTCTTCCAATGCTGAAATCATTTACAGCCTCTCTTCTGTGACAATTTTCTAGCCTTGGCAGTAATATAGATTATCTGTGAGCTCCAGATTCTGCAAAAAAGTCTGTCTCAGAAAGTTAAGGTGGAAATCAATAGAGGAAGCCACTCCCCATCGCACTGTTGTCTCCGTGAGCATCACTGTCACCACACACTGCACACATGCGCATACACACACGTTCAGTGGACACAAACACACCTAAGAGATGCAAATCTTGTTGAAGTACTGAAGGTGTTTATCAATAATGAGAGAATTGGGTGAACTTTCAGAATTCTCACTAAATCATTCTTTGAAGGTCTAATAAGAACAAGCTGGACCTTGAAGGTCAAAGCCAAAAACTGGATCAGAAACCCTAACTAAATTTGATCAAAACAACTTTGGCATTTTGCAGGAGAGCATTAAAAACAACGCTTTGTTTCTCCTCATTCCATCTCTAGATTACATGCTATAAATAAAATTAGATGTAATTAATATATTCTCTAACGTGCACATTACCACTAGGAATTTAAAAGATTTTCCATATAACACATATTTGAATTGCTGTCCTATTCATAACCAAACAGAGATGTAGAAATATGAACTACTCTCTTGAAAATTTCAGATTATCCCTTCTGTTGTAAACATGAATTGCTCACTGATGATCAGCAAAGGAGTACCTACAGAAATATGTAAGAGGCTAGACAGTCTGACTCTAAGTAATCCTTGCACTATTATGTGTGTTATGAACAGAACCTCTACTCATGGTAGATGCATGAATAAAAATGTTTCCTTATAAGAAGTTTTAATTACCTGTTCAGTCTCTGGAGGAAGTTAAATGCATCTCTTGGGTCTACTCAAGCTCTAAATAACATGAAATCTCTGACGTACCAAAGCTTTAATCTCAAAGGGAATATATTTTCTTTTCCAGAGTGTACTAATTACCTTTAAAGAAAAATAAATACCATCAAATTCTTAAGCACAACTTATCAGTACATACTTTCTATGAAGAGCACACTTTAAACAAAACTGAAGAGACAAGCAATAGTAACAAAATCCATGTATAGATTATTAGAAATGATGTGTGTAATGCTTCTATTCTATTGATCCTCAGCATCAATGTAAAAAGGCTGAGTGCAGCAGTACACATCTGTAAACCAGAGTTGGGAAAGCAGAAGGGAGCATCTGTAGCTTGCTGGTCAGTTAGTCTAGTCTAACCATGATCTCCAGGTTCAGTGAGAAATTGAGCTTCCGAAGTACAATGGGGAATGATTGGGGAGTATACCCATTTTTGATGTCAGGATTATACATGCAAATGGATATATATTAACAATTTAAATGTTTTCTCATATTCCTTGGGTCATGTATCTTAGCTCTTACATAGGCTTAATGTCATAGAGAGTTTCAGAAAACAAACAGCAAAACACATGACTATTGGAAAAGGGATTTTTGATCTCTAACAAATATAAACCAAGTCTTTTTTCAATATGTATTGAGTAAAAAATAAAATATTGAATAATCAATATGTGTAAAATGATCACTGCATTTTAAATTTTGTCTTACAGAGGCGAAGATGATTAATAAACTAGACGTCTGAGCTTGGAAGTTTTGATAATTATACAGTGATAGTGAGAAGGCATCCATGAGGAAAAACATAATGAACATAATGACTTTTGTCAGACGTCCATGTGATATCCTCACATTGAATCAAATAGAATTCATCATTGCCTTGCAGTATTTATAAAGATAATTAAGCTCTAGATGATTTCCTGACAACATGATTATAATGTTCACTTTAAAGACCAAGCCCCTATTATATGTAATACTTTTGTTTCCTTACTTTTTTATGATAAAATGTTCTCAGTTTCAGGGAATCAAAGACCCCCTTCTGATATTTTTAACCTCCAAATAAATTTTAGAATCAGTTTATCAATAATTATCAGATAACCTTCCAGGATATTTCCTGAGATTACCATGAATCTATGGGCCAACTTGGTGATAACCAATGTCCTGTCAATAACAAGAATATCTAGAAACATAGGATAGCTCTCCATTTATTTATTTATTTATACCCTTGATTATAATTTTATAGGCTTTTTAATTTAAATCTTGTGTAGATCTTGTTGTACCCACATCTATGTATTTTATTTAGGGATTATAAATAGTAATGCTTATAATTTAAAATTACAGATTTTTATTATTTCTTTCTAGAAAGAATGCTTTTAGTATATTATTCTTGTATTACAAGCCTTGTTATTTTGAAACGAAGCTTTGGATTTCTTCTGACCTGTGTATCAATTCCTGAATTTCTTTTGTGAAATACCATTAGGAAAGATATTAGCTTTATGATAGTTTGCACACATTCTTCATTAAATTGAGGAAGTTGCCTCTGTTTCTAATTTTCTCTGTGTCTTCTTTGTAATAGGTATTGGGCTGATCTGACACGTTTCAACATTGACTGATCATGTGACTGTTTCCTTTAGTTGAATGAAATGATCTGCACTAGTTGGTTCTCAAAAGTTGAACCATTCTGCATACTTGGCATAAGTGACAGCCTCCTATAGTTTACCATATTATTTGAGTTTTTAAATTCACTTTCCTACTATTTGCTGCAAATTTTTACATTTATGACCAGGACATATGCCTATAATTCATCCTTTCTTTAAATGCTGTTACCTGATTTAAGTATTTGGGTTGTACTGTCCTGAGACTGAATAAGAACTGTTCGGTTTCAAGTTTCTTAGTTTCCCTTTATTATTTCCTGAAGCATTCACATAGAATATAGAGTAAAAAGGACCTGAAGAAATGAGCCACTTTATACAGCCATAAGATTCACAGAGGGAAGACTGCCCATGGTCACATGATTAGGTACGAGGCTATGGGACAATCTATTCCTCTAGACTGTGAACTTGGCCAGTATTTCTTAGTGCTCCACTCCCATAAAACAACTAAGGGAGGCTAGAGTTCCCTGAGAATATAGAATTTTCTAGTTCATGTATTTGATTGAAAAAGTAGGTATTATTCTGCATTTATTTTTGAATTCAAAAAAATAATAGAACTTGCCTGCCTTTCTCAGAAAAATTCTGTATTTTAGATAATCCTATATTTAAATTAGATATGTAGTAAGTATGTTTTAGAGTCTGTCTAAGTTAACCATTTAAAGAGAACTGCTTTAATTTAAATGAGCTAGAAAGTAGTTCCAAAGGAGAATGTAATGATAATTTCAATTTAATAATATATAATCTGGATAGAGCCATTTATCATCATTTATGTATGATATTACCAAAAGCTAAATTTATTTAGATTAATACCACAAATTTCTTACAAGTTTTTGGTTGATTAATTTATCTCTCTCTATAAAAAAGATACATTAACAAAAACTCTGAGCCACACAGGAATTAAATAATTTATGTGGTATCAGAAATAGAATCCAAAAATAAATATCTTTGATATTCATCTTTCACAGAAAAACATAAAGAAATGTTTCACTTATATTTCTTCATGAATGATGTACTGACAGTTATCAATATCCCGTTGAAATGCATGCATATTCTTGACTTCATTTCTCCATTTGGTGCCAAAACTGGAACTGGCAATGTATTTCCTGATTTCTGGTTTTATCCTTTATTCACTGGGGCTGACAAGCTATTGAAGCTCTCCTGCAGATGAAGACAAATCCTGCCACAGTGCACAGCTGGTACTCGAAAATGTTACTGTTGAATAGATATTTTTAGTTATTTAATTTTTGCCCTGTAAGCTGGATTTCAGCTGGATTTTTTGACTGACACATATTGTTCCTATCTTTTTTTCTGCCCATGATTTTTTTTTCAAGAAATATTATGTGTTGTCTTAAATTGCATATTATCTACAGAAGGAAAGCAATGGGAATAAAGGTGGATATTACCCCCAAAATATACTGCTCCATTTAATGTAAGCTAAATTTTGTTGACTCTCTGCTTTAATATTAATTCATCTTTCCTATATGTACTATCTTAGCATTAATGTAGGATAAAGCATGTTAACATAACAGTAGGTAAAGGTATAAAGTAACTGTCTCCAAATTGTTTCATAAGGGAATGTTGCTTTTTAATATCTAGAACCATGGGTCTAAGTCATAGTTGGAAGATTTGCTGATGGAAGGGCAAGGAGATTTTGATTGAGAGACTATTATTTGGACTTTTACAACAATGTTGTTAACAACAAAACTTAGTAATTTCAGTTCACTGGTCTTAACCTTGCCTTAAACTTATTTTACAACATACTATAAAAAATAAATAAAATATTCTATTTTATTTATAGCTCAGATGTGATCTAAGAAGATGAAATAAACTGCATAAATTATGACTTTTTGATCTGAATCTTAGTTTTTATTGCATATTTTCAAGTGAATAGAGAATAATACTTAGTATATATAGAGAAAATAATGAATTATAAAAATACTACTTTTACCTGAAAACTCTAATTTTCAAATTCAGTCTTAAACTATTTTTTGAGGTTAAAAATAATAGTTGTTTTACAGTCAGATGATGCATAAAATATAGAAAAATAACTGTAACTTCATACCAGAATACAAATGTTTTATGTATTATCGTATATAATGCATTGGGTGTATTTACTTCCCATAAATTCATAAAAACATATTTAATAATGTGTTTAGACACATAACTTAGCTTTTATATTCATTTTCTATATCAGCCTTCATAAGAATAACAAAGGCTGTATAAAATTGAGTTTGTTTGTTTGTGCGTTTAACAGCTACACAGAAACATTAGTGTGTGTGTGTGTGTGTGTATGTATTTGTGTGTGAGTTGTATGTGCATCCTTGTATTTGTATACTTGCAAAGGCACATATGTGAATATTAGAAGACAACCTTGATGTCAATCCCTGCTCCGCATCTTCTTTAAGACAAGAATATTTGTTGTTTGCTGTTGTCTCTGCCAGGCTAGCTGGCCTATGTGTTTCCAGAATCTCCTCTCTCTCTGCTTCTCATTTTGCCTTAGAAGAAACAGAATAACAGATATGTAGTAGCCCACTCAACTTTTAGAGGACTCTAGCCTAAATAGATTCTCATGCTTCTATGGCAAGTGCTCTGCAGACTGAGCTTTTTCCCAAGGCTGAAATAACTGTTTATAAAGGGAAGATTAGAGATCATTTAAATGATGGTCCATATGCTCAAACAAGAACTCAAAGGCTGATGTCACTAATTACTAGCTACATAACTCCAAGCAGATTTACTTAAACTCTTCTCATTGACTTTCAACTTTTTCTTTTATAAAAAAGCACTTACAATACAGCCATAGCATAAAATTTAAATTTAATACATTTGAAATGACCAGAATTTTGTCTAGAACATAGTGAAGACTCCATATATATTGCTAAATATTACACTACGTCTTTTCTTTCTCAACTTAACTACTTTATATTTGAATAAATATAATAATATCTCATTTTTTCAAATGTGCATATAGAGTTTACTTTTTAGTTTTTAAAATCCCTTTTATTGGAATAATAGTGCATTTCACTTATTTTGTTGCACACTGATACAGCAAATCGAACCATACATGCATATATCCATATGCAGAAATCTTCCTGCAGCTGAATAAATATGCCAGCATTTATAAAGGAGGACATGCCAGGAGGTCCCCAGGAAGGGGAAATAATTAAGATCTCCTGGGTAAACTTGGAAAAAGCAGAAGGGAGGGGATGGGGAAACATGAGGGAACAAGATGGCCACATTGGGGGAGGGACAGAATGGGAGAGCAATGAAAAAGATATCATGATAGAAGGAGCCATTATGGAGTTGGGGAGAACCTGGTGCTAGGAAGACTCTTAGGAATCGACAAGGGTGGCCCAGCTAAGCCTCCTAGAAGTAGTAGAGTGGGTTTCTAAACTGACCTTCCCCTATAATCAGATTAATGACCACCCTAACTCCTGTCATAGAATCTACATTCAGTAACTAGTGGGAGAAAATGAGGTGACCCACAGTCAAGCACTGCGCTGAGCCCCTAGAGCTCAGCTGAAGAGAGAGAAAAGAGATCATATGAGCAAAGGAGGTCAAGATCATGATAGGGAAAAACAGAGACAACCAAACGGAGCCAGTGGTAGCTCACAGACTCTAGTCTGACACCTGTAGAACCTGAATGGGACCCAAGTAGACCCTCTGAATGTGGGTGATGGTTATATGTCTTGATGTTTGTAAGGACCGCTGACAGTGGGACCATGACTTATCTCCCTGCATTCAAATCCATTGCCTATGGTGGGATACCTTGCCCAACCTAATTCAGAGGGGAGGGGCTTGTTCCACCCTCAAGTTGGTGCCCCAGACTTTGGTGACTCCACAAGGGAGGCTTTATACCCCATGAGGAATGAATAGGAGTGGTATGGGGGAAGGTATGGGAAAAAGAGAACGGGAGGGAGGGGATCTGGGGTTGGTATGTAAAATGAAAACACAAAGTTTAGTGAAATAAAAAGAAAATTATATTGACATCAAAAAAGTTAAGTATAATTTCTAAATGATGATCATTTGAGATTTGAAGCTAACATTTACAAGTCAAAATATTGACAACAGCTGGTGCTCTTTAGTAATGCCAACTTCTTTATGATCCCAATGCTTTCATAAAGTGTTTACCTAATTATTATTCTATCAATAAAAACTCAGGAGTCAGATATTAAAGTAAAACCTGGGTTTATCAGAGAAGCAACCAGTGACCTCCCCCCAACTCTCTCTCTCTCTCTCTCTCTCTCTCTCTCTCTCTCTCTCTCTCTCTCTCTCTCTCTCTCTCTCCTTTCTTTCTCTCCCTCTCTGTCTGATTCCTTGACCCAATAGAGCCAGGAGTCATTCTAAGCATCTACTACATCCTGTGTCTAATCTTTATGTCCTTAATCTTCCAAAACCTCTGTGACTAATTTTGGTCATCTGTCCTCTTATTCAAAGTAAACTTTACTGTCATTTTTGGGAGCTTCAGAGTGTGATCAAAATATCCTACAACATTCCCCCTTTTTGTGTAAATGAAAGGGATGGTTTTATCTCTAACAGTGTAAAACTTAAATTTAAATTTTATACGCATAGAGCTAAATGAAAAGTGAGTGAAAGGAAGCTGGCTAGGAATGGGACACCATGTGGAGAGCCTACTGCTGTGCTCTTTGGCTAGGGGCAGAACTTCTGGCTCCTCTCTTTGTTAAGCTCAAAGAAAATGGCGACAGCCATGGCTGTCCACGTGGTGTGACTATTTAAATTTAGCCATCCTGGTAAAAGTTAGAAATGTGGTTGGTTTTCCATAGCTGAAAATGTGAGAATGGCAAAAACAATGCAAACCCCAGGATGTCTCTAGGCTAGCGCTGGAGTCGATAATAAAGCCAAGATGATTTCTGGCCTGTCAGTTCAGGAACCAGGGATTAGGACTATTCTGAGCAGAGCAGTCCTTACCACAGTGAGGACCACTTATGAGAAGTCCAAACACACACACACACACACACACACACAATCTGAACCACACAAGGACCACTCCAACTGGTCTGCTCACATTTTTAGCTATGAAAAACAATGAGGCAGACAAATATCCAAGAGGTCCCCCACTATTATGGATTTGCAGCTGCCCTTGGAAGCGGGAGCAGAAGGGACAGCGGGTCCCGAGAGCAGCCAGTCCGGGGCAGGGCCCAGGAGCACCATGGAGCAGATCTCCAAAGGTCCCCTGGGTGTCCCCAGAGGCTAGCCATGTGGGCGGTGGGTGGGCAAGGGGCAGACAGATAGGCACACCATGCAGATGGGTTTGAGCAAGCTGCCGGGGTTCCAGAAGCAGCCAGTCCCAAGCAGGGACGGCATAAGAAACCACACAGCAGATAACCATCTCTGCCCGGAGAGAGACGGATAAACATACAGAGTAAAGTTAGGTTAGACATTTTTTTTTTTCGGTTTTTCGAGACAGGGTTTCTCTGTAGCTTTGGTGCCTGTCCTGGAACTAGCTCTTGTAGACCAGGCTGGCCTCGAACTCCCAGAGATCCGCCTGCCTCTGCCTCCCGAGTGCTGGGATTAAAGGCGTGCGCCACCATTTATTAGGTGGATTATGGAGGGGAAGGAAAAAGGGGAGAAGGAGAGAGAGAGAGAGAGAGAGAGAGAGAGAGAGAGAGAGAGAGAGAGGGAGAGGCTGCCTCTCCGAGAGAGGGGACAGGAAGAAGAGAAAATCTGAGACTGTGAGCAGGAAGCGAGTGGGCGTGGCTTGTCTCTTAAAGAGACAGAACAATAATTACACCTATCCCAAAAACAAATGCACCACTCAGTGAGTGCAGTGCTAAGGGAGAAACACGGAGAAAGGGCAATCGTGTGAGAGAATCAAGGCCAAAAAGCAAACAGCCTTACCAATTGTCCCAGTAGACTAATTGAAAGTTGGGAAGTGAATTGGAGAAGGTCCAGGTTTAGGATTTTTGCCCACACCACAGCAGTGTAGAAATAAGGCTCCATGAATGGAAGAGAGACAGATTCTGCTGCTGTGGTGGGAGGCAGCATGGGGTGGGGGTGGGGGGCGTGCAAGTGAGACAAAATGTTTGTCATACCACCAAGCTAGGAATCGAAGTCAAGCCTATGAGACAAAGCAGGGCCTGGTAGTGACTGACACAAGAAGGGGGAAGGGAAGTAAAGAGGGGAAGGGAGAGAGAGAGAGGAAGAAGTTGCCTCTTCAGAACAGTAAGGGGAATTTAGATACAAAAACATAAGTAATCTGAGAGACTAAGCAAGAAACACCTCAATAAAGATGGCAGGACTTGGTCAATTCACCTGACCTTAGTTAAGATGGCAGTGAGGTCACCTGACCTCAGTTATGATGGTGGTAAGGTCACCTGACTTTAGTCAAAATGGAGGTGGTCACATGTTGTATGGAGAAACCATATTTTTAGAGCCACAGGAATTTTAAATATAACAAGAGAGGCATAGAGGCTTGTTGAAGATACATTTGAAACAGAATTACATCTGTGTGGCCACACCATTCACACATTCTTTCATACATGAAATAGAGAGAAAAATTACTCGGCATCATGAGCCACCCTGTTGCCAAGATACCATGTCACCAGCTGTTGTGGGGAGCAAAGGCTGGAACTGTAAACAGTTCCCTCAGGTATCTAACTAATCTTGTTTGTGTTGCAGTAACAGCAGTAGCAGAGACAGAGATAGAATAGAAGTAATAGGAAGGAGAGAAAAAAGAGCATTTACAGGCAGGTGGGAAGGGGATGCCAGGAGAAAGGAAAAGCAAACTGGCCTGACTTGTTGATAGTGGGACACCAGCAGTCCTTTTGGTGGCAGAAATGAGAAAGGAGCTGATAGAGAACCTTACCATTTGCAGCATTGGAAAGTGGTCTGAGTCCAGGATCCCCATGAGGCAATATGGAAAGAGCCTGGTGGAGTCAGGCAACAATGTTATTCTTTTTTAAAGATATAAGGAGGAAAGGCCAGTCCCACAAGGGGCAGCCAATCCCATGAGTGGTAGGAGTGGATGATCCAAGGCCCCCAGACCTCAGCGAGTTCCCTGATACATTGATGGGTCACCTTGGTGGGTGGGTGAGAGACAGGCCGATACATCATGTAAAGTGAGTATAGAGTTTATTCAGTGCGGTATGGAAGGGAAGAGGAAGGGGGAAGGGAATAAGGGGAAAGAAGTAAGGGAGGCAGAGAGAGATGGGGGAGAGAGGGGTGGAGAGACAGAGAACGGAAGTTACCTCTTTGGAATAAAGAAGGAAAGAGAGAGCACAGGATGGGGGAGATGGAATAGCCCCTCTCCTCAGTGGAAGGGGAGGGGTTGGGAGAGGGAAGGGCTTGTCTCTTAAAGGGACAGGATACCCAGGTGACAGACCAGGCCTGCAGATTATAACAATACCTATAATATGCTTTATGTTGTCAAATGCAAAAAAAAAAATTCATTTTACTGGACACATATGCTGGAATATTGTCAGTCTTAAATTGTACAGGTATCCCTCAAATCACCATTACTTCTTAATAAGTGTATAATAATAGAATCAGACTTTCCAGAACTTATAGCAGTAGCCCATTAAAATCCTAAATATGTATCTATGGTATAATGTACATATTTTAATTTTCAAAACTCTAAAAAACAGAACACACCCAGTTGGAAATTTTTATTTCTTTGTGTACCTTTTGAATTGTTTTCTAAAGGTAATAGAGTTTATTTATACAAAAATCAAGTAGAACATTTCTTGTTGCCAAGTGATGGAAAATTTTTGTTTAAACCTTTGCTATTAACATGATGCTTCTTATGAAATTCTCAGACATATAGCATATTTCTTACCAATAACTGATCAATCTTATCAATATCTTATGCTAGAGGGCCTTGTAGACCTGTGTGGGAACTAATATGTATCGTATACAAAGAATGGTTTATATTTCTGATCACTTGTTATAGTTGAATAAATAAGAATTTTAATTCTGCACCATCAAGAATAAGTTCAGCAGTTTCAATATGTAAACAACTCTTTCTGCTTACTGAGAGTCAGTAGCCATATTAAGATGTTCTCTAAAATCTAATGACACCGTGAGACTAGTGTGTAATTCTGACTTTTGAACAGAATCATAAGTGCTTTAATTGAATCTGCTTTTCCTGATTTATTTGCATCTATGTAAAATGTAGGGTCCCAGAAATTTGTGTTCTTCCTACAATGTGAGGAAGAAACCAATTAGTTCTTTCTATAAACTGAAATGTCTAGCTTTTGGGATATTGGTTGCAAATCTTTCTCAAGAAATTACTGCAAAATCTTTGCTAATGTTTCTGTTCTAACAATGAGGGAACTTCAGCATTGATAAATTGTACCACCATTTCTGTTGGGTCTATTCTTGTAAATTGGTGAAGTCTAAATTTTCCTTTCAAAATTAATTCAGAAACTTTTCCTCATAGGTCTTTAATTTTTTTCTCTGTCTGTGTCCTAAAAATATTAACTCTAATATATTATCCTTTCTCTGCATAAGAATTCATGTGAGAGCATGTGTAGAAGATAAAATAATCAGAATAAACTCACACTCTAAATTCAAATGATCCACATGTACATCTTGGAATTTCTTTTCTATGAAAGTCAATTCTTTCTAAGTCTCATCTGATCATTTTCTTGAACTTTTTATGTCCTTACCACTTCATAAGGTATGGAAGAAATTATTCTTGAATAGTTAATTCAATTGTGGGTAATAGTAAATATCTCCCAGAAATTTTTAAAAATCATTAAGAATTTGTAGTTGATCTCTCCTGATTTGTACTTCCTGTAGTTGAGCATTTTATAAACATATATTATATCCCAGGTAATTAATAAAATCTCCTCTTTATATTTTTTTCAGGAGCAATTTGTAATCCCCAGAAAAGCAAATTTTTCTTTGTCAAACTTTTTTTTTCTGAGTGACTTACATCTGAATGAGGTATTAAGATATCATCAATATAATGGTAAATTTTTGTACCAAGCTTATACTTTTAGGCTACCAACCGACTCCGAAGTCATGGCTTGTACTTATTACTAATTGTGAATCTTCAACCTAGCCTAGGCTCATTTATGCTAGCTCTTTTAACTTAAATTAATGAGTTTTTCTTTATCTACCTTTACCACAGGGATTCTTATTTTTATTTCTATATGTTTTACTTTCCTACTTCCTCCAGTATCTGGCTGACTGGAAGCTATCTGGTTTCTTGCTCTAAGGCATACCTCCCTCTTTCTCCTTGCTCTCTTTTCTCTTCTTCTCACCCTCTTATTTTCCTCTTCTATTTATTCTCTTTGCCAACCACCTATCCTTATCCTGCCTAGCTTTTGGCCACTCAGTATTTTATTAGACCAATCAGGTTCCTTAGTAAGACAAAAGGAAACAAATGTAATACATCTTTTCATAATGAAGCACACATCCTTACATCACTAAGAAAATGTAGCATAAACAAAATATAACACATCTTTACACATCTAAAATAATATTCCTCAGCAAAAACAAATGTAACACATCTTTGCCTAATTAAAAAGTATTCCACAACAAACTGTACACTAAGGAAACTGTTTATAAACTATTTCCAGTGGTTATACAAAATATTGCCATAATGCAAGGCTATTTAACATCTCTTGTCAAAGAATTTTCCACTGATATCTTTTTAACAAGTTGGAAATGATTATAAGTACACATTATGAAAACATTTTTTATCCTGTTTTGTAGACATATAGTAAAAAGGCAGTCTTTTAAATCAATCACTATAATAGACCATCCTTTAGGTGATAGCAAAGGCAAAGGAATTCCAGATTGTAAAGAGTCCATTGGCTGAATCACCTTATTTATGACTCCTGAAACTGTTAACATTCTCCATTTTACAGATTTCTTTTTAATGGCAGATATAAGAGAATACCCACGACTGGTCAATTCTTCATTATGTTTAGCATTTAGGTAGTCCTGTACAAGTTGTTCTAACTCTTATAAGTATTCTGAAGTCAAAGGCCATTTTTCTACCCAGACAGGTTTGTCAGCTAATCATTTTAAATGTTGGGCTGTTAGAATGGTTGGTTATAATTCTTGATAATACCTTTTAATATTTTTTTCAGAAGCATACATTAGTGTTGTGGAATATTATTTTAAGATGTGTTACATTTGTTTATGCTAGGAACATTCCTTTAATGATGAAAATATGTGTTATTTTTTATGTTGCTTTTGTTTAACTCTGTGATGTTGTGTTACTTTGTATGTCTAAAGCACCTGATTGATCTAAAAAGTAGCTGAATGCCAATAGCAAGGCAGGAGAAAGGATAAGTGGGGCTGGTGAACATAGGGATTAAGAGGAGGAGAAATCTAGGGAAGGAGAGATCAAAGAGTTACAAGGAGTTAGAGGAGGAGGACTCCATAGGCCGTACATACAGCTTGCCTGATCCATGTTGATTTGCAACTATTAGCACAGTGCTAGTCTTCATCACACCTTCTGCACATACCAGAAGGCTTGGGTTTTATTTGTATTATCTCTAAAAAAAAAAAGAATACCTTGCCTACAATCCCTTTTCAAGTGATCTGATTTACTATAATTTAAAACATCTAACCTTTTGTTTTTTCTCAAAATTTTTAGAAATCACTTCACCTATCCAGGTATTATCATAAGTATGAGATTCAATAACAGCTGTATTTCTAATCCATTTGTCTATTGGTGTTGATCTTGCTAATCACCATTTTGCATTCTGAATTAACATTTTCAAAAGCCAAAGATTCAGTTAATAATTGTCTAACTTCCAAGTCTAATATCATTCTGGTTATAAAATCAATCTTTGTAAAAGAAAAATCAGTGAAATGTTCTTTTGGGCTTTATATAGCTTTTGTAAATGACTTAGTCCTCTTTCTTAATTTTTTTAAAACCCTGTCCCAAGCATTCAAAGCTACTGTGTGGCTTAGGCCTAGAGTATAATAATTAAATCAAAATATCTTTGCAAATCAACATAATAGCTTTCACAGAGAGGCTAGTCTTTGGAAATTTTCATACCTCTATCCTTATTTTGTTGTTCCATGACCCTAGATGCCTCTGTCCACCATGTTTTCCATTGTACATGAGGACCAACTTCTAAAGTAGCTGTAACTAAGTCTTTGCAGTCTTGTGGAATAATCCTGTTTTGAGTTACCCATTAATTAAATACTTGCTTCACAAAAGGTGAGTGCATACCATATGAAACTACTGCTTCCTTAAATCTCTTCAAATCTAACATTTTTACAAGATCCCAATTAACTTCTGAATACATATATGGTGGTCATTCTTGAATGGTAACCAAATACGTTAAGGTTGGTTTTCTAATAACTTTGGATGCTCCACTTTAGTTTCATAATGAATATTTTTCTTAGTTTCCTAGTCTCATTAGGTCTTTCTAAGGATTGTTCCTATTTGTTAAATTTTTGTATTTGACAATATCATTCCATATTATTGCAGATAAGACAAAAATTACCAAACTAAGTATGGAGGCCTGGAAATGTGAGCCTATTTCTATGTTGATCAAAGGTCAGAGAGTTGGAACTTGCCTCTAGTTCCTTCAAGATTATTATGCTTCTACCTCAAACAAAGGTCCCACCTAGATGTAGGTCAGAGAGTTCTGCTCTCTCAAGGTTATTGTCAACAGGTGTAGTTAGTAGTCAGACCTTTTATTTCAGAAATAGGAAAGTAGATATGTTCCTACCTCAAACAAAAGTCTAATGATCCAACTAAGTTTCAGTTCCCTTAAGGAGATAATGTTGGATTCCATCAAGGGAGTGGTTTGCCTACAGAATGTTTTGGTCTAGGATGTAAGCCTGACTTGTTTTCTTCTAGCAAGAGAATGCTTAAATGTAGCCAGTGAAATTCAATTGGTATGTTTATTTCCTTGTATCATGTTAATGTAGTTTTATCTTACTTCTATTTTGGGGGGTCAGGGTATTTTAAGCAACTGGAAATTAAATGTGGGTGAACTTCAGGACTCACTGGAATTTCCTCCCAATACTATCCTATGTTTCTTCATTTGTATTTTCATATGTATTTTCATTTGTGTCTTTATATTCTTTACTATATTTATAAATCCCCACACCTCTACACTGGCAAGAGATATTTTTGTTGAGGCTGGACCCTGACAACTACGTTGATTACACATTTATTTAATTTTTCAATCCATCCATTTTTGAGACATACAAAGACATAACTCCCTGAATCATAATATTGCTGCCCATTATTAGTGTGGAGAAAATTTAGAAAAAAAATAAACTAATTCCCTCTTAAATTTTTTCAGGTGTCTCACCACATCTACTGATGGTGACAGGGAAGTGTGAGACTGGATGAAGAATGTAGGTGGGGCACTGCTTGGCCAATGGCAGTTGCAGCTGTTCTTATATAACTTGGGTCTGAAAGTGTGTGGCTTTGACAGCAGCAGTAAAAGCCTGAGCAGCTATTGAGGCAGCCAACCTGGTATGGCAGCATCCCAAGGAGGAGATCCAGGGGGATTCTGCAACCCACAGAGAGAGAGGGAGCAAGCAGTCTGAAAAGCAAACACAGGAGTATAGGGGGGTGTGCAAAAGAATCCTGTGTGGCAGTAAGTGAGGGCACAGGCCCAACTAGATGAAAGTGCCTGTCTGTGGTGGTCAGCTAACTCCAGCAGTGTTTGTGGCCCAGCTTTCTGTGGTGTTTGGGGCAGGGGATGGAGAGCAGCTGAAGGCTGCTCTAGAGAAACCCCAGACTCAGAGGGGGAAGGGAGAGAGAGCCAGGTATCGCGGGGACTCTGATGGCTCCCAAGAAAAGGGTGTTATCTCATGCCCCATATGGCATGCTAGGTGAAGCATTTATGTAGTTATTCCTTTATAAATAAAATCTCAGGAGTCAGATATTGGGGTAAAAGTCTGGTTGATCAAAGAAGTTGCAAAAAAGGCAGCTAATGACTCTCTCTCTCTCTTTCTCTTTCTCTCTCTCTCTCCTCCATGTTTTCAATCCAGAAGAGCCAAGAAGCTTTCTAAGCCCCTCCCCACTATTTCCTTTGTCTTTCTATATGTCCTTGATCTGGCAAAGCCTCTATACAAATTTTGGTCACTTATTAGTTAACTCTACACTCTGATTCAACCGAAACTTCATTGTCAGTCTCAGGAATGTCAGAGTGGAATCAAAATAGACCATAAAACTTTCATATTTATTAATTCATTCACTCTTTAATGTAGGAAAATGCATCTAGTTTAATTTTCTACATAACTTGTAGTAAGGGAGACACCTAGGTGACATTCATTGAAATCGTAATAACCTGGATTGCTTAAGATATTGAATATGTAACTGGGCATTAAAACATTATCCAGTACACTACAATAATTGAGCAAAGAGGAAGAATGAGTGTTTGATTGTAAATGATAATAATGAAATAACATAAAACAAAACACAAAATTGAAGCAAGACAAATGCCTTTGTTATTCCTCTTTTGTACAGAAATTACATACTTCCATCTTACTCTGAGTGCTGCAAGATTCAGGGCAGTTTACTCTGGGAATGAACCTCATTAATTCCCATTTCTGTGGTTCAGTCTGCAAGCTATAGGATGGCAATGTTGTTCTTCTCACTTTTAAATAAGGAAAATGCTTCAAAGACATGACTTTGGCTCACTGTCTTGATGATATACAGTTGACAAAAAAAAATCAATTAGAGAAACATTAGTCCATTTTTTTTTCTGCCATACTACCTAAACTTGTAACATCCCCTGGAGTTTCATTCCCTCTGATTCCTAGAACTAAGAGTTTTAAGGTTATGGCCTAACTTTTGTCTTATCCTATATTACACTGAACTTTACATACTTGAAATACTCCCTCCGGGGAAATATTTAAAGACTTTCAAGAAGAGCTCTGATTTTGACATGTTCCATTACTCTGCATCTAATGTAGCAGTGCTGTATGACTTCCTACTGCCTTTAAGTTACCCACCCAATTGGATGTGGCCTCTCATACTATAAATGCTGTTGTAAAGCATGTTTGGCCTGTTTTTCAGCTGCAAGATTCCTTTGCTCTTCCCTGTTCAAACAGAGGACTGTAATTTGTGAGTGTACCCCTAAATAAATTATCCTCTATTATCCTCAGTTCTGAGCTAGTGTGGGATTTCTTTTAAGTGTCCATCTTCATCTGGCACCCCACATAGATCCAAACTCCATGCCTACTGCTTGGATCAGCTTAAAGGCCTAACCAGTCAACAACACAGAAAGTTTCCCACCCTGCCCACTTGGCTTGCTGTTACCTACTAAATTTTTAACTCCTTCCACAGCAAAGCTAACTGTGTGAGGAAACTTGGAAATTGCCCAAGCTCGTGCATGTCCCACCCTACTGCTGCATCCCCTGCCACATAGTGACTTGTGCAGCTTCCAGTTTGTAGTCCCAGCTCCTGAGTTCTAGACTTCTTGCTCCATGTACAGAATTGATTTAATTGCTTTTAATTTGTCAAGCAAAGCATATTTCTCAGTATTTAACCAGCACCAAGGCAGAAAAACCAAAGTGGCTCAGGACTGTTCATGTTGGCATAGGTTACACCACAGCTAGTTGCAACTCTGCAATTATGACACCTGCTGAACAATAAAAATAGTTACACATAAAACAATTTACTGTACCTCATACCAAATAGATATTTTATTAATTAATAAATTGATAAACTTGAAAGTTATAAAACTGTACACAATGTAACCATAGAGAATTTTAATAACTTTTTTGCTAATACTATGGATTGTATTCTGCAAGGCTTATATGGCTATTGTAATACATCCATTTATTGAATATTGGGAATCAGTTTTTCTTCATTTATATCCTAAAGAAAATGGTTTGCTAACAGAGCCAAGAATGAAGTATGTTTAGAAATGATACAGTCTTTACAGACTAATAGTAAACAGCTAGCTGTCCAGATTTATAACATTGAAAATCAAAAGTTACCTGAAAAAATTAATAATATTGAAAGGGTAATAATTTGACAGACAAAATTGAATCCATATCAAAGGGTACTGAGTAATTATCTGAAAGAATTCATACTGTTGAATTTAACAATCAAAATTTGTTTTAAAAGTTTTGAGAGCTTAACAGATAGAATATCTCTCCAGGAAATCAATCTGCATGCTATCCAAATAATGTCTAAATATAAGATGTCATCTTTAAAGGAAAAACTTCAGACCTTGGAATTACATGTCCAGAATGAAGATAAGAGGCTATGCGCCTCAATGAAATCACTAGAGATACATACAGGCCAGGAGATTCGGGCTTTACAAAAGACTTAGTAAAAAGATTTGAAACAATTGAGGAAATTATTGAACTAATGAGCAGGGAAAGAAGACACAAGGACAGAATTCAACATTGCCAGTAGCTGAGATGACTTACTCGGGGTTTTATCTTCCTACTCTGTAATTTACTCTGTCAAAGCTTCAAGTTCTACAGGCCCAAAAGGATCCAAAGAAGGTAGATGGATACCTATAGGAAAGATTAATCTAAAAAAAAAATAAGCAGACTGTTATAACTTATGGGTTACGTTCTGCATGTGTTAGGGAGTGATAAAGACATGGACTTCTAGCATTAAAGCAATGCCACATGACTGGCTTCAATTAGTTTCAGCAGTCCTGGATGATGGAGCTCCACTGAGGTTTAAATCTTATTTCAGAGAAAAGGCTAAAATTTTAGAACAGGGAAAAGCAAAAGGACATGAAACTTCGCGAGATCAAATTCTTGGTGAGGGCACTTATGCTGACCCACAGGTTCAAGCTCTTTACAATGGACAAATCTTGTCCCTAGACCACAAAGCAGCCTTAAAATCTTGGGACAGGAGTGAAGAACTAGGAAAATGAATTGAATCATATACCAGGTTTAAACAGGACCAGAGAAAATCCTTTAGTGACTTTTTACAAAGATTAACTAAGGCTGTACAAATAGAAGTAACAGACCCAGATGTTAGACAGGTACTTGTTGAATCTCTGGCTTTTGAAACTGCCAACTTAGAATGCAAAAAGATACTTGGGCCTTTAATGGTTAGATCAGCACCTATGGATGAATGGATCCAGCATACAATGAACATTTATTTAGACATTTGACTATAATACTGAATCTTGGGTAGGAGAAGGAATTTCCAAAAGAGTGAGGAGACATCAAAGTACCAAATGTTTTAATTGTGGTTGAATAGGACATCTGAGTAGGGATTGCAGACAAGGAACTCCTAGAAATAATATCTCCTCTGGGAATGGCAAGAATAGAAGAACTCAGCCTTCAGGTATATGTAGAAGGTGTGGCAAAGGACAGTATTGGACTAATGAATGTAGATCAACAAAAAACAAACAAGGCAACCCTATACATTTGAGAAACTCCTTGGGGAGCCTCTTGTAGGCCTACAAGTCAAAACTGGTCCAGTCATTTTCAGTCACTGTGAAAGACATGTCTCACCAGGAAAATTAAAAAATCTAGAGCCTTCTGAAAAAAAAAACAAAACAAACAAACAAAAAAAAACATACTGTTCTGGATGATGGAAAAAACCATGGAGGATAAATCAAAAATTCCAATAGGAAATAGGAAACATATATTCTGGCAGATTTCTATAAATTATAAAAGACAAAAGCTAAGAATGTGCATAAATGGCCTTGTAATTGTGGATTTGAGAGATACAGGTGCAGAATCTTGGCATCCAAATTGACCTATTCAAAAGGCAGATGTTCAATTACTAAGAATTGGAACCCTATCTCAAGGGAAACAAAGCATGAGATGGATTGAATGCATAGGGACAGAAGGAAAGAGAGTAAAGCTGAGGCCATATGTGTCTAATATTGTAGTGAATCTATGGGTTCATGACCTGCTGTAGCAATAGAATACCCAGATTAATACTGCTGCTGTCCCAGAAACTCATAATTCTGAGAAGGATAAGGTACTATACGTAAAGGTCACCAGTCATTCAAGCTCTACAAGAACACAAACAACCAGCCAACTTTTAGAGGTACCAACAACCCTACCTTTAAAATTGTTAACTAAGAAACCAATATAGGTTAAACAGTGGCTGTTAACAGAAGACAAACTGCAGGTCTTAGAACAGCTGGTAGAAGAGTAACTAGATGCTCACCATATTGAAGAATCACCCAGTTCCTGGAATTCTCCTGTATTTGTTGTTAAAAATTAATCTGGTAAATGGAAAATGGTGACAGATCTGAAAGCTGTCAATAAGGTAATTCAACCTGTGTGTCCTCTACAATCTAGAATTTCTCTGCCTTCTCTATCACTCTTATAGTTACTGATTTAAAAGACTGTTTCTTCACTATATCTTTACAGGAAAAGAACAGAGAAAATTTTGCTTTCAGGTGCCAACTTATACTAATTCTCAACCTACTAGGAGAAACCAATCCAATATCCTTCCACAGGAAATGCTCAATAGCCCCACCCTATGCCAATATTTTGTAAGTCAGCATTGGAAATAATAAGTAAAACATTTCCTAAATCTATAATTTACCATTACATGAATGACATTTTGTTGATTCAAACATAATTACTTTAGAAAGAATGTTTGAAGAAGTAAAGAAAGTTTTGCCGAAATGGAGATTACAAATTGCTCCCGAAAAAAAATATAAAAAGGAGATTCTCTCAATTACCTAGGTTATAAATAGGTTTACAGAAAATTAGAACACAAAAGGCACAAGTTAGGAGAGACCGATTGTGGACTCTAAATGACTTTCAAACATTGTTAAGAGACATTTCCAGTCTGTAACCAGTTGTTGGGATACCACCTGATCTAATAGTTCATTTAAACAAAACCTTAGATGGTAACAAAGACTTTCATAGTCCCAGAGAATTAACAGCTGAAGCAAAAAAGGAATTGATTGTTGTTCAAAAAATTACAGGAGGCACATATGGATAGTATTAATCTAAATCTTAATTACATTTTAGAATTTCCCCTAGAGGAATTTTAATGCAAAGAGAAGATATTATCTTAGAGTGTATATTTTTACAACATAAACCAAGTAAAAAATTAAAAATTTATGTAGAAATAGACTCTGAATTAATTATAAAAGGAAAATTGAGACTTTGTCAACCAGTAGGTTGGACCCAACATAGTGCCTTTTACTACTGATGAAATTAAAAAATTATGGGAACACAATGAACCTTGGCAAAGAGCTTGTACTAATTTTTTTAGGAAGGATTAACAGCAATTATCCCAAAAGTCATAGAATTAACCTTACAGAGAACTATTTGGATCCTTCCCTGCATTGTATAGGACACACCAATATCTGTAACCTGTACATTATATTCTGATGCAAATAAATAAGGAAAGACAGGTTACAAATCAGAAGAGTTAAGTAAGGTGAAACAAAGCCCTTATAATTCTGTCCAAATGGCAGAATTATATGTTATTCTCATTGTGCTAAGGAATTTTAAAGAACCTCTTAATATAGTTACGGATTCACAATATGCATAAAAAGTGGTTTTGCATACTGAAACTGTTGAATTTATATCAGATGATATAGAATTGACTTCATTATTCATACAGGTTCAAGATATAATAGGCTTTGACCCATATACATAACACACATCTGATCCCATATGGGTCTGCCAGGTCCTCTAGCACAAAGTAATGCAGAAATTGTACTACTACTGATTGAAAGTGTGTTGAAGATCTCAGAATTCCAAAAGAAACATTGTGTCAATTGCATTGGTTTAAAGAAAGAGTTTTCCATTACATGGCAAAAATCTAAGAAAATTATAAAGAGATATCTTACTTGTTCTTTCTATAACAAACACTGCTACTTGCAGGGACTATCCCAAAGAGTACTCAATAAAATGAAATGTGGAAGATGGATGTGTTTTACTTTGCAGAATTTGGAAAATTAAAATATGTACAGCACATCATTGACACTTATTCAGGTTGTCAGTGGGCAACTACACTGTTATTAGAAGTTATGGCCATCAAGGGTATGCCTGCACAAATAAAGCCAGATTGTGGTCCAGATATGTATCTAAGAAAATGAAACAACTTTTTGCTTATTATAAAATAAATCATATTACAGGTATACCACACAATTCTACAAGCCAGACAGTTACAGAAAGATCAAGTCAAACAATAAAGAACATGTTAAACAAACAGAAAGGGATGGAAAATAGCCCCAGATATAGATTACATAATGCTTTGTTAAACTTGAATTTTATTAATACTAATGAGAAAGGGACAACAGCAGCAAGGAGACATTTGTTAATACAAAAGTCTTCTGAATTAGATCAGCTACTGTATTTCAAGGATGTGTTGGTCTCACAATGGAAACCAGGAGATGTGCTTTGTTGGGGGAGGGGTTTTGTTCTTGTTTAAACAGGAGAAGAAAAGTTATGGATACCATCAAAATTAATAAAGATTCAGTTTTAAAAAGAGAAATCACTTGATAAAGAGAAATGACAGCTCATCCACAGAGGTAGCAACAAATGGGGTGGGAAAGAAGCCTCATAAGGGTTGGGGCAGGATTCTGTTCTTGTAGGAAAATACTCATCTTCAAAAAGTCAAGAGACCCTGGACATCTATGTAGGTGCCTAAAGAGGAAAAGATTATTATCCAAATAGGATTGCCAAGCAAAGAGAATTATCACTTGTGAAGACATGACATCTGAAGGTAAGAATCTCTGAATACTATATAGAATTCACTTAAATATCAAAGCTGGATTTGGAGTTGGACAATGGCTCTGTTTTTCTCTAAATCCAAGCATGTTGTTAAAAGAAAATTTCAGAGTCTGTCAGGACTGTCTGGTATGGGACAGAAAGAAGGAAAAAATTAGAAAACATTTTACTTTTTTTCATGCCTATTTTTATCTCTGTCATACCTTTTATTGAACATATGTCTGTATAAATAATGTTTAACTTTTCCACAATGAGCAATAAATTTTCCTGCAGTAATCTGTGAAGTTTCCAGGAAGAAAATGGGGCCCCACAACAACTCCACCTGGTTGATACAATGTCATGATACTGATAGCACTACTATAAAACCTATTTTTCAGTACCAACTGCTCAAGATTGTTCCAACTTGGTTAGTAAAATGGTATACCTTTTTACAATGTTCTTGCAAAAACTCCAAAGAGGACACTACTGAAATGCTACCGAATACTCAGAGACTATTTGCAATTATACCAGGTGGTAATCATGGGACTTATTCATCATTTTACTTTCATAGGATCCCATAGAAAGAACATCACCCCCATGACAACTGGAAGTAATTCTAGAAGACTATGTCCCCTTTCCCAACAAAGTTTGTCCTCAGGGTTATGGACATCATGTAGGGGTTGATTATAATTGTTATAGGATTGGGGATTGGAGGGAAAATTATGTAAGCTGAGGGATCTCTTTGAAAAAAGAAGGAAATTGGATGGGACAATCAATATGTGTGAACTTACTCACACTAATAATTATAGTGAGTAATGGAGTGAATATTTGTGAGCTATTGCCGCTCCAGCGCGGGCTGGAACCAAGAGTCTCGGCGGAGGGTGTCCAGGTTGAATGAATACACAGAGCACAAGGCTGAGGTGGAACAGCTTCCCTTTATTGTCTTACTGGGGGTGACTTTATACCATGGCACCAAATGAGGAGGGGGCTGTGAAGGGACTGTAGCCTGACCCTGGCAGGGATCAAGGAACGGTCACCATCCACTCAAAATTCCTTCCTTCCCCGCTCCAGGAGCAGAGGGAATTTATTATGTTTTCCTTGCAGATAAGCACCTCAAATGGGATCAAGGATATCAACTCGGGGCTGCAGTTCCCACAAGCTATTATTTATAGGCAATTTACATTGGTCTTGTATATTGATACAAACTTAAGTTATATTGAATATGTTCCTATTTTTGTCTACAATTTTTGTATACCTAGGCAAAGTTATTTTGTCATATTATATGCATCTGTACTTTTACCTCTTCTTAAGACATTTTGTATATTGATATAATTTTAGGACATCCTTATCATATTGCAATATACATTTCTACTTATGATCAAGATACTTATATATTGTTTAAATTTTGAGGACATTGTTCTCATTTGTTGCACAGTTGTTTAAGGATTGTTTAATATTCTAATATGAAGTCTTAGTCTTTAAGTTATATAGGTATTAAGAATTATATGTCAATAATCATCCATGTTTGTCATACTTACAGTTAGATTGTATTCTGCATAGATAGGTTATCTTCAACCACTTCAAAAAGCTGTAGAATATGACATTTACATAACTTAGGGTTCTGTTGATGCAAGACAGGATTGCTCCTGGTAGCACCAAGCTATTCTCGAGAGAATGTTGAGCACCAAAAACACTTCATTTAGAGTTTGTTTTCTTCTTGGAGAAACTGGCCTTTGGGCAAGGAACTGCCCATGCATTGACCACTAAAAAAAATGTATGATGTCTGGACAGGACAAGCAGAATCCAAAAAAGGGGGGGGACTATCAAATCTTGCCAAGACAGGGTAAGATGGTTTTGAAAAATTTCCTGCTTCTGAAAATGGTCTGTCAGTTACTTTAGGCCTTAGCCAAATTTGGTTGTTCCAATGTTGCAAAGGAGACTTTGAGTGATTGCCCAAGTAACCAGTTGTCTCTGTCATTTCTTGCACATTTTTTGCACTTCCTGCCTACTCAAGTAATATTATTTCCCTTCTTGGGTCTTCAATGGGGTTGAAGACTAGATAGTTGTAATTACATTCCTCTCATGACTTGGCCAAGTTATTTATAATGCAAGACTTAAACTCATTAGAATAGGATAATTATTGAAGCATTTATCACATACTTCTTGCTTGATATTTTTTATGCTGTTATAATTCTAATTTTTATACTTGATATTTGTTCTTGTTGTATATAATTTTATATTAGGCTTAGAACTTTCTCATTTAAATGAACGGGGAGGTGCTGTGGGAATTCCTACTGCCAGTAGCCTTTAAGTTACTTGCCCACTTGGGTGTGGCCTCTTATACTATAAATACCAGTGTAAAGCACATCCAGCATCTCTTCCAGCTGTGGGATTTGGTTGTTGTTCCCCATTTGAGCAGAGGACTGTAATCTGTGGGTCTAGTCCTAAATAAATAATCCTCTATTATACTCAATTCTGAGCCAGTGTAGGATTTCTTTTAAGCATCCGTCTTCATAGCAGTGCTATCCAGTAGAAATAAGGATGCATCAGTGAAAAGTTTCTTCACCCCGTATAGTCTCTCCACCAATGCAACAATCCAAACTAGACCGAAACAAACTAAATTAGAAAAACTCCAGGTTTAATGGATAAAATGCTCCCAAATGACTTCCCAGCCCCTAAGAGAAGAGAAGAAAAAGAGATTGAAAATCCACATGTCTGTTTTCTGAGGGGCTACTTCAAATACCCAGTGTGAGTAGTCTTGAATATCTTGGGGAGAGGGGTCATCATTTGGTAAGCTTTCTGAGATGTGTTTTGAAAGAGATAGGGAAGGGGACTTGTGGCGGAGCTTCTGCCAGAACAATCAACATTGTTGTTTTGCTGATGTATTGAAACATCTCCTAAGGTACAGTGCTTAAACGTATAAAGTGAAAAAATGGAAACTTCTTTAGAGCTTAAAGTGAGAGTAGCTATTTTTGTATTCAAAATGACTAAAACAATCTATTTTAGAGGGCAAATGAGTATTTCAGATCTCGGAGCATGTTACCTGCTCATAGTACATTCCTTGGGTAAATGATAAGAACAGAAACATTTACCATGGCAACACAAGGTTTCAAGGTTTCAAGGTTTCTGATGTAAGATTGTAATCAGAGGCTGGGCTTCAGTGCCCAATGAGACAAGCTGTGAGACGTAGGGTTTTGTCAGTCAGACATGGAAGTGAAGAATTGACATGATTTTTTAGGTGGCTTTGTGTTAATAACATTAGTTCAACATCTGCAACTCTGACCTTGTACATATCTATAAAATTTTTATTTTATGATCCATTTATAGAAACATTCAGTCTAGTTTGACTTCTTCTGAGGTGAAAATGAGCTAATTATATGTAGCTTGTCTTAGACTGGGGAGAAATTGTTGCTTTCGTGTGTTATAGTAAAAAAACAAAGCAGGATTTTAAGTGTCACACAGTCCTCTAGGGACAATAGATCTAGTTATGAAACATATTATAACATATTTTCCATATATCAAAATTATACAATTAGTGGTAAGTCATCTTCCTGACCATCCACAGATATATGTGCCCATAAGACTGAGATGCAATCATAAGATTAATAGACATATCACATTAAATTATATTCTTCAATACAGATACTTAGAATATAACATACTGCTTTTGCACATGTGAAATTGCAGACAAGAGCAACAATTTCCAGAGTTTGTGGTCTTGTATGCCCTCCCTGGATGGGATTCTCCTCCATCAGAGAATCACTCCTTTGCTGGTTTGACATCTGAACACTAGTTGTCACTTGCTGCAACTCTCACAGTCTTCAATACATTAATAACCATATAAGCAATAACTATGGGCTTTACAAACAAATATACATTAGTTGAGAATATGCAGATATTTTGTGTGTGCATTTTCTTTCTTGTTTTTTATTATTCTTTTAAATTATAATGTAACTACTATATTTTCTCTGTGAATAAACCCTTCTATATACTCCTATATTTCTTCTTCAAATGTGTGGCCTCTTTTTTTAGTAATTGTTTTTTTATGAATATGTGTATATACATATTTATTCTTAAATATAAATTATTCAGTTCACACTGTTATATATATACATATTTGCAAGGCTGAGTCAAGGAAGATCACCCAGCATTCCTCAGTCGCCTATATTTTCCTGTATGGGGTTAAGACCTTATGAACTTTCCCCTCTTCAGTTTGACATATCTATAGTCTGAACCTATTTTTTTAAGTAATATAGTATGTGTAATTGTTTTTCTTGACATTAGTTTTCAAATTTACAATAGAAATTTTATGTTTACATAAGTTATGAACAAAGGTCCTTATACATAAAACAGAAACAAGTTCCTCCAAAATTTATCTCATTTAGGCCCATATTTCTATTTGGTATGGCAGCCAGGCTCTAAAGCCATAGTCAGTATCAAAGGATGGTTAGGTGGCCTACCAGTCAGGCAGTCGCTACCTAACAAAAGGTCAGGATGTGGTTTTGCTCCTTTCTTTGTAATTCGGAGGATGCCTGATTAAGATGTTAATTCAAGCCTATGTGACAGCTAGCATACAGAGCAGACAGGTAGCTGTAGATGTGAGGAAAAGCCATTCACCTGGTTACCTAGGAGACAGAAAGCTAATGTATTTCCCCTAAGTTAAGTTTTGGTATAAAGGCTGTTTGGAAAATAACTGAGGAGAAATTCTTCAGGATGTGAACTCAGGACTTCATGAGGGACCACTGAGAATCTCCTTCCTGATAAAAGCCATGTGAGTTGTGTCCTTATTCCTGCATCTCCATGCTGATCTAGAGAGAGATAGTTTATGTTGGGGTCCAGTTAAGAGAAATAATTGAGGGTCTGGGTTAGCACTGGACCCCGACAATCTCACTAAAAATTCAATCCAAAATTTTCTATATTAGAAAATATTACATTATTGTTTTATTCTATTTTGTTACAATTTTTCTTAAAATTTAATACCCAAATTTTACTCTTAGCTTAATATTTAAACATCATTAGAAGAACTTTATGCCTTAGTACTGTAATTTGACAGTGAATTTGAATTTATAAATCTAGAAGAAAAATACTTTTAAATATTCAATTATTTCATTTTTCTAGAATAAAAACTTTTTTCAAATATAAAAGAACTAAGTTAGTCTTGGTAGAACATATCTTTTAATTTCAGCACTTGAAAGTCAGAGGGAGGTAGATCTCTATGAGTTAATATGATCTACCTAGTGAGTTCTAGGCCAACCAAAGGTACATAGTGAGAAAAAGTCTCAGAAACTCAATAAATAGTGAGCCAAAATGAATTTTACATAATACAAAACAGCCCATGTATCTCTACTAGACAATAGGTATTATTGTAGTACTTTAATTTTTATGACTCTTTTATCCCACTTATTAATGATAGTTTTAATGTAGTATTGTCTACTTGGAATTGTTGTTTAGTTTTTAGCAGGTCTCTTAGAATGTTGCTCTACACTGATTTGTAAGATAATATAGTAAATGACGATTATTAATTCTGTCCTGACTATCAGGCACATTTTAGGTTTATTTTTTCACATTATATTGTATTGTTGATGAAAAAATCTTAAATAGTATCTGTATTTCACAGAGAAGGAAGCTGAGGTTTCTAATACTTGGGAAACTTTAGTAAATGAATAATTAAAGTGATGTATTCTAGCAATGGAAACTTCTTTGGAAGTCTAGGATTGTACCCACCACAAATATTATTTCTTCACCATAGTCAGCCACATTTGTGCATTTTACATAATTTTATGTCACATTCTCATGCCTAATTTTATCCCTGAATTTTAATAACATCTTTTTTTAAATTTTCTAATATAGCATCAAATATCTTAGACATACCATTTTGCATTATAGTTTTCATTCAGTCACTTTATTGTTATTTAACAGGTGACTGTTTTATATACTATTGATATTCTTAAGTGCTTATTGATTAATTGTTTCATACTTATTATCCAAACCTTAGAAATCTACCTTGGATAGCTTCTTCATTGGGTAGATATGTCTATTCCTAGCTTAGTCTCCCCATGAGGGTGTGCATTCTGATTAGTAATTTTTATTGAGTAAAATAAAACATATGATTAAAAAACTTCACCTTAAATAGGACATGCATAGAATTCTGTAAAATTATAACTCAAGTTGTGTGTGTGTGTCTGTAGTGAACAGGGAAGGAAGTATGCCATTAATAATTTCAGATATCACCAATTTAAGTCATATTTCTAACTCTAAACCTTTACTTAATCAGTGATTCCAAAACCAGAAACTCTGAAAAATCACTGAGTTAATTTTTCACAGAGTTTTCTATATTTCCATTAACAACCTCTACCTATTTTATCTTCAAATTATAGCCTAATACTTCCTCTCATCCATAAAATTGAAGACATACTTTTTTCTTCTGTCATTCTCCTCTGAAGTACATACCATGAGCTTACTGTTAAGTATTTTTCCTTGCCAACAAACCTCTCCAGTGACACAAATAATCCCAATCAGACCACATTAGACCAAATTAGGAGACGCCCAGGTTTAATGGATGATAATACTCCCAAGTGGCCCCCTGGGAAAACACGGAGAGGGAAACAAAAAACCAAAAGACTATGAAAAACTGGAAAACCAGGAGACCACATGTTCATTCTCTGGAGCACAGTTTAAATATCCTGTGGGAATGGTCTTGACCTTCCCTGAGGAAGGGTTACTGTTTGGTGAGCTTTCTTCGAGGTGGAGTTTGAACTGAGGCAACTCCCACAGGAGGCAGCTTTAAAATGAAAATTTCCATCCAACATTTCAAGATGAATGTCAGGGGACCAGGGTGAAGCCCCCCAACTAAACAATCCAGACTCTTTGTATAAAGGGGTGCCAGGGGGCTGAGGTTACACTTTTAACCAAACACATGTCTATTCACAGAATATAGATTTACTACTATTTTAGGAACATAAAACAAATTCATGATCCAAGGCTTGAGGGAGTTTAAACGTGAGCTATGGAACATCAACCCTTGTTTATTAATCTATTTAACACAACACTGTTAGTTTGAAGTGTGAAAATGAATAGAAAGTGGTCTGATCATGGAGAAGTAGTTAAATTGGTAGAGTGCTTGCTTGCCTAACATGCATGACACCCTGGTCCCATTCCCCAGCACTATAAAAATCATGCACGGTGGCATCTGCTTGTATTCCCAGTCAGAACTTTGGAGGTTGAAGTAGGAGATACTGAAGTTCAAGATCTTCTTAAATTATGCATGTGCTGGGAAAAAATTTAAAAAAAGGATTAAATACAGATTCCTCCTAAAGATTTTATGATATTACAGTGAAAAAATCTGCAGCCTTTCAAAGCTTTCATATATAATTTTAGGAAAGTTTCAAGCCTTTTCCTGAGCTCAACTTCGAAAGCTTTCCAGGTGTGGTATAATGAATGTAAGACATTACACCAGTGTTATTAAAATTCCCCTGAACTGGACATAATAGAATATAATTTTCTTCCAAATCTCAATTATAAATCCCAAAATATCCTCAATAATCTGCTTAGGGTAAGATAAGGAAATGCTAAGAACATTTATCTCATGAATTTGAGCTTCAAAGGGGTATCTTGAACTCTTTTACTATCACAGAAGTATCCAAGCAAAGGTCGGGCTCTCATTAAAGCTTATCTGAAGCTAGAGTTATGTGCTATGGCTTATTGCCTCAAGTACCAATTAATACAGAATTAAAGAAATGAAAACCCAGTGATTCATACCTTTGCTGGCAAGGTTTCACATGTCAGCATAATGCTAAAATATTAATTGTTATTTTCGTCATGGAGTATTTTATTAGGCACTTAACCCTGTAGATTTTATCAAGAGATATATAACATTTATTTTTAACAAAATGCAGAGGAGATTTGATGAATATTTGCTCAAAAGCTAATAAAGTAAAATATTAGAGGTATTTTCTAAGCAGTGAGTTAAATGTGAATATCAATTATTAATGAGGTTGAAATGCTTAATAGTAGGAGACTGGAAAATGCCTATAAAAATCACTTAAATATCACCATAATACCAAGGTCAGGTTGTCTTCTTAGAGACTCAGAGGAAACAAAAATGAAGAATAATTGCACACCAGCGTTAACAGATGTTTTATTTAGGACTAGTCATGGTGAAAGAAGAGACAAAAGTGACTAAAGACAAATGAAGGGTTAACAAAGCCA
The DNA here is from genome assembly GCF_950005125.1 of Chionomys nivalis. Classification (NCBI taxonomy): domain Eukaryota; kingdom Metazoa; phylum Chordata; class Mammalia; order Rodentia; family Cricetidae; genus Chionomys; species Chionomys nivalis. The sequence continues at coordinate 191,200,263 of NC_080086.1, read as the reverse complement.
TGGTTCAAGTGTTTTATTGTTTTTGTTCTTGTTGTTTGTTTTGTATTTTTTTTTATGTAGCTAGGAAGCATTATCATTGTCTTCCTGGGAGATAAATGCAAACCAAATATTACTCAGAGTCTCCTTTAAATACTCAAGCTTTTAATTGGTATTATCAATTTTGTGATGAACATAGTCTTACATGAAGGGCTAACCAGCATCACATCTGAAGGTAAAGCTACTACTGTGTTTACTCCTAGAGATTTCTAAACTAGAGAGCACCAAGGACTCCAGTAAGCGAAAGTCACACTTGGAGACATCTAAGCCTACTATAGCAACTGAATGTGCCACTGAACTGAGAAAACCTTCAGTTACTATGATGAATTTGCCGCAAGCTAGCAGACAAGGCTTTAGCAAGCAATGCACCCATGCTAAAGAGTCTTTTTGTGATGTGCACAGATAAACATGGGTTCTTATTTTATTACTGCCATGTCAGAGACAGATGAAGCCTAAGCCTCTTAGAACTATTCATGACTGAAGACATAATGTGCATTTTTGGAAATCCTGCTTTAGTAGTGTCTTTGCGTTGACACTAGCAGAAAAGTGTGTCTTTGCGACACCAGAAAGGGACAGAGCTGAAAAAAGATATATTCTGTCCCTTGCTCTACGGGGCAGCCCTGGAAATTCGTTGCTTGTGTGGTTGGACTGCTAGACAGTTTGTTGACTAAGCTCTAAGTCTGGACTCTCCCATCATTCCTGTCATATACATCTACAATGAATGCACCCTAGACTAAAAGGGAGGTAAATAAGACTACCTAAGATGAAGCTAACATCTTTTTGTTAAGTTGGGAGCATAGACCCCATCTCCTTGATCCATCCCAGCCCCCAGGCCTGAGAGTTGTATTTGTTTGGACTTCAAATCCCAGCATGCCAGATCTTGATCCCCCCCCCCAAGTCGGGAACACACCCACAGGGAGCTCCCAATGGAGAAACATGTGCCCCCCCCAGGTGGTGGTTGCCTTACTGTCCTCCCAGTTCCTCCTCGAGGCCACCAGACAGCACAGGAATCCCATTAAACCTGGATATTTCTTAATTTGGCTTGTTGTGATTGGGATTTTTGCATTGGTAGAGAGCTCACATTAGGAAAAATTCCTAACACTTTTCTGTAGAAATTAACAAGCTACTTTCCTTAGCATCAAAACTATACATTTTGTCTGTATAAATACTTAATGGCCCAACTTAGCTTTTACCAATTTCATATGATCATTCAAATTAAAATGAAAATATCAAAATATTGTTTAATAGTATATAAATACAACCAATAAATGTATATTGTTTATATTCAGTGATTTATCTACATACACTTAAGCCCCTAAACTTTCTGAAAAAAAATCTTCCATTTTTCAAAGTTTATTTATACCATTTGATTATTTCATAGTCAAGATGAATGGTATAGATATCTACCTTAAAAACAAAAGTCTAAGATAGAAAATAAAGCAAATACTGCATGCTTATCCAAAGTGATATTCAGATTCTATATTTGGTAATTATTCATCCCATGTCCTCAAGTCAAACATTCTCTGTCTTTACACATAAAATAGAAATATCAGTGCTTGCCAGTTGTTCTCATTGGTTGTTACTTCAGATATGATACAATCTAAAGTCACCTAGGAAGAGGGAAATTCATCTGAAGTGCTTTAATTAGATTGGTCTGTGAGCATGTCTGTTGTTACGATCTGAGAGAAGGTCCCAAGAAAAGACCAACAGTCACATATAACAAGAGAGCTTTATTAATTCCAATGTTGGGGTGACTCCCTGGGAGTTCATATCCTGTATCCCATTTACAATCTCTTTCCAGTCCTTCCATACTAAGCCCCACCTTGTAAATCCACCAAAAGAAGTAAAATAAATAAATAAATAAAAATAAGAAAAAGAAACCTACTTTTTGTTATTTGTAATACGCATTGGAGCATGGTCAAATTATAAGTAGCCTGCCTACTTATCCTTAAATAGACCTGAGGCATTCACCTCCCCGACCTCCACCAGAAGCCATAATTGTAGAGAGCTATACTTCAGTATCTCTGTCACAGTTTTTTAAAGTTCTCTTTGTGTGTCTTTCCTGTCTAAGCTATTACTTTGGAGAGGGGAAGGTATTGGAGGAATGATGTAGGAGGGTCATCTGTCTGTGTGTTACTTTCATTGGTTAATAAAGAGACTGCCTTGGCCTTTTAATAGGGCAAAAAATTAGGTGGGTGGAGTAGACAGAACAGAATGCTGGGAAGAAGGCAGTGAGGCAGACACCATGATTGCCCTTCCAGAGACGGACACTGGCTTGACTCATGCCCATAAGCCATGACCTCGTGGTGGCATACAGATTATTAGATATGGGTTAGTCAAGATGTGAGAGTTAGCCACACTAACTAAAACTAATGGGCCAGGTAGTGTTTAAATGAATGCAATTTGTGTGTTATTATTTCGGGGGTAAGCTAGCTGGGATCTGGGTGGGAACACAGCCCACTGTTCCTTCTACAGAAGAATAGAAGCCTTCCATGTCCTTCCCTCTCGACTGGGAATTAGGATTCATCAATATCATAGCAAAAGTACCTTCCTTGCTCTTCACAGTGAGGAGGAGCATGGATCAGGGGCCTCGGCACACTTTCTGGTACCCCTTGCTACAGTAAGACCAGGTGCCAACACAAGCAGACATCTACACGGCCTTAAGGGGCAACACAGGCCATGGACATCATCACAGACTCCAGCTGCAGTAAGATCATGTACCCAGATATGGCCCTTGGTGACAGCACAGACCCAGACATCACCATGGCCTCATGCAGCAGAGCAGACCACTTGTATCCATATGGTCCCCCCAGTGACTGAACTATCCACAGACATCGACATCGCTTCAGGCAGCAGCACAGTCCATGATCCCTAGCAAGGCCCTCAGTGGTAACTCAGACAGCCAAAATAAACATAGATCCTGGCTGCTATAAGGCCTCTGACCCAAATATGGTCCTCAGCTGCAGCCCCACCCAGACATCACAATAGCCTCAGATGCAGTGTGGGCCATTCTCATCAATATGGCCCTTGGAAGCAATATGATCTATGGTCATCCATGTAGCTTCAGGTTGCAGCACAGACCATGGACCCTTAGTGGCCACATTTGCCACAGACATCATCCTAGCCTCCAGCAGGCCACAGCTAGGTGGGGTGAGATCACAGGTCTAACCGTCTCTCCTGAACTCTTGGTTCCTCCACCATGTGCACCTGACCTGGACTGGGGCCAATTGATACTGATAAACCATTCACCTTCGCTGCCTGTTTGATTTCCACTGTGAAAACCCCCCTTTTTGCTAACCACAGTTCTCTTTCCTCCAACCTTATTGTTATATTCCCATGGTAACACTCTTCATAATCTCTGATGCTTTGAGTTGCTGAATATTCCATTCTAGTACCACTCTGGGTTTACTTGCTCCTTGGTCTGTAAAAACTCTCTCACCGGGAGCCAGTCTTCCTCCTGCAGCCACCCTCTTCCCATCCCCTATTACCAAGGATCACCACTGCTAGAGGAATTGTTTCAAGGTGTTCACTTAAAGTTTTTTTACATCTTTTGGGCACAAATAAAATTTACATTTGGTTTAATTATGTTATGAATTTAGATTTATCCATTACTTATCATTTCTTTAAATGTGCTTGACCATTTTGCATTGGTTCATTCTAATTAGGAAGTTAATCAAATGAAATTATCCTAAAAATTTCTTCCACATTCTTCCCAGTAAAACTTTTCGGATTCTCTTCTTGAGTTTACATACATCTTCAGATTTTAAATATACAATGTAGCATGAATATTAAAAACTCAGAAACAAATATTGGGGTTCAAGGCAGGGAACCCTGATTACTCTTCGGGCTGACGATGGAGGGGGACTTGATTGGGGGAGGGGGAGGGATATGGGAGGGGGTGGCAAGGAGGAGGTAGAAATCTTTAATAAATAAATAAATTAATTTAAAAAATCAGAAAAGTAAAGCAGGCAAGTCACTAAAGAGCTCTTACCTCAATCTTCAAACTGAAAGTGAGAGAGTTCCTGTCTCACCTTACCTTATATTCCTCTGTAGTGTTGGGATTAAAGGTATGTGATCCCAAGTGCTGGGATCACCTTTGTGTGAACTCTGTTTCTCTTTTAAACAGATTAAATCTTGTGTAGTGTTGGGCCAAAATTATCTGAGCCTGCACCTCGAGGTCTGTAGGACAGAGAAAAGCCTGGCTTAAGCTTGAAGGACAGTCTCAAAGCTATTGAGTGGGGATGAGACAGGAAAGTCTAGTTGATGGCCCTCCAGCCAGAGGGACGCTTGGCTGTCTCTCATTGACTAGAGGTACCCCCACATCATAAGATGTTACTTTACCTATATAAGCTGATGCTCACAGTAGTAAATGGAGTTCCTGCTTTGATTTGACTCCCTGTCATGCCTGATTGTCCTGCATTGTGGGGCTATGGAATGGGTGATAGCACACTCACTTTTCCCTGGAATAAGGTTAAAGAGGCCATCAGTGTAGTAATGGTGGCCTTGAACACACAGATATCTGCCTGCCTCTGTCTCCTGAGTCCTGGGATTAAAGGTTTGAGACACCACTCCCTGGACTGTATGACTGACTAGTATGGCTGATTTACACTAACCTTCAAGCAAGCTTTATTTATTAAAACACAAATATTATACTATTATAGTACAATTTTCAGTTTTGCTCACAGTGACTCTGCATTAATCTATTTTATCATCTTTGTAACCAAATGTCTGAGAGAAATAATTCATGGGAAGGATTTAATTCAGTCCACTGTGTCTTCACAATCAGTCTGCTATGGCAAGAATTACATAGCAGAACAGTTGACATTGCGGTTGACAAGAATCAGAGTGCTACAGCAACAAGAAGAGGTGAGAGTAGCACAACTCCCAAGTACATACTTCAGCTCAACTACTTCCTCCATTCAGGCCTACTTTCCTCAGCCCCATTGCCTCCCAGCAATCTATTCAAACTGTGGATTCATTAGTGAATGAGATCATTGACTAGCATAAAGAATTCATCACATAACTGGGGGGGATTATGGGCAGCATGCTTAGTATATAAGAAATATTTTAAAAAAATAAATTAGGTAGGTAAATACATTTCTTTGACTTAAACTGCCTAAATTATAATCTTTTTATAAAATGTTACATGCATAAAATTATCACTTGCTTAAAATAATGACTTAATATTTAGCACTTCAATTTGACTTTTGAATACAAATGGAATTACAATGACCATAATTCTAGAATACAATGTAAAGAACTCAGCTTGAGGTATAGAGACATAATAATAGCTAAGAACTCTAGATGGAAGAGAAAATTCTTCTTTAGAGCATATTTAACATCATGACCCACAATGAAGAGTCGGAGGCAAAGAGAGTAACAGCCTTGATTAGAGATGGCTCCCGAAGAAGCTGCCAAGCATATACCTCTTAGGTTGCCAGATGATGTGACAAATGCTACTCAAGAAATTTTTCTTAGCTTAGTGATGATAAGTTATTCATTGACTATTTTAATGATTTTAATATCCTCTTCTTTCTGCTTATTGAAGCAGTATAATAAATTTTATTGTAAAACCTTCTTTGGAAACTTTAAATCCAAATTCTTCTGCAATTCTTTTTTCATAGACACTGTATTATCTATTTGACTTGTCATCTTGACAGAAAAACCTACCTAATGCAACTCAAAGAAGAAAGGGATCATTTTGAGGTCATAGTTCTAGGATCCAATCCATCATGGCAGCAGGAACATGGGTTAGCTGGTCATATTGCCATTGCATTTGAGAGTTGAGTACTGGAACCTCTTCTCATTTCAGCCATTCTTTCTTTGCATTGAGTCTAGAACTCTATTTTGGGGGATCCTAGTGTCCACAGACAGGGTGGTTATTCCCTCCTCAGTTAAATTCTCTAGAAATAACAGCAGGGATACCCAGAAGCCCGTGTCCTAGGTGATTCTAATCCAGAAAAGTTGACAATTAAGATTAACCACTGTAATGGTCCTGTCCCTTTAAGAAACAAGCCATGCTTACTCCCTCCCCCATTTGCTGAGGCAGGCAGATCTTCCTTCCTGCTTGCAGCCTGAGTCTCTTCCTTTCCATCTCTCTCTCTCAAAGAGGAAGTTTCTGTCTCTCCCTTCTCCCTTCCCACTTCTGTTTCTCTCTCTCTCTCTCTCTCTCTCTCTCTCTCTCTCTCTCTCTCTCTGTCTCTCTCTCTGCCTCTCTCTCTGTTCTTCTCCCCTTTCTCCTCCATAACCCACTAAATAAATATCCAACCTCACTCTGCATGGTGTGCCATTCTGCCTCTTTCTCTCACTCACTGGGGCTAAGGCTTCTTGCCTGGGACTCATTGCCCCTCATGGCCCACTGCAGCAACTTGGGGAACTGTGCTGTCCCTACCTGGGACTGGCTGCTCTCAGGACCTGCTGCCTGTTGCCTGCTACCACTTCAACAACCACATGTTCCATCTGCCTGAGCACTGACCTCTATGCGCACCAGCAGCTTCGGTGGTGAGTTTTCCCCTTCCAGCCCCCAACCACAGCCTTCACAGCCCTAGTTCAGCCCTTTGCTGCTTTCCATAGCTAAAAATGTGACCAGGTGACCCAGGGCCAGTTATCCTGTGCTAGCACTGCACATGCCGTGTGGTATATTCGACTGGTGGCCCAGGGTCCCTCAGATTTTTCTTTCTCCTTTTTTTTCTTTTCTTTTGAACTACTTATCAGTGGTCCCTGCCATGAGAGGTCACTCCAAATCATACAGAAGACAAATGGGCACAGAACAACATCCATCCACAATTTGTTTCAACTGTCAAGCTCTGACGACTAGGTAAAAACTGCCTTTCATCTAAACTGAAGATCACAAGACAGTGAAAATATGGCTGGAATCAACAACGTAGCTGCTCAGGTCAAAGGTCGGCCTGATTTTCTACAGATTTCTTAGTCTACAGGATCTTCTGGAGCCTGCCAGGCCCTACGCTAACAGAGAAAGGCAAATACAACCCTCAGAAACCATGGAGTACCCTGAGGAGTAGCTCTAGATGCCAACCAAGTAAGTTCTCTGTCATTTTTTAATCAGTAACTCAAGTAAAATTCCATCCTTTTCAAAGATCTCTGATGCAGTTTGACAGTTGAGAGGTTTTGTCAGTTTAAAAGGTCAACCTAACCAAACAAATTTCAGTAAAATACAAATACAAGTTATTAAGGTGTGTATCTGCAAGTTATAAAGGTGTGAGGAAAAATACAAGCTATTAAATTTCTTTCTCACACTGCATTTCATAATCTTAAAAATATTTTTCATTGTGCAAAAATGTCACAGTCATATCTGACATAAATATACTACTGTTTATTCAATGTATATGTCTAAAACTTTTGTTTCCACAAACCCAAAGAATTTTTGTGAGTTTCACTGAGCCAAAATGAAAGATCTACCTTAAACAGGTCATATATACCTTTTTAATTCCTTGGTCCTAATTTTTTTTCCTAAACTTAACTTTGTCCTGCCAATAACTCTGTTCTGCCAATACCTTAAACAGCTATAAGAGACACCAGACATTTCCATACCACAAACACCAGACAGAAACAAACAGACCAGCTATGCCAGGATGTGACCAGTGCCCAGCTTTCTCAGGTTCCCCCCTAAGATGACACTCACAAATAAGTAGGAAGCAGTCTTGAGAATCTGCCACCCCAATTCCTTTAACCTATGGTGTCTAATCTCCTGCCTCTTTATTACAAAAAAGAGATGGGAATGTAATGGTCTGTCCTGTACCTTTAAGATACACCCTCCCTCATCCTCTGAGGGAGGCAGATCTTCCTTCCTGCTAACAGCCGAGTCTCTTCCTTTCTGTCTGTCTTCCTTTCTGTTGTTCTCTTGAAGAGGCAACTTCTGGCTCTCCCTTCTACCCCTCTGTTCTCTCTCTCTCTCTCTCTCTCTCTCTCTCTCTCTCTCTCTCCTCTTCTCCTACTTTCCCCTCCATATTCCACTAAATAAATATCCAACCTCACTCTGCATGGCATGCCTATCCATCTGTGTCTCTCATCTGCTGGGATTGCAGCTCCCTGCCTGGGACTTGCTGCCCCGTATGGACAACTGCAGCCACTTGGGGAAATGCACCATCCCTGCCTGAGACTGACTGCTCTAGGGGCCTGCTGCCCACTGCCTGCCACAACTTCAGGGATCTGTGGAGTGATTTCACGGCCTCCTGCCCACTGTAGCCACTCAGGAACCTGCAGCATTTTACTTAAACTATAACAACCACCACCACTACAAAGTCTGAGTCCTGCTTTATCTTAGATTGTACAATAGCTATAGAACAGCCAAATTAGTTACTTTCTCATTGCTGCTATAAAGTACAAAGAAAGTTATGCAACAGCAAAAGCAACTTCACAAAGAAAAGTGTTTGCTTTGATAAGAGTTTCAACATATGATACAACATGGCAGGGCAGACATAGATACAGAAACATGAGGCAACTTATCACCATGCATAGTCTAGGAGCAGGAACAGAATATTGATATTCAACTGTTTTTCTCCTCTTTAAATTGAATTCTCAGCCCAGAGACTAATGCCACCCAATTTAGGGAAGGCATTCCTTGCTACGGACCAGCCTCATCAAAAATACTACTTGCCAACGTAGGGGCATGGGAATTTAAAAATATTACTAAAGAATACAAAGATACGTTTTTATAATTTTTTTAAAAAATACTTCAAGATCCCCGGCAGCAGTAGGCAGCAGAAATGCTGTAGGTCCCAAATGGTGGTAGCCGGCCATGTGTGGCAGACAGCGGGCCCTGCGAGCAGCCAGTCTCAGGCAGAGATAGCTGCCAGTCCCAGAGCGGTGGCCTGAGTGGTAGTGGCAGGCCATATGGTTGGCAGGCAGCGGGCCCTGAGAGCATCCAGTCCCAGGCAGAGACACATGGCGGGCAGTCAGGAGACAGAGACATGGATAGACATGACTTGCAGAGTGAGGTTGAGTATTTATTTAGGGGGTTTTGAAGGGGGAAGGAAGAAGAGGGGGCAGAGAGAGAGAGAAGGAGAAAGAGACAGAGAAGGGGGGAAGTGGAGAAGTGGGGAGAGAGGCAGAAGAGAAGCTGCCTCTCTAAGAGGAAGATGGAAAAAAGAGCGAGCTCAGGCCGGAAGCTGAAGATCAGCCTGCCTTAGTGGATGAGGGAGGGAGTGGGAGTGGCTTGTCTCTTAAAGAGACAGCAAACCATAACATATGTGAAAACTAATAAAACAGAAAACCATGGAAGAGTACTGAGAGGTAGTTCCAGTGAATACTGAAATCACTCATGTTTAATTTTCAGTAGCTTAAAATACCCCCAACCCTAATAGGTAGGTGTAAGATAAAAAGCTGCATTAACATAATGCAAGGAAATGAACATACCAGTTAAAGGACTATATTCATAGTTAAGCATTCTATTGTAGGACAAAAAAAAAGTCACACTCACAGCCTACACCAAAACATTCTGTTGGCAAACCACTCCCTGCATAGAATCCAATGTTATCTCATTAAAGGAACTAGAACCTTATTTGGATCTTTAGAATTTTGTTTGAGGTAGAAATGTATCTACTTCTCTATTCCTGAAATACAAGGTCTGGCTATTAGCCACACCTGTTGAAAATAACCCTGAGAGAGCAGAACTCTCTGCTCCAAATCTAGGTGGGACTTTTGTTTGAGGTAGAAACACAACAACCTTGAAGGAATAAGTAAGTTCCAACTCTCTGACCTTTAGTCAACATGGAAATAGGCTCACATTTTTGGGCCCCCACATTCATATATGTATTAACCTAATCTATGAGGACATCCCTCAGAAAGTTTCCCAGAAATTGATTTCCATGGTGCTTCTAAATCTAGTTGACAACCAAGACTCTCATATCAACTAATAATACTAGTACTAAGGTAGTTACCATGTGTTAGCAATCTACAATAGTATGCTTGTGTTTCTTATGCAGTATCAGCAAAGTCCTCCTGAAAAGTCCATAAGACGCTAAAGAATGATTCTGGGCTTGAAATGAACATAGACAGGATACCACACAAGGTTAATCTGGATCCTTAACCACTGTTTGCCTTTGGACCTCTTGTCTCAAAATGGATTTCAGCTACTAGGTATTCTGTACTCTAATTTTGATGTCACTTCAATTTATTGATAAAAAAAGCTTAATCTTAATATTTTTCACAGTGATTCTGTTATTATTTATTCATCATTTTTAGACAATAGTGTCAGTTGTAATAACTACGTCTTTTGTTAATGATTTCTCTTTATGAAACTTCTGTTCACTATTCTGGGTATATCTTAAGTCTCAGTTCCTTCATTAAAACCTTCTAAAATTAAACTAGTAGAAATTAATAGCCTTTTTCTTGATATCCACTGCACAGTAATTATACTGTATTATTGAAGAAAGTGCATTGTACCTCTGTAATACTAATGTGCCCTGCAGCCTAAAACAAATAGTCTTTGGTATTCTACGTACTCTAAAAATGATTGATCAAAACAGAATGACTGTATTTAAAAGGAAATATCCAGTGTAAGTCTAAAAAATCATAGCTCTCATCTTAAAGAGAATAATTCTGGAGTAATTTTGAGTCACCATAGCCCAGAAATACAGATTTAGGTTGCCCTAAATCCTACTTCCTAACATGAAAACAGTTTCATAAACCTTTTATAGTTTTCTAGAACAAAATCTGCCACAAATCAAAACAAGTTGAGAATACATTGGTCAGTACATCAGAGAGGCAGGTTTTTGAGTTGGGGGCATCTTTTTCTGTAGGCTCAAAATGCTGTTTAATGGCATTCTTAGCTCTTTGGTTGGTGGTTGCTAGTGGTCTGTTAAGTTAATAGATTCCAAAAGGCTTCTATTTAGTCATGAGGAGTTAGTTCTGACACAGCCACAAAGAAGTGGACTCGGAATGGCTGTTCCTGAGAGTTAGAACTAATCTAAGATAAAATAATTAGCCTCTAGACATGGAACATTCCAACCTTTCCATAGTACTGAAATCCTAATCAGACAATCAGTCCCTGCAGGACTTGCTTCTTTCCAAGAGTTTTGGCTCACAGCCAGACACAGCTTCTTTTTTTAGGGATTTTCTTTCACACCAGTAAGAATAAGATGTCTGATACAGGATTATTAGGTCACCTTTTATTATTTACCATACAATATAGACTTATGGGCACTACCTGAAATGCTTTGGCTTAGATTCTGTTCCAAAGCAATCATAATTCTGTATTTCATTATTCAAAAACATGGTATGATAATTCACACAGGCACTTTTCTGAGACCTAGGGAAGGAAAGCCGAAGAGATTGTCTGTGAGCCTCCTCTTTTTTGTGACCCTGAGAACACTCTAGTCAAGTCTCCAGGAAATTTTATGGTTGGTCCAGGAGTCTAGATTCACCTACACACCTATGTGGATGTTCATGAGGTCAGCAACATCAAACATGCTGTGTATTCAGACCCACTTCTAATTCACCATTCAGGGAATGGACACAGTGCTGAATTCACTTCCTCAAATATGGGAGGAAAGAGGGAGAGCTTAAATTGTCAAAATCCACTGATAAACTCAAACCTTTTAATATTTATTTCTTTTGCCTCTAGGATTATATGGGAGCCCAGTTTTACCCTTACCACTACAATCCACTGTCATGTGAAATCTTTGGAAGTGGAAAATCTTAGTCATACCACAGGTGAAGGAACCTTTAAAATGACACAATTGTGTGGACAAATGATACCATACTAAGCAGTATTTTTTTCCAGGAGGTTTGACTAATTACTGCTCATTATTTTATTATCCCGTGAAATAGCCTGAAATCTTTGCCTTTCAATGGGAAATAAGAGGGTAATTTAAAAATGTACTAATGGAGTTCCTGTCATTTCTCTTCCTCCACAGGAAGAAAGCCACGCAGAAGGCTGTGCCAGCTTTTGCTCTCCTGAATGCTCTTGGAAGGAAGGCAAATAAGAGCTCTCCCAGAAACAGAAGCACAGCTGCAAGTAGGGTGTCTGGCCAAACCCTGCTACTTTCTCTGACTGCTTCCTGCATTCAGCTTCCTTCTTCTGAATAGTGCTGGTAAATTAGCATGGGAAGAGAGCACTTGCTGGACTCTGGGCATGTGCCTCCAGGGCTTGGAGCCATAGCCTTCAGGAACCATGCTGTGTGGGCCATTAAACAAATGACAAAGAAAGACGAAAACACTCCTTCTTAGCATAAATATCCAGTGATTGATGGCAGGCTTTTTTTTTTCCCTACCCAGGGTGTTTTCAAGTCTATCCAGAGGCAGACCCTGGCCATCATGCAAATCATAGTGAGAACATTTCAGAGTTTACATAGAAGCTATTTCTCTGCTGTATTTTCTTCTTTTCCCTTGTGTCTAAAACACTGTCACCTTGCCGTGCCCAGCATCGCCCTTTGTTGCTTTGTATGGAGGGGCTGAATCAAGCTATTAACCCACAATCTCCACCTTCTAGCTTTCGAAATAATTTCATAAATTTAATTAGTGGCGTGATTTAGTAGTCTTTAGAGAAACACTTATCCATTCAAATTTCTGCGGCAGAACCTTAATGCTTTGAGGAGGGCTAGGTATGCAGACTTAAGTTGATAAGGGAAGTTCAGTGAGCGTGGGATAGTTTAGTTTACTTAAGAAAAAATAGCCTTTCTGCAAGCCGTAGTAGTCTGCTCGTCTGTACATGTGTCCCCCACAGAACACAGAAGCAGCAGAATTGTGTGGCTGAGCCCTTACTCTCTAATTCCCAGCACATTCGATGGATTACATACTGTTTATGCATCCTGCAGCCTCGCTGAATCCTGTTTCTTTATAGTGCTTACTCCTGCTGCTAAAAGGAAAATAGGCTCCAACAATCCTCTTTGCCTGCCAGAGCCTCTGCCTCTGAATGAACACATCCTGCTTCCAGGAGTCAAGCTGATCTCTGTGATCCCGGAATCCAACAGGAGTTCAAAAGCATTCGGCGCGCCTCAAAGGGCAAAAATTGCTATTCGTTTAGGATTTACAGCAGTGCCCGAGTCTCCTCACATAAGAGCTGATGCTATCCTTCCTGACTCCAAGGCCTTTGCTGAACCAGCTCAAAGTGCAGATGAACCGGAAGGCCCCAATCTGCCTCTGGCTCATGCTCTCCTCCAGCCTGACACAGTTCAGTTCAGGCACAATAATGAGGCCATTGAATTTCCCACTGCAGCTGGGAGCTAGTGGTAAATGCTGAGGCTAAGTTGTTGAAATGACTGTGCAGGGGGACTAACAGATGAAAAAAGTGTAACCCAATTTACCCTGTATTCATACAGAATGGTTTTAAACACAGAGTGTTTAAAATCAAAGCTTTGCTATGATTCTCTGCAAAACATCCCTAGAACACCTTGGTCGAGGAAATTGACAACTGAAAAGACACCTCAGGGAGAAAATAAGTGGCAATGGTATATTTCCTGACGTTTCCACAGGACCAAGCATCTTGGAAAGCAAATAGCTGCACAATATCTGTGAGAGGGAAGTAAGAAATATTTATTCTTCATTAAAATAGTAATGAAGTAATTGTTGTTGTTAAGTATTCTGTAATTCTCTTTAGGTATAAAGAGAAGAAAATATTTCATTCAGAGCATATACCATAGGAACATTAATTTTTAAATGATTAACCCCCTCATTTGACTTGAGAGACATTTAAGGCAAGGAATAAAATAAGCACAGGGTTTAAATATATTCTAAATTGATTTGAAAGACTCACCCAAATTGTTTATTTACTTTGATACATTAAAATATTTTCAGGAACATATATCTCGAGCTAGAAATGAATCAAATAGTTTTGATTATAATTATTTTCAAACTAGGTTTTTAGTGATTTTTATGTGCTCTATAAAAAGCATATTTCTCTGAGTTTATGATACATAGATAGCAGTGGCTGATGATATCATACAGAAGTATATGATATGTAATTTTCTTGAGGGTATGAATACCTGATTAACTGAAAGTGTCCCTACATATTACATTTTTGTGAATGTTAAAGTACAATTTTACATTGAGTGAGTATGGGTAGACTCTTATATGTCATCATGTCTGCATAAACTATGATCTGCCTGGTTTTCAATATATTTAGCACATAAATAAACTGCTCATAACATAATAGGAGAAGTATAATGAATTCAATATTTGCAAACCTGTAAATAGGTGTTCTGTGAAAGTTAAGAATTTTTGTAAAGCAGTTGGGCAGTGGTGGTGCATGCTTTTAACCCCAGCACTCGGGAGGCAGAGGCAAGCAAACCTCTGGGAGTCCAAGGCTAACCTGGTTTACAAGAGCTAGTTCCAGGACAGGCACTAAAACTACAGAAAAACCCTGTCTTGAAAAAACAAACAAACAAAAAAATTAGGTAAAGTCACACCATTTGTTGAAAGCTTTTCAAGTGAAATATTTGGAGGATCAGTCATTTGACATAAATGAGTTAAGACAAGAATTTTGAAAAGGAAAGGCATGTAGAAGATTGACCCACAGACCCTTAGTTGTTTCTCTTCTGCAGTTATTAGGTTGCAGTCCTCTGTAGCTGACAGCATCTGCTGTGAAGGTTAGAGCACACAGGTTTGGGTGGGGAGTGTGGTGGGTGAGGGTGAAGGAAGCAAACCCAAGGCTTCCCTCTTACATCTGAAAGACAATCTTGTAGCCATAGGCAGCACCTACTTCCTTTATTCTCCTTGTCACATGGCTAAGCCAGACAAAATAATGAAATGTAGAAGTTTCCACCTCTCCCTGAAAACCTAAAAAGTCAGAAGTTTCCTTTGTTGGAGGGTGGGGTTCTCTGAAGACTCTTTCTCTTTTGGACCACATCATTCTGTACATGACAAGCAAATCTGCTCTGTCACTTCAAGCATTCTCTACTAATGTTCTTACACCTTAGAGTACTCTGCCATTGTAAGACCAGATCATGAATTCCAATGCTTTGAGATTCTCCTAAAATAATAAATAAAAAACTAATTTTGAAATAATATTGGTCTCTGCTTCTTTTTCAAGGAACTTGTATCCTGTGATTTATAACGAAGAAGTTAAGGGATATTATTGTAATAAGTGTGGTATTTTAAAAGCAAAAAGAAGAAAAGTAAGAACTACTAGGTTCAGACACTATTACCTTAGAGGGGGAAGAAGCCTATGTAGCCATTTTTTTTATTGTAGTAATGCAGAATACTAAAAATCATAGGCAAAAATTGCTACATTTTAATACACTGTGCACAAAAACAAAACCAAAATTTGATGGAAGTAGTCTATGGGGTATCGTTTTGCTACAAGTGTTTAATGGAAGAAATACCATCCCTGGAGTATGAGAAGACTTACTCTCAAGATTTGCTTTCACTTAGCAACATCTCGTACTCAGAGCCAGAGCAAAATTTTAATTGCACGATTTTGAAGAGGGAAGAATAATACTCTACTATTCATTACATAATAATGGGTAGCACCCTGTTTGACTATGCCATTGGCGCAACAAAGACAACAGAAGGCCCTTTTCGTTTTAGGTGTACTGTGATCTTTAAACTTTCAATAGAATTTATATCCATTAATTCTTCCACTAGTTCTAGTCTCTTTGAGATAATTTGATAATTCACATTCACTCTGTATATAATGAACTACTCTAAGGAGCTCTTGGTTTTGCTGTTCAAAATCAAAATGTATATATTATCATTTTTGTAATTTGATTGAGTTTATTCTACTTGAAAGAAAACTAACTTCTAACATTGTACAGCAAGTCTAATGTGAGAAAGGTGGATATGTATTTTCAACTCCTTTGTTCATTTTTCCACTTTCTTTCTAGAAATTGTTTCTGTCAGTTTTAATTCTTACTGAGGTGAGTGGAGCAAGGATGTAAAGAGACAGTTGCCTCTAAGTGCAAATAGAAACCAAAGATAAGTCTTTTTCCAGCAATTCCAAGTTTCACTGAAACTGTCTTAAACAGTGTGCAGCCTTTCTGAAAAATCTGCAAAAGATAAGATGATATTATAAATTTGCAAATTGAATACCAATTTGGAAAAGACTCCAAAATTACAGTACAGGAGAGGAATAATGAAATTGTCATAAATAAAATATTATAAGGCTGTCTAGCACAAAAATATGACAAGATAGCAGCTTTTATAAAAAGAAAAAAATTAAAGCAGTATAGAGGTTTTTAAAAACTCATTTGAATGTTATCTCTGTCATGGTGCACATTGGCAAGGACACTGAAGTTCCTCCTCCAGGGCTCCTAATCGCCAACAGTGGAGAAAATTCTTTCCCTTCAAAGCCACTAAACCTGCTTTAGATGCCCTCCTCGGTCTGCAATTACAGCAGAGCAAAGCCCAACAATGACATGGCCACATCCCCAAAGAACCCTGGAAATGTAATTTCTTAAACAAAAAGTGTAGCTATAATATGGAATAAGATCAAAATAAAAGCCCACCTGAATAAAGTAGCATGGTTGTAAGCACCAAATCTAATGAAACATATCTAATTTCAAGGGACCGGGCTTCTCTGTCGTTTTGAGCCTGTTCTGGAACTAGCTCTTGTAGACCAGACTGGCCCTAAACTCACAGAGATCCACCTACCTCTGTCTCCTGAGTGCTGGGATTAAAGGCATGCGCCACCACCGCCGGGCTCCATAACTTTTATGTCAACTTCCTTTAGTGATACAGATCCTGACACATCTGGACATCACACCAACTGAAGTAACTTAATGTTCGTAGCACACAAATTTTTGCTAGTGGGGTTGTAAAAACTCTTTAGAATTGGGTTTTGGAAACTTGTGTCATGGCCCATTGTAAGTCTGAGCATTGCTTGTATTCAAGTGTCAGAGAAAACCTTCCCGAGGTGCCTAGGAAAAATTGCTCTAATGTGAATGTCAGCAATGCTATCTGACAAGGTTGAAAGTATGATCAAACAGTGGGAGAAAAAATCAAAACGGATTAAAAATATATTCAATGGATTCAGTATAATTGATTCAAAATTTGTAATATTCCCAAAAATGTATGATATATTTTAGATGAGAATTCATATCTCCCATCTGAAAAAGAGACTAGGGAAAAATACTTCAAGATACAAGTTTCACTGCCTGGGGACCAGCCTCTGACAGCACAGGACTCAAAGCAAATTCATGGACTTGAGCTAAATTTTTGTTTTACATGAAAGGGTTAAGAAAAAAAAAAGATACACACTCCCTTATGGTTTCCTTCAAACCTTTTCCTTATTCTTCTTTTGCAAATTTTATACTTTACTTTCCTGGGACTACTTTCTCTAGTTCTTGATACTTTCATTCTAACTCATTCTTGATGCTTTCCTTGTAACTCATTTTACCTTTCTTTAGTCGTTCCTGTACTGCTTATATATCCCAGTAAAATCTTTCAGGCAAAATTACAGTAAAAATTACAACGTGGTTACATTCTGTTTTTCAAGTGAAGGATTACAATGAATACAAATAAAAACATGTTTTTCATCTCCCTTACATGTTTGAAAAAGTCATCCCAAGAACCCATCTAAGCAACTTGCTACAGATTAACAGATTATGAGCAAGCAGGGGATATTTTTCTTAACCATTTTTTACTGGCAGCCTGCATATTGTGGTTACAAAGAAAGAATCAATCACTTTATTACATATATTGAAAGGTAATCTTATACAGCATCTGAAAAAAATCACAAATCTAAACTTTTGTATGTGAAAAACAATCAATCTACTCTACTTTGAATCTTTAGTGTGCATATCCATTCATCAATAGTTTTTATAACGGGAGATGAAGGAAAAATGGATTGAAGGCATTAATCATCTTATCTTTGCTCATCAACCAATCCCAACAAGAAAAATACGTACGCTAGTAAGAATTGAGCTACTTTGTATTTCTTCCCTGACCTTAACAAGTTCCTCATTCAACTATGTGTCTTTCTAAAACTTTAGATTGTTTTCTTGGGTTTTTCCCCTCCAAGCTATGTGACAAAAATATCTAGTCTATTCTTAAGTTATTTTCAAAGCTTGGTTTCAGATACTATACACTCCAAAACCTATGGACACAAGTCCTAATGTTAAGATTAAAAGAATTTATACTAGCTGGGTTACTATGACTCAACCGTGTTTTCTTAATCATTAACCTAAGACACAAAGTGTATGACTCCTCAATAGAAACTCATGTGTTCTAGCTGTGTTACATTTCCTTGTTTTATTTTTTAGCATCCAATCTCTATTTAAACTAACATTATTATTACCAATTAGACAGCAAGTTTAGGAAGAAATCATCTACATAATAATCCACAGGTAAAAATTTCAGGTAGAACGGGTGTTTCCATAATATAAATGGTGGGAATCTCCCCACACCCATTCACACCATACCAGATACCAGAGAATGATGTCATTGGCAAACATTTAAAGGCACAGTAGATGCAAAAGGCATTCTGGAGTCTATGGTCTCAGGGCCTTGTCTATCCACCTTTCTCCCATCAGGGATTTTCTTCCTGGTGGGCTGACATCCTGAAGCCAGGTGTCATCTGCTCTTCCTCTAACATGGCCAATAGCATGCAAGTAAACATGAGGCCTGGTGCTGCTAGTCAGCTTGTGACAAACACCCTCTGCTGACATGCTGAGAGCGTTGACAGATAGAAGCACCAGCAATAGAAAGACGACTGTATTCATAGGTGAAGTAACTCCCCAAGAATGAAAACCTTATTGCCATTAACAGAAGTAAAATATTTTGATCAGCAAATGAATTTTGCAAACAAAACCCTAAAGTAGAAAAAAATAATGATTGGAAAGAATTGGTTGCATAGAAAAAATTTTGACTAGATGCCTAAGTAGTAAATGGCAAGAAATCTTCAGCCATACTGAAAATCTATCATGGTTATGATAGTGTTTGAAGAAGTAAAATGTGTGTGTACACATATATAAGTTAATATAATTATGAATATGATTTTATGTAAAACTAGTACAATAAATTCAACAGATACAGAATTTAGGCCAAACATATATACTCCTCAGAAACTGTATTTTGCTTTGGTTAAGAAAATTAGCAAGAAGGAAATTCATAAAAGGTTGTAACAGATTTTGTTTTTTAATTTTTGATAAAGCCAGAAGATATTATAATGTTTGACTGATAAGTTATGTGTAATTTAAACAAAGCATCACTTTACACTGTGCATTCTTTAAATATGATTCTCATTTATAAAAATAAATGTGGTGTTCTTATAACAAAGGCCATGCCAGTTTCTTAACTAAAAATAAATATTTTGCTCGAATACTTAAAACTTATTTTTAAATGAAGCCTCAACTATTAATAGGAAATCATGAAACCAAATGTTTTCTTAGTTATAAACCAAACTAAAATATTTGATTTGGATTTGCAATAAATTATGGTAACTCTGTAGAACAAAGGTGTCTGGGAGCTTAAAAAAAATGAAACTCCAGATATGTGATTTAATATTTGAGATACTCAGTAAGCTCAAAACATGGCCAGGCTCATCCATCCCTAAAAGTAATTAATAGATAGTTTTAATCCTGTTATTTGAATTAATATCCTCTTGAGTTTTAGCTGTTTTTACTTTCTCAGAAAAATATGTAAAACTCCTCTGACTGCAAATGAAATAGACACTGTACTTTTTACCCTGATTTCTTTCTCATCACTGTCCTTGGGTTCCAATTCTCAGGGTGTCTGCTGGCATAGAAAGGACTGTTGTACGAAAACCCTGTCAAGCTGAACATTGATTTTTAAACAGGGAGACTGAAAAACAAGTTCAATATTCTACTAGAGAACGAATACTGGCAGTCACATAAGTGGGAGACAGTCCTTGCTCCACTTTAATGTAAATTCATGAAGGAACGACTTTTTCTATTGCCATGTGTATCCCTTGTGGGTGTGTTTAAAGGGTAGACTACCAGAGGAATCCTTGATTTTTAGGGCAGAGGATAAAAGAGACCAAAAAAAAAAAAAAATCAAAGGAGGGTAGATGATAGAGGTACCTGACATTAAAGTTAACTATTGTAATTGTAGTTTTTAAGTCAGAAACTCTTGATGGTTTCTTCAGCAATCTGTTTCCAGCATGCAGACAGCTTAGATTGAAAGCTCACCTCAGCTCAAAAGAAGTTTTTCTTACCATATCTGTAGGGGTGTCTCTAATACACTTGACTCCTAAGAATATAATAATATTAGAGCGATTTCTTGGAATCATCCCATTATTCAGACTCAGGTTTGGGAAGTACAAAATGATAGTAAGAGGCAAAATGTTATCGAGGAATTTGGTGATCTAAGATCTATAAAAGGAATTTTTTGCTTGAATTTAGGCTTGAATATCTTCAACAGTCAATTTCCCCAGTTGTTAATTACTTATTATTTCTACCTATAAATAGTATAACATAGAATAATAAATGTATATTCTATTGTCTAATATAATAACAAATGCTGGTGAGGTTGGGGCTAATGGAGCCCTGCCAGGCACTGCTGGTAGCTGTGTAAACCACCCCTAGCAGGATGGAAATCAACATGGAAGTTTCCCAGAACCCACAAGCAACATTTCTGGATGACCCAGCTATGCTACACTGAGTACTGACCCACAGGAATCCAAGTTGACATCAAAGAGATACTTGCACATCAATGTTTTTTTGAAGCATTATTTACAATAGTTAGTCTAGTCATGGAACCAAACTAGGTATCCACCAGCAGAGGCATGGGTAGAGAAAATGTGGCACAATGGAACATCTATAGGCCTTAATAAAGAAGTTTCATTGTTTGCTAGAAAGTGTACTTGGCTAAAGGCAACTAGTCTCAGAAATTAAAAACCTATGCTTTTTCTCATGTATTTCCACTTCAATTTAATGTAGACACATAAAATTATGTATGTATCTGGGATGCAAAAGTAGAAGTGAAACTCTTTAGCACAGTAAAGGGGACTACAAGGAAAGGAGGAAAAGAGAGGGCTTGAGGTAGAAAAATGTTCAACATAATATTTACTTGTATAAGAACGTAGAAAATAAATTTTCAAAAGTTAGAGGGTTGAAACAGACTATAAGAAATAGTATCTCTCAGTTTCTTTGGACTTCTAGCTCTTATTTCATAAAACTAATAGCATCTTGGATTCACTAGATTTTGATATGATTCTATGTGATTCCTCTGGTACAGGACTTACTGCTTACCATATATCAAAACACTACAGAAATATCTTCACTGTGGTAAGAACATAGATTTGAGCATCAGTCACCTCATTTTAGTTTTGATAAACAAAATTACAATCTTTTATTGATTATAGACTTGATCAAAATTACTCAACAATTCATATTTCATAAACCAGATCATTCCCTGTCTATTAAACTGGAGAAATAGTTGTGCTCACCTGTAGAGGTGGTATTTAGGTGGCATCCCATTCTTTCAGTGTGATGTGACATTAAATCAATGTCATTAGAGGTACATTGGCACCAATCTTTCCTATATAGGTCATTATTTTGACTATAAACTTAATTTAATCTTGTTATTCTTGAAAATATTTGTCTTCATCAACAACTAGAAATATCAACAAAATAGGCATATTATTTTTCATTAATACTAAAATCCATTTCTTTACATTACTCTTTAGTCATTAGATTCTGAATACTTCTAGTACCTTCTATACTAAAGAATTCATAAAACATGCAAATAAAAATATATTTATTGATTTAATGTGTTAACGACAGTTAGGCTTTGTTTTTATTTTTTTGTTTTTTGGGGACTTTTTTTTGAGCCCATGTTAAACAGGAGGTTGTCTTCCTAAAATACTAACTCAGAACTTATATTTGTACTTTCATGAAACATGTCAGATTATGCATGCCGCTTCTCTGCTGAAAGAACAATTAGAAGATCCTCAAAACTGATGCGGAGTGTTTAGGATGCCATTGATTATTCTTTCTAAATATATAATAAATAAAGATTAAAATTTGTTTTGGTTAAAAATATATGAATAGTTTTTGCAACAATAACAAATGCAAATAGAGTTATTATGCAAAAAGTTAACTCTATCCAAATGAGGTAAAACCAGCATGGGGAAATTTGAGGCAAGAGCACAGTGAGTTATAGGACAGCCTGGGCTATCCAACAAAACATAACAAAAATGGAAAAGAGATGAAGAAAATTAATAAACACTTATAACAATGCCTAGAATCTCACCTCAGATCATATTAAAATTTTTCCTATATAATACGAAAATGGGATCAGACAGATATAGAATATCTGTAACAAGAAAACCTGACAGTGCAGGTATTGACTGGCATGCTAAAACTTGAGAAATGACAGCAGTAAACAGAATATCAAAATTTTCTCAGGCTATCCAAACTTTAGCTCATGATTTGAAGATGCACATCAGTGGGTAGATACCATTTCAGATCCTTCTTTGCAATTTAATATGTTCTACTCATTTCAGATATCTTAGAATTTGCTAACAGGCTACTTCTGAATGCTGCTCTCCAACAGGTGCGGATTCTTATCACAAAGTGAACTCATTTGCACCTGCTAAAGGCTCTGCCAGGAGTACAGTAGCTGTGTCAGGACTGCTCTGGCTTATCGAATTTGCATTTCAAAGTGGCTAAATTGTCTTGTAGTGTATGCCCAGTGTGGAATTCTTTGCCTTCCTTCCTTGGTGCAAAATGTCTGCTATTTGAAATATATATACACATATACACAGATACATATACATATAAATACACACACGCACGCACACACGCACGCGTGCGCGCGCGCACACACACACACACACACACACACGCACGAACGCACACACATACACACACATACACATGGGGGTGCTCAGAAAGAAAGCTAGAGAGTTGAAGTGAGTTGATAAAGTTGACCAAAATAGCAAATTGTTTGAGTGATCTGCGATTTAGTTTCAGTCCCATTTGGGATGTGGAATTGTAACTTACCTGCTCTATTCCCTCGGGACCTAACAAAACGACTTCCATAGTTAATTGAATAAAAGGAATTCCAGTGGAAAAGACTGATTTTACCCATCGGTTTCTGTTGGAATGCTGACTCGTACAGTATCTGATGGCAGTTTCAAAGTGTTCTCCAGAGACAGAGGAGATACCTCAGAGAGTATGGCTTCCCCACTGTCCCTCCAGATCCTTTTCAGATGGACTGCTCATGGACACAGTCATTTTGTTTATATTTTAAAACTGAACCATTTTTTTAGGTTAATGTGATGAAGGACGCACATGCTAGCTTTGAGAAAGCCTAGGCATTGCTAAAAAAAAAAAAAAAAAAAGAAAAAGAAAAAGAAAAGTCCATGTTTTCACGAGTTTCTTAAGAAGTTCTGTTTAAAAGGTTTCACTTCTATCTTGTTCCATTAGACAAGCAAGAAGTATCAATTAGTTTCACTAAAACGTTTGTTATCTATTGTGATGATAAAAAATTGTGAGTTAAATTTGATCTCTGATTTTAAACCTAAGTTTCTAAAATTCCAATAAGTGAATTGACTCCAATTTAGACAAAGGTCCCCAAAGACACAAGCAGTTCTCTGTATGATGAAAGACATTAAAAGGATACAGACCTCATATCACTGTTTCAGGAGAAAATACAAGTGTTGGAGTTTAGAACACGGATAGGTAATTGGAAGTGTTATTGCACTTTGAATGTGTTTCTTCCCAAGACTAAGAGGTAAAATCTTGTCACCAGTTGTCATGCTGATCACTGAAGTCTTCTGGAGATGGTCAGATGATGAATACAAAGGGTTCATTAAAGAAATGAGTGATCATCTGAATGACTCTCAGGAGACACTCCACTCCTGAGACGTACAAGAGAAAGACTGTGTTCTCTGAACCATAAACCCACCACGATGGCACTTGGTTAACAGACTTCTTGTCTCCAAACTGTGGGAAGCATATTTCAATTTTTTATAAACCACTCAGTCAGCAGTAATTTATAATAGCAACATGACAGACGAAGACAAATGTGTTCTATTATTGCAGCAAAGACTCAAACTCTAATCCATATTAACTAAACTCTAGATAGAAGAGATAGGTGGTAGACAGCAGAAAGCAGCTCAGAACTCTTCTATTAAATGGCCTAATGAGCAGAAATGTGAAGTCTAGCTCCAGCCTCCTAGAGTGAAAACACCACCTGAAGTTGCAGAATATCATTCAAATTATGCTCCAGAACAGAAAAATCGAGCACATAAGAAAAGAATGCAAGATATGGGGAAGACGTGGTCCTAATGTATTAGAAGTTCTGAGACCTCTGGAAAGGAGATTCATGAGAGACAAATTTCCTCTCTGTGCACAGTTTAAATTACATGCTAAAATTGCAGCCTAAGACTTGGGATGCAAATTTATGTGAACATCCTTTCCCCTCACCGGGCAAGGCAAACCTTTGTATTTAGCCCATTCTATGTAACATTTCCCCAAATCCATTACATTTTTATCTTGTTCTTGTCCTGTCAATTTATTTTCTTTAATCTTAAGTTTGTAGAGTTCTTTGTGATATCAATCAATAAATTTTGTTATTTCCCAACTATAAAACATAAAATTGCAGTTTTCTAAATGGAGATTTTATGTCTATAACTTTGAAATTGAAAAAAAAGATTCTTACTTTGGAAGTTTACAGTACTTTAGTAAATAATAGTCAATTTCCTTGTTTGTAAAGAAATTGGAACATTTCTCATTTTTTAAAAAAGATTTTCAAAAATACATTTCAATAAGCTGGTTGTGAAAACACTATACAGTTAAGATCAATACAACCCTACTTGTTCATATTTGGGAAGGGGTGATAAAATAATTTCACATAATACTTGCTCAAAAGAAAGCATATCTCTGTTTCACTAGAAATACATGGTGAGAGTCTGGGTGTGGTGGCACTTGACTTTTATCCCAGCTGTAGGAACAAAGAGGTGGGTGAATCTGTGTGAGTATGAATTAGTCTAGTCTACATAGTGATAACCAGGACAGTCAGGGCTATACATAGAGAAACTCAGTCACAAAAAATAACTAAATAAAATTAAGAAAAGGAAAAGAAAGAAATACACAGTTATTCCTGCCTCTTTTCACCTAAAAAAGCTCTTCTAACACAGTAAATATTTGAAGAATCCCTTTTTGTACTTCTCTTGAAATCCTCTACACCAGTGTGATGGTCAGTTGTAATTGTAAACTTGGTATAAACCAGCATCACTTAGGAAGAGAGGCCCAAGGAAGAACTTTCTAAAATAGGTTGACCCGTGGGCATGTCTGTGGAGAAATTATCTTTTAAAAATTTCAATTAATTATTTTATACATAAAGATATCTCTTTGTTCATGTATGTCTGTGCACAATGTGAACTCAATGTCTGTGGAGATCAGAAAGAGGTTTAACATATCCTTTACAGTTCAGTTTGATCTGTCTATAACTGCCTAAACTGTAGGATTGTTTGGAATACCTGTAATATGTTTTATATGATAATAAGCAAAAAAAAAAAAAAAAAAAAACCAGTTTCGTTTTCTTAGAGACATATGCTGGACCATTATCTGCCTTTATATGTGCAGGTTTACCCATAATGGCCATAACTTCTAATAAATGTGTGATTACTGAAAAAATAAAAAAGAGGTGCTTCTGGATCTCCTGGAAATGGAGTTCTAGAAGGTTGTGATCCACCATGCAGTTTCTGGAAATTGAACCTCGGTTGTCTGGAAGACAGGGGTCTTAACCTCTGAGTCATCTCTACCCCTGTTGAGAGATTAGATTGATTACATTAATTAATATGCAAAGACTTATCCATTGTGAACTGCATCATTTCATATGATGGGCTCTGAACTGAGAAGGAAAGAATAAGAGAAGCATGCATACATTAATTCATTGCTTTTTATTCTTGAACATGGATGCAATGTGCCTAAGCTGCTTCAAGTACCCGCTGCTGAGACTTTCTCACAGTGATGGACTCTACACAGGAATCAGGAAATTAAATAAATCCTTTCTTGCTTAGGATATTTTTTTTTGATATTTTATCACAGGAGTAGGCAACAGATGAAAGACAATTAGTAAAAGACTCTAGTGATTCACTTCATTTAATGGACACTGACACAAGGTGAAAATTCTTTCTTTTGTTATTTTTCAATCGAGACAGGGTTATCTCTGTACATTTGGGGCCTATCACGGAACTAGTTCTTGTAGACAAGGCTGGACTCTAACACACTGAGATCCGCCTGCCTCTGCCTCCAAAGTGCTGGGATTAAATGCGTGCACCACCACTGCCTGGCAAAAATTCTTCTTGTTAAGTTTCAATTTTAGTTTATCTTTTTTTGCCTTTTTAAAAATTTTTTTCTTTATTTAT
Organism: Chionomys nivalis; assembly: GCF_950005125.1. Classification (NCBI taxonomy): domain Eukaryota; kingdom Metazoa; phylum Chordata; class Mammalia; order Rodentia; family Cricetidae; genus Chionomys; species Chionomys nivalis. The sequence continues at coordinate 191,173,991 of NC_080086.1, read as the reverse complement.
TTTGTTACTTTAAAAAAAATACCAATCCAAATTCTTACTTCCTCCCTCCTCCCACTCCCTTCCCACTCCCTCCACACACCCTTCTGCCCACCTGCTCCAATCTTAAGAAAGGGCAAGACACCCTACCCTGTGGAAAGTCCAAAACCCTCCCTACTACATCTAGATTGAGCAAGGTATACATCCAAAGAGAATGGAATCCCCAAGAGACAGTACATGCAGTAGAGACAAATCCTAGTGCCACTGTCATTGGTCCCTCAGTCTGCCCAAATGTCAACCACATTCATAGGGACTAGTTTGATCCCATGCCTGTTCACTCCCAGTCCAGTTGGAATTGGTGAGCTCCCATTAGATCAGGCAAATTGTCTCATGTGTGAACCACTCATGGTCTTGACTTTCTTGCTCATACTCTCCCATTATTTTATGTATCATATCATCCATATAATGTTAAGAAACATCTGCTTCACAGAGGCAAATAGCACTATGAAATTATAGAACGATGAATCTATATAGAATTATGACACATTTTACATAATTAAAAATTTCTTTTTAATAGTGACAATAATGTTAGTTTTGTTGCAGAAATCTGAGTCTGAATACTTGTGGCCCTCCAACATATATGTTGAACCTTTGGCCCCAGTAAGATTATTTTCAGTGCTTTTGAATGTGACTAGCTTTGGATGAGGTCATGAAGAAGAGTCCCATTATGGAATCTGACTGCAAAATCAGAAAAAAAAAATCACTATAGTTGTCTCTTATTGGCATTCACAATGAAAAATGGCCATCTAAGCACAAAATACGAATGTAACAGCCTCCAAGCAAGGAAGTAGTCTCCAGACATTTAACAAATATTTATTGTGTAACCCATGTAAAGTTGGGTTGTCCAAATTTTAGGTAGGTCTCCAATTTTTTTTAGGCCTATCAATATACTTTATTAAATCTACTTTTAACAAAATAAGGTTTTCATTGAGTACTCTCTGTCGAGCCCTCCTATGCTCATTCCTAGTACCTAATTTTCCTCCTCTACCCTCTGAGTGATGTCTAGTCATCTTTGCCTCCCCTCAGCAGGAATCCTCTTAGGTCAGCTTAGTCCCACTCCTCATTATTTCTGATATTTCCCTTAAGTAATTTTTTTTGTTCAGTGTCCCTGCCCCCACCACATTTTCCCTTGGTTATAAATTCCCATTTGTCCATGTCTTGTTCAGAGATGAACCCAATCCTATCACTTTCTGTCAAACCATATTACAGCAGTCACCGATTCATTGTGATTGTTCTGAATAAGCCTACTTTGCCACACTATTATTAATGCCATGGAATATCTTGTTTCTTCAATAGTCATATGGTCTGCCATACTTTGATTCAGCACCTCATCTGAGACACAGTTGAAGCCAGATTCTAATTAGAAACTGATAATTAATTAACTGCTTAATGTGATAAAAATGATATCATAGTGCCTATCATAGTGCCTTGAAGTGAGTTTTAAGCTTATTCTGTTGAAGAAATGGTTTGGAAGCCTTCTGGAGGATTTGGTACCCACAAGAACCTCAAAATCTTGGATTATTTTGAAAAACATGCACACTAAAATAGACAATCAAAACAAAGTTTGATAAGTAATGCACTGACTACAGTCTACTTGCACTTGCAAAAAAAAAAAGCTTGATAAAGCTAAATTTAAAAGATAAAAGTAGGAACTGGAGAGGTAGCTCAATACTTAAGAGCATGCACACCAGCAGAGAACATGAATTCAGTTCCCAGCATCCACACCTGGCAGTTCACAACTACCTGTCACTACCTTTAGGGGTATCCCCAGCATCCATAGCATACCCTCATGTACATACACATAATTAAAATAAACAATCAAATAAATATATAACTAAATAAGAATTGAGAAGTGTTGTTAAAGCATACCAAACAACTAGAAAGTCAAAACACTGAAAACAAACAAGATTATAATCTTTCTGTTACTGCTTTTGAAACAAAAAAAGTTATTAGGAACAAGTACAATTATTATATAGTTGTTATTTTTAGAAAACATGCATATGCAATATTTTAAAAGGTGTTCCATATTCACATGAATTTTTTTCAAATGAGTTTGGGAATACTCTTATAGATAAAGAATAATGTAGGCAATGTACAGACACTCCCCTCAGCATTGTACCCACTGTATACGTATTCTCAGCAGTAAGATCCTTGCTGTGAAAACACTTTTGCTCTAAGAAAGAACCATGAGTGTTAAAATGGACAAGCATCATGTTCTGACTCCTCCTGTGCACTCTCTCTCTCTTCTCCTTTAACTTTTTCAGAAATCACTTTTGTTCCTTTTAAGTAACTATGCATTTAAGAGAAGGAGTACTGTTAGTTCTTAGAAGCACCACAGGGACTGAGGAGCATCTATTGAGATTACTAAGTCTTGAAGAGATGACCTTGTCAATGTCCAGACCATTTCCTCTCTGATTATCCACCTCTGCCTCACTAAGTTTTTATTTTTTTCAAGATCCAGGTTAAGGTAAGGTTAATGGCCAGAATAAAGGTGTTGAGCAATAAAAATAATCGAGTATGTCAATAGCTTTTAATTTAGCTTAGTAACAGATCTCAAATAAATGAAACTTAAACTCATAAGAGTGTTATGTCCAAAGTATTTTTCTCCTAAGTTATTGAAGTAACTCTTCATAGATTTTTATGAATTTAATTATCTCCATACTTGAGCAATAGTATCAGTTTCATATCGGGACATTATATATCTAAGATCCCACTTTCTTGGTAACCAGAAATTTTGTATATATTTGTAAATAGAACGTGAGAAACACTAGTACTTTATATAGGAATAATTAGAATTCTAAAAGCAAAGTACAGATATCAGGAATGATTTTGTGAGTAGAGATAGGTAAGCAGTATGCTACATTAATTTTTAAGTTTCTGCATATTAATGTCCTCAAAAATTGCATCTCTCATGCTTGTCTTAGTTTTGAACAGGTTTTGATAGAGCATCTTTAATAATATTTGATCATGCAAAATTAAACACATTTAGTTTTAAATTTTCTTGGTAATAGACTAATACCCTCTCTAAGAAGATTTTTTTTCTCCAAGTCCTAGAGGCCTAGATTCCTACAAACTTATTAAAATTCTACAACCCAGAGGGAAATGTCTTAAATATTGCTGAATCAAGTTACTTTCTCAATTTGAAATTTTATTGATCCATTCTGGGATACTTTCTTAAAAGTTCAGTGTTTAGAGCAGAAATAATAGTCACTGAACTATTTAAAACTGGAAAGAAAATGGAGTTTATTCCAACTCTTCATGAAAGTTGATTATTTTTTTTAATTTGTAAGAGAAAGAAAGTCAGACACAGTAAAAGGACAAATAGAGAGGCACCATGAAGAAAACAATTGCCTATGTAAGTACAATGAAAAAGAAATGATCATTCTTTGATTAACAAAAATTTAAAGGTATTTATTGTGCTTTTTCATTTTCTTTGATTGCCATGTCTATGATTCATACCAGTCACACCACCTGGTATGCTTTTAAGTGTATTGGTATAGACCATTCTTTCTAAATAGAACAGCTTCCATTTCTCAAATCCTTCAATGTGAATCATCTATCCTTCAGACCCAAGAGTCATCTTCTCAAGAAACAATTTTCTGATATGTCCCAAAGTTATAAAAGTTTTTATGCTAATTTGTTTAATTCTATATTTATTTATTTATTTATTTATTTATTTATTTATTTATTTATTTTAGTTTTTCGAGACAGGGTTTCTCTGTGGCTTTGGAGCCTGTCCTGGAACTACTCTGTAGACCAGGCTGGTCTCGAACTCACAGAGATCCACCTGCCTCTGCCTCCCAAGTGCTGGGATTAAAGGTGTGCGCCAACATCGCCCGGCTCTATCTATATTTATTAAAGTGAAAAACTTATGGAAGGACAGAGCAGTTCACATTCTGGCTAGAACACAATGAACACAGGGTGAGATATAGCCTGAAGGATTTATATAGCCCCAGTGATTCATGTGTCCCAAATTTCCAACCTTATTTCTTTTATCATATTCCAACAATATTATCATAAATCCAAGATTGTCATGAATGTTATGAATCCATGTTATAAGTCCATGGGTTGTCACAGAGCACTCTGTTCACAGTGTCTCTTGAAAGACTAACAGATACAGCTAGAGGTGAGCCACGCAGATCTCCTAAGTGTTTAGTAGTACAATCTAATTGACAATCAAACTTTAGCCATCTCAGTTTCTGAACACTCTGTTTCTCTGAATTCGAAACTGGAAAACTTGTACTTGGAAATATTGCTGGATAAGATACAAATTAATCAAGTCATTAGGAAAGTTGTTAGAAAGCTGAGCAACAATCAGTTCTCTAAGTTTTGGTATAAGAAATATTTTGAAATCAGATAAATGTGTGACTTTTTTGTAAACATGCTAATTAGTCAACTTGACACAATATAGAATTAACTGAGAAGAGAGCCCCAACCCTCGTTTTGTATTTTTTCATTGAAATGCTATGCAATGCATTTTGATCATATTCACCTCCTTCTCTTATTTGTCCCCTTCCCTATCCAACCCACTCTGTGTCCTCTTTTTTTTTAAACACCTCAAGAATGATTTTTATTATGTATATTCTTTTCGATGTGTGACCTTTACTGGAGGATAGAATATGTAACAGAGGTTGCATCCTTAAAAAAGCAAGTAACCAAGCAAATAAACCAAGCAAGTAACTCCTTTCCTAGGAGCTACTAATTACCAGTAATTTCTTGTCTGGGGGGGACTGCATGCCCATCTTTCATTAGAATTTAGGAATTAGCATTCTGTAGTCTCTTGTTCTCTGTTCCTTGATCAGTTGTGGCTCTCAGTGCTAAGTACTAGCTATTTTAAAAAGAAGCCTCTCTGATGAGGTTTGACTAATATACTTATCTATAGGTTCTATGATAAGTTATTAGGACTTGGATTAATGCAATGTCCAACTAGCAGAATAATAGTATTAAATTCTGCCCTAGGACCGATAACATGTTTAACTATCATATTGATCCCAATACCAGTGCCATCTTTAGGTTCAACTTTAGAGCGAATTTTAAATTCAATCAGAAACAGATAAGGAAAAAGAAAGTTAATGAGAAATTATGTAGATCATTCTTCTCTTCTGGTTTGTTGTCTTGATTATAAACTGAAGTTGGAAGAACTACCCTGAATGTGAGGAAGGCTAACTGAAACCAATCAGGCAGTGTGAGGAAATTAGTTTTTCTCTGGTCTTAGCTATGAATGTAGTATGGCCAGCTGTCTCAAACTCCTGTCACTATGACATTTCTTCTGTGATGGACTGTAGTCTGAAGATGTAAGCTAAAATTAGCTCTCCATCCTTTGTTGATTTTTACTCAGATATTTCATAACAGTTAGAGGAATGGAAGAACATCCCGTAATTGTGTAACTCCCACATCTTTATACTAGATATGAATTTTCATAATATTCTTATCTTTCTGTTAAGTAACTCATTTCTAACAAGAATAATCTTACTGCCATATGAGAATATGAGAAAAAGTAAAGGCATGGACTAAGACTAAATTGATACCAGAAATGTCTTGGTGCACAACTGAGTCATTTCAAGGTCGAGAATCACATGTGAAATTTTCTTCTGTTCTTTTCTCCCTTCATCTTCTCAGGGATAAGCTTACTTCTGCCCAGTTTAATGAGATGTGTACAGAGGAGAAACAGGGAACCACTTGCCTTCTATGTGAAAAATAAATGGAGACGTCCATGTTCTATTGTTAAAAGAATTACAATCATCACTGAAAATTCCTTCTTCCCTTGATTCTCTTCCTTGGATCTTCTTCATCTGCTTGCTCTTCTTCCCTTCCTTTCTTTACCCTTCCTTCCCCTTCTCTAGTTTTTGTTTTTGTAAATGTCTATGAATATGAAGAAAACTGAAGCAATACAAAATACTAAATTAAATGTTCATATTCATAAAACTTTCCCTAGGTAATATGTTTATCTTTTTAAAAAAAATCTGAAAATAGCCAATCATGCTTCATCTCTATGACTCTGAAAGTTGTTTACTAACTTGTCTTTTTCCAGTCTATGGTAAATAAAACCCATCACAAACTGTTTAAAATGCAGTGTGTTCTCTTATCAATTGTGTACTTAAGATTGAATATTTACAAGCTTGCTACATTTTTTGTAATTTGGCCCTGTAAAACATTATATTATATAATTAGTTTAATTTTTGCAAACAAAACAATCATTTGATTGCTGAGTCCTTCATATTTTGAACTCTTTGTCTAAACATTAGGTGTGCGAAGGACAATGGCGGTAGATATAAATGGAGGTTTCCCACTACAGCAGGTTCCATAAGGAGACATTTTTCTCAGCACTAGTAGAGATTAGAGCTGCTAAAGTAGACTTTTAAGGTATTAGACAAGTATTTGGTGGAAAATGCTTAATAAACACTAATTAAGTCAACTTAAAAGAAAGCCTTGGGGGAAGATCAATATTATTAAGTGTTTAAGTTAGCTTTCCACGTTCAGCGAACCCATGTGCAATTGGACAAGTCATAGTTTTTCCTTCACATTCTTGCTTTCTCCTTCCTTGCTATTTAAACCAATGCTGAATTCGAGAACACATGTCTTGCAGATCACACTATTATTAATTGCTTCCTTCTGTAGGAAAATATATTAAATTATATACATACATTTAAGGTATTGCATAACTGTGCCGAACTCTGATTTATTGAACTTTTTCAATATATAAGACTGATGGATCTATTAAAATATTAAATGTATATGAGAAAGAAAAATATTTGAAATAATTCCCATTTTCTCCATCCAGTATAGAACATTGTAAAACTATATTTGATTGATAGAAGACATACAAACAATCATGATATTGTGACTACCTTTTGTGATCTAGGCCTAAATGATTCTTAAATAGTTAATATTAGAAGACAAATCTCAGCTACCAAAGAACTGAGTTACATTGTGAATGAAAGATACCTTCCACCAAATTTTGGTTAAAATATTCTCCGTTTATCAGCAACAAAAGAAATAGCATAACTGAGGCTTGACTATTGTGTGGAAAGCATTAACTGTCTTACATTTTGTCCTGTATTTTTTTGTTTGAGGTAGGGATTATTATGTCTCTGTTTTTTTTTTAAGTGAAATAACCAGAAGGTCAGAGAGGTCAGGCAGTTGTTAAAATCCACACAGCTGGTAGATGTTGGGGTCTGAATTCAGGCAATAGTGTATCTTTGGGAGTCCGTTTTCTAAGACAATTCTCTGTTTCTCATCATATTGAATTCTCCTTTATGAAGGCTACAAAGCAGTACAAGGGAGGAGTTCACAGTCTGCTTCTGTCCACAGTGCAGCAAATTGCATAGGTTGCATAGACAATAATAGTTTTCTACTCATCAGGATAAAAACAAGAAATAGTGGGAGAAAACACAAAAGTCATCAGACAAAACACAGAAACTAACACATTAGCAATTTTTTTTTACAAAACCATCTGTGAATTTGTAAAATATTATGATTCTAGATTTGTTTTGCAATTTGTTACCGGTACTACCATCAAAAGCAGTTTTCATAATCTCCAATAATGAACTCCTAAAGAATGTACAATGAATGTTCAAAGATCTTACACTTACTGAATATTTCGTGTGAGTCAGAAAGTGAATAAGTTAATTGAATACATAAGTTCATAGCTCTCCCTTGAAATTCTAGGAAATATTTTTGTTTATTTAAGATTTGAAGAGTTTGAGCTTAGAAACATCACCTCATAAATTATGACACCATGAAATTAAGCAAAAATAGAAACAATATAAATACCAAAGAAAGCATTTAGCGTAAACATCAGGAAAACAAGAGAACAAGAGAAGAAAGATACATAATTATAACTCTTTATTTATTTTTTATTTTTTTGGATTTTTCGAGACAGGGTTTCTCTGTAGCTTTTGGTTCCTGTCCTGGAACTAGCTCTTGTAGACCAGGCTGGCCTCGAACTCACCGAGATCCACCTGCCTCTCCCTGCTGGGATTAAAGGCGTGCGCCACCATCGCCCGGCATAATTATAACTCTTAACATGGTTTTCACAGCTGTGATAAAGGAACCTAGATGCATTATACCTGAGAGTATTGACTGACGATCCAGAAATTCTCATTATATATGTATGTTTGTGTGTGTGTATGTATACAAGACATGCATTATAAAATTTCAAGTGGATATTAATTATTCTTTTTTAATTAAAATTTCCTCCTCCTCCCCATTTCCCATTTCCCTCCCCCTCCTCCCACACATTGCCCCCTCCCCTACACCTCTCCCCACTCCTCTCCCCCTCCCCCCACTCCATTCCCCATACCTCTCAATACTGAAGAGCAGTCCAAATTCCCTGCCCTGCGGAAAGTTCAAGGTCCTCCTACTTCTATCTAGGTCCAGGAAGGTGAGCATCCAAACAGGCTAGGCTCCCACAAAGCCAGTACATGTATTAGGATCGAAACCTAGTGCTATTGTCCTTGGCTTCTCATCAGCCTTCATTGATGGCTAAAATCAAAAACAACAATGATAGCCTTTGCTGGAGAGGTTGTGGAGTAAGGGGTACACTCATCCATTACTGGTGGGAATGCAAACTTGTCCAACCACTTTGGAAATCAGTGTGGCGATTTCTCCGGAAATTTGGGATCAACCTACCCCAAGATCCAGTAATACCACTCTTGGGAATATACCCAAGAGATGCCCTATCATATGACAAAAGCATTTGTTCAACTATGTTCGTAGCAGCATTGTTTGTAATAGCCAGAACCTGGAAACAACCTAGATGCCCTTCAATGGAAGAATGGATGAAGAAAGTGTGGAATATATACATATTAGAGTACTACTCAGCGGTAAAAAACAATGACATCGTGAATTTTGTACTGCATTTTTAATTGGATTGTTTTCTTGCTATCTAGTTTTTGTGTGTTTTTTTTAATTTTGTTATTATCCCTCTATTGTATGTGTAGTTGTAAAAAAATTTTCCTAGTCTATATGCTGCTGCTTTGTATCAATGAAGTCCTTTGCCATACAAAAACTCTTCAGTTTTATGAGGTTCCATTTACAAGTTGTTGATCTTAGTGCCTGTGCTATTGGTTTCCAAAATTATTTTACTGTATGTGTCAGTAAATTTAATAGTTTTCCCCACTTTCTCTTCTCTCAGGCTCAGCGTATCTGGTTTTGTGTTGAAGTTTTTGATCCATTTAGAGTTGAGTTTTGTGCAGGGTGATAAGCATGGATCTACTTGGATTCTATTACATAGAGCCGTTCAATTTAACGAGCACCATTTGCTGAAGATGTTATCTATTTTCCATTGTGTATTTCTGGCTTCTTTATCAAAATTCAGGTATCTTAGATGTGAACCTATTTCTGGGTCTTAACTTCTATTATTGCATTGATCAATGTGTCAGTTCTTTGCTATTACTTTGCTCTATTATTTACTATGCCTCTGCAGCAGAACTTGAAATAGAGTATGTTGATAGCTCCAACAGTTCTATCATTCAAGCCGGGCAGTGGTGGCACACGCCTTTAATCCCAGTACTCGGGAGGCAGGCGGATCTCTGTGAGTTCGAGGCCAGCCTGGTCTACAAGAGCTAGTTCCAGGACAGGAACCAAAAGCTACGGAGAAACCCTGTCTCGAAAATAAAAAAAAAAAAAAAAAAAAAAAAATACAAAAAACAGTTCTATCATTCAGTAGTGTCTTAGCTATTAGTATTTATTTACTCATTTATTTGTTTAGATATGAATCTGAAAATTGTCCTTTCAAGTTATGTAAAGAATTGTTTTAGAATTTTGTTGGAAAATCCATATAAACTTCAGATTGCTTTTGGTATGATCGCCACTTTTACTATGAATTCAACTGATCTATGAAAGTGGGAGAATAATTTCATCTTCCAAAATCTTCTTCAATTTTTTCTTCCGTGTCTTAAAGTTTTTATTATACAAGTTTTTCACTTGCTTGGTCAGTTATTTTAAGATATTTTATATGTTTTGAGGCTTTTGTGAAAGTAGTTGTTTCCTTGATTTCTTTCTCAGTATGTTTGCCATTTATATTATAGAAAGGTTAGATATGGGAAATATGAAACTTTTATACATCATTACTAATGTTATAATTGGTATGAGAGATTCTATAACAGTTTGGTGTTTCCATAAATTGTTAAAAACAGAGTTTCAATTAAGACCCAATAATTTGCCATCATTGTTTTAAATTGGGCATTCTTAGAGGTGTAAGATGGAACTTATGCTGGAGAGGTTGTGGGGTAAAGGGAACACTCCTCCTTGCTGGTGGGAGTGCAAACTGGTACAGCTCCTTTGGATATCAGTATGGCGATTTCTCAGAAAATTAGGAAACAACCCTTCTTAAGATCTGGCAATACCACCTTTGGGTTTATATGAAAAGGATGCTCAATCATACCACTCGGACATGTGCTCAACATTGTTTATAGCAGCATTGCTTGTCATAGCCAGAACCTGGAAATAAACCATTGAAAAAAGAATGAATAAGGAAAGGTACATTTCACAATGGAGTACTACACAGTAGAAAAAATGATATCTTGAAATTTGTAGGCAAATGGATGGATCGAGAAAACATCATATTAAGTGAGGTAACCTAGACCCAGAAGGAAAAATATCATAAGTATTCACTCATAAGTGGTTTTTAGACATAAACTAAAGAAAACCAGCCTACAAACTACAATCCCAGAGAACCTAGACAACAATGAGGACTCTAAGAAAGACACACATGTATCTAATCTACATGGGAAGTAGAAACAGACAAGATCTCCTTAGTAAATTTGGAGCATGGGAACCATGGGAGAGGGTTGGGGGGGGGGGATAGGAAGGGGAACAGAGAAACATGTATCTTTCAATAAAATAAAAAAAGACCCAATAATTTTACTACTAGGATGTGCCATAGACAGCTAAGAATATATGATCATACAAAACATGTATATAATATTTATAACAGCATCAATTACAATAGCCAAAAAAACAACAAAAGAACAACATGATGTTAGTAGTCATTTTACTGCTATGTTTCTTTAACAGAAAAATGGTTATATCCATAGACCAGAGCAATGTTCTACTCTCATTAGAAAAGCTCCTTCTTGCAGTATGTAGAAATTTAAACAAAGACCCACTACAGGACCATATGTAGTGAGACACTGAAACACTCAGTACTAAATGGGATGTCGGTCCAAGGCTTAGGGATATATATGGAAAAGGAGGAAAAATATTGTAATAGCCAGAGGTGATAGGTAACTCAAAAGATCGGTATCTTCCAGACAAATAGGCTGATACATATATGAACTACTAGAGACTGTGGCAGTACAACAAGCCTGCACAGCTCCAAGCAAGACAAAATCCCAGCAGTGAAAAATGAAAGATGCCACAAAGATGCCTTCAAGAAGCTAATCACAAGTGATAGCTCTTGGTAAAGGAAAAATCTGTTCTTTTCTAAAATTTATATCTTTATAAATCAGTATAATATTTATAACTGAGTATATCAATTACACTGCAGGGCAGGCTCCACACCTAGAAGTAGTGGCAAACACAAAACAAATTCCATGTTTTGGGGAGATTTTTAAAAATTATTTGACATTTTATTGTCTAATTGTTTTTGTTATATTTGTTTTGACTTTTGTGTTTGTTTGTTTGTTTGTTTTGTGTTGTTTTTGAGAAGAAAAACAAGTTTGGAGGGTGGAGGATGGGGGATCTGGGAGTATTTGGAGAAAGGAAAACATGATCAAAATGTACTATATAAAAATTTCAAAAATAAACAGAAAGGGGAAATAGAATCCTAGGTAAAACATAAATGATTGAAACATAAAATGACTACTCAAAGCTCAGAAAAGTTAGGAAAGGGGTATTTCTGATAAATTCGGACATTCAAGAGGAGCTATGTATAAAGGTGAAATTAAAAAGTCATACAAACAGATTCATGGTGGGAAAATATTTGCTATTTTTTATATATACCACAGTAAGTCTGGTGTAACACTGAGACTTAAAGGGGTATTCTGTTTGTTTTTTCCTAAGGTTACAACATCCAAGTAAATATACATCCAATTATGTATGTAGCTGAATACAAGCCAAGGAATAGAGATCTCAGTAGCCACAAATAACAATTATTACCATTCTTTCAAGTATTTGGGGGTAAATTGTATAGATAGACAAGACAATTATCAACTGTAACAAAACACAAAAGCAAAAATAATAGTAACTAGAGAATGGGATTGACATACTATCAAGGGTTACTACAATGTGGTGTTTAGATATCTAGTTTCTAACACAAAATTTACAAAACTTGCCATATGACAGGGTGGTCTGCTGCACTGAGTGTGGAGAATCTATCCAAGGAATAAGGATGAGCCTCAAGATAGGTGTCATTACTAAAACTGTCAGGCCTTCTAGATCTTTTTCTTCACTTCTTTCTGGGGGTTCGTATGTCCCATATAACACGTTAAACAAATATGTAAGCTTTCTCTCTGTAAGGCTTTCAGAAATAAATTTATTCTAACATCCATTGCGAGACACTAAGAAAGCTATCTGTAAATATTTGCTTTCCCTGGAGCAGGAAATAAAATGATTTAATTTAGACCTTGATTAAGACAGATGGTATCCAGAACTTACGGGTAAGAAACAGGATTGTTCAAGTAAGAAAAACTTCTTGTAAAATGTACTTATGGGCACCTGACTTTGAGAGATTAAGAATGGAAGATAAGATGAACTTTATTTCATCTTTACTGTAATTCCCATTAAAAATTGGTTCTGAGTTGGCCATGATACTGCAAGCCTGCCAGAAGTAGGAGAATCTTTAGAAATTTCAAGTCATCTTGGTCTGCACAGAAGCAAGGATCATCCAAAACTATAAGTAAGAACTATCCTCTAATTCAAAAATAATATGAGTGAGATAGTTCACTCTACAAGGACACATGTGAGCAAACATGATAATCTGAATTAAAATCCTGAAACATATGATGAATGCAGAAAAAAAGATTCTGTTTTGGTTGTCCTCTGACCTCTGTATGTGCACCATGATACTAACATGCCCATATGCATATACACTTGCACACATATGCATGCGCACGCGCACACACGCACACACAAACACACAAACAAAACAATTTTTAAATGCTAAACCAAATAAAAACAAATCCCCCAAAGTATCAGAAAGAGTTGTTTCTAGTTTTAGAGATCCTTCATATTTACCCCTTACTCAGATATTTCTTACAATTAATCCTGTACTCTATCTATTGGAACATTCTTTAATGCCTACAGAGAGGACAGAAATCAGGCAGCTTTATTTTCTCACATCAAAGAAAATTACCTGTACACACAATTCTTCAATGAAAGATGAAACATTAAGGAAAGAGAAAGGGATGAGGGAAAAATAGACAGCATGCTCAAACTACGAGATAGAGAACATGGGCAAAAGAAGCCATACTTTCAGTCACCAAAACTTATTTCAGAAGGAACTGAAAATTCAGGTCTGTGGATTAATGTTTATTAAATTGCCTAAATATTATGCCATGATGTGCAGATGTACAACGTTAAGCATGACTATAGATAAAAATAGAACAGCTTTTGCTCTTATTACTATTGGATTGAATTGAATTCTGCATTTATCCTCACTCCTTTTTAACTGCAGTGAAGATTGTGTGGTGCTTGTGGGAGTTGGAATTAGAGTGAATTCAGAGTGAATTCTAAAGAAATTTGATCAAGAGTCAGTCACTCTGTTAATAAGAGTGCTTGTCTTTTTTTTCCAGGAGAATCAACTAGAAAGTCTCTAACTAAAGAAAAGAGACTAGCTAAGTAGAAGAATGGTGTTCAGACTCATTTCAATCTCCTTAGCACTTTATGCATTAAAGAAGGCAAGTTATGATTGTTGGAGTAATCATTTGATTTTAAGACCATTTAGAGTACTCTGTTACATATCCCATTGGAGTTATTCTATAAAAACCCAAAGGAATATTAACATGGATGCTTCCTTTATAAGCTTTATAAATCTAGTATATTTTAAATAAATCTGAGTTAGCCTTCTATTGCTAAGTGCTTATTGTAAAATAGCAAATTGCAGACTTGTCAACAATAATAATAAATAATTAATAATATCTATATTTGTTATGACTTGGTTGAAGTGATAGCCCTATGTTCTTTTTTCACAAATTACATAACCTCAATGTAATCATAAGACAAACCACAAATAAAAGACATTTTACATATTCTTTTTTTTTTTTTTCTTCGAGACAGGGTTTCTCCGTAGCTTTTGGTTCCTGTCCTGGAACTCCCTTTGTAGACCAGGCTGGCCTCGAACTCACAGAGATCCGCCTGCCTCTGCCTCCTGAGTGCTGGGATTAAAGGCGTGCGCCACCACCGCCCGGCTCATTCTACATATTCTATACAAGTAGTTCATAAGACCATTGATGACATTTCAAAAAAACAAAACAAAACAAAGGAAATGTAAGGAACTTCTTATTCAATCAAGGTTTAAGGAAATAAAATGATTAAACATAATGTAGCAATCTTAATGGCGTCTTGCAACATGACAGGACATTAAATAAATAAACATTGAGGTTGAAAAACTACTGACTTTAATGATTATATATCAATATCGAGTTTTACTTGAAATAAATGAATTATATTAGCTGTTTATAACTTGATGTGTGATGTCCTTTGTATATGTATTGCTTTATTGGTTGATGAATAAAACTATTTTGGCCAAATGCCTTAGCAGAGCAAAACCAGACAGGTAATCTGAACAGAGATATACTGAGAGAGTAAGTGGGGTCAAGGAGATACCATGTAGCTGCTGAAGGAGACAGATGCTAGACACAACTTTACCAATAGGCCACGGCCTTACGGCAATACAAATAAAAGAAACGGGTTAATTTAAGATATAAGAGCTTAGGTAGAAACACTCCTAAGTTATTAACCAAACAGTGCTGTAATTAATGTAGTTTTTGTGTGATTATTTAGGACTTGGGTGGCCAGGAAACAAATGAGCTGAAATGCCTACAATAACTGTGTTTATATGTATAATATCTATCTGTCTATATACAGCTAAGGTGAAGTTTTTGAGAGCCCCAGATTATCTTTGCAACTTCTCTGTGAATCTGAATGTACTATAAATTTTATGGATGAGGGTAAACTTTAGAAATGTCTAACACACAGAACTGTAAACCTGAATAAAATATTTTAAAAGTAAATAAATTCTAGAAATGCAAATAGGTGTTAAAATGTAATTTCAATGTAAGTTATTAACTGATAGAGTTATAAAAATATAATAAAAGATTGTTTAGGATAAATGATAAATAATATTGCAATTCTACAAAAGAAAAAGTCTGTTTTTATTATTGCATTTTAGTTTTCTATTTTATTAATTAAAATAAACTGTGATTAATTAAAATTGGTTTTTAATTGTTTAACCCATGCGTTACATTTTTTGTTTATTTTTGAGTTAACGTGCTTCATTGCACATTTTTATGTCTAACTATACAAATATATGGTACTTTAGACAACATATTTGAATCTTTCTACCTTATTCCTGTGTCTGTGCAGGTTTTCTCAATGTAACATTTTTGCTGCAGCCTAAAAATGTTTGTGTAAACTTTTTCATGATTAATTTTAGTGAGATTTTGTTTAGTGTAACTTGTTTACAACCTCAAGATTTTATCAGCATTTAACTCTAAGTGTAATAAGTTTAGTATCATACTTAGGGTAATGAAAAATACAGAAAACCCTACTCACTTAAATACACCATGAATTCGAAAATGTTATCATGTAGTATTATATTATATACAAACATATTTAAGTACCTACTCCTCTGTTACATGTTTGAGATCATATGGGCATACACATACACACACAGACAATTCTAATCAAATTCAAACTGTGTAGGGGAGAAAAAATACATTTATTAGTTTTAGAAGAAAATGGTCTTCAGGTGTACTATATAAACTGTCACATTAATTCAGAAATAGAATCTAAATTTGACTCCAAATTCTATAATTCTCACTAGTTTTCTTTCATCTGTCTCATTCATACATGTATTTCGTTATTCTGTCTTCCATGCATGCACTATGTAATGTGCTATAATAAATTCTGCATACAGATATGAGCACAGTGGATTTATCAGCAGCCTTCATCATCTAATGCAAAAGAACTCTTAATTAATGGATAAGTAGTCTGATGGAAGGAGTGCCACAGATTTAATTTAGCTCCACAAAGAGTCTGCAGAGCCAGTACTAGGAATGTAGAAATGAAAAGAGAGAAATAATGTGAAGAAGTGTCACTGAGACACTGCACCGGGTGTGCTGAGACTTTTCAGGTATGAATTATGAAAGCTTAGGTTTTAATGTATACTTGCTAGTCCATTTTTGCATGAAGTCAAATAAGGAACCCACCAAAATATAAAATCCATATTGCATGATTCTTCATTTCTCACTGAGAAATTGATTGAAAAAAGAAGCACCTTTCAACACAGTGATATCAACAAACCCAAGTATTCTTAAGTTTACACGGCTTCTAACCGAATCACAAAAGAGAAGTTTTTTTTTTTTTTGGTGAGGACCTTTAGAACTTGACTTTATCAATAAACTGAATTTTAAAAGTTTGTTAGGTTTTCAACTTAGGGCACTAGAGAAAAATATAATATTACTGTAGAAATATCACAATAGAAATATACCAAGCAGGTAAAACGCAATGTGAATCTTAGAAAATCAATATCTGAAGTGAAGAGTAATTATGACCTCTGTACTTACTTATATCAGTAATTTATAGAATTTTGATTCCGCGAGAAATGACTTTTATTATGCACATCCAGGAAAGATAATATTGTACAAATGTTGATTTATATTAGATGCAGATTATAATAGAGCATAGAAAGAACTCAAAATGGAAGAGGGAGGTAGATGAAGTGAGAAAAACCAAAGTGCAAAACAAGATCTTGATCTATGCAAAGACTTACAAGGCTTTTACCACACAGTACACAAAGAATGGCTAAAGTCATAGGTAGTTGCCCTACTATTAAGAGTCTGTAAATCTGGAACTGAGGTGTTAACGGATTTGGCTCCCTTTGTTTTCTGTAAGCCTCTCATCTAATTTCTAGAGATCTGATAATAATTTTTACATTTATTTTTGTATTAGCTAATTTTCTGTGGTTGTGATAAAATGACACAATGAGCAAAAACATTTTAAAGAAGAAATAGATCATTTAAGTTGACTTCAAAGGGTTGGAATCAATAATGGTAGAGATGGCATGACATGCCTCCAGGAGCAGATAGGTATCTGGGTACAGTTCTATGTTCACACAGGAAGTAGAAATCTAGTGCAGGAAGTGGGGTGAGGCTAAAAACTTCAAAGCTTTCCCCAGTGATGTTCTTTGTTCAGTAAAGCTACACCTTGTAAAAGATCCATAACCTTCCCAAACAGTGCCACCAACTGGAGCAACTGTTTAAATACTGGAGTCTGTAGAGAATATTTTCATGTAAACCACATTGGTCTTTATAAGTTCACCATACTCCATAGCTGTATGTAATATACAGTGTTCCATTCCTTCTGTGTAGATAGTCCTTGTAAAAATGTCCCCCTTTATCATAAACTACAACATCACATTGGATTTACAGGCCACTCAAATGATACAAATTTTATTATTTGAAATTTATGATGCTATTTCCAATTAATAGTTCCTCATAAGCAAGAAAACATTTTTAAAGGGAAGGATTCATTATAAATATTATATTAAAATGCATAATTAGTATACTTTATCAAATAATCTGAATGCAATTAATATGGCTATCATATAGATATATACTACTAGCTATTAAATTTCTCATCTATATATGTACAAATTTACATATTTTAAGTAGTTTACATATTAATATGACAGCAGACCATATAGTTGAGAAAGAAATTATAAATTGTAAAGGAAGAAATTTTTGTAATGAGGAATTACATTTTCACTTTGCAAAGCTGTGATGTATGCTTTTTTATCTTTTACTTTGTCATTAGATTAACACAAATTCATAAGAAATGTCACACTAATTGGGATAACTCTCAATTTGATATAGTAAAAGGTCATACTTAATCAAAATGGACTATATTATTCACTAAGTCTCTTTGTAGTTAAAAGTATATAGTGAGAAGGAAGAAAGAGAGGATAAGGAAGAAGAGTGGGATGAAATGGAGGAACAGGAAGAAGAAAATAAAAATGTCAGGTATAGTGATGCATACCTGTAATCCTACCACTTAGGATCTAGCTAATGTCAAAGGGTAACAAATTCAAGTCCAGCTTTGTCTACATGTCAAATGGCAAATAAAGATCTAACAAAACTAAAATTGAGGAAGGGTATAATGCTTCCAGATCTCAGAAGCCAGATTCTAAGATGATGAGGAAGGCCTTTCAGTGACAGAGAGGAAGCCAGGGAGCAGAAGTGGAGATGACTCAGTCTGTTGCTGGGTGGTGTCTGTGTCAATGGCAAAAAAGCCCTCTCCTTTCTCCAGCCAGATAGATGCCTTGTTGATCTGACTATCTGTGGCTTCTTTATACTTGCTAACATTTAAAGTTTCCTGGGAATATTTATACCTTACTTTTATGCATATTTAATATGCTGCTCATGAGTCTATTTTGGAGTTTTATGACTTTCTTCTTTTAGGAGACTCATAGAAGTTAAATAAATAAAACAT
Source organism: Chionomys nivalis (assembly GCF_950005125.1). NCBI lineage: Eukaryota > Metazoa > Chordata > Mammalia > Rodentia > Cricetidae > Chionomys > Chionomys nivalis. Next base: position 191,155,301 of record NC_080086.1, on the reverse strand, counting down.
CTTCATGATATAGCTTTCCAAGCCATCTTTTATGTTTTCATCTTTGGCCACATTTTTATTCATTTAAAATATATTTATTTGGATTCTCTGAATTAATTTCATCTTGTAATATGTAACTTACCCATTTAATTTCATTTTTATTTTTATTGATTGATTAATTTTGACAGACCTTACCAGTTATATGTCTTGACTGTCGTTTACAGTTGCTCCTAAAACAAATCCCATACCATGTTGGAGGAAACACTCACTGTAAGTTCTCAGGAATTTTTTCCCACTTGTTTGGAAGTAGAAACCACAAAATTTCTCACTGAAGATGTGTGTTCTCGGTTCATTTAGGGACAGCAGTGCTAATTTCACTCAAGAATCAAACCTCATTCAGTAAAGTGTTTTCTATTTCCATCCGATTGCATGCAAAATTCAAGATGTTATTGATTTCTACTGCTGAGTAGAACTCTAAAGTCTATATGTGCCACACATTCTTTATCCATTCTTCTATTGAAGGGCACCTAGGTTGTTTCCAGGTTCTGGCTATTACAAATAATGCTGCTATGAACATAGTTGAACAAATGCTTTTGTAGTATGATTGGGCATCTCTTGGGTATATTCCCAAGAGTGGAATTGCTGGATCCTGAGGTAGGTTGACTCCCAGTTTCCTAAGAAACCACCACACTGATTTCCAAAGTGATTGCACAAGTTTGTATTCTGACCAACAATGGATGAGTGTTCACCTTACTCCACAATCTCTCCAGCATAGGCTATTATTGGTGTTTTAAATTTTAGCCATTCTGACAGGTGTAAGATGGTATCTCAAAGTTGTTTTGATTTGCATTTCCCTGATTGCTAAGGAGGTTGAGCATGTCCTTAAGTGTCTTTTGGCCATTTGAACTACTTCTGTTTAGAATACTATGTTCTGAGTGAGATAGAACCTTCATCTGGCGATGGATGGAGATAGAGACAGAGACCCACATTGGAGCACTGTACTGAGTTCCCAAGGCCCAGATGAAGAGCAGAAGGAAGGAGAACATGAGCAAGGAAGTCAGGACCGTGAGGGGTGCCTCCACCCACGGAGATGGTGGGACTGATCTAATGGGAGTTCACCAAGGCCAGCTGGATTGGGACTAAACGAGCATGTGATCAAACCGGACTCTCTGAATGTGGCTGACAATGAGGGCGAACTGAGAAGCCAATGATAATGATACCGGATTTTGATTCTACTGTATGTACTGGCTTTTTGGGGGCCTAGTCTGTTTGGATGCACACCTTCCTAGACCTGGATGCGGGGGGTGGGGGAGGGGAGCTTGGACTTCCTACAGGACAGGGCACCCTGACTTCTCTTAGGATTGTTGGAGATCAAGCAGGAGGAAGAGTCAGGGGAGTGAGAGGGAAATGGGAGGAGGGGAGGAGGTGGAAATTTTTAATAAATAATTAAAAATAAAAAAAAAAGAATCAGATCTCAGTTTTTCCACTTACAGTATTAACTGTCAACCATTTCTTTAGGTCCCTCATTTAAACTTTTTTACTTTTTTATTTTTTGTTTGTTTTGTTTTATTGTTTTTGTTTTTGTTTTTTGCTTGTTTTTTTGACACATGGTTTTCCAGTGGCTATGGAGTCAGTCCTGGAACTCTTTCTGTAGACCAGGCTGACCTCAAACTCACATAGATCAGCCTGCCTCTGCCTCCTGAGTGCGGGAATTAAATGCCTGTGCTACCACCACCCAGTGATTTTTTGCTTCTTTATTTGTGATACATTGGAAGTTTCCCTAAACTCCAGGAGCTTTTCTTCATAATTATAAAGGTCCTGGTTGCATTTTTGTCTAGCATTTCTTTTTTTATACTTTGTCATTTTTAATTGAGCTATACATTTGTCTGGCATTACTTTATTCTATGAAATAGCAGTTTTTAGGCTAACGAATTGACAATAGTGCTCATATAGTTTGGAGAAGAAGGAGACCAGAGCATCATATTCTTTATATATGGTCAATTCTTATAAAAGATGTCAACAGGAGATGGACCTTTCTGGTTGAGCCTTCACTACCGAAGGAGACATCCTCCTTAGTTTTCAGCATAAATTGTTGAAGAGACTATGGTTCTTCTACAAAGTCGTCATCTGTTGTGCTCGTGGGAACTGATCTCAAGGCCTGTATTCTATTTCCGTGGTCAGAAAGGTGTGCTGCCTCCATGTCTGTACCACCTTGTTACCAAAGCATTGCAACTAATTTTGAAATCAGAACATTTGCTTGCTTCCAACTTTGTTTTTCTTTGATAATATTATTTTGAACATTTGGGCTTGTTTTGTGGGTTTAATATGAACCTTCAAATTTTTCTTCTCTACCTCTAAAAAAATCAATAAAAATTTGTAGAATTTGCACTTAGAATTAAATATAATGCTGGGTTAAGAGCTTTTACACCTTGAAATTAGCCTCTTTTGATGTTTAAAAATATATTAATCTAAGTTATGATGTAATTTATTATGATTATTATGTAAATAATATAACAAATAAATTATGTTTTTAAAAAATTGTATACAATTTTTATTATAAAATTTATTATATAAAGTTTTTTTTATTATCTTCAACAGACAAAACTATGATTCTGTGTATGACTGTTATTTATGGTGTGCTTGCCTGGATGAAGATCATCCCAGTTTGGGTCACTCCTGAAAAAAATTAATGGTTCTAAAATACTTTTATTCTTAGTTTATTATTTTTAATTTTTATTGAGCCCTACATTTTTCTCTGCTCCCCTCCCTGCCTCTCTCCTCCCCTTCAACCCTCTCCCATCGTCCCCATGCTTCCAATTTACTCAGAAGAGCTTGTATTTTTCTACTCTCTATGAGATTAGATCTATGTAAGTCCTCTTTGTTGTCTAGGTTCTCTGTGATTGTGGTTTGTAGGCTGGTTTTTTTGCTTTACATGTAAAAGCCACATATGAGGGAGTACACGTGATAATTGTCTTTCTAGGTATTGGTTACCTCACTCAAAATGGTGTTTTCTAGCTTCATCCATGTGCTTAAAAATTTCAAGATGTCATTATTTTTTTCTGCTGTGTAGTACTCCATTGGGTAAATGTAACATATGTTCTTTATCCATTCTTCAGTCGAGGAACATTTAGGTAGTTTCCAGGTTCTAGCTATGACAATCAATGAACATAGTTGAACACATGTCCTTGCGGCACAATTGAGCATCCTTTGGGTATATACCCAAAAGTGGTATTACTGGGTCTTGAGGAAGGTTGTTTCCTAATTATTTGAGAAATTGTCATGCTGATATCCAAAGGGAATATACAAGCTTGCACTCCCACCAACAATGCAGGAGTGTTCACTTTACCCCGCAACCTCCACAGCATAAGTTGTCATCAGTGTTGTTTTGATTTGCATTTCTCTGATGTCTAAGGATGTTGAACATTTCATTTATTGTCTGTCAGCCATTTTATGTTCCTCTGTTGAGAGTTCTCTGCTTAGGTCTGCTCTCCATGTTTTTTATTGGATTATTTGTTCTTTTGATGACCAATTTCTTGAGTTCCTTGTATATTTTGGAGATCAGACCTCTGTCTGATGTGGGATTGGTGAAGATCTTTTCCAATTCTGTAGGCTGTCATTTTGTCTTGTTGACCATGTCCTTTGATTTTCAGTTTCAGTAGGTCCCATTTATTAATTGTTTTTCTCAGTGTCTGTGCTACTGGGCTTATATTTAGGAAGTGGTGTCCTGTGCCAATGCATTCAGTGTAGTTGCTACTTTCTCTTCTATGAGGTTCATTGGGGCTGGCTTTATGTTGTTGAGGTATTTGATCCATTTGGACTTGTGTTTTGTGCATGGTCATAGATCTGGGTCTATTTTTATTCTTCTACATGCTGATATTAAGTTATGCCAGTACCATTTGTTAAATGTGTTTTCGTTTTTCCATTTGATATTTGTTCCTTCTTTGTCAAATATCAGGTGTTTGAAAGTGTGTGGATTAATATCTGGGTCTTTGATTTGATTCCACTGGTCCTCCTGTCTGTTTTTATGCCAATACCAGGCTATTTTCAGTACCGTATCTCTGTAGTAGAGTTTGAAGTCAGGGGTTGTGATGCCTCTACAAGTTCTTCTATTGTATGGGGTTGTTTTGGCAATCCTGGGATTTTTGCTTTTACCATATGAAGTTGAATATTGTTCTTTTGAGATCTGTGAAGAATTTTGCTGGGATTTTGCTGGGCCTTGCATTGAATCTGTTGATTGCTTTTGGTAAGATTGCCATTTTTACTATGTTATCTACCCAAGAGCTTGGGAGATCTTTCTACTTTCTGGTATCTGCTTCAATTTCTTTCTTAAAAGATTTAAAGTTCTTGTCATACAAGTCTTCCACTTGATTAGTTAGAATTACTTCAAGATATTTTATGCTATTTGTAGCTATTGTTAAGGGTGATGTTTCTCTGATTTCTTTCTTGGCCCAGTTATGATGTGTGTAAAGTGGGGCTACTAAGTTTTTGAGCTAATCTTGTATCCTGTTACATTACTGATAGTGTTTATGCGTTTTAGAAGTCTCTTGGAAGAGTTTTTGGAGTCAGTTATGTAAACTGTCATATCATAAGCAAATAATGGGAGTTTGAATTCTTCTTTTCTGATTTGTATCCCCTTTATCTCCTTTTGATGTCTTATTGCTCAACTTAGGACCTCAAGACATTATTGAATAGATATGGAGAGACTGGACAACCTTGTCTTGCTCCTGATTTTAGTGGGATCACTGTGAGTATCTCTCCATTTAATTTGATGTTGGCTGTTGGTTTGCTGTTAATTGCCTTTATTGTGTTTAGGTATGGTCCTTGTATCCCTGTTCTCTCCAAAACTTTTATCAAGAAAGGATGTTGTATTTTGTCAAAAACTTTTTCAGCATCTAATGAGTTGATCATGTGGATTTATTTTTTAGTTTGTTTATATGGTGGATTGTGTTGACAGATTTTCATATGTTGAACCATCCCTGCATCTATGGGATGAAGCCGACTTGATCATGGTGAATGATGATTCTGATATGTTCTTGGATTTGATTTGCCAATATTTTATTTTTGCATCAATGCTCATGAGTGAGATTTGTCTGTAATTCTCTTTCTTAGTAGTGTTTTTATGTGGTTTGGGTAACAGGATAAATATAGCTTCATAAAAAGTGTTTGGCAATGTTTTGTTGTTGTTGTTGTTGTTTCCATTGTGTGGAACAATTTGACAAGTATTGGTATTAGCTCTTCTTTGAAAATTTTGTAGAATTCTGAGCTGAAACCATCTCATCCTGGGTGTTTTGTGGTTGGAAGACTTTTGATGACTGTTTCTATTTCTTTAGCAGGTATAGATCTTTTTTAATTTGCTTATGTGGTCTTGATTCAATTTTGGTAAGTGATATTTATCCAGAAAGTTGTTCATTTCCTTTAAGTTTTCCAATTTTGTAGAGTACAGGTTTTTGAAATATGACCTGATGATTCCCTGGATTTCCTCAATGCCTGCGGTTATGTCCCCCTTTTCATTTCTGATTTTCTTAATTTGGATATTTTTTTCTCAGCCTTTTGGTTAGGTAGAATAAAGGTTTTTTGATTTTATTGATTTTCTCAAAGAACCAACTCTTTGTCTCACTGATTTTTTGTATTGTTTTCTTTGTTTCTGTTTTGTTAATTTCAGCTCTCAATTTGATTATTTCCTGCTATCTGGTTCTCTGGAGTGAGTTTGCTTTTTTTTTGTTCTAAAGTTTTCAAATGTTCTGTTAATTCACTAGTGTGGGATTTTTCCAGCTTTTTTATGTAGGCATTTAGTGCTATGAACTTTTCTATAACACTGCTTTCATTGTCTCCCATAAATCTGGGTATGTTATGTGGTCATTTCATTGAAATTTAGAACGTCTCTAATTTCTCCCTTTATTTCTTTCTTGACCTATTGATGATCCAGGTGAGCACTGATTAATTTCCATGGGTTTGTGGGCTTTCTGGAATTAGTGTTGTTGTTGAATTCTAGCTTTAAGCCATTGTGATCTGATAAGATATATGGGGTTATTCTAATTTGTTTGTATCTGTTGAGGTTTGTTTTGTTATTGAGTATGTGGTCAATTTTTGAGAAGGTTCCATGAGGTCTTTTTGGATGGAATAGTCTATAGAAGTCTGTTAAGTCCATTTGTGTCATAATATCTGTTAGTTCCCTTATGTTTCTATTAATTTTTTGTCTGACTGACTTGTCCAGTGGTGAGAGTGGAGGGTTGAAGTCTCCTGCTACTAGTGTGTGGGGTTTAATGTATGATTTAAGCTTTAGAAGTGTTTCTTTTACATATGAGGATGCCCTTGTATTTGGGAAGTATTGAGATTATGTCTTAAATAATATGAATTGTCCTTTGTCGTCCCTTTTGATTGACTTTAGTTTGAAGTCTACTTTGTTAGATATTAGGATTGCTACACCAGCTTATTTCTTAGGTCCATTTGTTTGGAAAATTTTTTCCAACCCTTTCCATTAAGGCAATATCTGTCTTTGAGGTTGAGGTATGCTTCTTGTATGCAGCAGAAGGATGTGTTCTGTTTTCATGGGTTCTGTTAGCCTATGTCTTTTTACAGGTGAGTTGAGTCCATTTATATTAAGGATATTAATGACCGGTGATTACTATCTCCTGTTAGCTTTTGTTGTTGGTTATGTTAATTTGTATGGTTTTTCCTTCTTTGAAATTTGCTGCTGTAAGATCATCAATTGTCTGTGTTTTTATTGATGTAGCCAACTTCCTTGGGTTGAAGTTTTCTTTCTAGTACTTTGTGTAGGGCTGAGTTTGTGGCTAGAAATTGGTTAAATCTGATTTTTACCATGGAATATCTTGCTTGGTCCTTCTATGGTGATTGAAATTTTTGATGGGTACAATAATCTTGGATGACATCCATGGTCTCTTAATGTCTTCATAATCCTTGACCAGCACCTTCTGGCTTTCATGTCTCAATTGAGAAATCAGGTGTAATTCTGATAAGTCTGCCTTTATGTGTTACTTGACCTTTTTTCTTTACAGCTCTTAATATTCTTTCTTTATTCTGTATGTTTAGTGTTTTGATTATTATGTAGCAAGGGGACTTTTTTTCATTGAGTCTATTTGGTGTTCTGTAAGCTTTTTTATCTTCATAGGCATATGTTTCTTTAAGTTGAGAAAGTTTTCTTCTACGATTTTGTTAAATATATTTTCAGTGCTCTAAGTTGAACTTCATCTCCTTCTTCTATACCTATTATTCTTAGGTTTGGTCTTTTCATGTTGTCTCATATTTCCTGCATATTTTGTGTTGAGATTCTGTTAGACTGGCCTGTCTGGGTGCTGGGGGGCGAATCCTCAGGGCAAACAGGCGGGCGGGAGTTCCTTTGTTTCACTGGCCTGCCTGCACCAAGAAAGGTAGGTGCTTTGTTTACGAACTACCCAACCAACACGGAGATTTGAGCTCGGTACCAGGAGAGACATCATTGGGGTGAGTTTGTGACGTGACGGCAGCCCCGGACAGGGAACTCAGAAGTTCCTCACCCACCCCCCTCCCTCCTGGGCTCCCTGCAGAGACTCTATTCCCTGCAGACTGCCTCTCTGTTCCTATTCCACCCAGCTTGCATCCAGAACCCTTCTTCCTTCTGCCCCCTTCCTTCTTTGGGCACATAACACCACCTAGCTCAGCCTGTCTGGGCACTGGGGGCGAATCCTCAGGGCAAACAGGCGGGCGGGAGTTCCTTTGTTTCACTGGCCTGTCTGCACCAAGCAAGGGAGGCTCTTTGTTTACAAACTACCCAACCAACACGGAGATCTGAGCTCGGTACCAGGAGAGACATCATTGGGGTGAGTTTGTGACGTGGCAGCAGCCCCGGACAGGGAACTTGGAAGTTCCTCACCCATCCCCATCCCTTGCAGAGACTCTACTCCCTGCAGACTGCCTCTCTGTTCCTATCCCACCCAGCTTGCATCCAGAACCCTTCTTCCTTCTGCCCCCTTGCTTCTTTGGGCACATAACACCACCTAGCTCAGCCTGTCTGGGCGCTGGGGGTGAATCCTCAGGGCAAACAGGCAGATGGGAGTTCCTTTGTTTCACTGGTCTGTCTGGGCACTGGGGGCGAATCCTCAGGGCAAACAGGCGGACGGGAGTTCCTTTGTTTCACTGGCCTGCCTACACCAAGCAAGGTAGGCGCTTTGTTTACAAACTACCCAACCAGCAAGGAGAGCGGATCTTGGCACCAGGAGAGCCATCATTGGGCACGGAGATCTGATATTGTCACAAGGAGAGACATCACTGGAGCACCAGGAGAACCATAACTGGGGAGTACCATCACTGGGAAGGTACAACAGTAGGCAAGGAGACCTGATCCTGTAAAAGAAGATCCATAGGAGAGCATTCGAAGGAAGAGATGGGCAGGCGCCAATGCAAGAATTCACCCAAAAATCTGAAAAATAATATGAAACCACCAGAACCCAGCGACCTCACATCAGGAGGACATGAACACCTTAATCATGAAGATGTAGAAAAAATTGACTTTATGAAAGTGATTGATGCCCTTAAACAGCATGTAAAAAATGCCCTTATAGAAATGGATGAGAAGTATAACAGAAAGTTTGAAGAATTGAGTAAATCAGTGAATGATACCCTAGGAAACCAAGGAAAAACAATCAAACAGATAATGGAAACAGTTCAAGTCTTGAAAACTGAATTGGAGGCAAAGAAGAAAACACAAACAGAAGGCTGGCTGGACATGGAAAATCTAGGTAAACGAATAGAGTCTACAGAAGCAAGCATAACCAACAGAATACAAGAGATAGAAGAAAGAATCTCAGATTCTGAAGATACCATAGAGAAAATAAACACGCTGATCAAAGAAAACAGCAAGGCCAACAAACTCTCATCACAAAACATTCAGGAAATATGGGACACAATAAAAAGACCAAACCTAAGAATAATAGGAGTAGAAGAAGGGGAAGAAGCGCATCTCTATGGTCCAGAAAATATATTTAATAAAATTATAGAAGAAAACTTTCCCAACCTAAAGAAAGATATACCTATGAAGGTTCAAGAAGCATACAGAACACCGAATAGGCTGGATCAAAAAAAAAAATCCCCTCGCCATATAATAATCAAAACACAAAGCATACAGAACAAAGAAAGAATATTAAGAGCTGCAAAGGAAAAAGGCCAAGTTACTTATAAAGGTAAACCTATCAGACTTACACCTGACTTCTCTATGGAAACCATGAAAGCCAGAAGGTCCTGGATAGATGTACTGCAGAAACTAAGAGACTGTGGATGCAAGCCCAGACTACTATACCCAGCCAAGCTTTCGTTCACTATAAATGGAGAAAACAAAATTTTCCAGGATAAAAACAAATTTAAACAATACGTAGCCACAAATCCAACCTTACAGAAAGTAATAGAAGGAAAATCACTAACCAAGGAGTCCAACAATGACCACAATATCTCAGACAACTAGAGACCCTTCACCAGCGCAACACAAAGAAGGGAAACACACAAAATTTACTACTAAAAAAATGACCAGAGTTAACAACCACTGGTCATTAATATCACTTAATGTCAATGGACTCAACTCACCTATAAAAAGGCACAGACTAAGAGATTGGATACGAAAACAGGATCCAACATTCTGCTGTTTACAAGAAACACACCTCAACTACAAAGACAGACACCTACTCAGAGTAAAGGGTTGTGATAAGGTGTATCAAGTTAATGGACCTAAGAAACAAGCAGGTGTGGCCATACTAATTTCTAACAAAGTTGACTTCAAACTTAAATCAATTAGAAGAGATGGAGAGGGACATTTTCTACTCATAACAGGAACAATTCATCAGGATGAAGTCTCAATCCTGAATATCTATGCCCCTAATACAAAAGCACCCATGTACGTAAAAGAAACATTGCTAAAACTCAAGGCAGCAATCAAACCACACACATTAATAGTAGGAGACTTTAACACTCCTCTCTCACCAATGGACAGGTCAATTAGACAGAAACCTAACAGAGAAATAAGAGAATTATTGGAGGTAATGAATCAAATGGACTTAACAGACATCTATAGAATATTCCACCCAAATAGGAAAGAATATACCTTCTTCTCTGCAGCTCATGGAACCTTCTCAAAAATTGACCACATACTCGGTAACAAAGCAAACATCCACAGTTACAAAAAAATATCTGTAACCACCTGTATATTATTAGATCACCATGGATTAAAGCTAGAATTCAACAACAATGCTACCCCCAGAAAGCCTACAAACTCATGGAAACTGAACAGTCAACTACTGAACCATTCCTGGATTAAGGAAGAAATAAAGAAAGAAATTAAAGTCTTCCTTGAATTCAATGAAAATAAAGAAACAACATACTCAAACCTATGGGACACTATGAAAGCAGTCCTGAGAGGAAAGTTCATAGCACTAAGTGCCCACTTAAAGAAAACAGAGAAAGCACACATTGGAGACTTAACAGCCCACCTGAAAGCTCTAGAAAAAAAAGAAGCAGACTCACCTAGAAGGAGTAGAAGACTGGAAATAATCAAACTAAGGGCTGAAATCAACAAAATAGAAACACAGAAAACAATTGAAAGAATCAATGAAACAAAAAGCTGGTTCCTGGAAAAAATCAACAAGATTGATAAACCCCTATCCAAACTAATCAAACGGCAGAGAGAGAATTTGCAAATTAATAAAATCAGAAATGAAAAGGGGGACATAACCACAGACACAGAGGAAATTCAGACAATCATTAGATCTTACTACAAAAGCCTGTATGCCACAAAACTGGAAAATGTTAAAGAAATGGACACTTTTTTAGATAAATACCATATACCAAAGTTAAACCAGGACCAGGTAAACAACCTAAATAGACCTGTGAGTCGTGAAGAATTAGAAGCTGTTATCAAAAACCTCCCTTCCAAAAAAAGTCTCGGACCAGACGGTTTCAATGTGGAATTCTAGCAGAACTTCCAAGAAGAAGACCTAATACCTATACTCCTAAATGTATTTCACAATATAGAAACAGAAGAGTCATTGCCAAATTCCTTCAATGAAGCTACAGTAACTCTGATACCAAAACCACACAAAGACTCAACCAAGAAAGAGAATTACAGGCCAATCTCACTCATGAACATCAATGCAAAAATCCTCAACAAAATACTGGCAAACCGAATCCAAGAACACATTAGAAAAATTATCCATTATGATCAAGTAGGCTTCATCCCAGAGATGCAGGGCTGGTTTAACATACACAAATTTATCAATGTAATCCATCATATAATTAAAATGAAAGAAAAAAAACATATGATAGTTTCATTAGATGCTGAAAAAGCATTTGACAAAATTCAACATCCCTTTATGATAAAAGTCTTGGAGAGATTAGGGATACAAGGACCATACCTAAATATAATTAAAGCTATTTACAGCAAGCTGACAGCTAACATCAAATTAAATGGAGAGAAACTTAAATCCATCCCACTAAAATCAGGAACACGCCAAGGCTGTCCACTCTCCCCATACCTCTTCAATATAGTTCTTGAAGTCTTAGCAATAGCAATAAGACAACATAAGGGGATCAAGGGGATTAGAATTGGAAAGGAAGAAGTTAAACTTGTGTTATTTGCAGATGATATGATAGTGTACTTAAGCGACCCCAAAAACTCCACCAAAGAACTTCTACAGCTGATAAATACCTTTAGTAATGTGGCAGGATACAAGATCAACTCCAAAAAATCAGTCGCCCTCTTATACACAAAGGATATGGAAGCAGAGAGGGAAATAAGAGAATCATCACCTTTCACGATAGCCACAAACAGCATAAAATATCTTGGGGTAACTCTAAGCAAGGAAGTAAAAGATCTATTTGACAAGAACTTTAAGTCTTTGAAGAAAGAAATTGAAGAGGATACAAGAAAATGGAAGGATCTCCCTTGCTCTTGGTTTGGGAGGATCAACATAGTAAAAATGGCAATTCTACCAAAGGCAATCTATAGATTCAATGCAATCCCCATCAAGGTCCCATCAAAATTCTTCACAGATCTTGAGAGGACAATAATCAACTTTATATGGAAAAACAAAAAACCCAGGATAGCCAAAACAATCTTATACAATAAAAGAACTTCTGGAGGCATTACCATCCCTGACTTCAAACTCTATTACAGAGCTACAGTTATGAAAACAGCGTGGTACTGGCATAAAAACAGAGAAGTCAACCAATGGAATCATATAGAAGACCCGGATTTTAACCCACAAACCTATGAACACCTCATTTTTGATAAAGGAGCTAAAAGTGTACAATGGAAGAAAGAAAGCATCTTCAACAAATGGTGCTGGCACAACTGGATGTCAACCTGTAGAAGAATGAAAATAGACCCATATCTATCACCATGCACAAAACTCAAGTCCAAATGGATCAAAGACCTCAATATCAATCTGAACACACTCAACTTGATAGAAGAGAAAATGGGAAGTACCCTACAACATATGGGCACAGGAGATCGCTTCCTGTATAACCCCAGCAGCACAGACATTAAGGGCAACATTGAATAAATGGGACCTCCTGAAAATGAGAAGCTTCTGTAAAGCAAAGGACACTGTTACTAAGACAAAAAGGCACCCTACTGACTGGGAGAAGATCTTCACCAACCCCGCAACAGACAAAGGTCTGATCTCCAAAATATATAAAGAACTCAAGAAACTAGACGTTAAAATGATAATTAACCCAATTAAAAAATGGGGCACTGAACTGAACAGAGAATTCTCAACAGAAGAAGTTCAAATGGCCAAAAGATACTTAAGGTCATGCTCAACCTCCTTAGCGATCAGAGAAATGCAAATCAAAACAACTTTGAGATATCATCTTACACCTGTCAGAATGGCTAAAATCAAAAACACCAAAGATAGTCTTTGCTGGAGAGGTTGTGTAGAAAGGGGTACCCTCATCCATTGCTGGTGGGACTGCAAACTTGTGCAACCACTTTGGAAATCAGTGTGGCGGTTTCTCAGAAAAATTGGGATCAACCTACCACTGGACCCAGCAATACCACTCCTGGGAATATACCCAAGAGATTCTTTATCATATGACAAAAGCATTTGTTCAACTATGTTCATAGCAGCATTATTTGTAATAGCCAGAACCTGGAAGCATCCTAGGTGTCCTTCAATGGAAGAATGGATGAAGAAAGTGTGGAATATATACACATTAGAGTACTACTCTGCAGTAAAAAAAAATGACCTCTCGAATTTTGCATGCAAATGGATGGAAATAGAAAATACTATCCTGAGTGAGGTAACCCAGACCCAAAAAGAAGATCATGGGATGTACTCACTCATAATTGGTTTCTAGCTATGGATAGGGGGCTTCTGAGTCTATAATATGTGGTCCTAAAGAAGCTAAACAAGAGGGCAAACCCAAGGAAAAACATATAGTTATCCTCCTGGCTATGGGAAGTAGACAAGAGTGCCGGGCAAAAAATTGGAATCTTGGGGGTAGGGTGGGATGGGGGTAAGGGGAGATGGAGAAAGAAAAGTGTGAAGGAGAGGATGAGGGGAACTTGGGGAAACGGGATGATTGGGGATATAGGAAGGTGGGATAGGGGAGCAGGGAAACTCATATCTTAGTTAAGGGAACCACCTAAGGGTTGGCAAGAGACTTGAACTTGGTGTGGCTACCAGATGCCCAGGGCAATGTCTCCAGTTAGTTCCTTGGGCACCTGAGGATAGGGAACCTGAAATGATCCTATCCTATAGCCATACTGATGAATATCTTGCATATCACCATAGAACCTTCATCTAGCGATGGATGGAGATAGAGACAGAGACCCACACTGGAGCACCGGACTGAGCTCCCAAGGTCCTAATGAGGAGCAGAAGGAGGGAGAACATGCACAACGAAGTCAGGACCACGAGGGGTGCACCCACCCACTGAGACAGTGGGGCCAATCTATGGGGAGCTCACCAAGGCCAGCTGGACTGTGACTGAAAAAGCATGGGATAAAACCGGACTCTCTGAACATGGCGGACAATGAGAGCTGACAAGAGGCCAAGGACAATGGCACGGGGTGTTGATCCTACTTCAGGTTCTGGCTTTGTGGGAACCTAGACAGTTTGGATGTTCAACTTCCTAGATCAGGATGGAGGGGGGAGGACCTTGGACTTTCCACAGAGCAGGGAACCCTGACTGCTCCTGGGACTGGAGAGGGAGGAGAAGAGGAGTGGGGGGAAGGGGAAGAGAGGCGGGAGGAGGGGGAGGGAAATGGGAGGCGGGGAGGAGGTGGAAAATTTTTTTTCAATAAAAAAAAAGATTCTGTTATATTTAATGTTTTCTTTGACTGATGAGTCTATTTCCTCTATTGTATCTTCAGCAATTGAAATTCTCTTTTCCATCTCTTGTATTTTGCTGTTGTTCCTCATATGCTTGCATTTGTGGTTTCTGATCATGTTCTCATGATTTCTGTTTCTATAATTTCCTCAGCTTGTGTTTTTTATTGTCTATATTTTAGTTTTCAAGTCTTAAATAGTTTCTTTCATATGTTTAATTGTTTTTCTTGGTTTTCTTTAAGGGATTTGTTGATATCTTCCAATTTTTTGTTTGTCTTTTCCTCCATTTTTTTTGAGGGAATTTCTCATTCCCTCTTTAAGAGTCTGAAGCGTTCTAATTTTATTTAAGTCATTTTCTTCTGCTTCATCTAATTTTTTGTTCAATTATTGCTGTTGTAGGGACACTAGATTTTGCTGGTGTTGTGTTGCTCTTTGTGATGTTGCATGTGTTCTTACCTTGTCTATTCACTTTTTCCTCTAATTGGTGTAGCTGGGGCTCTCTGCAACTTTGGTGATTAATCTACTGGGTGCCAATGGATCCAAGGCTCAGATGGTTGTTCTTCATAATGCAGTCAGTGCCATGGTTCCAGTTACCCCATTGGTCACTTTGTGTTCCTGAAGGTCATTCAGTGCTCCTGTGGTTTGCGCTGCTCCCATGGAGTTTGCTGTCTGAGGCCTGCTCTGGCCTAGGTTGCCAGCTCAGACTTGTTTCTGTAAATGTCCCTTGTCTAGATCTGCTCCGGTGGAGTTTCCTGGCTTGCAGTTGGTCCCACAAAAGTCTCTCACTCAGATCTTCTCCCTAGGAGGTTCTAGACGTGAGTAAGCCCAGACTGGCAGAGGACATTGCTTAGGCCTAGGCCCTCAGAGGTCCCAAACTAACTCCTGGACCTGAAGAAGTTTCTGGTTCCTACCTACTCCCTCAGAGTTCCCAGACTGATGCCTGGACCTGCAGAGGTTTTATTTCAGCCCTGCTCTCTCAGAGGTCCAAAACTCATGCCTGGACCCACAAGAGTCCTGCCTACTCCTTCAGAGGTCCAAGACTCATGCCCAGACCCAAGGAGGTCCTGGCTCAGGCCTAGTCCTCAAAAGTCCCAGATTCACGCCTGGACCTGTAGATGTCTTTGGCTCTGGTCTACTCACCCAGCAGTTGCTCCACTGCACCTGTTCCTGTGGAGATTGTTGTCTTAGGTCTGCTCTAGGCCAGGTTGATGGCTCAGTCTTGCCTCAGAAAATATCCTGGGTTTGGATCTGCTCCTGCTTCTGTGGAGTTCACTGTCCTAAGCCTCCTCAGGCCCAGGTCACTGGCTCAATCTTGCTCCTGTGGAATCACTGCCTCAGGCCTACTTTGGCCCAGGTCACTGGCTCAGTCATGCTCCTGTGGAATTCATTTCTTGGACCTGCTCTGGCCTAGGTTGCTCTTATTCTTATTTTTTAAGGACACACAGAGTAACATCTATTCTATTATCATATTATCATTTTCCTATATATGTTGTTTTGATAGAGCATCTGCTTTTGTTCTCTGCCATTCTCCTATTTGTCCATACCTGTTCTCAGGACCTCTCCTTTTTCAAATCACAAGAAATACATGGCCTCATTTTCTTCTTCAATTTTTATTTATTGCATGGCAATGGTGGTTGCCCATGTTGTAGTTGCATATGGAAGTTAGAGGACAGCTTATCAAAGGGGTTCTTTGTGGATTTCAAGAATCAAAGTTAGGTCTTTGATGGTAAGATCCTTCACCTCCTCAGGGGTCTGGACAAAGATCCTACTCTCTTTGTCTCCACCTCTGTGTCTCTCTTTCTTTCCCTCACTCGTCCTCACCCCCTTTTGCCTTCTTCCTCTCCCTTTCTCTGACTTGCTCTCTGTTTCTCCCTTTCTCCCTTTATCTCACTCCTCCCTGAACAGATCTTTCCCAATCCTTAGTTCCTGCTGTGTTCAGCAAACTTGGACACAAATATTATTTTTTATTAATTCTTGAAATCTCATGCTTAATATCAGGTCACAATATAAATTCTGGGACAAAAGCTGCAAAAGTTTTGAAGTGTTTTTACCTTAAAAATATCTACTTCTTTCCCTACTGTGTTGTTTATAAATATTATTTCTCCATTTAAAAACACATAAATTTCTATGAGAAAGTGAAAAATGCCTAAGTTCTAAGAAAAGACTATCATTTAAGATTTTTCAGTTAAAAATAAAGAGATTAAAATTTCCATTATAAATGGAGTGTGCTGAGTATCAAATATCTGTGATATTGAGACAACATTGAATACACTTTAAATATGATCTGATTTAATCAACATGGCAGTATACATTGCTTGTCAGAAATTTCTTTTTGTAGGATCTCCAACTTCAGCAATATATACACATACATATACAAATATAAACATTTTAACACAAATAAAGATTCAGAGTTGATAACTTTGTAAGACTGGTAAAATGTTCTTTGAAAGTCCATTTATCCATTTGTTCCACTTATGTATATGTGAGTCATGCAAATCCTTCATGACTGTATAGAGACAGTGCAAAGTTGACATTTCATATCAGCAAATGACAGTTTAAGAGGTTGATAGTGGTTGTCTTGCTCTTCAAAATTATTCTGTCCACAGATTTCCCCACATAATATTCTATTGAATAGTCTTACAGTATAGAAATACCCAATTTTCTTAAACAGAAAGCAAAGAAAGCCAGCCTACGAACTACAACCCCAGAGAACATAGACAACAATGAGGACACTAAGAGAGACTTACATAGATCTAATCTACATGGAAAGTAGAAAAAGACAAGATCTCCTCAGTAAACTGGGAGCATGGGGACCCTGGGGCATGGCTGAAGCAGGAGGGGAGAGACAAAGAGACAAGCTGAGAAAAATGTAGTACTCAATAAAAATCAATAAAATAAAACCAAAATAAAAATTAAAAACAACCCTAAAATTCTAAGAGGCCCTTGAATTACTTACCCAAGCTAGAATATATGCTTTCTCCTTAAGTCTTTCACTGAATGAATGTTAGTAAAAAAAATTACATGTAAGAGTAAAGAGATAATTCTAAATTTTCAGTGAAAAGTTATTGCAAAATGTTGTGTGATGTAGAGGTAGAATGTTAACTTTAAAGTGAAAGAGACTTACATTCTCTCAGGACAATACATCAACAACTTACAGTATAAACATTTGATGTGTAAATTGTGCATGCATTCAACCTGTATGTATTATAAACATAATGCATGTATGTGGTGAGCTCAACACCAAGGAAGATGAACAAGATGAGGACTTTAACTATCTAAATCTCATAAGTCAATAGGGTAGATCAGGATGGCTGAATTATACAAAAACACCAATACGGTTTGAAAATCATAAGTCGTGAAGCTGTTATAAATGAAATATATTACATATAAAGCACAAAATCTGCTAGCATTTGATGAAGAACCTATAAATAATACCCAGGGAAGTCTATAAAACAAATGCAAATAGATTCAGTACTCCAGATAAGAATTCAAAGAAAGGTGACCAAAATGTGAGCCAGTTTGTTCTGTAGTACAAATGAGTTTTTGAAAATATTGATATCTGAGTTTGTGCTTTTGTTTGAGTGGGTTACTACTTAGACATTCTGTTGGAAAAAATGAATGGACTTTTATTGCAGCCTAAAATTTTAATGAGTTACTATATTTAGTCATGTTTTGAGTGTTATTCATTTATATGTCTGTATATATTTTTGCACATCTGTGTGTATGTTTGCCTGTGAGCATGCACACGCACAAACATACACTTGTCTATTTATCTGTAGAGGTTAGAATATGACATCATATCATTCAGAGATTAACACTTTCTCAGTCCCGGCTTCTTGTGTGGGTGCTAGAATTTATAATCATGGAAATCAGGATCTCATGGTAAATGAAAAACAAACTATGTAATAATAATACACTCACTTTCCTTTTTCTTCATTCTTGGTTCTTATCCTAATGTTACAGACATAAAATGGCTTCATGCTTGTGTACATCCAGCCACACGACACTAATGACATCAGAAGATGGTTTTCAGCTCCACAGTATGCATGTATCTGGCTAAATTGAAGAATTGAAAATAGGGAGATTTTTCTGGAAGATGGTCACCAGAGGTGATCAACATTTGACAAAGAATAAATCAAGAAACTGAAGACATGACTCAGCAGATAAGAGCACTTGCTGAGAAACCACAAGAATATATTATTATACTTTTCTATTTTAGAGAATTTAATAAAATTACATTTTCCCTTTCCTTTCCTCGCTCCAAACCCTGCCATATGTACCTCCCAACTCTCTTTCAAATTCATGTCCTCTTCTTTCATTAACTGTTATTTCCCACATACATGCATATGTACAGTGTTACTTGTATGTTTTCAAGGCTGATCAATTTGCACTGGACAAGCGGTTAAGGTATTCTTCCCTGGAGATGACCACCTTTCCTGACCCCAGCTTTCCTCAGTTGTCTGTTGTTCTTTGTTCACTGTTGAACACTTGTAGGTTTTTCCCATTTGCTTTGACATGAGCATTTGTGTTGTCCTTGTTCCACTTACATGTGGACATTCTTGCTGAAGACACTTTATAGTTCCAGGCTCTATTAAAAGACAGAATCTCAAAGCAAACTCCCTAATACTCTGGTTGTACAGTCTTTCTGCCTCTTCTTCCATAATGTTTCCTGAGCCTTAAATGTGAGACCAATAAAACTTTTACTCATGAATCTAATTCTCCTAGACCATGTATATTATGCAGTCAGGTTTTAGTCTTTTCTTTCAAGCTGTGTTACGGAGATTATATTGACTACATATTTTTCAATTCAAGGAAGACTTCATATTGAAGTTATTTTATTGTTTTTAGAATTTCCATTGATACTTTTCTCTGTTTTTAGGCTCAACAGTTGACATTATAATACTACAAAGAAACCTGTTCTCTTTATGTTATTGCTAAAGCATTAGGAGGGAGCTAATGTTCTTATACATACATATATACATACATAAATAAATGCATATGCATATTCTCACCTCCTTTATCCTAAGAGATATATGAGCATGAAAGAAAATTAATGTTCATGGGTGCAGAGGAAAAGACAGGGAAGCAGATTTTGAGTTATAGGCAGTACAATTCAGTTCTATGTCAACTATTTTTTTGGGTGAGATGTCATATCTACATCTCTTTCAAAAGCAAATGCAGATTATATTATTTCACCATGATAAAGTTAGAATTGTAAAGCAGTAATAATACCTTACTAATAAATTTATCGAACAATAGATCATGTTCTATGAGGTAAGCATTGACACAGGGAAGTGCCATACACGTTGTCTAGATTGGGTGCTGTACTGGTGACATTATTTCACTTCTCAATTAGTCATGAGGATTCTAGACAAAGTTTCCAAACACAGTCTTCTCCCTTTTTCAATTTTTTTCTGTTTCTGCTTTACCTTTATCTGTAGGAATTAAGAGTCTAGGTGATAATAACTAATACTTTTTGATAATAGCTAAAGTTAAAGCCTAACATTTAGGGAATACTAACTCAATGCTTGGGCATTTTTCCCAGAATTAATTTAATTCTTATACAACCTTGAAAAGCAAATGCAATTACTGTTGCAATTCCATTGCTAAGACAACAGAACCCCCAATACATCTAAGTTTTCTAAGTATTCCAGTTTGCAAGACTGTATTTATATTTGTTCTGTATTTTAGTGTGTGTGTGTGTGTGTGTGTCTATGTGTATATGTTCACATATGTGCATATAGAGGTCATAGGGCAGTTTTGTGCAATTATATCCTTATTTATGTCCTTACATTGGTGCTGAGAATCAAGGCACAGTAAGCACTATGACCAATACTACCCACAGAGCAATCTTGCCAGTCCTAACATTCATTAGAGTACAGACAGATATTATATAATGATGGAAGTACAGGATTAATGAAGAGGTTTGGGAACTAAATCTCCTTTGTGGACTTTCTAAATACAATGACTGAAATTTTTGGTTAAAAAAAGAAAACAAAAGCAAGTAAACATGCTTAAGACATATTTTAATTTTTAATGAAAATAAAGCATTTTATATACTACCTAGGTAGATAAGTTTTGATCAGGGACATTAAAGTCAGGAAGATGAGATGAGTCACTCACCTGCATGGAGACACAGGAAAAATGTTCACTGAATGCCATTCAAATGTCCTGTAACAAGGCAAATCACCTCTCAAATACCCTCAGCCTAGGAATGATAATTTTTAGGAATTATCATTGTGGAAGTGTTGGATGGGTTTGTGGTACCAAGCTTTGGCAACCTCTGTTAATGTTGACCATGAAACTATGCTAGCTATTTTGTTGATGACTCTTTGTTCCTGTGCCATAAACAATATATGGAAGAAAAGACTTATTTGTATTCATGCTTGGGAGAATATAGTCCATCTTCATTGGGGAGGCGTTCATCCTTTGGGGGTAGTCACCTTGTATTCACCATCAGAAAGTAGAGTGATCCTGTGCATCCAAGCAAAGAAACCTCAAAACTTGTATTCAGTGACCACTCTTTTCAATGGGGCTTCAGTCCACAGCTGTCAACCAGTTGGGAACTAAAATGCAGATACAAGAGACCTATATGGTACACTTCAACTTCAACCCAGTTTTCCAAGTCACTTCTTACCAAGTATCATTTTGTTCAGATTAGTCCATTATTTAAAAAGTGAGAAAAAGAAGTACACGGTAGACACTACCTTGTGTCTAGCTTTTAAAAGTATTGCCTTTGTGAGACTTATTTTCTATAAATGTATGGAAAATTATTTTTATTATTGTTTGATCCTACTGGATGAGTCTATCACATTTTATTCTGCTGTTATTAAGCATATTTTGACAATTTTAGGTTGATGACCAGTTTTGATTACTACAAACAACATGGGGCAATAATTTCATTTGGGATGTAAGTGTAAATATTTGTACTGGAAATACATGGGAAGGGACCTGGCAGAATAGTTCGCATGTATACATCTTTAATGTGTCCATTGGCTGTTTTCGCAAAAAGACCATTACTTTGAAAACCTCACAATATTTATAAATTCAAACATTCTAAAAGTTAAGTCTCTTTAAAATAGCCAATCTCTTTTATAATCTCAAGTGTGTAAACTTCAAAATATCTCAACGGTGGGATCCAGTAGAACCAAAAGTAAATACTCTTTTCCTTCAGTAGGAAAGAACCAGTACACAGACACAATCAAACCAAAGCAAAACTAAACTCTAAAAGTATAAATAACTCAAAATCCAGCATCTGGGATTCACTCATGATCTTCTGGGCTCCTCCAGAGGGCTAGGGTGACTACTCTGACTCTTCTCTCTGCAGCACACCCTGCCTGTCTTTTGGGATCCAGCTGGCTCCACTCTACTGTTGCTGTTGTTCTTGGTAGTTATCCCATGGTACTGGCATCTCCAAAACACTGGGCTCTTCAGCTGCAACTAGACTGTACTTTTTTCACCAATAGCTTCTCGTAGGCTCTCTTCATGGTGCCAAGCCTCAGCTTCTCTGCATCATCATTACAGTGCTGGACTTTGAACTGCCACTGAGACTGTAACACCAGTGGCCTCTCCTGCCTTCTCACAATGCCAAGCTTCAGCTGCTCTCCATGACCCCTTCATATTTTCAAAGCCAGTATCACCTTAGTGATTCTTACTCTTCCAAGTTCAGTTTCCAGAGAGAGGTGCAACCTTGACTGCCTGGACTCTCTCCCTCTACGTTTTTTGTCTTTTATAAAATATTATTTATTTATTTTATATCTTAGTAATTTCACCTCCCTCTTTTCCTCCCAGTCTCTTCCTCTACCCCCTCTCTATTGTCACTCATCAATCCACTCCTCCTCCATTGTTTCTGTTCAAGAAAAAGCCAGTGTTCCATGGATATCAACAAAGCATGGATATCAAGTTGCAGAAAGACTAAGTATGTCCCCATGTATTAGGGCTCAATAAGGCAACCCAATGTGAGGAGTAGGACTCAAAAAGCCAGTTAAAGGGTCAGAGATAACCCCTGCTCCCAGTGTTAAGAATTGAACAATAAGACCAAGCTATACAACTGTAACATATATGCAGAGTTTCTCCATCAGTCCCATTCAAGTTTCCTGGTGGTTGGTTCAGTCTCGGTGAGCCCCTATGAGCCCGGGTTAGTTGACTAACTCTGGAGGTTTTCTTCTGGGGTTCTTGACTCCTCTGTCTCCTACAATACTTTATCCCCCTGTTCTGAGGATTCCATAAGCTCTGCCTAATGTTTGACTCTGCACTTGTTTCTATCTGTTGCTAGATGAAGTCTCTCTGATGACAATTGGGCTAGGCACCAATTTATGAGTATATCAGAATAATGTTGGGCATCATCATATCGAAAATCTGGTATGTGCATAGGTCCTGATAATTTAGAGGGCCTTGTTCTCTTGGTGTTCCCCACCCTCTCTGGTGCTTATACTTTTTCCACTGCCAGTTCTGATCTCTGAGCTCTGAAGGGAGGTATCTGATGGACCCTTCCCATTTAGAGCTGAGGTTTCAAGATCTTTCACTCTCTGCATAATGTCTGCCTGTGGTGTGTGTTTTTGTCCCATCTAAAACATCTCTGATGATGGATGTGCAAAGCACTAATATATAAGTATAGCAGAATGTCACTATAAGTCATTTTATTGTTATGTTTTTTATTTTTGTTATTTTTTTTAAAGAACAGTAGCATTTTTGCCTAGCATTCTGTCCATCTTAAATAATGTTGCTCAACAGGTAAAATTTTTACCTTACTGAAATAGAAATATGATCATGTTTGGAGTTTGATAATACAATAAAATCTGGGGAAGTAAATATAATGTGAACAATAAAACTCGTAGCCACTTTATACAAGCACATTTGGCATTTAGATATTAAAATTTTGTGGAACATGGAATGAAATATATATTTTTATATTTATATTACACATAATATAAATATATATTAAATATATATTAAAAGGGAGTTATTTGTATAACATAAATATTTTCCCAAATATTTATAAATAAAATAGAAGATAGTTGTTAAATAATAGCATCTTATGGTCCCTGTTCCTACTTACTTTGATTAGTGGGACAGAATCAAAGAGGTGGAACCTCTTGTTAGGATTTTCTAATCAAATGGTAATCCTAAGAAGGGAGTCAGCTTCCCTCGGAAATGCACTGGTACCCCCAGTCACAGAGCATGCTAAGTAGTATATGCTGTTCCTTTTGGAGACAAGGCCGCACATGCGCAGGACATTCTCCTAGTCGCACCTGGATTCCTCTGGACTACAAATCCCAGCAGCCCAATGGGAAGCCACGCGTGCGCAGGACATTTTCTCCCAGACACCTGGAGCCCCCTTAAAAACGGGGGATGCCTCAACCCTCTCCCTCTTTTTCCTTTCGTCTCTTCACCCCCGTCCCTTACCTGTTGTCCCCCCCCCATTAAAGTTTACCCACGTGGGACCCCGCATGTCTCGTGTTTCCTTTCCAACCCCGCAGGAAGAATAACAGTATATTTCCTATGTTTGGGGTTCCTTTACCAGGATACGCATAAGGAAATCTTACCTGGCTCTTCATGTTGCCAGGTATATTTTGTCTTTTGGGGATCTCTGTATCCAATAAGGTTGTATGTAGGATCTGCCACCTTGTACTTCCTGTCAGTGTCTGTGGAATTGCATCAGCCAATGATTTATCATCTTACAGGTGCCTGTGGTGGGAAGCCTCCTGCTTCTAGCTCTTCTCCAGGTTCTCAGGCTTAGTAAACTAGAGTAGCAGTCCAGCAGGATCAAACAGTGAGCTAAGGAGTTGGTGAAGAATTTTTTATTTACAACATTTGTCACAATTGTAATAAGGAATAACTGGAGACTACTAAAGCATTAGAAGACGCATAGAAGATTCTTTAGAATCTATTTAAATGTGTAACTTAATAAATATTTTAAATTATTTGTCAAATGACTTATGGTAGAGAAATTGCCCTAAGTTGTTCCAGGTAAATTGACACTATGCAACATAATTAGTTGTTTGCAACTTCAGAGAAACATTCACTATTTAGAAGTAACTTAGATTTTTTTTATTTTTTAATTTTTTTATTTTATTATTATTTTTATAAATTTTCACCTCCTCCCCCCCTCACTCCCTCCCTCTCCAGTCAAAAGAGCAGTCAGGGTTCCCTGTCCTGTGGGAAGTTCAAGGTCCTCCCCGCACCATCCAGGCCTAGGAAGGTGAGGATCCAAACAGACTAGGTTCCCACAAAGCCAGTACATGGAATAGAATCAAAACCCAGTGCCATTGTTCTTGGCTTCTCAGTCAGCACTCATTGACCATCACGTTCAGAGAGTCCGGTTTGATCACATGCTCCATCAGTCCCAGTCCAGCTGGCTTTGGTGAGCTCCCATTAGATCAGCCCCACCATCACAGTGGGTGGGCGCACCCCTTGTGGTCCGTACCTCCTTGCTCATGCTCTCTCTCCTTCTGTTTCTCATTTGGACCTTGGGAGCTCAGTCCAGTGCTCCAATGTGGGTCTCTGTCTCTATCTCCATCCATCGCCAGATGAAGGTTCTATGGTGATATGCAAGATGTTCGTCAGAGTGGCTATAGGCTGGGGCCTGTTCAGTTGCCCTTTCCTCGGCTGCTCAAAGAACAAGCTGGGGACATCTCCTTGGACACCTGGGAACCCCTCTAGAGTCCAGTCTCTTGCCTACCCTCAAATGGCTCCCTTAATTAAGATATCTACATCACTGCTCCCATATCTACTCCTCCTACATCCCAACTGTCCCATTCCCCCAAGCTTCAGAGAGATATTTTTTTAATTCCTACACATTTCACAGTTAAGCATATCATAAAAGAAATAGGCAAAATAATGCAGTAGTAAGTAGAGCTGGGTATGTGTGATGAGATAGAATCAGAATAGTATGAAGAGATTAAAATAGTGTGAGGATTGTTCACCATAAAGCACGGTATTCAAAGCTCAGTGGAAAAGATCAATCACACTTGGGGACCACTGTTTGAATTGTAGGGTCCTACAGAACTGAAAAGAGGTAGATTGATTCCTGATGCACCAGAGTATAAAGTAGCCAAGAAATGTTGGGCTTCCAGTCAATGCTTGTTGGGAGAAAGACTGTAGCAGCCCTTTTCTGACTATATTTTATGTGTTCATTAGAAAGTTTAGGCTTCTTATGTTAATATAAACTTTCAAAGCTAACTGCATCTTACTTATTCATGCTAAATTTTTATAGATACATTGATTATAACTGAAAAGAATGAAACAGTTGTCAAACATTCTTAAAGTATGAATACAGACAGCCAGAGGAGAAGATCCTTTTTTCCCTGATACTGTTTTAATGTTTCTCATTTTTCAAAGAATGCCCTCAGGCAAAGTCTTGTATCTGTTATAGAGAAAAGCCTTGATTCCCATTAAACATTTGTACATCCGAGGACAGAGTCGTGCCTGTACTCTATTGGTATCATCAACGAAGACGGCATAAAAAATATGGGGATTAATGCATGTTATATCTGTCGCATTTGACTCTGCAATTAAAAATAAATTGCATTAAACATTACTATTTTTATTTTCCTTGATTCAAGTAGGATTTTGAGTCTGATTGCTCTAATGTGATTAAAATGGACTTTTCATGTTAACTCACATACATGAAGGAATGTTTCAATGTAGTTTTGATTCTTTAATTTCATCATCTTATTTTTCAAGTTCAAAAGTTTATAATTAATTATTTGAAAAATATATTAATTTATTCACCATGATATTAAATCATTAAAAAAGGATAAATATTTTGTTTAAAAATTCACACAGAACAGATATCATATTGTGATATGCATGTAAGTTGGCAAATATTCTCAATTTATTGAGAAGGACTCTGTTTACTTTAAAGGATACTTTCAAGAAGAAAGGGAAAATGAAAGGGATGAAAAAAGAAAAAGAAAGAAATGAACAACATTGTTAAAGGTGGTCGTTACAGGACTTTCATTTAAAAAATTCAAGGGAGAAGCACTGACGACTCTTGTTACAAGTTTTTCTTAAGTATTATAGGAACAATCTATTATATGGAGAAATCAAAACAAAAAGGACTAAGGATTGAAATATGTTAAGCAAAATGCTTTACTGTTTGAAGATGATACAATTGTGTTGCATATTTGGACCAGTGTAACAACATCTCATAGACTGGACAGTTGCTGAACTTAAGAAATTTGTCGTACAAACTTCTAGTGTCAGGCATTTCCAAAATTAAGGCACAGGCTTAGTTGGTGTGTTGCATAAACTTTTCGTACATGCCCAAATATGTGCTGCCCATGCTGTCCTCACATGAACGATGAGCTTTGCTTAGAGTTTGGTTTTTAAATGTCTCCCAAAGGTTTGTGCATGTATTGAAAGCTTGTTTCTAGCTTGGCATGGCTGAGGGGAGGTGGATACTGGAAAAGGCAAAGCCGATGAGGACTTACAATTACCAGGCACATGCCCTTGAAGGGGATTGAGGGTCTCAGTCCCTTTTTTTATTTCTTTTAATCTAAGGCCATGACATGAGAGGAATGGTTCCAGCCCAGACATCTACAGTGACAAACTGCCTCACCTAATTCAAGGGACCAGCTGATTATGGACTGAACCCTACCTGATAGCCAGACAAAATAAGGGATTTCTGCTTATAAATTAAGGGTCAGGTATTGATGTAACATGAAGAAATGGGACAAAGTGGTGAACAGGTACTCTAGGATTTATTTTTGAGTATCATCAACCTTATTCAATAGAACTCTTCACCCAGGATCTAATGACCTCTTAAAGGGCCCCTTTCCTGACATCATTGCATCATGAACTGAAATTTCAGCATACAGATTTGTAGGGACAGGGACAAGTATCTAGTCCATTATCTACTCAAAACTGTTGAAAGAACCTTCAGGAATGATCATTGGAGATGAAGCCAAGTTATACAATTGTTTTGTGAGTGCATAAACTAAAACAAAATTAAAAGAATAAAGGGTAATCAAAACTATCAGAAACATTTCTTTCAAAAGTATGTATATAACCTCAGTGCAGAGATGCCTCATTAAGTTTTACTGAAAGCAAGGAGGTGTGCATGAATTGAGAACAATGCCATGGTAATGAAATCAGGAACCCAACAGAGTAAAAATGTCAATTTTCCTAAATTAATATTTAATTTCAATATAAAAAAGCAATTTGTTGAATTTTAATGTAAACTAACAATCTAATTTTATAACTACATATTATAACTTACTTCAATATTGACGGTATTTCTGAAGAAAAAAGTGTATTTTAATATTTGCCATATTGTATAATAAAGAATATAAAACATAGTAATTAATAAGATGTGGTGTTGAGGTCTAGCAATATGGCAGCAACAGTATAGTGTGCTCTGAATGTCAGAACTATTTCAAGATATTGATTTCCTCAGCTGTGCATCTCCTGATAAAACTCAAATATGCCAGATCCATGTAGCCTTGTGAACTAGACTGTGTTCCTCAGAGTCTGTAACAAACTAATAATTTCTCCACGTGCATGATGGCGAAGAACATTTCCAGAGCAGAGAGATGCAGAGGACAGAAGCAAACCCATAGGTATCTAGAAACTTGTGACATGGCAGATATGGCTGTCAGGAATAATACAGGCCCACTGAAAAAGAGTACTGAATGAAAAGGGTTATCATTTCAGTCCGGTGCTCCAATGTGGGTCTCTGTCTCTGTCTCCTTTCATCGTACCTTACTAGACCTGGAAGGAGGTGGGAGGTCCTTGGACTTTCCACAGGGCAGGGAACCCTGACTGCTCTTCGGGCTGCTGAGGTAGGGGAAGTTGATTGGGGGAGGAGGAGGGAAATGGGAGACGGTGGCGGGGAGGAGGCAGAAATCTTTAATAAATAAATAAATAAATAAATAAATAAGTTATCATATGGGAAAGATACATATAGCCATTATAGTATAATATCTCCGAGTTCTTACATTTAACAACTATAATAATATCTCAGAATACCTAGGTAATATTGGAAAATGCAAAAATAAAACCTTTGGAAGAATTGTGAAAATATTTCCATGAAGTCAAATATGAGCCTACATTGATGGGATTCAGGGCAAGCTACCCCCAATCATCTCACTTTGGCATCTGAGAAATCTTTAGAAACAAAGTCCTTTGTCTTCCCTCCACTCCATAAAAGCCATTAGGTTCTCTGCATGGTAAGTTGCAGAATCTTTCTCCCAGACATACCCTCTTTAACTTGCCTTATTTCTGAAGACACTGAGACACAGCAAAAGGCAATTGGGTCTTGTCTTATCAATTTTCGGCTGTCCATATTTTATCAGACTTAATACAAATTTTCTTCTCTTTTGATTCCTTATAATTTACATGCTACCTAAAATCTACTTAAAAGCATTTACTCACTTTTCTACTATTTCTTTTTCTCTTCTCCATACTATAGCATTATGTAATCACTAAGTGCATGATGCATGTTACTTATGAGTAAGAAAAATGTTCTAAAACTATTATGAAATCCTAGAATCGTAAACACAAAATCTACCATATATTCTACCACTAAAGAAAAAGAAATTGAAAGCAATCAGTCTAGAAAGAAGAATTTTCATTGTATTGATGGAGGAAGGTCATTGGTTAAATAATAAAGAAACTGCTTGGCCCTCATAGGTTAGAACATAGATGGGTGGAATAAACAGAACAGAATGCTGGGAGGAAGTGAGCAGATACAGGGCAGCTCCTCTCAGAGCCAGACGCGATGCAGCCAGCCGCCAGGTCAGACATGCTGAATCTTTCCCAGTAAGACTAGTCCTACATAGATTATTAGAGATGGGTTGATCGGGATATAAGAATTAGCCAGTAAGGGCTAGAGCTGATGGGTCAAGCAGTGTTTAAAAGAATACAGTTTGTGTGTTGTTATTTTGGGGCATAAGCTAGCTAGGCGACCAGGAGCTGGGGCGGCAGGAACACACCCTGCAGCTCCCACAACATTGTATTGTCAATTTTTAGGTTTTTTCAGTTGTTAAGGAGAAAATATATCCTGTTATTATTTTTATTATATAAATCAAATGTTATACTAAAATCTTCAAAAGAAAACTGCAATACTAATCAGGACATGAAAATTATGGGAGAAATTAAAATACTTTGTCTAAAATTATTTTGTTAAAAATACTGTGTAGTAGAAAGGAAATCAAACTTAAAAGATATATAAGTTCTATGATTTGAGGTTATACTGAAATAGTACGCTCAAAAACATTCTGTACGATTCTGTAGTGGATACTCATCAGTTTTCTATCTGGAATATACTGCAATGATAAGAAGGTAACTTGTAAGAGAAACTTACAATTTTCATTGACTGCTAAGTCACTGCCATGTTCTAAGAAACTGATTTAATTTACCTTATTTTTTTTCCTCTTGAATTTGTACCCCCACTGTTGTATCTCTTTTAAATCTACTTTTGTTAGTATTAAAATCCTGTGGTGTTCAATTTGTCTTCCCCAGGAAGCCATGTCTCTGCCAGCAACAAGATACTGACAATCCTCTACTACAAAGTACATCATAAGCTGACCATTAGCCTTTTCCAAAGAGCTCTAAAGTGTGGCCACATCTTAGTCACATTTAGGACTCCTGGAGGAAATGTAATTAAATTTAATATTGGCTTTCTGTTAGAAGATACCTCCGTGCTCATTATAAAATAATTGAAAAGTAGACTTGAAATAAAAAGGGGGGAGGGGGAAAAAGCAACTGTACAACTTCTAGTTGGAATGATGGCGGACACCTCATTGTCCATACTGTACTGATACACGTATTTCTAGATGATTGTGGCTTTTATCATCTCAACACTTTTAATTATACAAGTGACACTTAAATTTCAAAAAAAAATCAGAACACTTTGAAGAAGGAAAGATAAGTTACCTTCAGCAGATTGAGCTAGGTGTCAATTGAATGCCTACTCATCCCTCTGTCTTAGAATTGACTCAAGTAATTTTCAATGTTTTCTTTAGCTACTGGACTTTGATCTCCAACTGGGAATATATAGAAGCTACTTCATTCATGTGTTAACTCTCATTTGTTATTAATTTTGCAACAATGTAAGAAAATTTCTATTTTTTTACAAACTGGGGTGAAAATATAATTGTTTGGCTCTTAATAATCTTTATAGAATATAATGAAGTATCACCGAAATAGAAAATATTTTACTCATCTACGTGTGTCTGTGTCTAAGAAAACAAGGATGGTGAAAAAGAACAAAAATTAGTTATGTGACTGTGCTGAACTAAGCTGTGAGGCATGCAGAGAGAGAAAGCAGTGGTACTTCATAGAACTCCAATACCAGAAAGAATATTCACAGACTCAAGATGTCTCTTGTAATCCAGATACATGTTCCAATAAGAAGCCCATGATTTTAACCATATTTCCAATAGTCCTTTGTCAAAGGAATACAGTCAAGTGTGATGGAGTTTAGAGGTCTCCTGATTGATTTTTGACTTTCAGTTGGACGTTTTGGCAGAAACTAAATTCATGCTAAGGATACAGAATGTACGTTTACATATTTTCTCTGGATTACCAGAGTAGCTTGGAGCTAAAAAAAGAAAATAACCAAAATTAACAACAACAACAAAAACATAAGCAAACAAAATAATGGAAACAAACCACTAATTGCTGTCAAAACTAACACATTTTCTGCAACTATTCTAACCACACAGTATTTTACCTTATTAGGAGACAGGAAGAGAGTTAGAAGGAAGGCATCATACACACACACTGCTATGTGGTTTCTTAATAGAAGTCTATTCACTGTACTTGTGGATGAGAGGAAAATATAAATGATAATGGCAGACCTTAGATGGTGGTGAAGACAGGAATAATGTGTGTTCCTCTCAAAGTCAGGTGGGTTATGAAAAACCGTATAATGTATTGCTGGTATTTCTTCAAGAATGATGTATGTTCATGGGAGCTCCACAGAAAGCAAAGGTAGCTGAGAACAAGACACAGAGAGCACTCCACTGAATACCACCTGTAGCCACTTGTCAAAGGGAGAATGTGGAGAGACTGTTAGGCCATGTCATGTCACTCATGACTCCCTGGCAAAAAATGAGATCTCTACCCCAACTGGCTTAAAGTTGGCACTGAATATTACCTGAAATTTACCTATTTCCCCATGATTTTTTCCCTTAAAGATGTGAATTCATTTTACTTTGTCTTGTCACATCAATTAAAAGCTAGAATTCCTTAATAAAGATACTATATAAGGTGAAAATTGGAGCTATTTCTGTGGGAATTACTCACACCATGCCCTCAGTCACTACCATGTCTTTTTGAAGGGTACATGTTAATAAAATCCTCTTTCTTTTGCTAATATACCTTTATAGGGGTCTATTCCAATTAAAAACATGCAAGGTGTGAAGAAAATTTTATTTTTATTTCCTATCAAAGTAATATCACATCAGTATAAATCAAAGAAATTCTAACACTCAATAGGGCAAGGAGAACGACAGCGGAGAATCAGAATTGTTTTTCCTTTTCTGCTTACTTCCACAGGCATCAAAAGAGAAGGGAATACAAGCATTTGCTACAGGTAAAGGAAGAAAGGAGCTTGAAACCAAAAATACAAATCAAAGTAATACAGAACAGAACATCTTATTAACCATAGTACCTATATCTGCACAAGTTTCTTTTAAAAAGTGATGCTTCTAGAATCTCTTGGATTCAGATTTATATTTTACTGATTGAGACTTCTTGATAAGCTGGAAAAGAGTGGAACAGGGACAAAAGCAGGGCAAATTGCCTTTTAGCATTATTCACTATCGAAACTACACACATATAAAATTAAATCATGTGCTACTTTTGCCAAGGCTTATCTATTCAGAATGGAGTCTACATCTGACAACTTCCAATTAAAGCAGCTTGGCATTCAAGTGAAAAGTTGGCAGAGAAACCAAACAAGAGGAACAACAACAACAAAAATATACAGACACTATTAAAAATTCAGTCAACCTGTATTCCCAGCATCCTTTGCACAGTTACTTTCCTTCATTCTCATTTCATTAACAATTTAGTGTTTAGCATGTTGGTTACAGTAGCTAAGTGTTAATTGGCTATTTGGCATGTTATGCTGAGATGAACCTGATTAATTAAAAGAGGGAGCTCCATCCTTTGAGCAACATGACTGGGGCACTGATGTTGATGCCTCGGGTTCAGTACATAATGAGACTTGTAGCTTCAGGCAAAGGTAGGTTGCTTGTTCTGTCTCTGGCAAGGCAATGAATTAAGTATTAGCTCTGTAGTGGACCCCTGCTTATCAGCAACCTTGCTATTACTCTACTGACCCTGATGTGCATAAGCAATATTTTCATCCTCTTCCCAAGAGATTTATCTAGCTGTTGAAGTAGAAAATGAATATTTTACAGTTCACTTGTCTGATCAATTACCTACAAGCTGCTGCAGTATTTTATAGCCAGTGGGAGAGCTGTGTAGGTGATGATAGAGAAATCTGGAGGGAATCTCTGAGCCAACTACACAAAAGGGAATAACTCTGCGAATGAGCCATCAGTAACAGTTCTTTGTTCATATGAATCTAGCCAGAAATTACAGAGTAACCAATTAATATACTTAAATGCTACTCACTAGAATGTGAATTCTAAATGTGAAGAAATTTGACGGTGTGGTTGAAGGATAATGAAGCACAGAGTGGTTCAAAGACAACCATTGTCAATGCAAAACCTCCCTTAGCCCTGGAAGTTTTAGATTCAATAATTGGATGAAAATCTTTTTCCAGTGACACTTTGGAATTAAAATGAAAAAGTGACTTAGCAAAACGTGCTTACTGTAGACAGGAGTTTGTTATTATTCTTACAAATGGAATATATTTTCCTCATCGACTTTTCTGGAAAACCTTTTTAAAAGAACATACTGATTTGTAAATCCTTATAGCTTAATAATGTTTTGTATAATGTTGATTAAAAACTTTAAATTACCTTCTCAAAGAATAAATTCCCAAATAATGTCGCATTTTCTTTCTTTATCAAACATTGTGCGACTCTTAACTACATTAAGGTTAGTTTAATTTTTAATGTTAAAAATTGTTTCATATTTTAACATCTGTACATTACATCATTAACCTGTTTATGAGTAACATAGTTGTTCCATGATTTACATGAACAGATATATGGAATGTGATGAGTTTAAGTGATAGATGCCTTAGTTATGACATTTGTTTCATAAAGTCTACCGCCACCTTGGAAGAATGAATCCAACTCACACTGGAACAGTGGAAAATAACACATTGCCTTGGAGCTTCTAGACAAGTGACCTGCTGACTTCAGTCTTCAAAAGAGAAATCGGAAAAGGCTAATATACTAACAGCAACTGTAAGAAAACTTTTCTGTGACTAAGGAACAATTAAGATGGAAGAAACAGAAGTGAGTATTTCCATGCATGCTGCTTTGGAATTTTTGAAATTTATATTTAAAAATTTACTCAAATTGTGATAGTAAAAATTTTATTTTACTCATGAAACAAAATATTCCAGTAATTAAAAACTTCAAAGAAAATTAAATGTAAATTATTAATGCAAAAACTATGTATTTACATATGCTCATATATACATACAGACTCAAATATAAACCTACATGTACACACTCATGTGTACCTATACTTGTACACTCGTATGTGTGTACACTTAGGGTTTAAAATATTTGTCTCCTCATTCTATCTCCATTTTCTTTATGTTCTAATATCCCATTTCATCACAAGCAATAAAACAAATCCAAATCAAGGCTTATAAATGTTTATCTGGAATCAGATATTTACATTGTACAATGAATTTGAAATATTATGGATTTGCAACTGCCCTGAAATCTTACATCCTGTAGAGGTCAAGGTGCATTTCATTTCATCATAGAGATTCTTTTATGAAGAGTGTCTAGCTACATTGATTAACCTATGCCATAGATTTGGACGTAAAACAAATTGGTACACTATGTATGAAATACATACCAAAACTATTTAAAGGCCTTGGTAAATACACCAGACGAAAAAGTCTTTCAAAAGCTACAGCAATTATTGGACACTGCTTTCAGAATAAACTTGTAGAATAATTCAATCACCTTCATGACTTATTTTGCTTTTATTTTTAATTTATGAACTGAAGAACTCATTCCTTTTGACAAGAACAGAAAGAAGGTCCATCATCCTTTCCTGATTTTGTAACTAGGTTATTTTACCTCATTAGTATTTGATGCTCTTTGCCTATTTTTGTTAAGAATATTTTAAGTACCTCCATTTCTTTTTTATTTGCTTCATTTTCTTTTTCTGTTTCTTTATTCTCAATAATAGATGTGTAAGAGTGTGAATTTTGGAATGTCAGTTACTCCTTTTATATCAATTTACATGTAGTATGTGTAACTCTCAAACCTAGACTGTTCAAATCTGGAATCTGAAGCATTTAATATACAATAAAACACATTAATATCTAATAGCTTTTTGCATTGAGATTTGAAATTTTATGTCATTATACATAGTATGTATCATATTTATTTATACCAAACTAAACCCTATGACTTCAATGAACAAATATTTAAGAGCAGATCAAACCACAGACAAAATAAATAGAAACCGTGGTTATGCGTGTTAGTAGATATGATCCAGAAAAAGGGCAGAGACTTTGCATGTACTCCTATTTCCTCATGTGCTGCAAGAATACAACAGTGATATTAATTAATAACTGCATCATACTGTGCTATAGGGCTAAAATTGTAGCCTACATGATAAACATTAATAAAATTGCCTGGAACACAGTGAGATAGCAAAAGAAAACAACAATTGAAAGGCAGGTTGAAAACAAAGTTAATGATTGAAACCATTTAGAGAGTAAAGAATAAAATTTTAACTCTGACACAAGATAGAAACAGAACCAAAAGTCAAGCAGGGTCTACAATAGAATTAAGATCAGGTTTCTCTTATCCAAAACTCTTAGAAAACTATTAGTGCATACATAATATAGAAAGAAATTTTGATACTAACCTAAGCAGATCCCTAGAGGTGTCATACATAGCTCATCTGAATAAATAACCCATCAACAATTACTGAGGATGCCTAGAAACAACTAGATACCTGAAAAAGAGGCAGTTTTTGTTCTTGTTTATGGTGGTGGTGGTTCTCTTTATTCTTTATTGTTGTTGTTCGCTATTGCTGCTCTTTTGTTTTGTTTACTGTTTCATATTAATTTACCATTTTTGACTTTTTGCAAAATGATTAACCTATAATGATATCACAAGATGAAGCTTTGGCAGATTCATTTAACCCTAACATGCACTTCAATACTTGACTCTATGGGAGTATCATTAGCACCTAGCACAAGTCGAGGAATTGTAACAGTTGCTAAATTTACGAAATGTTCTTTTATGTCGGTGTTACCTGTAAATATTTATCTAAAGTTGTGAACTAAAAAATTAGTTTTAAATTGCATATTAGAACACTATAACTAAGTGGTTTATAATAGTTGAATAGAGCTGATTTATTGGTTACAGAGAGGAATTGAGACAACGCTTGCTTCACACATATGCAGTGTTTCTTTATTGTGCTTAAGAAATAAAAACACAGTTTCCTATGATGCTATTCTTTTGAACAAAAATAAGGCATGATTGTATTATGAATACTTGTATGATTAGTTTTCCAATCAGTTTAATAGTTTAGACTGATTTTACTGTAATATTTGACCCATTTAACAAAAGAACTGTCATTCCATGGGATTATATAAATGCAATTTGAGCTTGGAAGCTTTTAATAAAGCTCACTGTATAAGATTTCTCAAAACACCAGCAGAGCAACTAGTAAAATTTGAAAAGGACAAATAGAAAGTAGGAAATATAAAAATATATATTTCATCCAAGGAAACAGAAATGCTTTCTTTATACTTTTCCATTTGCTGTTGAGATACACACAAACACATACATACACACACATACACATGCACACTTACACACAGACACATAACACACACACAAACACACATGCACACAAACACATAAACACAAAGGAACAACACGCAGACACACACACTCAGACTCTCACACACATGTATACAAACACACAGAAACAAAGATTCACACAGATACACACAGACTGACACATTCATAGACATATCACCCCCCCCCCCCACACACACACACCCACACACACCTTTGTTTGGGAAAAGCTTTTGGTCTCTTCTATAAACAGGACCCCTATAGATTTACTTATCCAGACTAATATTTAGAACAGGGGAGTGAAGGCTACTGTAGTATAAAATGTTCCCTGTAGTAAGCCTTGATTCTTTCATCCTGTTATCTATAAGAGAAGTTTTCAGTCAAGAAATGGAAGGACTGTCAGATTCCCGAGTGCTTAAAATACAGGCAGCTGTGTCAAATGTTCATATGGGTGCTTTGAATTGAACCTAGAACCACTGAAAGAGCCATATATTCTCTTAGCTGCTCACCCAGAACTTCAGCTTCAAGAATTAGATGTTTCACTACTGAGAAAATTATGAGAGAGGATAATTAAAAAAATTTCAGGCCTTAAGAAAATGAATTCTGGGGACAAAATCTTTGAAAGACAACATTTTTTAAGTCTGCAACACTATTTTTTTCTGTACAATGGGAAGTTACCTCTTGGTGATATTTCATACTTATGTGATGTGGGATTTCCCTCTGTATGCTGTGATTACCATTAATGAAAAAAAAACTGTTTTGGACCTATAGCAGGGCAGAACTTAGGTAGGCAGGGAAAACTAAACTGAATGCTGGAAGAAAGGAGGTAGAGTCAGATAGAAGCCACGTAGCCCTGCCGGGGCCAGACAGAACTTTAGTCGGTAAGCCACAGCTGCATGGTGATACATAGCTTAATAGAAATGGGTTAAATTAATAGAAGAGTTAGCCAATAAGAAGCTAGAGCTAATGGGCCAAGCAGTGATTGAAATAATACAGTTTCAGTGTGATTATTTTGGGGCTAAGCGACTGGGAACAAACAAGTAGCCTCCCTACTACACTTATGTGTGACTATTGACAAATTAGTAGGCATACAAGAGCCACTCTTCAAATTCAAGTTTTAGAAATATGGCAAGACTAAAAACAATATTTGTTTGAGTGATTTTTCCCTATAGGATTTGAGATAATTATTAATTTTCCTGACATTGGTAGGAGTCACATGGGCCATCTCCTTGGATGCTAGTATGTGACAGAACTAATAACATGTGAAACCGGAAAAACATCATGCCAAAAGTCAACCGGTTGAGCATGGTGTAAATGCCTATCATGGAAACATGAGCAAAGTTGATGGAGGTGGGTCTTGTATTTATCTGTTGCTTTCATTGGTTAATTAATAAAGAAAACTGCTTGGCCCTGATAGGACAGAAAATTAGATAGGTGGAGTAAACAGAACAGAATGCTGGGAGAAAGAAGCCTAGTCAGGCAGTCGCCATGATTCTCCCACTCCAGACAGACGCAGGTTAAGATCTTTCCTGGTAAACCAGCTCGTGGTACTACACAGAATATTAGAAATGGGTCAGATCAATATGTAAGAGCTAGCCAATAAGAGGCTGGAACTAATGGGCCAGGCAGTGATTAAAAGAATACAGTTTCCGTGTAATTATTTTGGGTAAAGCCATGCAGGCAGCCGGGTGCTAGGGACGCAGCCCTGCCATTCTTTTTACAACACAAAGTTAAGAAAGAAGGATTACAGTGAGATCTAAAGGAGACATGACAACATAATACCTTCTATGCCAGGCTAGGCTAACATGTGTGTCCTTGTCTTAAAACAAACACACAAAAAGAATATAGGCATTAGTAATTAAGGTCAGAACAACAATCTAGAGTGTTATTTTACAGACACGCCTATTTCATTCCAGTGTGCACACATCCCTTCTGCCTTCACAGGCAGAAACAGATCAATCCTATATTTCCACAATCCAATAATTTCAAGAATATTATAAAAGTGAACTGATAGAATTCATCATTTGGAGAATTGCCCTTCCATCTGGCTTAACTTTCTGAAGATTTATTTTTATTTTTATTCTTTTTTAATTAAAATTTCCACCTGTCCCCGTTTCGCATTTCCCTCCCCCTCCTCCAAAATATTGCCCCCTCCCCCCACTCCCCTTTCCCTATCCCCACTCCTCTTCTCCTCCCCCCACACCATTCCCCCTCCCTCTCGATACTGAAGTGCAGTACAAGTTCCCTGCCCTGCGGGAAGACCAAGGTCCTCCCACTTCTATCTAGGTCCAGGAAGGTGAGCGTCCAAATAGGCTAAGCTCACACAAAGCCATTTCATGTATTAGGATCGAAACCTAGTGTCATTGTCCTTGGCTTCTCATCAGCCTTCATTGTCCGCCATGTTCAGAGAATCCAGTTTCAACCCATGCTTATTCAGTCCCAGTCCAGTTGGTCTTGGTGGGCTCCCAATAAATCAATTCCACTGTCACAGGGTGCAGCCCTCATGGTCCTGACTTCCTTGCTCATGTTCTCCCTCCTTCTGCTCCTCATTTGGACCTTAAGAGCTCAGACCTTTGCTCCAAATTGAGTCTCTGTCTCTATCTCGATCCATCGCCAGATGAAGGTTCTAAGGTGATATGTAAGATATTCATCAGTATAGGATAGGATCATTTCAGGTTCCCTCTCCTCAGTTGCCCAAGGTACTAGCTGGGGACATCTCCCTGGACACCTGCAAGCCCCTCTAGAGTCAAGTCTCTTGCCAACCCTAAGATGGCTCCCTTAGTTAGTATATATAATTCACTGCTCCCTTATCCACCCTTCCTATATCCCAACCATCCCAATCCCTCAAGCTCCTCCCATCCTCCCCTTCTCACGTTTCTCATCCCATTTCCCCTTAGCCCCAAGCCACCTCACCCTCAAGTTCCCAGTTTTTGCCCGGCAATCTTGTCTACTTCCCCTATCCAGGCGGATGACTATACGATTTTCTTTGGGTTCACTTTCTTATTTAGCTTCTCTAGGATCACAAATTATATGCTCAATGTCCTTTAATTATGGCTAGAAACCAATTATAAGTGAGTACATCCCATGTTCCTCTTTTTGGGTCTGGGATACCTCACTCAGGATAGTGTTTTCTATTTCCATCCATTTGCATGCAAATTTCGAGAAGTCATTGTTTTTTACCGCTGAGTAGTACTCTAATATGTATATATTCCACACTTTCTTCATCCATTCCTCCATTGAAGGGCATCTAGGTTGTTTCCAGGTTCTGGCTATTACAAACAATGCTGCTATGAACATAGTTGAGCATATACTTTTGTTGTATGATAAGGCATCTCTTGGGTATATTCCCAAGAGTGGTATTACTGGGTCCATAGGTAGGTTGATCCCGAATTTCCTGAGAAACCGCCACACTGACTTCCAAAGTGGTTGCACTAGTTTGCATTCCCACCAGCAATGGATGAGTGTGCCCCTTTCTCCTCAACCTCTCCAGCAAAGGCTATCATTGGTGTTTTTGATTTTAGCCATTCTGACAGGTGTAAGATGGTATCTCAAAGTTGTTTTAATTTGCATTTCCCTTATCACTAAGGAGGTTGAGCATGACCTTAAGAGTCTTTCGGCCATTTGAATTTCTTTTGTTGAGAATTCTCTGTTCAGTTCAGTGCCCCATTTTTTAATTGGGTTAATTAGCATTTTAAAGCCTAGTTTCTTGAGTTCTTTATATATTTTGGACATCAGACCTTTGTCTGTTGCAGGGTTGGTGAAGATCTTCTCCCAGTCAGTGGGTTGCGTTTTTGTCTTAGTGACAGTGTCCTTTGCTTTACAGAAGCTACTCATTTTCAGGAGGTCCCATTTATTCAATGTTTTTTTTAATGTCTGTGCTGCTAGGGCTAAACGTAGGAAGTGATCTCCTGTACCCATATGTTGTAGAGTACTTCCCACTTTTTCTTCTATCAGGTTCAGTGTGTTTAGACTGATATTGAGGTCTTTAATCCATTTGGACTTGAGTTTTGTGCATGGCGATAGATATGGATCTATTTTCATTCTTCTACATGTTGACAACCAGTTCTGCCAACACCATTTGTTGAAGATGCTCTCTTTTTTCCATTGAATACTTTTAGCTCCTTTATCAAAAATCAGGTGTTCATATGTTTGTGGGTTAAAATCAGGGTCTTCTACTCGGTTCCATTGATCGACTTCTCTGTTTTTATGCCAATACCAAGCTGAAAAAGCATTTGACAAAATTCAACATCCCTTTATGATAAAGGTCTTAGAGAGATTAGGGATACAAGGTTTGTACCTAAGTATAATAAAAGCTATTTATAGCAAGCCGACAGCTAACATCAAATTAAATGGAGAGAAACTCAAAGCTATTGCACTAAAATCAGGAACATGACAAGGCTGTCCACTCTCTCCATACCTCTTTAATATAGTGCTTGAAATTCTAGTGATAGCAATAAGACAACATAAGGGGATCAAAGGGATTCAAATTGGAAAGGAAGAAGTTAAACTTTCATTATTTGCAGACGATATGATAGTGTACATAAGCGACCCCAAAAACTCCAGCAAAGAACTCCTACAGCTGATAAACACCTTTAGTAGCGTGGCAGGATACAAAATCAATTCCAAAAAATCAGTTGCCCTCCTATACACAAAGGATAAGGAAGCAGAGAGGGAAATCAGAGAAGCATCACCCTTCACGATAGCCACAAATAGCATAAAATATCTTGGGGTAACCCTAACCAAGGAAGTGAAGGATCTATTTGACAAGAACTTTAAGTCTTTGAAGAAAGAAATTGAGGAGGATACCAGAAAATGGAAGGATCTCCCTTGCTCTTGGATTGGGAGGATCAACGTAGTAAAAATGGCAATTCTACCAAGGGCAATTTATAGATTCAATGCAATCCCCATTAAAATCCCATCAAAATTCTTCACAGATCTTGAGAGGACATTAATCAACTTTATATGGAAAAACAAAAAACCCAGGATAGCCAAAACAATCTTATATAATAAAGGATTGTCTGGAGGCATTACCATCCGTGACTTCAAACTCTATTACAGAGCTTCAGTATTGAAAACAGCTTGGTATTGGCATAAAAACTTTCTGAAGATTTATCTGTGTTTCTACTTGAATCAAAACCTTGTTTCAATTATCCAAAGTCAAATTTCTAAGGAGATTTTCTGAACCAGAAATTCACCAGAGAAGTTAGGTTGCTTCTATTCCTTCCCATTTTTATTTCTACATTGTTTATCTTCCTAGATGTCATTGTGATGCTGATTCTGAAAGTGGATCAGAGTGGAAAGAAAGAAAACAAAACCATATTTCTTCACTGGTTTCCACGTGACCTTTTCTCCACTCTCCTTTTAGGTCCAGTCATACTACCCTTCTTGATAGCCATGAATCTAGCCAGCTTCAGTCCACCTGAAGGCTATTGTGCTGATTTTGCTTTCCAAAGACTTTATTTTATTCATATTTTTTCTTAAGTGCCATATATTAAGAAAGATTATCACCATTTATCTTCTTCTATTACTTAATTTCAGTAAAGAAAGCATTAGAGAACGCTATTGCATTTATTTGTTGTTTCTTATTTCATGTTTCTACAGAATATAAGTTCCATGAAAACCAGATATTTGTTTTTCTGCTAACAGTCAAATATTCAGAGGAGACTGTGTGGCATGTTAAACATAGGATCATGTCTTAGCTGAATGAGTGACAATTCTTACCTTATAAATCTTCAACCATTTTGCTTTAGTTCTGAAATTGGGGAGAAAGTGGGAAAAAATAAAACTTTTGTTCCTATACTTTAAAACAACAACAACTCAACCTTAACAGAAAATAATGATTGACAGTGGCAGACAATAATTAGAGAAGTCCTCCGGCTCCTGAGAACTGTGCCAGACAGCTGAGGTCTGTCTGTGAGAAAATATGACTATTGGCACTGAGATTCCATGTTTATTTTACTCTGCTATCACAGGTGTTGGAGTTGCAAAAGAACCCCAGCACCTAAACATGAAAGTGGGATATTTGAGCAACCACTAATGCGGTTCTCAGATCACATACTAGGAGTGACTATCGTATGACTTGGTAATGTATATTATCACTGGGAACCATAATAGACATTCAAGAATTTGAAGAAACATTCAATAACCAAATGAATCTACCTTAAACAAATACAGATTTGTACAGTAATTATATGAGTAGAATATTATATGATTTGCACACCTAAATTGATAGATTTGGCTTCACAACTGTCATGTGTACTGTTTAGCTGGCTGAGTGTACTTGGGTTTCGAATGACAGCTTCCTTGTTGCAGAGTTACATGTTAGTGCTTGTGAAGTCGACCCATTCATTTAAGCACTTGACACTGAGACAATAGGAAACTTTTTGGCTAGAGCTTGGATCCGTTTTTAGCACATTATAAAGAGTCTTAAAAAAATGGCATCTGGACCATCAGGGCAAAAATTTGGAGGTCAACAACTGCCTCTCTGGCATGGTAACTCCACTGCCAACATGTGTTCGTTTCAGTACTACAGGTGGCAAGGCAATTACAGGGGCCAGCTTCTTTCAAAGACGGTCTAGGGGAAATGTTACAAACTTTTCAAATATATTATAAATATAATTAAAGGGCAGGCTCTCCCAGACTTACGAGTAACACTGTTGTATCGAAGGGAGGGTCTGACTATGACATGAAAGACAAACTCATTTCTTCAGATTAAAATGATACTTTTACTTAATATCTGAACATTAAAACCATCACTCACAAATATGATTTTTCAGTGTATATGGAGTGGCTCTAGCTAAAAGGCTCCTTTTAGCGGGAGCATACTGTTAAAGTTCATATGAGAGCAGACAGTGTGATGGAAAATGCCACCACTATACTCTGTACTGCTAATAGGAAAGTGTGTCATTTATAACATTTTAGTATATATTTAGAAAATCATTAGTCACCAAAAATGAAGTTTCACACTCGCTGAGTGCCCATCTTCTCATTCTAAATGATTTCCTAATCAGAAAAATAAACAACTGATGATAGCCTTAAATAATAATAATAATAATAATAATAATAATAATGTATTCAGAATTCTGATACATCTTAAGTAAGTATATCCTGTGAATGGATGAAATTGCAGCTGTTATTTTATAGTTGCTTGTCAACATATATTTGGACTTTTCTCACTTCAATTAGCTAAACCAAAACTGTGAGATAAAACATATGCTACGTTGAATTTATGCTTAATATTTTTCATGAAAATTTCCCTAACCCAAACTTCTGGTGTTTCCTGAAGGATTTTGTAATTTCCAAAATATCATACTTTTTCTATAACTTCATTTTGTTTAGAACTGAACTCAGTTAATTTGTATTTCTAATGGATTGCCTTTGTTTTTATCTTCTAAAGCTGTATGTCAGATTTTTTTTTGTCCTTTAATAAAATATTTGTACTGTTACAATGATTTGGGGAATGGGAGGTGGTGGCGGGGAAGAGGCAGAAATCTTTAATAATTAAATAAATTAATTAATAAAAA
Source organism: Chionomys nivalis (assembly GCF_950005125.1). Taxonomy (NCBI): domain Eukaryota; kingdom Metazoa; phylum Chordata; class Mammalia; order Rodentia; family Cricetidae; genus Chionomys; species Chionomys nivalis. Next base: position 191,111,555 of record NC_080086.1, on the reverse strand, counting down.
AATAAAAAATAAAAATCACTACAAAGTCTTAATCTTTCTACATCTTTATGGACTTTTTTCCAAATTATAAGACCATTAATTATTGCTTAGAAAAATTACAATATTAGTGCTGTCGTTTTCACCCTAAGGTTTCATGAGGGATCTCTACCATACATATCCATGTAAAATTTTACCTGTCACAAGGGTTATGAGGCTGTTTCAAGCCTGTTTTTAGTAAGTCAATAAGTCAGGGAAAGCTTGCTTGTTTGAAGTGAAGCGTGAGCTGAGGTCTGAATGAGCAACTGGATATGGGCAAGGCAGTCTCACAAGGAAACATCGAATGAACAGGGCCGTCGAATTTACAAAGGGACCAGCCATGATTGGATATGGGATGACGAGATGAAAGGAGAAGTGACTGAGGACATGCTAAAAGTTCAGCATTGACCGCATGGTTATAGGGAAGCCATTTCAGTAGAAAATTATGTGATCATACAAACATGACTTAACAAAATTATATGGTCTTTATGAACAAAGAAAGTTAGAAAGAAAAGAGGGAATAACAAAAAATAAAAATAAAATGTTCTTGGAGTATTCCAAGGGACAGAAAACAACAGCCTAGACTGTCAAACTGTGTGAGAAGTATTAGATTGAAGAATCTATTTTTAGGGACAAATTATTGGCTAATATATTTCAATAGATATACAAGAGTCTTGGTTATTTTCTTGCAACAAACAGCAAGGAACAGCAACACAGACATCATTCTAGGCTTCCTGGATTATGCTACAAAATGAAGACATTAATTTTTTGTTTTAACTTACTTATTTTTGTGTAGGAGTATGTGTCTACATGTGGTTACATGCTGGTGAATACATGTGAATGAGGTGACCAGAGCTGTCAGATTCACTGGAGCTTGAGTTAAACATGCTTTGTGACCTGTTTGACATGGTGTTAGGGATCAAAATGGGCTCCTCTGGAAGCATAACAAATGCTCTAAACCCATAAGTCATATCTATAGCTCCTGAAAGAATAAATTCCTAATTCTGCCACTTGGTCTAAACTTATTGGCTTTAATCATATTTTTAAGGCTCACATGAAATCAGTTTCCTATCATGACTTATTGCATGAATTCAATTTTCCCATGTTGTCCTTTGAGTGACAGTACAGTAGATCTGATGATTATGAAAGCAATTTGGAATATGAATTTTAATTATCAAGGTAAATGAGTTGATTGTTTTTCATCAAATTGACAGTCACATTTATCCTGGAAGAGGGAATCTCAGTTGAAAAATTGCCTCCATTTGACCTATAGAGAAGTATGTAGCCATTTTCTTGATTAACGATAGATGTGTAACCATGCAGTCCACTGACTGTGGTGCCACTCAGGGCCAGTAGTCCTGAGTTGCATATAAGAGTCAGTTGAGGGAGTCATAACAGAGCAAGCCAAGTAATAGCATTCTCCCCTGGTTCTCACTTCTTTCCTGCCTCCAGGTTCCTGTCTTGAGTTCCTGTCCTGACTTGCCCTCATGATGTACTATATGCAATTTAAACCAAAACAAATCCTTTCCTCCCCAAGTTACTTTGGGTCGTGGTGTTTGTCACAGCAGCAGAAAGAAAGCAAATTTAAACAATGAACACTGAAGTTGAAAATAATTTTCTACTGAGATTTTTTACTTAAAAAAAATAAATAAAACTGTTCTTTATTTCTATTTCTTGAACTTCCACTAAAGTCTTTCCTTGTATTATTGCTGCTGTCTAATGCACTGTCTCTTTTGAGAGTTGTAGAATTCTTCAGCTCTAGAAACTCACTCAAGACATAGAGCATTGCAAAAGTTCATTTTGGTCTAGTAACTTAGGAATAGCTTAAAATGCTTAATTCACATTTCCTTACATGTTTAAGTATAGTGTCATCAACTATGTCATGATCATGGTTGTCTTAACACTAATTAACCTTGGACTATGAGGAAAATATCTAGTTGCTGTATCATTCTTACTGAAGGATTACAGATATTATATTAAAATAAATCTGCAATTCCACTCTTAGGAATATACCCAAGAGATGCCCATTCATACTACAAAGGCACTGTTCAACTATGTTAATAGCAGCATTATTTGTAATAGTCAGAACCTGAAAACAACCTAGATGCCCCTCAATGGAAGGATGGATAAAGAAAGTGTGGAATATATACACATTAGAGTACTACTCAGTGGTAAAAAACAATGACATCTTGAATTTTGCATGCAAATGGATGGAAATAGAAAACACTATCCTGAGTGAGGTAACCCAGACCCAAAAAGATGATTATAGTATGTACTCACTCATTAGTGGTTTCTAGCCATAAACAAAGGACATTAAGCCTATAGTTCGCAAGCTTGGAGAAGCCGAATAACAAGGTGAACTCAAAGAAAAACATATATAGATCCTCCTGGAAATTGGAAGCAAACAAGATTGGTGGGCAAAAGTTGGGAGTATGGAGGTGGGGGTGGGGTTGGGGGAAGGGGAGATGGAGAGGGGGAGAGAGAAGGGGAATGAGAGGGTGGCGATGGAGGAAGGGTGGATATAGGAACAGGGAAGAAGATATCTACATTAAGGGATTTTAGGGTTGGCAAGAGACTTGGCTCTAGAGGGGATCCCAGGTGTCCACAAGGATGACCCCAGCTAGGTCCTTAGGCAGTAGAGCAGAGGGTGCCTGAATCACCATTTATTTTAACTCCTTCAAGGTCCACTGGATCTTCTGTAAATACTGATTTCATCTGTTAACCCACTATAAAAGCACAAGCCAAGGAGCCATAATATACATATAAACAAAGGATATGTTAGGTTAAAAAAAAGTCCCTGAAAATTCATTATGAGGGAAAGATCTTTCAAAAACCCCATTTAGTTTGTTTTGTTTGGCCCATCTACTGCTAGTCACAGGGCCTTCTCTTAAGAGTGTTTTTTATACCTGTGTTTGTTGCAGAAAACTAAGTTTTCATTTGCGAGAGGTTATCAGCTAGAGATAGTTTCCGGGTTAGGGATGAGGCATGTGTCTACTTTTCCTTTTAACTCTTAGGATGCTCCCTGTTGCAGGTACTGTGCATGCTACCACAGTCTCTGTGAGTAGCTAGCAGACCTTGGAAGCTTGTTGTCTTCTTCCATCCCCTCCAGCTCTTGCAATCTTTCTCCTTTCTCTTTCAAAGAGTTGTCTGAGCCCTACAAAGTGAGATTTGATGGAGACGTCTCATTTAGGACTGAGTGATCCAATGTCCCTCATTTTCTTCACATTGTCCAGTTATGGATTTCTGTTCCCATTTATGCAGGAGGAAGGTTACTGAGTAAGGCACTGATCTGTGCATATAACAGAATGTTGTTAGGAATTATTTCATTGCTACATTCCTTTAGTAAAATAATAGTATTTATCTTTCCTCTAGGTCCATAGTCTATCTAGTCTCACATTCCTGACCAACAGTGTCAGAAATGAATTCCATATAATGGAATATGCCTTAAATCCAGTCAAAACTTAGTTGGTTAACTCCACTAGTTTTGTGGCAGCATTGCATGAGCGCATCTTGCAGGCCAGGTGTGGATCAAAGGGTTTATAGCTGGGCTGGTGTTTCTCTTTAACCTCTGGTAGCATACAGAATATCTTCTGGTACTATGAATCCTAGACATTAGGGGTGAAACTTATGGGTAGGTAGGCACCAGCCCAGCTCAATTTCTCCAAGTTCAAGGAGTTTTCCGGATGTTGTTTTTAGCTATAGGGCCTTGCTATAAATTTTTTGAGAGCCACCGATAGCCTTGAAAATAACTTGGGTTGTTTGCAGGATTCAAGGGCCCCTTTGGATAACTCAATTAGATGTAATCCATTCCTGAGCTAGAGGCTTTATTTGATGATGAGAGACAAAGTTTTTATTTTTATTTTTTTATTGATTTTTATTGACTCTACATTTTTCTCTGCTCCCATTCCTGCCTCTCCCCTCCCCTTCAACCTTCTCCCAAGGTCCCCATGCTCCCAATTTACTCAGGAGATCTTGTCTTTTTTTACTTCCCATGTAGATTAGGTCTATGTAAGGCTTTCTTAGTGTCATCATTGTTGTCTAAGTTCTCTGGGATTGTGGCTTGTAGGCTGGTTTAAAAACCACCTATGAGTGAGTACATGTGACAATTGTCTTTCTGTGTCTGGGTTACCTCACTGAAAATAATGTTTTCTAGCTCCATCCATTTTCCTGCAAAATTTAAGCTGTTGTTACTTTTTCTGCTGTATAGTACTCCATTGTGTAAATGTACCACATTTTCCTTACCCATTCTTCAGTTGAGGGGCATTTAGTTTGTTTCCAGAGTACAGACCTAAATAGAGAACTCTCAACAGAGGAATCTAAAATGGCTGAAAGACACTTAAAGAAATGTTCAGCATCCTTAGTCATCAGAGAAATGCAAATCAAAACAACTCTGAGATTCCATCTTACACCTGTAAGAATGGCCAAGATCAAAAACACTGATGACAACTTATGCTGGAGAGGTTGTGGGGAAAAGGGAACACTTCTGCATTGCTGGTAGGAATGCAAGCTGGTACAACCCCATTGGATGTGTGTCAGTGTGGCGATTTCTCAGAAAATTAGGATAGAAAAAGTTTTATCTTATGTTTAAGACATTTCTCATAGATATGACTCATCATTTTGACTTCAAAGATCAAAGCAGACAAGACATTTGGAAACGTGTTGGAACACTGTAAAAGTGACATGAAACCCTGGTTTTGATCAGGCTTTGACCTGTGACTCAATTAAGACATAAGTGTATTATGGTTAATTTGCTAATGATAATCATATACTTTGGGGATGAGATTTTGCCTGAGTCTAAAACCTGTATTCATCCTACTGCATTATAATATAGTATTAACTTAAATATAGCATACAAACTTAGATATATGCTTTTGTTGAATTACACAATTATTATTTGACAAGAATACATCTATTTTGTATATACTTAAAATGGCATCACTAATCTTTGCGAGCTAAACAAAATTAAGGTTTATTTGAATGCTAAAATATCAAAGAAAAATGTCTTATTTCAACGAAATATTTAAAGATATGAGATAACTAGTTTCTTCAAAATTTTAGAATTAACAATTAGAAATATGCGACAGCTTTGAAGCCTTGAGTAAGTTTTAAGATAAAGAATCTGCCCACTGTATAGACTACAATAGTGCTCCAATAATTTCTAAATGCTCCTCTAATCATGTCCAAAAGAAGTCTGACTTACTTTGTCTTGAGCACATCTTATACAAATACATGTATCATTACTATGAAATAAGCCTTTAACTTCCTTATAACATTTTTTATGCTTTTGAAGTCCAATAAACTAAGATCCTTTTGAAGAATACAAAACAATATGGTTAGAATTTTCTAAATCCATTTTGAAGGTGAAATTCATCATTCCAAAAATTTACTCTTTTGATGGCTTTTTTTTTCTGGTAGTCTTTCTCTGTGCCTTTAAGCTACAATTAGCCATTGATAATTGTCTTTGTTTGCCTGGAATACTCTATAAATGCTGGCCATCCCTCCTTATGAAGGAAAATCTATCATGGAGTGATATCAGCCCTGTTACATTATGACCACAATGTGATTTTGGAACATCATGGCCTCTATTGCTTTCTATCAAGCTACAGCAGTAGGCAGATACAGAGTTATTATTGCTCTTATACTTTCAAAGATGCCCAAAGGGAAAAGCACTGGCAATAAACTCAAGACAGAAGCTTGCCTAATTGTGTATATTTGATCAACAGAAAAATAGCTCTGATGTTAGTATATGTTTTGTGTCTATGTTCAGTTATAAAATTAATGAATGATGAAATGTGATAAAATATAAGCTGGTAAGGCAAACTATACTTGAAGCTGCACAGCAGCTATTTCTAGTCTCAGGTAAAAGCAGCACAGATTGTTACATAGTTGGTATCTGCAGCTTGGAGCGGGAGTGCTGAATTGGTTTAAAATAGCTCCAAACATGCAACTATTCGTGGGGGGATTAACTGGCTTACATAATCAAGAAAACTTGAGAAACAATTTACACTTGCCTGTTTATAAAACTTGCTGAATTCATGGTAAATATTATTCAGTGTTCAATTGTGACTTGTGGACCTTACTTGCAAGTTATAACTACTGGACAGAACACCCGATGGTAGTGACCCATTCCTCTCTCTAGGTAGTTGGATGGAGACAGAGATCTGAAGCAAAACAAACAAAGATGCAGAACTATGAAGGACAAAGAAGAAATCCTGTGTTCATAACCAAGATAACTTTATTAGTACTCTGAGTTTTCAAAGTCACAGTATATGTGTTCCAATTTGGAAGGAATTACTGAAAAATAATCTGCTTTCAAACATAACATTGTTTAGATTTTCTAATTGCTAAATGTTCAGCAATTGTTCATTTTCATTAAGGTCACTGTGAACTAGATACAACACATCACCAGATCACAGACAAATGAACTAACAGATGCCACGGTTTTTTTTTTTTTTTTTGATTTGTTCCTTAATGCTGGTACATTAATGCAGAGTTGTTTGTAAACTCCCCAAATTATTATTTGAAAATTGTGATCCATATTTCATGTATAATAATTAATGTGAGGCAAAAGGCTCGGTAGAGCAGAGGTAGAGTGATTGCCTAGTGAACATGAACTCCTGAATTCCAGCAACACACCCCCGCCATACACACACACCAAGCAGATAGCAGTATACTATCTAATGGAGCTAATAGAACAATATGAGGAGGGTTTATGTTAAAAGACATTGAACCCATGGGAGTAGGTTACATACATAGCAGCTACACAGAAGTAAGAAGACAAATAACTTTTTGTCAGAATTTAAAGTTTACATGTCAATTTAACAAATCCAAATAGGGCTTCAAATAACAAAATAGAAGTAGTGTTTATTGTATAAAGAAAAATATGACAAATACTAAAATTAGGACTGAAAGGAGAAAGAACACAGGAATATAACCAGGAGATAAAATGCCTCATCTTAGATTGAATGGTATTACCAATTTCCAGATCAGATTTATTCCATAAATTCAGTCTTTAATTTGTTATTTATTCATAAATACACATGCTAGATACTGATATATATATATATATATGTATACACACACACATATATACACATACATACCAGGGAGATCACAGAATATTAATATTGTGTATGAGTTACTTGTCTTGATAATATAATAAAAAGGCAACTTCAGGAATATATTGGTTCATAGTTTGAAGGGACAGTCCATTATGGAGAGAGCAGTGTGAAACACCTGATTACATTGCAACCAGCATTAGGAATTTTGAAGTAATGAATGCTAGTCCTAGCATTGCTTTCTATATTTTATTCATTCTGAAACTCTAATCAATGGGGTCATCAGTTCTAGCATGTATCTTACCAACTCAATTAAGCTAACCAAGAAAATATCTCATAGACACAGTGATGAGTTTGTTGCCACTGTGAATCTGAGTACCATCAAATTGACAGTCAAGATAAACCATTACACATCATCAGCAGAGGAAGACAGGTAACAAAACAAAGCAATAACTACTACAATGATGAGAAGAACTTAGTCCATTTGTAAAGGACAGAATACATCAAGTGTGGTCTTGTTATAGTCAATGACTACTATAACAACGAGGCACTTAATTCATTTGTGCTGGACAAAATACATCAGGCAGGGTATTTTTATGGAGTATAACTTTATTACCGTTGTTCCTCAAGCTAGAAGTCCATGCTCAAGTAGAGGGCACATATGGTTTCAGTTAAAGAAGGATGTTGTGGCCAGGACAATGAGGTATAGCATGAATAAGAAAAACTCAGAGGAGATATTGGGTTTCAATCTGAAGACCAGAAAAGCAAAGCAACCAGCCGCTGGCTCTTACTTTGACCTCAGTCTGAAATGGTGATCCTGCCTCCAGAAAACCTCAGAATGAGACTGAGACTGAGAGCTGTCTCCTCTGGTTTTATAATCTTCTTTAGTTCTGGGACTAAGGGCATGCACCAATACTACCTGGTTTCTATGGAAAACTAGTGTGGCTACTGAGATTACAAGTGTATGTCATTGCTGCCTGGTCTGTAAGGCTGGCCAGTGTGGCTGTTTTACTTTTCTGATCTTCAGGCAAGCTTTATTTATTACAGTACAAATGAAAAGCACAATAAGGTGTGCTTGAGCATTGTGTCCACCCTAGGGGAAGAATATCTAATCCTCACATTCCAGTAAGGGGTTGGAGAAACAGATGTACACTAGAAAACTTGTTTTGTGGCACACAGTTTATACATTCTGTGTTCTGCTGGGAATTTGTAACAGTGTTCAGAATTTGCTTATGAATAACTGCCCACTGAGAGAATGATCTTATAGAATGAACCTAATCTGATCCCATTCACTCTGTACTAATAAGGCACTTTTGTTTCTAGCTTCTCCTTATAAATGTGTCTGCTCATGAGTGAGGGACAATGATGGCTCAAAGATTTTTTTTAAAGCACAACTAAGAAAGAACAGAAATAAAACAAGATTTGGGTTTTGATATTGAATAATCTCTCCCAGTATCTGGATAAGTGGCAATAATAATAACATTTCACAGCATTCCCTTACATGTTTTTCTACCTAAGTAGTCTAACTTTGGTAGATATTTTAGGGAAAAATATGAAGATTTAAAAAGAATATGAAAACCAGAAATATCTTTTAAAAAATTCAGAAAATAAGAAATGTCAGTATGTTAATTACAACAATGTTAGATTTTATAAATCTCTAAGATTTGGAGAGAAATTTTGAGCCAGGCAGTGGTGGTGCATGCCTTTAATCAGCACTTGGGAGGCAGAGGCAGGCAAATCTCTGTGAGTTTGAGGCCAGACTGGTCTACAAGAGCTAGTTCTAGGACAGGCTCCAAAACCACAGAGAAACCCTGTCTCAAAAAAAAAAAAAAACAAAAAAAAAAAAAACGTAAAAAAGAAAGAAATTCTGGTAGAAGTTAATTTAAAGAGTTTTAGTTACTTTATTAAAATACAAATTGGGATTGAATTTATGCCTAGAATACAGAATATTTTTCTTTTTTCATCTTCACTTGTATTTCCATATTAAGTCTCAGTGAACTCTATTGAAATGGAAGTATTACTACAAAGTATGCAAACCTTGGAGTATGACTCATCCTTTATTGCATCATTTTCCAGCCATTCTGTCATTTGTATGTTTTGCAGAATGCATTTGTATATAATTGCATAGGAACTGATTTGTTTTGTAACCTCTGTTTAGAGTCAAGCTTTGTTCTTTTCACTGTGGACAGCACTCTGACATTGATTCCCTGTTCCCATTGTTTTGGAGAGTAAATTTCATCACAAGTATTTTGTAATTGAATTATTCACCCCTCACCCTTCTGTCTGTAACTGATAGCACCCTTTGGGTCCAAATACATGCTTCTCACAGCTGCTTCACAGTTTTCACTGAAAAGACAGAAAGAGAGCTCAGATAACTATCCTGCTAAATATAACAGGCAAATAGTCATGTTGACTTAAAAGGCAGTCGTGTCTGAAATAGGAATGGAGAAGATGGTTTCAGGAACACTAGGTGACTAACTCTGATAGTCTTTCATTTTACATGTCATTTAGTTATAAATACCATGAAAAGATGTGTGCCTTCTTTAACAATGTCACATTATATGTATAACTGTATGAAATTAGGCTAAAAAAAATAAGCCACAGGCTCTAAGAATAAATACAGGAAGGGCAGAGAAAATCTATCAAAATAATAAGTAAAATCGCTCATAGAGTTAGTTTATTGTTAGTTCACAAATAAGATAAATCAATGAAAAGATTCCTAATGATATTCGTCTACGCTCATAGACAAGTTCATTGGCTAGTTTTCATCAGAGAGACTTCCTCCAGCAGCAGAAGGGAACAGATGCAGAGACCCACAACCAGATATTATGCACAGAGTGTCTAAACTAGGGGTCTCCATCAGGTCCCTCCTTCAGAGCTCCAGGAAAAGAGGTGGATGCAATACTGTAGAAGTGAGAGGAGAACATGGCCCACCAAATAAGCTCAGCAGGGCTCACAGAGGCTGAAACTGCAAGCATGGGGCCTGTATGGGTCTGCTCCAGTTCCTCTGTATATGTGTTATAACTATTAGCTTGGTGGCTTTGTGGGACTCCCAACAGTGGGAACAGATGTTTCTCTGACTTGTTTGCCTGTTTTTGGTACTCTTTTTTTCCCCTAGGAGGCTGCCTTATCCAGCCTTGATGTGAGGATATTTTGCCACGTCTTATTGTATCTTGTTTTGTTGTACTTGTTTGTCTCTTGGATACATTTTCTTTTGTGAAAAAAAATGGAGGGGGAGTGGGTCTGGGGGAGAGAGAGGTTGGGGGTGTCTGGCAGGGGTGGTAGGCATATATTGCATGAGAGAAAAATCTATTTTTAACTTAAAGAAGTAGAAAAATAAAACTGGGAAGGGATTAGGGAAATAGCTCAATCAGTAGAGTGTTTGATATGTAAACATGAAGTCCTGAGTTTAACTGCCAAACACTCCTGGAAAAACTAGGGACAGAAGAGATAAGTAGATGCCTGGAATTCCTGGCCAGGCAGTGAACTATGCACGTTTTCTTATTATGTAAGAGGAGTAATACAAGGTCACGAAAGCAATATATTTTTAATAGTACAAAACTTGATATTCAGTGCATAGTCACCAACCAATCTAAGACAAAATTTCATAAATCTAAGTGGAAAAAGTCAAAATAAAACCAGACCACTATCACCACCACCACCACCAACAATAGCAGCCACAACACCACCACCATCAATAGCAACAAGAACAACAAACAACAACAACAGCTAGATATCAGAAGTACTGAAAAGGAATTTTAATAGAATTAGTTTGAAATGCTCAAAAGTAAAATAGTGGTATAAGATATTTTGACTAGATAATTAGAATTTAGAAGTCAGATAGACACTGGGTGATATATACCACATATATTATGCTATTTAACATAAGAGGCACAGAAATCTGAAGGGAACTGGAACTGAGAACCAACCTAGGATACAATGCAGAAACAGTGCTACAAAACATAGGTGACATCCAATCAGATACAAATCAATTAACGTAACTAAACTAAGTGGTAGAAGCTTAGGCATAGAAATTGAAGGAGGAAGACTACAAGTGCAAGCATTTCTTGGCCAAACATCCTTTTTTTGTTCTAACAACAACAATTGAAAAAAAAACTAGAATAATAACTGAGGTTCTCACACAGATTCTAGGAAAATATTCTTCAGGCAGAAAGCAGGTTAAAATATGATAGTGTATGAATAGCAGAAAAATAAATTGTTAAAGAATATAGAAAATATTAGGAAGCTGGAGAGATGGCTCGATGGTTAAGAACAAATACTGTTCTTCCAGATGACCTGACTTTGCCAGTTTAGATTGTTCACATAGCCAATAATTCTAGCTCCAGTATCTCTGCTCTTCATGGACACCTGTACTGATATGCACATTCACACACTTTTATACTTAAATAAAAATAAAGGAGTAAGTCTTAAAAGCATGTATTAAATGTTAAAGAAATTCACACATTTATTTCAAGTAGAATGATGATCATGTTATTGATAACATGAAAGTTGGTGGTGTAGATTTGAAATTATGGTATTTTTAAGGAAGTATATGCACAGCAAGAAAGCATTCTAATCATTGGAGGATTCACTGAACATAGAAAGTAACAATTTACTAAGACATTGGAAAATGTAGTAATAAATAAAAAAAATGGGGCACAGGAATAAATGTTAAAATGAAATGAGCTCCAATACATATTTATATTTTATTAAAATATACTGACGGAATTTATTAAGTCAAGCCGGGCGGTCGTGGTGCACACCTTTAATCCCAGCACTTGGGAGGCAGAGGCAGGCGGATCTCTGTGAGTTCGAGACCAGCCTGGTCTACAAGAGCTAGTTGTTCCAGGACAGGCTCTAAAACCACAGAGAAACCATGTCTCAAAAAAGCAAAAAAAAAAAAAAAAAAAAAAAAGAATTTATTAAGTCAGACAAATAAAAATATACTGACTTTTACTTAAAAGTAATATATTTGAAATATAAAAATAGATCCATAAAGAATGGCATTGTGAAAATCTCAATATGTGCCAACTGTAACAATTATAAAAATTATAAAATTATAAAAATTATAAAATTTTATATAAATATATAATTATAAAAATTTGTAACAATTATAAAAATGACAAAAATCACAAAAATAAAAAAATGACTTTAAGGAATCATGAAAGAAAATCAATGTAAGCAGCTGATGAAAAAACATCAAATTAACTCTCAAAATGTAAAAGAAAGTAATAAAATAAAATAGGATCTAAATGAGAAAAATAAAAACAATTGAAATAATGTAATATTTATATAGTTTTTTTTTCAGGAAGACAGAGAAAAAGAGAAAGAAAGAGAGAGGGAGAGGGAGATAGAGAGAGGAAAAGACAGAATATAGGGATGAAGAAGACACAAATGAACACTTCAAATAAAACAAGTATTATTGCTAGAGTCTGTTCGTTTCCTGGGTATACAGATTCAAAATAGCTACACAAAACTACATTAGTTAAATCACTGCTTGGCCAAGAGCTTATACATATTTCTAACTAGTTTTTATATCTTAAAATAACCCATTTCTATTAATTTATGCATCATTATGAGGTTGTGGCCTACTGGGAAGGTTCCAGAAATATCTGTCTCCTGCTGTGGTTATATGACTTCTCTCTGACTCCACCTTCTTTCTCCCAGAATTCAGGTTAGTTTTTCCCCATGCTATAGGCCCAAAGTTGCTTTTTTACTTATCAGTGGTAATCACAGAATATAGAGGGGAATCCCACATCAAAGTATCACAGTAAACACTTAGAAGTCATGAGGAAATTAAACAATTTACATTGTTTCACAATTATTTTTCAATAATATCCCTTTGACTCAATAAAAACTTCTAAACAAAATGGTTGAATTTGTGGAAAATTAATTTGCAAATTCGATACAAAAGGCTTAGAAATTTGAGTATGTTTAATTATATAAATTTGCCATTGGAAATACTAAGCAACTATCATGAGCACACATAAATTCTCCATGTACTCAAGGGAGACTGAAGAGTAGAATTACATTTGATTTTTTAGTGACTATAAAGAACTTCTAGAAATGCCACTCTTCATAAAGCTTACATTATCTTGAAATCAACATGGTATATCATTATCAAAATAATCTTACAGGATAAACTTGTCAATGAAAGACATACAAGAACCCAAAACACATTATTAAAGAGTCCAATCTAGCAATGTGTATTTTGGCTTTTACTTCATGAAATAAAAGTTATTCAGCCATAGAAAATCAATTATTATTTCAGTACATGAACAGAATGACAAAAATAAAAAGCATGCCTCAACTAAAGCTATGAAAATAAAAGCTAAAGTGAAGACTCACACACTCTTAAATAATGCCTAAACATCTTCCACAAGCTAGAAATAAGAAGACATACATTATTCCATGTACCAATGGGAAACCTGAGCTGGGCACCAGACTTTTGGTGCTGCTAGGGACAAAGGAAGGCTGGATGTCATACTGATTTCTAATTAGTCACACAGCTGCACTGAATATTAAAGGTCTTTGAATTTATCAGAGGAAACAGCGTAGTCCCCTAATAGTGTTGCACTGCAAACATGGAAATCTTATAAACTTTAAATAAATTATTAATTAAATAAGTCTATTTAAAAGGGTCTCTTTTCTCCAAGGAAGAGGCTTTTTTTTTTAAATTTCATTCATGTCTACAATGAAATTTTATGTCTGCCTCCTCAGTGTTCCCCAACTCTTTCTATATCCTCCCATCATGCCTTCCTTCCAACTTCATGTCTTTTTAATTAGTTTGATAGCCCAGTAAGCCTATCCAGTTCTCAGATGTACATAGATGTAGGACCATCTGCTGAAGTATGAGAAAACTATCAGTGATAACGTCCTCAAAAATAATGTTTCTCCTTCCTCTAGCAACTACTACTGTAGTGCCTCGGTAAGAGACGAAGGCTGGTTCATCTACTCAATCCATGCCACAATTTTGACCATCTTTTTCTTGTGAAGGTAAGCATAAGCTAGTATGAGCTCGTGTGTGTGAGATGTTAACCCATACCTTGCACTCAAATTTTTATTCAATAATTAGTCTTCTGAATGTGGCATTGTCCACCCATGTAAGGTAATTGTATTGGAAGTGAATTTTATTATTATTTGAAATTATTAACTAGTAAAATTTTCAAAACTCCATTGTTTTGGCTAACCCCCTCCCCCCAGTCTTCTCTCCCTGTCCTTGTCTCCATCCCTACTAAATTCTTTAGTCCCATATGATTCCCCTCTTCTTTCATTTTACATGTATTGTACTATCCCTCCAGGTATCTTCAGAAGTTGAGTTGTGAGGGCTTTCACAAACCCTTCTTGTGAGTTATCCCTACCCTTCACATCAGGTTTCTCCCATGATCCCATGCCTTTCCCAATTCATGCATTTCCATCTCCAGTACTTCACCTATGATTTACTATTTCTTCTCCCTCAACATTCGCCCCACAAAATAAGATCTCTTTCTAGTTTCTCAGTTTCTAGTAAGGCAACAAGTAAAACACCAAAACGAAAAGATTTGAGACTATGATCCATATACAAAAGAAAATATAAGACATTTATCTTTCTGTGCCTGACATACCACACTCACTATAATTTTTTCCAGTTCTACCTCTTTATATAAATATTTCGGTATTCCTTACATGTAAGTAATACTCTACTGGGTGTAAATACCCATGGGTAAACTACCAGTTTTTAATAGGCATTTAAATGAATATTGATGTGCAAGTGTCTCTGTAGTAGGAAAAACAATCTATTAGGTATATGCCTAGGAGTGCTATTGCTAGGTCACTTACCAGGTCTTTTTCTTCTGTTCTGAGAAACTTCCAGGTTGATTTAAAAAAAATGGTTTGACTAGGCTACACACTCTTACTATCAGTATATTAAAATTGACCATTTGGAGTGATCAGTCAGCCAACTATACACCTCAATTTTTAGGCCCTCGGTACTGATCAACCCCTTCAGACCACCTGCCTCAGCTTCTCTAGCCAGCCAAAAGGCAAGTAGGCAGCTCCAATGTTCCACCTCAATTGATTGGACCCTGTAAGCTACAAGGCCCACTCCGTACCCAAACCCACTTATCCCCTGCTACCACAGAGTAACTCTGAACCACAGAATGCAACTGCATACAGTGGACCAAGAGATTGGGCCAGAGAGACCACAGTGGTTCCCAAAGACACAGAAAATGACTCCACTGAGCAGACTAAGAGCAACTCCCTAAGACATAGACAGGAACTACAAGGATTGGACCAAGGGACAAAGACACTGCTGGCACTAATTGGAGGAGATGGGTAGGCGTCAATGCAAAAATTCAGTCAACAACCTAAAAAGAAACAAAAAAACATAGCAACAAGAAGACGTGTTCATCCTAACCCAGAAGAAGCAGAGGAAAATGATCTTAAGCATAACTTTATAAAGATGAAAGAGACCCTTAAGAAGGAAATGAATAATTCTCATAAAAATGGAGGAAAAGCACATTGGCAAACTCTTTCTATGAGGCTAGTTACCCTAATACTGAAACCACACAAAGACTCAACCAAGAAAGAGAATTACAGACCAATCTCTCTCATGAACACTGATGCAAAAAATACTCAATAAAATACTGGCAAATTGAATTGAATTGAAAAAAGAATGCATCAAAATTATCCACCATGATCTAGTCGGCTTCATCCCAGGGATGCAGTTTTATTTGTTTCAATATATGAAAATCTATCAATGTAATCCACTATATAAACAAACTGAAAGAAAAAAATATGAGTATCTCATTAGTTTCTGAAAAAGAATTTTACAAAATCCAACATCCCTTCATGATAAAGGTCTTGGAGAGATCAGAAATACAAGAAATGTATCTAAAAATAAAAAATGTTATATGTAGCAAGCTGATAGCCAACTTTGAATTAAATGGAGAGAAACTCAAAATGATTCCACTAAAATCAGGAACAAGACAGGGTTGTCCACTCTCTCCATATCTGTTCAACATAGTTCTTGAAATTCTAGTTAGAGCAATAAGACAACAAAAGGAGGCCAGGGACTACAAATTGGAAAGGAAGAAGTCAAGCTTTCACTATTTGCAGATGATATGATACTATACATAAGTGACTCCAAGAATTCTACTAGGGTACTCTTAGGTCTGATAAACACCTTCAGTAATGTGGCAGGATACAAAATCAACTCAAAAAAATCAGTAGCCCTCCTACATACAAATGATAAAGAAATTGAGAAAGATCAGAGAAACATCACCATTTGCGACAGTCACAAATAAAATAAAATAAATAAAATAAAATACCTTGCGGTAACACTAACCAAACAAGTAAAAGACCTGTTCAACAATAACTTAACGTTTTTGAAAAAAATTGAAAAGATATCAGAAATTGGAAAAGTCTCCCATGCTCTTGGATAAGTAGGATCAACATAATAAAAATGGCAATCCTAACAAAAAATAATGTACAGTTTCAATGCAATCCAATAAAAATCCCAGCACAATTCATCACAGACCTTGAAAGAACAATATCCAACTTAATATGGAAAAACAAAAAGCCTAGGATAGCCAAAACAATCCAGTACTGTAAAGGAACTTCTGGAGGCAGTCATTACCATCCGTGACATCAAACTCTATTACAGAGCTACAGTAATGAGAACAGCTTGGTACTGGCATAAAAACAGACAGGTTGGCCAAGTCACACACCTATGAACATCTGATTTTTGACAAAAATGCTAAAATTATACAATGGAAAAAAGAAAGCATCTTCAATTAATGGTGCTGGCATAACTGGATGTCAGCATATAGAAGAATGCAAATATATCCATATCTATGCCCATGTACAAAACTCAAGTCCAAATGAATTAAAGACCTCAATATAAATCCAATGACACTAAACCTGCGAGAATAGAAAGTGGGATGAAACCATCCTGTAGCTGGACACAGGAGACCACTTCTTAAATATAACCCCAGTAGCACAGACAATGAAAGCAATAATAAAAATGGTACCTATTGAAATTTAGAATTTTCTGTAAAGCAAAAAACACAATAAATAAGAAAAAAGTCAGCCTATAGAATGGGAAAAGATCTTCACCAACCCTGCATCAAACAGAAGATTTATCTTCAATATACATCCTTAGTCATCAGGGAATGCAAATCAAAATGACTCTGAGAAACCATCTTACACCTGCCACAATGGCTAAGATCAAAAACACCAATGATAGCTTATGCTGGAGAGGATGCAAAGTAAGGGGAATGCTCATCCATTGCTGGTGGGAATGCAATCTTGTACAACCACTCTGGAAATCAGTATGGTGGTTTCTCAGAAACTTGGGAATCATCAGCATTAACACTCTTGGGCATATACACATAGGATATTCAACCATACTACAAGAACCTTTGTTCAACAGTGTTTATAGCAACATTATTTGTAATAGCCAGAACCTGGAAACAACCTAGATGCCCCTCAACCAAAGAATGGATATAGAAAATGTGGTACTTCTTCTGTTGAGAACTCTCTGTTCAGTTCAGTGCCCCATTTTTTAATTGGGTTAATTAGCATTTTAAGGTCTAGTTTCTTGAGATATATATATTGGAAATCAAACCTTTGTCTGTTGCGGGGTTGGTGAAGATCTTCTCCCAGTCAGTAGGTTGCATTTTTGTCTTAATGACAGTGTCCTTTGCCTTACAAAAGCTTCTCAGTTTTAGGAGGTTCCATTTATTCAATGTTGTCCTTATTGTCTGTGTTACTGGGGTTATACATAGGAAGTGGTCTCCTGTGCCCATGTGTTGTAGAATACTTCCCACTTTCTCTTCTATCAGGTTCAGTGTGTTCAGATTGATATTGAGGTCTTTAATCCATTTGAACTTGAGTTTTGTGCACGGTGATAGATATGGATCTATTTTCATTCTTTTACAGGTTGACATCCAGTTGTGCCAGAACCATTTGTTGAAGATGCTTTCTTTCTTCCATTGTATACTTCTAGACTCTTTTATCGAAAATCGGGTGTTCATAGGTGTGTGTTAAAATCCGGGTCTTCTATTCGATTCCATTGGTCAACATCTCTGTTTTTATGCCAATACCAAGCTGTTTTCATTACTGTAGCTCTGTAATAGAGTTTGAAGTCAGGGATGGTAATGCCTCTGGAAGAGCAGAACATTGGGCTGAACTCCCAAAGTCCAATCGAAGAGAGGGAGGATTGAGAATATGAACAAAGAGGTCACGACCATGATGGGGATACCCACTGAAACAGCTTACCTGCACTAATGGAAGCCTTCCTACTCCAGTCTGACAAGGGAACAAGCATAAGACCAAAGTAGTCCCTCTGAATGGAGGTGACAGTTGTATGGCTGGGGCAAACAGTGGAGCCATTGGCAGTGTTCTAGCTCTTTGGAATCCAGTCTCTCTGGAGAGATACCTTGTTTACACCAGATATAGTGTCGAGGACCTTGTCCCTGCCTCAAAGCAATGTGCCAGGCCTTGTTGATTCCACATGGGAAAACTCATGGACTCTGAAGAGTGGCTGAGGGGGTGGGATGTGAGGTAGAAGGTGGGAAGGTGGATGAGAAGGAGGAGGGTAGGGAGTGGAAAATGGATTTGGCCTGTAAAATGACAAAAGATTTTCTTTTAAAAATATATTTTTAAATGGATTTAAAAATCATTCACATTTCACAACATCTACACCTATGTTTGTTTTTCTTTGTAGTGGTCAATTTTGGCCATTCGGACAGGTGGGATTGGGAATCTTAAAGTACCGTCAATTTGAATTTCCCTTGTAACTAAGAATATTGCATATCTTTAGAATTTTTTGAAGCCATATGCATCTCTTCCTCTAGAAAACTGAGGTCCATTGCCTGTTTTTAATTGGATTGTTTGTTTTCTTGATATTTAGCTTTTGACTTTGTTTTATAGTCTGAACAGTACTTCTCAGTGGCATGCATTCCTGGTGAAGCTCTTCTCCTATCCTATGGATAGCCTATTCATTAGCTTCATAGTCTCCTTGCTGAACAGAAGCTTTTCTATTTCATGATAGCCTATTTGTTAATTGTTGTTTTTATTTCCTTTGCTATAGGAGTTATTCAGAAAGTTCTTAGCTGTGCTTTTAAAATAGATTGTACCCCTCCTTTCTCCTGTGGTACTTTCACAATATTTTTGAAATCATTGGTGCATTTGGAGTTGTTATTTGCACACTGAGATGTAAGGTTCTACCTATTTTTCTTCATGTTGAAATCCAGTCTTCCCAGCATTGTTTTTTGAAGATGCTTTGTGTATTTAGCGTCTTTGTCAAAAATCATATAGATGCAACTGTGTGAACATATATCTGGTGTATTGATTCTCTTCCTTTGATTAATGTGTTTGTTTGTGTGCCATTATCATTCCGTTTTTATTACTTTGATTAACGGGTATAATATGCAATGAAGTATGGTAATACTTCTAGAAATGCTTTTTTTGTCAGAATTTCTTTGAATAACTTTTGTCTTCATATAAATAAATTAATGAATTTGAATAGCATTGGAATTTAGATAAGGATTAAGTTGAGTCTATAGATAGCTTCTCATGGGGTGGTTATTTTCACAGTATCAATTCTTGGGATATATGAACATGGTATAACTTTCCATCCTTTAGTGCCTTGTTAATTTCTTTGATGTAGTATTTGTAGTATTTATCCCAGGTGTTTTGTATGTGTTGGAGCAGTAATAGAAGACAGGATCATTTGCTTGAGACAGTTTTCATTCTCTTTGTTATTGGTTAATAAGTAAAGGACTAATAATGCTGTGTCACTTTGTATCATGTCACTTTTTAAAAATTAATCACCACTCCTAAGAGGTTTTTTGAGTCTTTATGGAGTTTATTTTTTAAAATTGCTGCAAAAAGATACTTCAACTTAGTTTCTAATTTGCATCTCTTTTATTTCTTTCTCTTGTCTTATTGCTCTAGCTGAGATTCAAAGAACTATATTGAATAGGATTGGAGAAAGTGAATACCCTTGCCTTATTCCTGATCTTAGTGAGAACATTCTGAGGTGTTCTTCTTTATGTTTGATATAAGTTTGTCATTTATAGCCTTTTTATGTTCAAGCATGCACCCTCTATTCCCAGCCTCTTCATTTTATTTTAACCATGAAGTGATGTTACATTTATCTAAATTTTTCTGGATATAATAAAGTGATCGTGTAAGTTTTCTCTTTCAATATATTTATATAATGGACAATACTTATTGTTTACATCTGTTGAACCATCCCCACATCTCTAAAATTAAATCAACTTAATAATGAGGAATTTTCTTTATATGAGGTTGTATGTCGTGAAACCACTTTTTTCTTTCCTTTCTCTTTCTTCTTCTTCCTTTTTTTTTTTTTAATTGTTTTTAAGATAAGGTTTCTCTATAACTTTGGAGCCTGTCCTGAAACTAGGACTTGTACATCAGACTTGCCTTAACTCACAGAGATACATATGCTTCTGTCTCCTGAATATTAGGATTAAAGGCATGAGCCATCACTGCCCAAAATGGATAATATCACTTCTTTTTTTTTTTTTACTTATTTATTTATTTTTATTCTTTTTTAATTAAAATTTCCACCTGCTCCCCATTTCCCATTTCCCTCCCCTCCTCCCAAATATTGCCCTCCCCCCACTTCCCTCCC
Source organism: Chionomys nivalis (assembly GCF_950005125.1). NCBI lineage: Eukaryota > Metazoa > Chordata > Mammalia > Rodentia > Cricetidae > Chionomys > Chionomys nivalis. Next base: position 191,090,837 of record NC_080086.1, on the reverse strand, counting down.
CCTATCCCCACTCCTCTTCTCCTCCCCCCACTCCATTCCCCCTCCCTCTCGTTACTGAAGAGCAGTCCAAATTCCCTGCCCTGCGGGAAGAACAAGGTCCTTCTATCTATGTCCAGAAAGGTGAGCGTCCAAACAGGCTAAGCTCCCACAAAGCCAGTTCATGTATTAGGATCGAAACCTAGTGCCATTGTCCTTGGCTTCTCATCAGTCTTCATTGACCGCCATGCTCAGAGAGTCCGGAATCAACCCATGCTTATTCAGTCCCAGACCAGCTGGCCTTGGTGGGCTCCCAATAAATCAGTTCCACTGTCACAGTGGGTGGGTGCATCCCTCGTGGTCCTGATTTTTTGCTCATGTTCTCCCTCCTTCTGCTCCTCATTTGGACCTTAAGAGCTCAGACCGTTGCTCCAAATTGAGACTCTGTCTCTACCTCGATCCATCGCCAGATGAAGGTTCTAAGGTGATATGCAAGATATTCATCAGTATAGGATAGGGTCATTTCAGGTTCCCTCTCCTTAGTTGCCCAAGGTACCAGCTGGGGACATATTCCTGGACACCTGCGAACCCCTCAAGAGTCAAGTCTCTTGCCAACCCTAAGATGGCTCCCTTAGATAGGATATATACTTCGCTGCTCCCGTATCCATCCTTCCTATATCCCAACCATCCCAATCCTCCGAGCTCCTCCCATCCTCCCCTTCTCATATTTCTCATCCCATTTCCCCTTTGCCCCATGCCACCTCACCCGCAAGTTCCCAGTTTTTGCCCTGGAATCTTGTCTACTTCCCCCTCTCCATGCGGATGACTATATGATTTTCTTTGGGTTCACTTTCTTATTTAGCTTCTATAGGATCACACATTATATGCTTAATGTCTTTTATTTTATGGTTAGAAACCGATTATGAGTGAGTACATCCCATGTTCCTCTTTTTGAGTCTGGGATACCTCACTCAGGATAGTGTTTTCTATTTCCATCCATTTGCACGCAAAATTCGAGAAGTCATTGTTTTTTACTGCTGAGTAGTACTCTAATATGTATATATTCCACACTTTCTTCATCCATTCCTCCATTGAAGGGCATCTAGGTTGTTTCCAGGTTTTGGCTATTACAAACAATGCTGCTATGAACATAGTTGAACAGATACTTTTGTCATTTGATGTGGCATCTCTTGGGTATATTCCCAATAGTGGTATTACTGGATCTTGGGGTAGGTTGATCCCAAATTTCCTGAGAAATCGCCACACTGATAATATCACTTCTTAATGGGATAAATGCCCACTTTTCACAGATGGCATCCTGCAAACTCTCCCAAGTTTATTTTTCCTGGAATTAAATTTATTTTGGTTCTTTCTGAGCATAGATTCTCTATCTCTTCGCTCCCCTCTTTCCTTAGTTGAAGTTTTATTGGATACTTTATGGCATTTGGTGAGACAGATAAGTGAGATTGATTTATCAAGAAATTCTCAAAATACTATTTTGACACAATCTCTGTACTTAAAATTTCAACATACAGAAAGATTAATCTCTATGGACATTTGACAAACAGTCATTTATCAATAAAACATAACCAGTTTCTTTATGACACTCACATGTAATGAATGTATCTTCATTAAACTACCATATAAATTTCTTTTTTATTTTTTATCATTTCTCTTTTTGGTAAGGGATGCATTTTTATTATTATCGCCTCATTATTTAAAACCAGTTTCAAATTCAAACATATTCTGATTGTATTCTTTTCTTCTCCCAAGTTCCTCCAGCTCTTCTGTTAAACTTCGATATTTTTTAGACTTTTCTAGAGTGGAATCTAACATTTTCCCTTTTTAGAATACAATTGAAAGGGATTGATAATTATAATACATGATATTCAAAATGAAATTTATATAATAGCAGAAGTCTTAATTTGTTTTCAAGAAAATAGTTATGTGAAAAATGTTGCCATATTTGAAAAAAATCATTGAAAAAAAATCAATGATCACTGTCCCATATGTAATATTCTATATATAATTTTAATATAGAGCAAGGAATAGAACATATAACTTTTGTAATTAATATTTTATATTACCTGTTATCTGGCTTTGAGTGCTGAGCTCCAGAATGCACAGGAAAATATTATACAATTATTGTAGCAATTTTCAGCACCAAAGATTTATTTCCTATTTTTTTCCTTTATATATTTTTCACTAGGGCAAGCATAATTTTACTTCAATGTGTCACATCATAGGGTATAGTCTAACATTGTCTTGACATTTAAAATGATCCTTTAGTGTTCTCTTTCCCTCTTTTTCTTTATCAATTCTTTGATAATTTGGCACAATGTATTTAGTCAAGCACATTCCCATTTTCTGAGACCCTACCTTCTTTCTTATCTATCCAACTCTGCATTCTCTATATTTTTTTATTTATTTTATTCTTTTTTAATTAAAATTTCCGCCTCCTCCCCGTTTCCCATTTCCCTCCCCCTCCTTCCATGCATTGCCCCCTCCCCCACTCCCGTCCCCCTCTCCCCACTCCTTTCCCCCTCTCCCCACTCCATTCCCCCTTCCTCTCAAGACTGAAGACCAGTCAAAATTCCCTGCCCTGCGGGTAGTCCAAGGTCCTCCCACTTCTATCCAGGTCCAGGAAGGTGAGCATCCAAACAGACTAGGCTCCCACAAAACCAGTTCATGTATTAGGATCAAAACCTAGTGCCATTGTCCTTGGCTTCTCATCAGCCTTCATTGTCCGCCATGTTCAGAGAGTCCGGTTTCATCCCATGCTTATTCAGTCCCAGTCCAACTGGCTTTGGTGAGCTCCCAATAGATCAATTCCAGTGTTACAGTGGGTGGGTGCACCCCTCGTGGTCCTGACTTCCTTGTTCACGTTCTCCCTCCTTCTGCTCCTCATTTAGAGTACTACTCAGTGGTAAAAAACAATGACATCGTGAATTTTGCATGCAAATGGATGAAAATAGAAAACACTATCGTGAGTGAGGTATCCCAGACCCAAAAAGAGGAACATGGGATGTACTCACTCATAATTGGTTTCTAGCCATAAATAAAGGACATTGAGCATATAATTTCTGATCCTAGAGAAGCTAAATAAGAAGGTGAACCCAAAGAAAAACATATAGCCATCCGCCTGGATAGGGGAAGTAGACAAGATTGCCAGGCAAAAACTGGGAACTTGCGGGTGAGGTGGCATGGGGCTAATGGGAAATGGGGGGAGAAACATGAGAAGGGGAGGATGGGGGGAGCTTGGGGGAATGGGATGGTTGGGATATAGGAAGGGTGGATACGGGAGCAGAGAAATATATATCCTAATTAAGGGAGCCATCTTAGCGTTGGCAAGAGACTTGACTCTAGAGGGGCTCGCAGCAGGGAGAGGTCCCCAGCTAGTACCTTGGGCAACTGAGGAGAGGGAACCTGAAATGACCCTATCCTATACTGATGAATATCTTGTATATCACCTTAGAACCTTCATCTGGCGATGGATCGAGATAGAGACAAAGACCCAATTTGGAGCAATGGACTGAGCTCTATATTTTTTGAACATGGTCAAGTTTAAGTTGTGCTGCCTGTATACTCTTGGTTTCATAGCTTTCCTCTATGCTTCTCCTAGCAGCAATCAATTGTCACTATCTCCTCAGTGAAGGCTGGGACTATATGCCTTCACCCTCAACACTGAGATTTTTATCCGGCTTAAGCATGCCTAAGTTTTGCACATACTGTCATAATCATGGAAAATTCACGTGAATAACTGTCCTGTTGTTTTCAGAAAATAGTCCCATTACAATCCTACACTAACTACGGTTTTTGCAGTCTCTCTTCTTCTATTGCTTCAGTGATCTCTGAGCCATGGGAGGGCCTTGGACTTCCCACAGGGCAGGGTACCCTGTGCTCTCTTAGGACTGAATGGGAAGGGGGGAAGGGTAAGTGGGGGAGCAGGAGGGAAGTGGAAGGAGGGGAGGAAGTGGAAATTTTGATTGGTATTATTTATAATGTAATAAAAAAACAAAAAAATAAAATATATGTGTATATATTTTGGCACTTTTCTACTGTAGTAAAAGTTGCTATATGACTTTTTCTAAAGGTTTTTGGTATGTTAGTTATCTTTCTCTGTGATCTCACCTTGTACCTGTTCTCCTCTGACCCCCCCCCCCCCCCCGCTCACTCCTCCCTGTCTCATTAGTCACCCAGGAGATTATATACTACTGCACTTTCTGTTACCTGCCTTGAAATTGCCCCCACCATGACCTGCTACTAATTTCCTAACCTATATGCTTAGTTCAAAGGGAACCCATGTATGTTTCAAATTAATGAGCGCAATAGATTATCTATAGTTTAACACAGTGCTACTCTAAGGTTTAATATTTCATATATAGAATTTGATGGATGGAAGTGTTTTAAGATAGGAAGTCCTCTACGCATCAAGAAAAACGTCCAGCAATTGTACTGTTTCCAGTCAGCTATCTCTGAACATGGCATTTAAAGAGTGTTTGTAGACCTTTTATTTTATTCAGGTTGGAATTTAAAGTTAAGAACAGAGATAGTTAACCACAAGAAAGCCAGAAAATATGAAGGATCATTATTCCCAAGTTGCCGCCACTTCAAGTAATTCACTAAATGACTAGACATTCCAGTCTTTACCAAAAGGGCTACAAAACTGAAGGGAAAAATAAAGAATAGTATTTTCTTGTAATATTATAGGGGATTTTTTGATGATATACCTTTGGTGAGCCATTATAGCAAGATTGCTATGAAAAAAAAAAAGGGCATCAACCCAAGCCTTATAAGAAACTCACATGAAAAGCAAAATTTAGGCTCAGGTCTAAGAAGAATGATTGCAAACTGAAATACAGAATCAGCATAATACCGAAGTTCATTGAAACCGCACATCATTATTGAAGCTGTCGTACATTGACTGCTTGAAGCAAATGTTCCAGACAAAGGTAGAATTCTACACAGGGCTCTGGTAGCTCATAGGGAAGTGTTTACATATAAATCTGCCCTCTCACTGAGTTGCAAGCACCTACTGGGCAGGAGCCACATCTTACTCAGCTGACTAAAACTCATTATGCAGATTGTCTTAAATATAGTAACACAGTCCCCTGAGTGTTTAACTCAATTGTGCTGAAGCAAAGGTCAGGAAAATCAGCCTTCACAGATGTGAGAAAAATATTGCCATTCAGTTTGCAGCTGTGCACATGACTTCAATAAAACATGCTTACTTCTCCTAAAAGAAGGATAAGAAAAGACTGTTAAGCTGTTACTGTAATTATTTCACCAGGAAATTGATAACCCAAAAGAGCTCATTTGTGAGTACGCTGAAGAGTTCTGCGTATCAAATTAAATCGCTTTTCAATGAGATCATTACTGCAAGCAAATATAAGACTGTCAGCATATTATTTTTAGAGACTTCAATTTCTTTGAAATGTCAACCTAAACAAAAAAGGATACTGTAAAAACTTAGGCTCAATATTCACCACTTCTTACTCATGGCTTTGAGTAACAAGTGCTTTAAATAACTGATGTTGTTTCCGTTTAGTCGATTATTTCTCTTAAAAAGCAGAGCTTCATCTGCATGACCTCAAGATGGACATGCAGAAGATGTACCTCCCACTGAAGATAACCAAGGGTCTCAAAATATTTTTGAAGAATTTCATGTGATACAACTAGTGGGAATTTCTCATAATAACAGAATGGATGGAACATAGTCCAAAATCAAACAGGCTGGCTCTACATAGCCCCTTGCTGAGAAAGCAGCAGTTAGAGATTCAACTGAAAGGTGCAGGTCACTATGTCATAAACATTGAAATTTTAGTATTTCCTGCACATATTTCTTTGGTTGTAAAACCAGGAAGGAAGCCTGCAGTAGAATTGTCTAAATGACTTAAAGATTAATATTCTAAGCTTAAAATGGAACCCATTGACATTTAGAATTCAATCTCTATACAATCACAGTATGTGCTTGTTTTTGAAGCTATTGAAATGGTCTGGCTTATGAAAACAGCACAATTTGACTTGACTTTTTTTTTTTTTTTGGTTTTTCGAGACAGGGTTTCTCTGTGGCTTTGGAGCCTGTCCTGGAACTAGCTCTGTAGACCAGGCTGGTCTCGAACTCACAGAGATCCGCCTGCCTCTGCCTCCCAAGTGCTGGGATTAAAGGCGTGCACCACCATCGCCCTGCCACAATTTGACTTATGAAAACAGAATAAGGCACCATGGTTGAGGATAAGCAAGCTTTTCAAAGTGAGAGAATCAGAATTTCTTATTCAGTCTTTTCTAATGTACAAGAATATTTTTCCAGCAACAAATTTGATTATTCAATCTCACAATTATGCTTTATAAAACTCATTGTAGTAGTGAAAAGAAAATTAAAATGGAATAAAACTAAAGAATAGCATTCAAATACTATTAAGTAAAAGGAGCTGCCCCTCATATCCCTGCCAATCTGTACACAAGGACTGTGAGTCTTAGCTCTCTGAAGGCATCATTCTATAAGAAGGTCCTTTGCTCTACCTTTGGTCTCTTGTACTGAATTACATCACAGTACCTACTATTATATCCCAGCCCTGCAAATCTTTCAAGCTATCTGCCAATCATACACAAAGTGGATTGACAACTGTGTCTTCCTGTAGCTTACCTTGAGCTAACTAAAATAAAGAAATATATGTTTTAGAATTATCCTACCAAGCATCATATAATAAAAGCCCCCCTAATTACTAAATCTGCACAAATATTCTCTTGGTAGTTATACTAAGCCAATAGTAGTTGTATATCTCCTACTCGCTCCTTTTTAAAATTTTGTGATAGATCTTGAATTGTTGTCCTACTTTTCCTTTGTATTTTAAAATTGTATTTCATGGCTTCTGTCTTTACCTTCGACACACGTTTCCCCTGTGTGGGCATTTCTCATCCCTTTTCTCGTACAACTTCAATCCTGGATACCTTCATAACTGCTTAGTGTAGGGCTCCATCTACTTTTCCAATTGATAAATCCACCACATTCATTTCAGAGTGTGTTCACTTCTCAGAGTGCTCTCATGCCTCATCACACCTTATTCAGTATCTCTTCACTTCCTTGCCATCATTGTATAGGAATTTCAGTCATATTGATGAATTCTAAATATGTGTAAGAGAGGCTATCACTGAGATGTCAGAAGTCTATTTTACTTGAGAACTAAACATTGATATGTATTTCAGACAAAACTTTATCCATTCAGAACTCACAACATTGTGGCTTCTTGAGACTCTATTTTATAACAATTAGCTTTCTGTGTTGTTTAACAGTCATTTGCTGGACTTTTATGAAACAGAACAAGTTCTGTAAAGCTGGGAGTTTTGCCTGACTTTGAATCATGTGACAATGCACTCTCACTAAAATATAATGCTACAACAGATGATGCAAGCCTATGATAAGGATACATTTACTACATTTTACTAGACATATATTTGAGGGGATAAATTAAATAAATTAGAGTCATGAATCAGAAAGTGTCTTCTGCTATCCCCTCACTGTAAATTTAGTAAAAGTTATTGAAAGTATCCTAAACATTAGTGTCTATTGTAAAATAAACATCCATTTCCTTAAATTCAAATTTATTGGAGAAAAAAATGTAATATTGTTACATTATTATAAATATAAATAATTCCAGTTACCCATTTTGTTTCTTCAACAAAGACCAAATAAATCAAGTGTCCCAACTTAGTCTTGTCATCAAAGAAATGGGATATGAGGCCTCCCTTTTCACCTCATAATGCCATAAGGATTTTTTTTTTGTTCAGATACTGATGGAAAAATCTAGATTCTGTTCACACTGCAACATTAAAAATTCCCAAGAAATTTCAATAAATAAGCATAAATAATTTTGCAGTCACTGCAGAATGATACTGATTACTTCAATTAAGATTATTCAATGAGTCTAAAATCCTTAGTTTCAACCAATTATGATTAACTTTTTTGTCTCTCTATCTCTCTCTGTCACTCTGTATGTGTGTGTGTCCCTGTGTGTGTTTATCTCCTTCTCTCACTGCATTTCAATATAGCACCTGATAATATGGATAAACTTTAAATTAGAAAAATTTATTCAGTATAATATGAACAACTTACAGCTTCATTCCTTAATTCAAAAACAGTAAATAACATCTTTAAAACTATGTAGCAAGAAGTCATTAATCAGTTTGAATGTAAGCATAAAATGTGGGTAATGATGTCTTAACAAAAAAAGAGGACAAGCATGGCATTAAAGAAATATTTAAAGTACAATTGAATGAGGAGTTATAAAGAAGAAAAGAGATATGTGCAGTATGAAATTTGAGAAAGATTTTGAGAGAAAAAGAAGGAAATTCATTTCAATTACACCTATGAATTATTTCCACACCATCATTTCTTTTATTGCTAACAGGACATAATTCTATTACTTCTCAAGAACATCAATACTCCTTTCATTTGGCATAAAATCTATAACCATTGGAACTTTGTGAGCACCAGACAAGTTTCTATAGCACAATATCTTAAAATATGTGTAGCAAGTCATGACTTTCCCACAAAGGGTTTGCTGTGTTCTTTCAACAAGTATTGATCTCACAGGCAGTTTTCAATGTGGTATTTAGTTGATTGAAATATTTGTATGCACTATTACAAACAGATTCTCAACTGGGAAAATAACACTTTTGAATAGATTATTGTTCTTTTATTTCACTGTATGTTATCCTCAAGGAGCTATTATAGAAATGGAAATCTGTCCAATATCAATCAAATCAGGATAAAGAGAAGAAAATTAGGATGAAAATTCCTTTAACAGATACACATTTCCTCAAACTGTGAAGAATCTAAAGACACATGTAATAGAAAATCAGCAAACTTTTCCCCCTGTACTACACTTCACCCAAGGTTTGTAGAACACATCTAAAATATAATCATTAGCCCATATCTGTAGATGTCAAAATATACATATAAAATAAGTTGACTATGTCAGTAAATCCCCCCAAATATTATCAGCTTTTACTATAATCATATAATTTCCCTAAATTTCATCAGTTATCATAAGAAATTGTAAAGCTCTGTAGCTTCTATCCAACAGATTTCTACAGTTAAACTATGTAGCCCCCAGAAGCTCATGGTATAGAAATTGCAGCTGCTGGGCGTAGTAGAAATGACAGGTACAAGAAGTGGTGGCTAGAAACCAATTATGAGTGAGTACATCCCATGTTCCTCTTTTTGGGTCTGGGATACATCACTCAGGATAGTGTTTTCTATTTCCATCCATTTGCATGCAAATTTCGAGAAGTCATTGTTTTTTACGGCTGAGTAGTACTCCAATATGTATATATTCCACACTTTCTTCATCCATTCTTCCATTGAAGGGCATCTAGGTTGTTTCCAGGTTCTGGCTATTACAAACAATGCTGCTATAAACATAGTTGAACAGATACTTTTGTCATATGATAAGGCATCTATTGGGTATATTCCCAAGAGTGGTATTACTAGATCTTGGGGTAGGTTGATCCCAAATTTCCTGAGAAATCGCCACACTGATTCCCAAAGTGGTTGTACAAGTTTGCATTCCCAGCAATGGATGAGTGTGCCCCTTACTCCACAACCTCTCCAGCAAAGGCTATCATTGGTGTTTTTGATTTTAGCCATTCTGACAGGTGTAAGATGGTATCTCAAAGTTGTTTTAATTTGCATTTCCCTTATGGCTAAGGAGGTTGAGCATGACCTTAAGTATCTTTTGGCCATTTGAATTTCTTCTGTGATGGAGGAAGGTCATTGGTTAAATAATAAAGAAACTGCCTAGGTCCATTGGATAGGCCAACCCTTAGGTGGGTGGAGTAAACAGAACAAAATGTTGGGAGAAAGAAGCCGAGTCGGGAGTCGCCATGATTCTCCCACTCCAGACAGATGTAGGTTAAGATCTTTTCTGGTAAGCCAGCTCGTGGTACTACACAGAATATTAGAAATGGGTTAGATCAATATGTAAGAGCTAGCTAATAAGAGACCGGAACTAATGGGCCAGGCAGTGATTAAAAAAATACAGTTTCCGTGTAATTATTTCAGGGCATAAGCTAGCCTTGCGGGCGGCCGGGTGCCGGGGACGCAGCCCCGCCGCTCCTATTTCAACAGAGTCTGCCACTCCAGACAGACGCAGGTTAAGATCCTCCCTAATAAGCCAGCTCGTGGGGCTACACAAAATATTAAAAATGGGTTAGATCAATATGTAAAAGCTAGCCAATAAGAGGCTAAAACTAATGGACCAGACAGTGATTAAAAAAATACAGTTTCCGTATAATTATTTCGGGACATAAGCTAGCCATGCGGGCGGCCGGGTGCCGGGGATGCAGCCCCGCCGCTCTTATTACAACACTTCTGTTGAGAATTCTCTGTTCAGTTCAGTGCCCCATTTTTTAATTGGGTTAATTAGCATTTTAAAGTCTAGTTTCTTGAGTTCTTTATATATTTTGGAGATCAGACCTTTGTCTGTTGCAGGGTTGGTGAAGATCTTCTCCCAGTCAGTGGGTTGCCTTTTTGTCTTAGTGACCGTGTCCTTTGCTTTACAGAAGCTTCTCATTTTCAGGAGGTCCCATTTATTCAATGTTGTCCTTAATGTCTGTGCTGCTGGGATATACGTAGGAAGTGATCTCCTGTACCCATATGTTTTAGAGTACTTCCCACTTTTTCTTCTATCAGGTTCAGTGTGTTCAGACTGATATTGAGGTCTTTAATCCATTTGGACTTGAGTTTTGTGCACGGCAATAGATATGGATCTATTTTCATTCTTCTTCAGGTTGACAACCAGTTCTGCTAGCACCATTTGTTGAAGATGCTCTCTTTTTTCCATTGAATACTTTTAGCTCCTTTATCAAAAATCAGGTGTTCATTTGTTTTTGGGTAAAAATCAGGGTCTTCTACTCGGTTCCATTGATCGACTTCTCTGTTTTTTTGCCAATACCAAGCTGTTTTCAATACTGAAGCTCTGTAATAGAGTTTGAAGTCAGGGATGGTAATGCCTTCAGACGATCCTTTATTATCGTAATTGGTTTCTAGCCATAAACAAAGGACATTGAGCATATAATTTGTGATCCACAAGAAGCTAAATAAGAAAGTGAACCCAAAGAAAAACGTATAGTCATCTGCAAGGATAGGGGAAGTAGACTAGATTGCCAGGCAAAAACTGGGAACTTGCGGGTGAGGTGGCATGGGGCTAAGGGGAAATGGTGTGAGAAATGTGAGAAGGGGAGGATGGGAGGAGCTTGGGGGAATGGGATGGTTGGGATATAGGAAGGGTGGATACGGGAGCAGAGAAATATATATCCTAACTAAGGGAGCCATCTTAGGGTTGGCAAGAGACTTGACTCTAGAGGGGCTCGCAAGGGTCCAGCGAGATGTCCCCAGGTGGCACTGAGAAGAGGGAACCTGAAATGACCCTATCCTATACTGATGAATATCTTGTATATCACCTTAGAACCTTCATCTGGCGATGGATCGAGATAGAGACAGAGACCCAATTTGCAGCAACGGACTGAGCTCTTAAGGTCCAAATGAGGAGCAGAAGGGAGAACATGAGCAAGGAAGTCAGGACCATGAGGGGTGCACCCACCCACTGTGACAGTGGAACTGATCTATTGGGAGCCCATCAAGGCCAGCTGGAATGGGACTGAATAAGCATGGGTTGAAACCGGACTCTCTGAACATGGCGGACAATGAAGGCTGATGAGAAGCCAAGGACAATGGCACTAGGTTTCAATCCTAATACATGAACTGGCTTTGTGGGAGCCTAGCCTGTTTGCATGCTCACCTTCCTGGACCTAGATAGAAGTGGGAGGACCTTGGTCTTCCCGCAGGGCAGGGAATTTGGACTGCTCTTCAGTATTGAGAGGGAGGGGGAATGGAGTAGGAGAAGGAGAAGATGAGTGGGGACAGGGGGAGGGGAGTTGGGGGAGGGGGTAATGCATGGGAGGAGGGGGAGGGAAATGGGAAACGGGGAGGAGGCGGAAATTTTAATTAAAAAAGAATAAAATAAAATAAAAAAATATTATAAAAAAAGAAGTGGAAGACACAAATACTAATATTTAAGCACAACAGGTAGAATTGTACAAGATTAAAGAAATAGCTGATAGTTATATTCAACAGTATTCTGCTAAAAACTGAGTACTGACAAAACTCCAATGTGGATGATAATTGTGGATAATATAAGTATGATGTGGAATGAAAAGAAATTATATGAGACTTTTTTACTATAACTATAGAATCCTATACATTTCAAATAGTTTCAAATAAAACAGTCCATGTTTACTTTAACATTTCCAGTTTTAATGGCACAAAATAGAAAAAAAATTCAATAAAGCAAAAACTGAGAGGCCAATTATAAGATAATGTCACTGCCTTTGAATCCATGGGTGCCATTTTCGTTTCAACATCCACATGAAAAAAGCCAAACTCCAGATAGAAAGAAAAGACTTAATCAACAGCAGAAATCAGTGAATATTTGGAGCCCCAACCATTATTGTAAAATATAGTAGTTAAGTATGAAATCTTCAAAAAATACAAAACTTAAGAAAAAAACCCATCAGCCATAACAAAATGATCTTGTTACTTGAAGTATCAGGAAAATAACTTGACTAATCAAAAAATAAGCAGAAAAGAGTAAGATAAACATACCTAAATATGAAAAAGGACACCATGTAACTGATATAATAAAAGACTTTTAGAAATCAGTGTGACTAACCAATCTCACCTTAAACTAAACTTAATATAGAAATGATCAATGCATTTACAGATAAGATGACTTACCACACAAAGAAGAAATGGGGCCCATTTGTCTTTGATTCCAGGGAAACTCAGTGTAGAAATTCAAGTTAAGGCTATACACATGCCAGTTAACTACCTGGTACATTTAGATCAACTGAAACTTGGATAACAGTAGTCCTGGCTATGTCCCATGACTCAAGAATCAACCACCCAGTCAATGCATGAAATCCTAATAAAATAAATTGATATTGTTCAAAGCATTATTTCCAATAAAAGTATCCATAAAGAGTAGTTTTTTTTTCATCTTGGGCAGTGCATTAATAATACTTAAATGCTAAGTCTATTCAGATAGCTAATATTCAATAAGGGCTAAGCAGTGTCACAAGAACATTATATCAACCCAGTCATTTAAGTCACAAAGTAATAGAATAAATTGGCTATCAAATATTCTTCCAAGTCAGCACTTTGTAGAGTCAGTTTAACATGTCCTCCAAGACTTGTCTCTCAGAATGTTGGCTTCTGTCACTGAACAATATTTCTACTATTTATTAGCTTCATGGCTTCATGCAAATCATTTAATTTGTTGCAGCAGTTTCATGATTTCTGAAGATGGAGTAATAAAACTTTACTTGATAGATTTCCTTTAATGCATTTAGGTACCATGGAAAGGAATAATTCTACACTTTTTAAAATATCAGTTACTTTTCCTTCATCAGAAGAGTGCAAGCAATTATCACATTGGTTAGAAGGCAAGAGATGAGCTCTATTCCTTCATCTGTATGGCCAATGGCAGTGGGACCAGGATTTTTATTTTATTTTATTTTTATTTATTTTTTAAAATTTCCACCTCCTCCCCTCCTCCCATTTTCCTCCCCCTCCCCCCACTTCCCCTTCCCCTCCCTCTCCAGTGCTAAGAGCAGTCAGGGTTCCCTGCCCTGTGGGAAGTCCAAGGTTTTTCCCCCTCCATCCAAGTCTAGGAAGGTGTGCATCCAAACAGACTAGGCTCCCCCAAAACCAGTCAATGTAGTAGAACCAAAACCCAGTGCCATTGTCCTTGGCTTCTCATCAGCCCTCATTGTCCGCCATGTTCAGAGATTCTGGTTTTATCCCATGCTTTTTCAGTCCCAGTCCTGCTGGCCTTGGTGAGCTCCCAATAGATCAGCCCCACTGTCAGTGGGTGGGTGCACCCCTTGCGGTCCTGACTTTCTTGCTCATGTTCTCCCTTCTTCTGCTCTTTGTCTGGGCCTTAGTAGCTCAGTCCAGTGCTCTAATGTGGGTCTCTGTCTCTATCTCCATCCACCGCCAGATGAAGGTTCTATGGTGATATGCAAGACATTCATCAGTGTGGCTATGGGAGAAGGCCAGTTGAGGCACCCTCTCCTCTGCTGTCCAAGAAACAAGCTGGGGACATCTCCTTGAACACGTGGGAACCCCTCTAGAGTCAAGTCTCTTGCCAACCCTAAAATGGCTCCCTTAATTAAGATATCAACTTCCCTGCACCCATATTCACCCTTCCTCCATCTCAACCATCCCATTCCCTCAAGCTCTCCCCATCTTCCCCTGCTCCCTTCTCTCTCCTGATCTCCCTTTATCCCCACCCCACCCCCCCTCCCGTGCTCCCAACCCCTGTCCGGAAATCTTGTCCACTTCCAAGAGGATAACTCTATGTTATTCTTTGGGTTTAGAGTTGTTTTGATTTGCATTTCTCTGATGACAATGAATGTTGAGCATTTCCTTAATTGTTTTTTAGCCATTTTAGATTCCTCTGTTGAGAGTTTGCTGTTTAGTCTGTACTCCATTTTTTTTTATTGAATTATTTGTTCTTTGATGACCAATTTCCTGAGTTCTTTGTATATTTTGGAAATCAGACCTCTGTCTGATGTGGGGTTAGTGAAGATATTTTCCCATTCTGTAAGCTGTCGTTTTGTCTTGTTGACCATGTCCTTTGCTTTACAGCAGCTTTTCAGTTTCAGGAGGTCCCATTTATTAATTACTTCTCTTGGTGTCTGTGCTGCTGGGGTAATATTTAGGAAGTGATCTCCTGTGTCAGTTTGTCCAAGTGTACATCCCACTTTCTCTTCTATAAGGTTCAGTATGGCCTGCTTTATGTTGAGGTCTTTGATCCATTTGGACTTGAGTTTTATTCCATGGTGATAGATCTATTTTCATTCTTCTACATTTTGATATCCAGTTATGCTAGCACCATTTGTTAAATATTATTTCTCTTTTCCATTTGATATGTTTTGCTTCTTTGTCATAAATCAGGTGTCAATTTGGTTCCACTGGTCCTACTATGCCAATAATAGGCTTTTTTCAGTACTGTAGCTCTGTAATAAAGTTTGAAGTCAGGAATTGTGATGTATCCATAGTTCTTTTATTATACAGGATTGTTTTGGCTATCCTGGGCAAACTGCCCATATTATAACATTAAATGTAATTTATTTTTCAGGACCAACTATCAGTTTTCTAAACTTTATTGGTAAAAATCGCCCCTTACCACAAAAATTCTTGTTTTTACTTCCCACATAATAACTTCTCCACAAAGATTTAATTCACACATATACATAATTATGGTATTCTTCTTGGAAAACAAAAAGAAATAAGTATTTTTATTCCCTTCTATCTTGTTGATCTGTGCTCTATCTCCTAATTTCCTTCTATACCCAAGGCAAGGAAGGCTGCTGATCAGGATAAATGCTATTCTGATAGTAAACAGTAAAACTTTACACAATCAAAAGATGTGTTCAGCTGAATCTTCAATATAAAGCACATGCTGAGGTTTAAAGATTTGCAATAGAAAAATACATTGAGAAAAGCATGCTATGCAGGAATTTTTTTGATTTCTTTAGGAGGCTTAACTTTTCAGTAAACAATTTTCCTGATTGGATGTATTTTTCTTTGTTTGTCAAGCAGGCTCTATTGCTCCTATGAAACTGTACTGACTTTTCCATACTCTATTGTCTCATTGTCAAGCTTCAAGCATAGAAAGCATTGCTGCCTTAATAACAAACAATGCTCTTAGACACAAAAAGTCTATAAAAAAAAGAATCACAGTTTACTCTGTAGTTTCATTGAAGCTTGGTATAAGTAATGCTGCAGTAATTCTCCAAGATTCTTCTCAAAGGATGCCAAGAATGTATGTTTTATCTATTGTTAACCACTCTACAGGCAGCAAGATTCTAGAGTGCGATGTGGGCTTTTTATTGTTTCTCAAGCCAGTAACACTTCACATGCATGAGATGAAACATCAGAACAAAAATAAGCAGTGTTTTAACAAATCCTGATAAATACAAATGCTGCAGAACCAGTTCTACTCATAAGATGAACTTTTTTTTTTTAGCATAACAGATCCAATGGAGAAAAGTGACCAGATAAACACCAACTTAGTGTGCATAAGGCAAATTTTCTGTAACATAACCAAAAATAGCTGAATTTCCACTATAATTGTGAGGAAGGAAATTTTTTGCCCAAGTAAAAGTTTATCTTTCTTGAATTGTTAGTAGAAAGCTGATGAAAGGAAAGAGAAAAGTGATGTTATTTATGTTGAATTAATTCAATTCTTGCTCATGAATTTAAATTTGCAAATTAATATAATTATAATAAAATATCATAAAGTTACTTTCTCTAGAGTACTATTCATATCTAAAATATTGAGACTGATAAACCATGAATTTTACCTCTTTTCTTTTCCTTGAAGAGAAAGTATCTCACTTCCCTAACTACAATCCGTGTGCAAAGATGATTAGACTAATGTCTAAAACAACCAAGGACAACTATGATAGAATTTAATGAAATAAGTATCATACTAAATGAATTTGAAATTTATGCCCTGGCAATGTTGAAGCATGCATGGGCGTATATGGCAGTTCTGTTGAATTTGTCCATATAGGGTTTTATGATATAAGTTGATGAAGATGACTTAAAAGAAATAGTATTATACTAATATAAATAAAACATACATAATCAATTCAGACATGTTTTTTAGATTCTAACAACTGCAGTTGGAACAAAGTTCTTGGACCTACTGTTTATGGAGTTCAGTTGATCCAGGCAAACTAAATTCACAGGTAATTCATTTTTATAGATCAGATGTATGTAAAAAATTGACATGTGATGACACAATGAAATATAACATTTGATTATTTAAAAAGCAGTCAGTTGTCATCTGGCTACTAAAGTGGGAAATAGAAAAAATACTATGTAGATAGTAAAAGTTAAATGATGACTATAATTAAATAATTATAAAGAAATTATAATTAGACATTCTATATAAATCCTTAATATCCTAAGGTTTATTTAAATAAGGTACATAATAAATTTTATTGTAGTTTAAATGTACATAATGCAATTGATGTAATAATTAATGAAAATATTTGGTATGATTCTATACATAGCTAAATATTAAAATGTCTAATCTAGTGAGATAGTAACACTAAAGGAAATAATGCTAACATATTTAGATCAAATAAAAATACATAGAAATGAGCAAATTTGTCCTGCTGCTCAGTAGCTGAGCTCCTCATCAAGAGATGGTCAAGCTGGAGAGGTTATAGGGTAAAGGGAACACTTCATCGCTGGTGGGAATGCAAGCTGGTACAGCCCCTTTGAATGTCAGTGTGGCAATTTCTTAGAGAATTAGAAAACAACCGTCCTCATGACCCTGTAATACTACATTTGGGTATATATCCAAAGGATGCTCAATCGTGCCACAAGGACACATGCTTAACTATGTTCACAGCAGCACTGTTTGTCATAGTCAGAATCTGGAAACAACCTAAATGCCTCTCAATGGAAGAATGGATAAGAAAAATGTGGTACATTTAAACAATGGAGCACTACATAGCAGGAAAAAGAAAAACAACATCTTGAATTTTACAGGAAAATGGATGGGGCTAAAAAACATCATCTTGAGTGAGGTTACCCAGACCCAGAAAGACAATTATCACATGTACTCACTCATAAGTGGTTTTTAAACATAAAGCAAAGAAAACCAGCCCACAAATTAAAATGCCAGAGAATATAGACAACAATGAGGACCCTAAGAGAGACATACATGGATCTAATCTACATGGGAAATAGAAAAAGACAAGATCTCCTGAATAAGTTGGGAACATGGAGACCTTGGGAGAAGGTTGAAGGGGAGGGTAGAGGCAAGGAGGGGAGTAGAGAAAAAGTAGACTCAAAAAAAATCAATTAAAAAAAGAGAGAAATGATCAAGTGTATGGCACAGCAGAAGTTCATGTCACAAATATTCTATCTTGGAACGTTCCACTGTTTATAGAAGACATTTTGGGTGGCAAAATCTTTCATGTTACAAAAGGTAGCCATTTATATTCACTTTCAATGTAGTTAAAATTTCTAAGAGTAGTGTTGTTTTATAAAAGCTTACTTTAGGTGGATGTTTATTGCAACGTCAATTAAATTTCTCCCCTTCAATACTCAAATCTCATTATCTCATTTATACAGAGAAATAAACCACTAACAATTAAAATTGGATAGTAGATGGCTAGATTGTTGTGGCATCATAGTAAAAATCTACAAAAAAGCATTCATTCATACCTCTTAGATTTTCTGTTTTTTAAAGATTTATTTAAGTTTTATTTATGAGTGTATATGTATGTCCTTATATCTACCACATGTGTGTGTGTACTCACAGAATCCGGAAATTGATATTGAATCCCTTGGAGCTGGATTGCAATCAGTATGAGTCACTCATTGTGGGTGGTGGTATTAAACTGAGGACTTCTGGAAGATTACCAATCACTCTTAACTAATAAGCTATCTCCCAGCCTCCACCATACTTCTGAGCATTCTTTTCTTGGCCTCTGCATTCTTAATGCCACATTTAGTAAAATTTAGCTTCTCTTATACTTTCATTTACTATTTTTGGAAAAGAAACAATAGTGAGTAGGGAATAGGAAAAGAGGGAGCAAAGAACAAAAAGAGGGACCTAAAAGAGTGTACATATATAGAGAGGGAGAGAGCGAATACAGGAGAGAGAGATGGGACAGGTATAGGTGAAATTTTATACACACACACACAGAGACAGAGAGAGACGGGGGGGCGAGACGTTCATATATAGCAGGAATGTTGTAGAAGAATCAGAATTTAATATGAGCCTACCGGGTCTTTTAGACTGAAATAGATTCTGAAAAACTTTATACACTTAGGATATGATGTGTAATATCAAAACAGTCACTGGTAATTGGGAGATCTAACCCTGTGGTATATTAAAAAACACCAAAATGCACTTACTAAAATAGAAAATGATGAGAAATTATTATCTAGGGGCAACATAAACACATTATAAGAATTATGAACAGGAAGAAAAACTGCAGTATTGCAGAGTTCCTAAACAATATGCCCTACACAAATGTGGTTAGAGACCTTGACATTCTAATAGGATAAATGAAGACAGGCTGAACTTCTTTCTCTATTCCAAAAGTTGCCTTAGGGAAAAGAAAATCTGATTGAACAACCTGGGAAAATGTGTCAAAGCTATTTGTTCTGAAAGCAATAACTGAATTTAACTGTTAAATCTGGATATACTTTTTAAAAAATATAGTAACATTTGTATGAGATATTTACATTAAACATGTCCCACAGAGCACTTTGTGTTTCTATTTTCAGTAAATGGAGAGATTCCTGATTCCCAGATGTGCAGAAAATATTAAAAGAAATCTCTTCCAAAATGACTTTCAGAACTTTAGAATGGAGCAGCAGGCTGCTTGTTGGTTCCCAGCCACTTAGCCCCAAAATAATGACACAGAAAATGTATTAATTAATCACTACTTAGCCCATTCGCTCTAGCTTCTTATTTGCCAACTCTTACAAATTAATTTAACCCATCTCCATTAATATGCACATCACCCTGAGATCTCGGACTACCAGCATTCAGCTTAGTTTTCCCCACCTAGCTCCGTTCCCTTATAGTTCTGCTATAGGCCCAAAACATTTTCTTTATTCATTAATGGTAATTGCAGCATACAGAGGGAAATCCAACATCACCTACTCTTTTCTGTTTAAATAAAAAGAAAGTTTTAACTTTAACGTAGTAAAATTACATATAACAAAATACATATCAAGCAATTTTACTTATATTGGAAGTTTGTCAGTCACTTTCTTCTGTGTCCAGCAAAATGTCTAGCAGACTCTTTCATGAAGCAGGAACTCCAAAGGATTTTCTCACCTTTAGGCAAGTTCAGCAGTTATTTCTCCGTGGATCCTGCATGTCCAGTTCACGTAGCATGCCGTAAAGCAATCCAGGCAAGTGTAGTTTCTTGCCCAAATGGCTAACAAACTCCATAAGGAGCCTCTTCAATGCCCATCTTCCTCTTGAAGTAGCTGGCTGCTGCCAGGAACAGATGTGCCTGACTGTTATAAAACATCCTAAATTTTTAAACATGTTAAATGCCATATTCTGAAGCTTTCTAAAAGATTTGAAGAATTTCTATCCCTCTCAAATACATCTCTGTATATCTGGAAAATCTAACTAATATGAATACAATCTTGACTATTATAAATGACTATTTAATTATACATTACATTTTAAAATGAGGCACACAAACACAATACTTTAGTCAAGAGCAAAAATATATACACAGTATAACAAAACTGACCTTAAATTTTTTTTTTTTTTTTTTTTTTGGTTTTTTGAGACAGAGTTTCTCTGTGGTTTTGGAGCCTGTCCCGGAACTAGCTCTTGTAGACCAGGCTGGTCTCAAACTCACAGAGATCCGCCTGCCTCTGCCTCCCAAGTGCTGGGATTAAAGGCGTGCGCCACCACCGCCCGGCCTGACCTTAAATTTGTATCAAAAAACAAAAATCTATACCAATGCAAATCTCTATAACATGTCTCCCTTTAAATGTAAAGAAATATTTACAAACAATATTTGGTAATATGGGCATAGTTTTCCTCCAAACTGCTTCCTACTCTTTATTGGGCAAAGTAATTTTTGAGGGGTGTTCAAGGCAACCTATGAAAGGATCTTGGACCATCAAACCACACTAGACTGGAAGGATTCCACAGGTTCTCATCCTCTGTGGAAACAAAAGAAGAACCTATTTTCCAAAGCAACATATCCTTAGATTTATATTTTGAAATCAAGATACCTTCAAGATATATATGTTGGTTTAGATTAACAACTTATAAAATGAAATGTCTCTCTGTACTTAGCTCCTGCACAGTCAAAAAATTAAAAGAAAACATAATAATGTTCGTAATTCAAACTCTATGCGTATTCTCCATCTTTATGTGGCTTATTTGTTTCAGTCAGTAGAGCATGAGACTCTTAATCTCAGGGTCACGGGTTCGTGCCTCACATTGGTCACCAATTTGTAGCAGCAGACTGCCTGTTGGTTCCCAGTCACTTATCCCTGAAATAATAGAGCCCAGAAATATGTATTAATTGAATCACTGCTTGGCCATTAGCTCCAACTTCCTATTTGCTAACTCTTACATCTTAATTTAACCCATCTTCATTAATCTGTGCATCACCACAAGGTCATGGCCTACCAGTAAAGTTTCAGCATGTCTGTTCCAGTAGCAGTCCCATGTTTTCTCCCTGACTCTTCCTCCTTTCTCCCAGCATTTAGCTTAGTTTTCCCCACCTAGTTCTCTTCCCCTATTGCTCTGCTATAGGCCCAAAGTAGTTTCTTTATTCATTAATGGTAATCATAGCATACAGAGGGAAATCCCATATCACTGGAACTTCACAACTTCCTCAGTGAGCCAGCATGCTGGCACTATGTCCCTTAATGTTGCTTCATTCATTGTTCAATAACTATTTGGTGGGTATTTGCTATGTATTTTTTAGCAATGCTTTCTCTCCAATGATTTTGGATGACATTGTCTTGTTCAGAGGCAGTAGAATGCTACTGTCGTGTATGAATCCCTGGTCAAAAATGAGAAGACTTTTAACCATGTGGAAGTACTATACGATGTTCTCACAGGAGGCTACAAACAAACAACCTTCTATATAACATAGTGAAACAGGGCAAATTTTAAGAAGTCATTGACTAGAATCTATTTGGAGCTTCAAGGTCACAGAACTTCTATTGCATTAAAAGTGAAATTTTTCTGACATTTGCTTCTCTGATATGAAAAAAACCCTCAATGTTACAGATTCCATTTTGTAATCTCATAAACTTCTCAAGTCTATCTTTTCATATAAATTATGTTTTTAAGTGATTTAGCACAATTTTATCCTCCTCAGAAACATTTACTGGAACACAAATTGGCTGATAGCAAGTTAAGATTTAGTTTGAAAAATCTGTGTTCCATTAAATGTTTCTGAACAGGATAAAATGGCTGTAGATCATTAAAAATATTCTCTATGAAGTAACTATTAAGGTCATTCAGCTAGAGAGAAGAGATGGAGAGTGAATAGAGAGTTCTCAAGGAAAATACCGACTGTTTATAAGTGACTTTGAGAAATAACACTTAAACGCTTTACAGACATAATGTCTATGTTAATGGATGAAACACTGAATTGTTACCCCAGTCTTTTTTGAGAGTGTGAGATTCTCGGTTTTACAGTATTAAGGATCATATTTTGAATGGGGTGAAGCAGAGCTCTCCATTCAGGAGACAATGAATAAGATGAAATTCAACCGCAAAATGAAAGGATGGAAGAATATTTCAAGAGGGCTTGAGATAAATCACTGTCAATAGAATGAAGACTATTTCCTATTAATGTTTCAATATTACCATTTACAGATGTTGATGACTCAAAGATCTATAGTCACCTACAATATCCTGGTGTTGGTAAAACTTTTCTTCTGCTGCCAGAGGATAAGAATCAATGCAGTACCTGCCTTGGTTTCTGAGGCTCTGTCATGGCTGCACAGAGAACTTTCAAAGGTGAGAAGAAATTGCCTCTGACTTAGAGCGGCATCATAGTTTTGAAGTGTTAAATCAAAGAACTGGTATTTTACTGTTCTTCATCCTTGGGAAATAGAAGTAATTGTATTAAAAACCATAATTCCTCAATGGCTGATTCTATAGTTTAGAAATGGGCAATTTATAAAATAGAGAAGTGAACTATTTAGAATGGTTGCAGAGGACATATAAAGCAGAGAAGAGTCTGAGGTGTAGTATACATTGAGGGTTGTAAATGCAAAGAAAGAAAATTTCTTTGAGATGATATCCCACAAAACCTAAAGGAAACAGGAGAGTGCTAATGATTCATACATCTTGTGGAGATGAATTTTGTCTAGAGCAAAGATCCAAAACAAGTGTGCAGATAACACAGGTCCTGTTTTATTTATTAACATTCAATTTAAAATGAGGATTTCAAAGAGAGAGAATTAAAAGGAGTTCCACTCCAGCACCTATTTTTAAGTTTTAATGCCTATATTAATTTTTGTTCTCATACTTTTTCATGTCTAGATGCTGCCTTTTAAGGCACATGAGACAGTATGGCTTGTACCATATTGGAACTAGTGCATTTCAACTAAACTCTCTTTTTCTCTTTTTGTAAATTTCAAATTTTTTGAATCTTATTTAAAGCTCACCCTGTAAGAATCAAAAAAAAAAAAAAAAAAAAAAAAGGACACAAGAGATTGCCCCTAGCTATAAAAATCTCTCTGAGAACTGATGGGAAAAATCAACAGGATAAAGACAAAACTCAACATAATGGAGCAAATCCAGAACCTGTGTCAAAATGTTAAGGTTGGAATACATAAAAGATTAAAAGACTTCAAAAAGAAAACAGTAAGAAAATGGTGTGCAGGTGCCCATGGGTAATGAAAGTACTTACACTCAGTCAGAAGTTGTGTAAATTAATACATGACAGTAGTTTTAATAAAAATGTTCCTAATACTCTCAGGCAACTTGAATACATTGTTCAATTGGTGGTGCTGCTTTGATTGGTGTAGATAGGACCTCATAGACGGAAGGAGACTGATGCAGGAAACCTTGAAGGTGTAGACTTGCTACTGTGACATTTCTAAATAGTTCTCTCTGCTTTCTAGATATAGTTGGTTCATGACTCAGCTCCTGCTTCAGCCTCCTTGTGTGCTGACTCTTGCCTCCACTCCACCATCATGGACTCTAATCTTCTGGAACAACAGCCCACATAAACTCCATCTCTATAAAGTTTCCTTTGCCATAGTGCTTTATCACAACAATAGAAAAGTAGTGGATACATATATACCCTTCATTTTAAAAATAGGCAAATATCTTATGATTATTGTGGTTGTTAAATAGAGCAACACACTCATTTATCTCTAAATATTAAAGAAGAAGGATCACCCTGTGAATCTCATGGAGATTCATAATGACTCTGAGGTCTCTGAAAAATACATGAATTCATTGTAGTTACAGGAGAGTCATACCAGCCTCCTCCCTGACTATAAAATTTTCACGTTTAAATGTGTTTAAATAAATCTCTTTGATGTTCAGAACCCAGATGTGGATAGATTTTTGCTGAGTACTTGATTGCAATTTTAATACTCTTATATACTTTAATTAAGTTAAATCTATGTCACAGAAGGTAAACATAGAGGAAACAAATACAGGAACAAATACAACATATCATAGCCTGTATTGTTGGCACAAGTTCCTCTGATAGAAAAAAAAGTTAACCTTGTGGAAGAATAAACAGGCAGATAGGGAGAGGAGTTAGAAAATCTGGAGAGCTTTCAAAAAGCCTTTGACAATATTTTGCAAATACCAGTGAATAAATTTATCAGTGCTAATAAACAAGTTAGATTGTCCCAAATTCCTAAAGTCAACTACAGGAATCTGATCTTGACAAAAATAAAGGTTAAGGTTTCCTAATGGCTCTGTATGTGTATGTGTTTATATGTGCTTGTGTATGTTCTTGGGAGTGTGTTTGCCTGTGTGCATTTGTGTGTGTTTTGTGTACAAAAGATTAAGTAGTTACCTCAATGACTTTGTTCAGCACGTTTATAATATACTGTGTAGGAGCCTTGTGTAAGATAAGGCACCTCACTCCCCTCCAGCTGCGGAATGAATCTTGCTTGAAGTGGAACAAGCTCCAAACCCATATGCAGATCTTTCCTGGGCCTCTGAGCTCCTGACTCCCACCCCCACATGTTATAATCCCTACACCATAGCACTGCACAGGAAGGTGGGGCATGCTAATAAGATAAATTTGGACTTCCAAGGCGACTGTTAGATAGATACTCTATATACCTTTTCACATTGCCGTGTTAGACTCATTCTTGTGCTTCTAAAGTAGTTAAAAAGTATTGTGGTTTCTTAGCCTTAATGAAAGGAAAAAGCCTTTAAAGGAAAAAAGATTAAAATTCCACAAACTCGATTCAGGGAGTCACCAGCATTTAGAGCTCTCCCCTGTTTCCTGAGGTAAAAAGGAAACAGCCCCTTCTCTCAGAGAAGCTGCAACATAGATAGTGCACTGGAAGTGTGTGTTGAGAGGATAACACAGTAACATTTTCTTAATTAGGTATAATTCCTTAAATAATGTAGCTTAACTTTAAGAAAATGGTTATAAATTAGTGCTTTTCTCTCTTCATCACAGTTGTTTCTTTGTTGTTTTTTTACTTGCATGTAATGAAGGATATTAATCATGTATGTCTGCAGGCATACTGAATGCTGCCCATTGAAAAATTTCTGCACCCTAAAAAAGTCTTTCTACCAATCTACACCAGACCAAATCAGACCAAATTAGATAATGTCCAGGTTTAATAGATAAAATGCTCCCAGATGACTTTCCAGCCCCCCAGAGAGGAGACAAGAAAGGAAGACTAGAAAATCAATTGTTTGTTCTCTAAGGGGAAGTTTAAATACCCTGGGGGAGTGGTCTTGAGCATCTCTGGGGAAGGAAGGCATCTTAATTTGGTAGGCTCCCTAGGAGGCAGAATCTGGACTGAGGCAACTCCATAGAAAAAAGCTTTAGATGGAGCCTCCACCTAAACATTCCAGATTCTTTGGGTATGTGGATGCCAGGGGCTGGGGTAAGGCTTCCATCCAAACATTCCAGATCCTTTGGATATATGGATATCTGTTCATATCTGACTGCTTCCTGTGGTCATGGGATGACATGGAGGAGGGGAGAGTTGGGATTAGTGAGCTAATGCTCAGTGGGAGATGTGGGTGGAGAAGCATCAGGTTAACTGCCATCCTGGAGACCTTAGGCATCTGTTTCTTTTTTTTTAGATTTGATAAATTTAATTTCTTTGATAACTGTAATTAGGTACATAACTACAATCTAATTTAATACTTAAATTTTAAGTACTTACAATATTTGTATTTATAAACATATGAATATACATTGTTTAAAGACCTTTATCATGTTATATATTTTGATGATTTCTACTCCCTCAGTATTTCCCAGAACTTCCCAATCTTCATACTATGCTTTATATTCTCTCTCTCTCTCTCTCTCTCTCTCTCTCTCTCTCTCTCTCTCTCTCTCTCTTTCTCTCTTTTTCTCTCTCTCCTGAGCTGAGCTGAAATGTGATTGATACACCAGTAACAAACTCAACTGGAAAAAATTTAGGCATCTGTTTCTTGAGTAAGTTGAGAAGGCATGCTGTTGAACCTGGAGAGGTGAAACAAATGGTGAAGTCCCAGGAGCTGGTGCAGGGGCTGGCACATCTGTAGAACCCTATTCAGGTTGGCCTTGGCCCAGACAGAAAGAATGACCTGTAAAAAAGGGTTTTAAAAAGTGCTCAAAAATGAGTTGCTGTGAGAACTTCTTCAGCCATGGCCTTTGGAATGCTGGCCCATTTGGGGCGTGGTCTCGGGTACTATGTATGCTGATGTAGGAGTGAGCAAGAGTCCTTTGACTGCTGGATTTGGTACCAGTTCTTAGAGCATGCAGAGGATTGTGGATCACTATTCTGTGAATTTATTCTCCGATAAATAAACCTTTTATTTACTCCACTCTGGGCTAGTGTGAAACTACTTTAAATCTCAACAATAGGTGGGGTTGAAATAGGCTCTAGATACTATTAGTTTTTACCAGACCAGATTTCTTGATACAACAGCAGAACTTCTCCCAAGAACTTGCAGGTATCTGTCTGTAAGATATCTGGAACAGATTTACATCTTGGTGTCATAGCAAAAGTCTGTGTATGACTTTATGCCCAAAGGCATGAACATTTTAGAAGACAAGTAGAGGAAATTTAAGTTTTTGAACCTCTGAAGTTGCATCTAAAAAATACCTGTGAAAGAGGAACACCTGCCTGTACTTTTAGCAGAAAATTTAACTAATGTAGTAATGAACTATGAGTACCCTACGTCATCAGATTCCATCAGACAGCTCTTAGAGAGATAAAGAATTGAGCAGAAGAGAGACAGCTTTTCCAGCTACCATGGCAATCCCAAGTCTTTCCATCATCTTTGGCAAATACCAGTCTGGAAGCAGTACTTGTCTTTAGCTGTTTAAGCCCAGGAGGCCTGACAGATTTGCTTTTGTGGATAGGGTTCAATCTACCTTTCTTAGTAGGATTAGGCAATGAATCCTCAGTGTCATCTAGTCCAGGCAGGGTCCAGACAGCTGATGAGGTGAAAGGCAACTTTTTGCTGTGTGGATGACTTTGCTAAATACAAAGGCAAGCCTCCAGGAGGAAGTTCTTTTGCAACCATGCATATTCTTGGAGGAAGTGTAGGATGTTGCAGGAGCTGGCATGTCTCTCTGTCATAGGAAGCTCTTTTGCTTAATGCCATACTCTCAGATCTTTAAAGCCGCTTGTGAATCAGGGTACCATTACCTGTCAAGAATATCTAAATTAAACATATAAGTTAAATTTAGACATATAGTTACCCAGTCAGTTATAGCTTACCAATATTAGAAGAGGCAAGACGATTAGAAGGAATAAAGATATAGAATTGTCTCAAGCACTCAGATTATACATTCTGTTAATAGAAAACAAAGCCATGTTGTTTGGTTGTCTTAGCAGTCCGAGTAGAAGAGGATAAATGAAAACACTGGGAATTTCGTTGCTTCTGCTGTTTTAACAAGGGAAATGTCCTTGTCAAGGGTTTGGATAGAGCTGAAGAGTTGGCTCAGTGAACACAGTGCTTGCCTTGCAAGTATGAGGACCTGAGCTAGATCCCCATAACCAGGCCTGATGCTGCGGTGTGCTTGTAATCCCAGCAAAGGGGATGGAAACAGGAAGATCTCCACAGCTCGATGAGCAACCCGGCTAGCCTAAGCGGAGCTCTAGAAGCCAGTTAGAGACCTTGCCTCAAATACAAACAAACAAACAAACTGATATAATGGGTGGGTCTCAAAACATGGCACTTCTGGCCACCACACACATATTCACACATACCGTGCATGTGTACGCCCACATACGTGCATGCGCACACACACACACACACACGTCTGGAAATAATGAAATAGCAGTTGGTGACACATGAGTCTGTAAGCAGGCACAGTTTAAGGAACTCAAGTTTATATTGAAAAGAAATTGGATGTATTTGTGCTAATTTTATATGTAAAACTATGTTGAAATTAGTCTGTGAGGCAAAGGAAGCTTAAAGTTTTATAATTCAGAGTGGAAAAAGACTTAGAGTTTTCCATAGTTGCTATAACCCAACAGGCTGAGACTCCAAATTCTCTTCCCATTCAGGGCCTCAGCTTGCCTGCTTTTCTTCTCCAGTTCCCAAATAACAAAGCTTAGAAATAAAGGCCAGAGAATTATTAATTTTGTGCCATTTATGAAATGAGTCTCTTACATAATACCTACTTTCTTCATATTCAGAATAAAGCAAAACACAGTTGTCAGCTGCCCCAAGGCTTTTTGAGGACCCAGAACCTTGTGGTTGGTGGAGAGGAAATTGACTCTGTTAAGAGTCAACATAAATGTGACTGAACAGCTTCACTAGAAAGGATAGCCACTGTTTCCCCACAGAAACGGGATTTTCAAACCATAGAGAAGTGACAAAATGCAGGTATTATGGTAATGAAAGGAACATTCATCAATGGCTTTTCAGAACCTGTTTGGTCATTAAATACACAATTTTAACAAGTGGGTCCTTGTAGCTTGTGTAATGTGACTGAGCCCACTGTGCTGTGGAGTCCATATAGCTTTCCGACACACAGAAAGACAAAGTAACAATGTTCTTGTCACTGCTACTCAAATTTTACCTGTTTAAAATGTTAAGACTTCCAGCAAGCACTGCCATTTTAAATGAGCAAGGCCACGTTTGATCTGTCTGTGCCCCCTTTCTCTCCTCTCTCTCTCTCTCTCTCTCTCTCTCTCTCTCTCTCTCTCTCTCTCTCTCTTTTTCTTTTTTAATTGTGTTCCTCCCACCAGGCTTCTTGGGAATTCAGCATCTCCTTGGCAAAAGTGTAAAAGGCTAGTTTGAATAAGGAGCCAGGAGAGAGAAAGAATCTCAATGTGATTTTTATTATCTTACTCTTCTATCTTAAATATTTGTAAATATTTCTGGAGCTTGTGTGGAGAGATGCCATCTAAAATTATTTTATAACTATCAAAGTCAACTATACCCTACTGATGAGAATTACTTAATAAAAAACCAAATATTTTACTGAAAAATTGACATAGACCAAGCTCAGATCCGTAGAAATGGAATAAAAGCCAACAGTTTGTGGAAGTATTAGGCATTCTATACTTGGTGAATAGGTTAAGATTTTAAATGTTTTGAACAAACTATGAATAAATCATAAAGTGGTTTTGAGCTGTCTGTAGCTCACTGCTTCCTGTAAATCAAATAAAATATTTGGACACTCATAAATCTGGGAACATCCCAGAGTTGCTAAACAGACTGGCTTAATACTTCCAAAATTTTAATTGGGTGACATTAAGATATATTCAAGAATGAGAATCATTGACAAAAACCAAGCAAATTATCAGGAAGGCAGGATTTGTCATTTGTTTAAATAAATGCTATTTGTAAGGCATAAGACATTAAAACCAAAGGTATTTGCCTTTAAATTACATAAACTGTTACATTATGTCAGGAAGAACTGTTGACAGAGGCTTCTTGTTTGCTTCTGGGTGCCCAGACCATGAAACAATCACTCAGAAACAATATTATTTAAATCAGTGCTTAGCCAATTACTTAAACATATTTCTGGCTAACTCTTATATCTTAAAATAACCCGTTTCTATTAATCTATGTGTCTCCATATGACTGTGGCTTACCTACAAGGTTCCAGTGCACCTGTCTCCTGAAGGTGGCAACATGGTGTCTCACTGACTCTGCCTTGTTTCTCCCAGCATTCAGTTTAGTTTTCCCACCTAGTACTATTCTGCTGAGCCACTGGCTGAACCAGCTTTATTTATTAACCAGTAATAACCACACATATACAGAAGTACTTCCCACACCATTTGTCCTTTTCTATGTAAATAAAAAAGATTTTAACTTTAACAAAGCAAAATTATATACAACAAAATAGTTACCAAACAAGAATTATAGTTATAATATTTAGTCCATTTACATTTGGCTAATTAAGGATAATACTCTATCATCTATCATATTTTTGTGAGTCTAAAGTTTTATATGTAATCTGTTTTTTATAATTATAAATATCTTTATTCAGCCCTATGAAAGACTCCAGAAGCATATAAAATTACCTATGTAAACAGAAAGTGCATTGTAAGTAATTTCCAAAACTCTAGAATTAACAGAGACATCTTGCTGCCTGGTCAGTCACCCAAAGTTCTTCTGTCACTTTGGAACATCCATTTTCAGCCTACTGGCCCATAATATCTGGCAGACTTTTCTTTTTCTTTTCTTTTTTTTTTTTCGAGACAGGGTTTCTCTGTGGTTTTGGAGCCTGTCCTGGAACTAGCTCTTGTAGACCAGGCTGGTCTCGAACTCACAGAGATCTGCCTGCCTCTGCCTCCCGAGTGCGGGGATTAAAGGCATGCGCCACCACCGCCCGGCACTGGCAGACTTTTCTATGAAACAGGTATTTCAAAAGCAGTTCCACCTATATTGACAGTTTGTCAGTCACTTTCTTCTGGGTCCTGCAGAATGTCTGGCAGACTCTTAAGTGAAGCAGGAACCCTGAAGGACTGTCTTATGTCTCACCTTCATTAGGTAGTTTCAGCAGTCATTTTTCTGTGGGTCTTGCAAGTCCAGTCAAGCAGTCGAGGCAAGAGAAGTTTCTTGCCCAAATTGCTAACAAACTCCATGAGGAGCAGGCACTTCAATGCCCATCATCCTCTTGAAGGAGATTGTTGCTGCCAGGAACAAGGCTTTCATGAAATGTCCAATTTTTAAAAACATTTTAAATGCCATATTCCATAGTCTTTGAAAGGTTTAAAGATTATCTATCTAACTGAAACATATCTCTATATATCAAGAAAATCTAACTAACATGACAAGCTTGACTATTTATAGATGACTATCTATTAACCTGTATTTCTTAATTATACATTACATTTTTAAATGAGTTGCACAAATACAATATCCTATTCAAGAGCAGAAATATACACATGGCAAAATTGACCTTAAATTTGGATCAATACACCAAGATCCATACCAATGCAAAGTACTCATATCTATAGCATACACCCCTTTAAATGTAAATAAGCATTTACAAACAATCATTTAGGGAATTTGTATGTTGTTGTCTAGACTACTTCCTGCTGATTGGGGGTATTGTTAATTAGGTCTGTAATGGGGTATCCCGTGTAGTAGATCCATCTCAGACAGCAGTCCTGAAACCATCATGGATGTTGGACCATCCGGGCCAATGCCTTCAGGGAGTTTTGTTTGATCAAACCACATTAGTCTGGAAAGAATCCACAGGTTTTCATCCTCTGTGGAAACAAAAGTAGAACCTCTTTTCCAAAGCAACATATTCTTTTTGTTTGTTTGTTTTTTGGACTTAACAGATATTTATAAAAATACTTTACCCAAACACTGAAGAATAAAAATTTTATTCAGCAACACATGAAACTTCTCCAACACAGATTATACCCTGGGATATAGAGCAAATTTTTACAAATTCATAATGACAGAAATAAACCATATATATATATATATATATATATATATATATATATATATATATATATATATATTCTATTGGACCATAAGTCAACAAAACTTCAGACTGATAATAAACAAATCTCTAGTCAATAACACACTCATGGGGATTAAATAGCTCATTACTGAATGACAAAAGAATGAAAGAAGTTAAGAAAGATATTAAAAACTTCCAGGGATATAAAGAAAAGGAAAAAGTGAAACATGCTCAGTGGTAGTGGTTCACACCTTTAAGTCAAGCACTTGTGAGGCAGAGGCAGACAGATCTCTGTGAGTTTGAGGCCAGTCTGGTCTACAAAGTGAGTTCCAGGGCAGCCAAAGCTACACAGAGAAACCCTGTCTTGAAAAAAGCAAACAGAAAAAGAAATCACAAAATTGACTGTAAGAAGCTTCAGTTGGTCAAATATGAACAAATTAAATATTAATGTGAGAAGTGATAAGTTATATGGTACATTGTAAGTATTTTTCCTACTGACCCGTCTTAACAGCACTAGCTGGTTGGGTTTTGTTTTGTTTTTAATGAAAAATAATAATTGTGATTATGGGTATGTATTCATGCAGTCCAGAAGAGCTTATAGAATCCCCTGGAACTGGAGTTACCAGTGATTGTAAATGGCACAGTATGGATGCTGGGAACCAAGCTGGGTCTTATACAAGAGCAGTATATACTCTTAATCACTGAGGCATCTCTTCAGTCCCTCTATGTTTATGCCACTCTGGTTGTTATTTTGAATCTGGGACAGGGGGCCTAAAAATGAGATGGATGAGAGTCTCTTGCAATAGCCAACTTTACTCAGAGGGTTAATAAAAGTCACCTAAGTGTACAATCACAAGGCAAGCCACTCATTGCAAAAACAGGTTTTGCCTTGGGGGCATATAAAGAACTTTTTAAAAATTTAATTGGAATAATTTGAAGTAAACTCACTCCTATTCCCTAAATCTGAGAGGAATGCAAAAATACATTCTAAAAACAATTTCATGTTTTCAAGAAACAGAGGTCACAAGACTCTTATTTTTTTCTCATGCATTCAAAGTTCCGCACCATGTTTGGACCATGTTCTGACACACATTGCTCAGATTTTAAGTAATGGATATTTTATCACATCAACTGTTTTATTTTAGTATTTGTATTCAATGTAACAAAGCAACATATTCTTAGACCCAAATTTTGAAGTCAAAATACCTTTATAATACACATTTTATTTTAGTATTAGTATTCAATGTATCAAAGCAACATATTCTTAGACCCAAATTTTGAAGTCAAGATACCTTTATAATACACATGCTGGTTTAGCTTAGCAGCCATACAATGAAATGTCTCTCTGTACTTAGCTCCTTCACAGTCAAATAATTCAAAGAAAACACAATAGTATACATTATCCAGTCTGTCTGTGTATATTACATCTCTACGTGGCTTATTTTTCTTTTCTCCTATAATCTATGACTGTCTGACTGTGTCTGTTTAAAGCCTTTGTTTTTATTTTTTTTAAAAAAATGTTATTTCCATTTATAATTGTCTACACTCTTTTTCTTCTCTCTCAAGCCTATGTACTTTTTAAAAAACAGACTGTGACCCATTCAGAGGTATATTTCTGCCTGAGTCTGTTTTTAGTGCATATCTATAATTATTTTCTGACCAGGTGCACTTTTCTTAATGCTAAGCAGGTATAGCAAGGACTAAGACTGCAAGGCTGCTTTGCCTTTTGGCTCCACCCAATCCAACATGGTGGAGGTCTGTTCACTGCCTCTGAGATTGCCTGGTGAGAGCAGTCCTCACCACCTCAACTCTTGGTAACACCGAGCAGCATATAAACTTTTTTTTAATCTTTTTATCTGAGTAAAAGATAAATCTCTTATGCAGTACACTGCACAGCTTGGAAATATCTCTGTGCATGATAGGGGGAATTTGCTGAGCTGTGGGCATGGTCTCAGCTACCTTGCTCCTGACCCCAAGTGGGCACAAAAGCATCCAGACCCAAAGTGGGTGGTGGGCATTAGCCCCAAATATTTCAGACCACAATGGTGTGCCAATCTGTTGGCAGAGGCTGCTCATTCATTCCCAGCTGCCCAGAACCAAAATAATCACACAGAAATCTGTACTAATTGTAATACTGTTTGGCCAATACCTTAAGTGTAGTTCTGACTAACTCTTATATCTTAAATTAACTCAATTATATTACTCTGTGTATTACCATGTGGGTGTGGCTGTGGCTTACCGGCAAGGTTCCAGTGTGGAACCTTGGCTTGGCAGGTAGCTTGGGTGGCTACATGGCTTCTCACTGACTCTGCCTACTCACTCTATACATCTCAGTTTGTATTTTCTAGCTGTCTTTACACTGTTAAGCCATTGGCTGAAAGCAGCTTTGTTCATTAACTAATAAAAGCAATACACATACAGAAGGACTTTGCACACCAAAGGACAATGTTGCAAATGAACTAAACATGTAGAGAAATTCACAAGTTAAACAATTACAGGACCAAGAAAAGAGATTTTCTCAACTCTTAGGAGAGCAAAACACAGAGGAATATTGGAGCTGTTTCCAGGCCTGACCTTTCTCTCAAATGAAAATGAAGTCACAGAGCAAAGCATAGAAACAAGGCCAAGTCTTAGATTTAGCCCGACACCATCTATGTGGCTGAGAAATAGAGTATGTAACTACTGTATGTTGTCTTTTTGTTCAACTCTCAGTGCCTCAAAAAAATCATTGATCACTGTTAACATTAAAAAGATTAAGTATTATAAATAAACCTAGCAAGAAGATAATGCCATCAATATTGTTTCTAGAGCATGTAGTGTATCGTTCTTAGATAACTTAATCCTCAAAGAATTACTGTGAATTTGGAAGCATATTTCTTTTTCTATTTTTTAAAATTTATTTATTTATTAAAGATTTCTGCCTTCTCCCCGCCACCACCTCCCATTTCCCTCTCCCTCCCC
Organism: Chionomys nivalis; assembly: GCF_950005125.1. Lineage (NCBI taxonomy): Eukaryota > Metazoa > Chordata > Mammalia > Rodentia > Cricetidae > Chionomys > Chionomys nivalis. The sequence continues at coordinate 191,056,208 of NC_080086.1, read as the reverse complement.
CATCAAGTCCCCCTCCCTCATCATCCCTAAGAGTAATCCAGGTTCCCTGCCCTGTGGGAAGTCCAAGGACCACCCTCCTCCATCCAGGTCTAGTAAGGTGAGCATCCAAACTGCCTAGGCTCCCACAAAGCCAGTACGTGCAGTAGGATCAAAAACCCATTGCCATTGTTCTTGAGTTCTCAATAGTCCTCATTGTCCATTATGTTCAGCAAGTCCGGTTTTATCCCATGCTTTTTCAGACCCAGGCCAGCTGGCCTTGGTGAGTTCCTGATAGAACATCCCCATTGTCTCAGTGTGTGGGTGCCCCCCTCGTGGTCCTGAGTTCCTTGCTCGTGCTCTGTCTCCTGCTCTTGATTTGGACCTTGAGATTTCAGTCCGGTGCTCCAATGTGGGTCTTTGTCTCTGTCTCCTTTCATCTCCTAAATGTTTTTCTTTGGGTTCACCTTCTTAAGTAGCTTCTCTAGGATCACGCATAATAGGCTCAACGTCCCCTATTCATGGCTAGAAACCAAATATGAGTGAGTACATCCCATGTTCCTCTTTTTGGGTCTGGCTCACCTCATTCTATTTCCATCCATTTGCCTGCAAAACTCAGGAAGTCATTGTTTTTTACTGCAACGGCCAAAAGACATTTAAGGTCATGCTCAACTTCCTTAGCGATCAGGGAAATGCAAATCAAGACAACTTTAAGATACCATCTTACACCTGTCAGAATGGCTAAAATAAAAAACACCAATGATAGCCTTTGCTGGAGAGGTTGTGGAGAAAGGGGTACACTCATCCACTGCTGGTGGGAATGCAAACTTGTGCAACCACTTTGGAAAACAGTGTGGCGGTTTCTCAGGAATTTCGGGATCCACCTACCCCTGGACCCAGCAATACCACTCTTGGGAATATACCCAAGAAATGCCCTATCATACAACAAAAGTATATGCTCAACTGTGTTCATAGCAGCATTGTTTGTAATATCCAGAACCTGGAAACAACCTAGATGCCCTTCAATGGAAGAATGGATGAGGAAAGTATGGAATATATACATATTAGAGTACTACTCAGCAGGAAGCATATTTCTTTAGAGAAAGAAAATGTAGACTACAGGAGTAAACACACTCCCCAAGATTCATTCAGTAATCAAAGCCAGGGTTCTGTCCTGAGTAGTTAGTATTGGTGGCATAGAGTCCACAAGAGTGCAGCAAAAGCAATTTTGCATTTAGTAAGGGTAATTGGGATTGTGACTTGATTGAATTAAGAAACTCTTATGTATTAGATGTGCTTGTGAAGGTATTTCCAGAAATGATTCACTGAGGGATAAGACCCACATTGAATGTGAACAGGACCATTTCCTGCACCAGGGTCTAGGTCAGATTAAAAAAGAGGGGGGCAAGCCGGGCAGTGGTGGCGCACGCCTTTAATCCCAGCACTCGGGAGGCAGAGGCAGGCGGATCTCTGGGAATTCGAGGCCAGCCTGGTCTACAAGAGCTAGTTCCGGGAGAGGCACCAAAGCTACAGAGAAACCCTGTCTCGAAAAACCAAAAAAAAAAAAAAAAAAAAAAAAAAAAAAGAGGGGGGCAGGTGGAGCCAAGTGCCATTGTGACTCTGTCTGCTTCTTGACCCACCCAGAAGTAGGAAAGCAACTCACATTCTCCTCATCATGACAAACTGTCTCCTGACTTGTAAGAACAGTATTTAATAAGAGAAATCAGAATAAAACCAACTAACACAGCTTTTTACCGTTATAAGTTCTTACATAAGTATAAACTTTGCAACTCTCAAGTCTCAATCACAAACTAAATATGTAGGTAAAGTCTCATATCAAAGTAAAAACCCCCAAAAGGAAAGAATGCAACTAGATAATTGAGTTATAATAATTTTAAAGCTGTGTATGTTACCAAACTTGAAACAGAGAGGTTAAGGACAGTATACCAGGAGTCCCAAGGTGGGAGAATTTCAGGGTTCCAGCAGATTCAGACTTCTCCAACTGATCAACTCCCCATTCTATTTGTTCAACTCTGATTCAAAACTTTTTTTAATTCAAAACACATTACTAAAATAATCCCTCCTAAAATCAAGGGATCAAAGCTTACATGCACAAACCAGTTATTTTCTTATCTGTCTAGATTACTTCCATGAATATTTATTACTGGCTTGAGAACAATCTGATGCCTCCTGCATATTAGTTGTTCATATCAAAAGTTACTTCCAATGAAGAATAAAACTTGTGGCATCTCTACTCCTTATCAAACTTGCTTATTTCCCATGTATTTTATAGTATTCCTTTGAGAATAACATTCTTCATTGCCAGAAAAACTAACCTTTGAAGTAATAACCATATAAATAGATATTAGGTTTTGTTTCTTCTTCGGGAGAAAGTTTATACAGTTGAGAAAGTATGAATCTTACATACAAATTTATAAATTTTTACACTAAGTTAGTCTTGTCAAGTCAAGTTCATTCCTCATTTTTATTCTCCTTCATCCCTCTCAGTTTAAATGTGATCTTAAACCCCTAGAGCAGTACATTGCATTGGGAGATACAAGAATTCCTAGCAGCAAAAAATATAGAAATGATGTGATAAAAAAGCACTTAGGGATACATGTGGCATTAAAATCCCTTCCAGCCTCATTGTCTATTCATGAGGATGGAATGATCATTTTGCAACATGTTCTCAAAGGAGATGCACACTTTTTTATTTATTTGAAGAAGTATAACTGGTAACAAATAAAATTGCTTAAAACCCTGCTTTGGTTCAGAAGTACTTCTTAAACCTGATAGACATGTGTACATATCAATAGACTATTATTTATAACAAATTTCCTGTAAAATTTAAAAATATATTTACTTATCTAATATTTTTAAGAGTAAAAAGGACAATCTTAGGTTTCCTGTATCTAGTGTCTCAAAAGATTTGCCACGGAAGTGTCTGCTGCACTGTTTTAAATGGAGGCCAGACTAGAGAATATCAACTTTTGTGAATTCTTAGGTACTTGGTAGAAGATCTCACTCACAGAATAATACTAAGCTTCTCTTTCTCTGCACTCTGATCTCAACACACTAGAGTATGCACTGTAAGCCCTCTAACCACACAGAGACTTCACAAAGTATCACAATCACAGTGTAGATTCAAGGAGATTTTTCATTGTCTTAATTAGGGATTCTATTGCTATGATAAAATGCTATGACTCCGGGACTACCTGCCTGGGGGTGACACTACTCCCATTGGACTAAACCTTCTGACAGTCAATCCTTAATCAAGAAAATTTCCAACAAAATTACCTATAAGCTAACCGAATAGAAACATTTTCTCAGTCGAGGTTCTGTCTTCTCAGATATTCTTTCTTTTTTCAATTAGAAAACACAAGTTTATTGGAAATGACAAAGTTTAAAGATGTGATCCTCATTTATTTTGCTATAGTGTTATCAGAGATGTGTTTGTAGTTCAAGTTACATACAACTCTCTTTTGTCTCTCTTGTAAACTCTTTTATTGACTGCTTTTGTGTGCCAACTTGACACAAGCTAGAATCATCAGATATAAAGATACCTCCTTGAGAAAAGGCCTCTGTGAGATTTAGCTGTAAGACATTTTCTCAATCAGTGATCATTGGGGAAGAGCCCAGCCATACTGAGTGATTCCAGCACTGAGCTGGTAGTTATGGGTTATATAAGAAAGCAAACTGAGCCAGCCACGGCAGAAAAGCCAGTAAGCAGCACCTATCCATGGTTTCTGCGTTATCTTCTCCCTCCAGCATCGTGCCCTGCTTGACTTCCTCTCCTGACTTACTTTCCTTTTTTCTTTCTTTCTTTTTTTATTATTACTTAAAAAAAACAATCCAAATTCCCACTTCCTCTCCTTTTCTCCATCCCCTCCCGCTCCCTCCACAGACCCTTGCCCCCACTGCCCCCACCCCTCCAACCCTAAGGGAGTGCCATGCACCACACCCTGTGGAAAGTTCAAGGCCCTCGCTACAACATCTAGGTTGAGCAAGCTTTACATCCAAAGAGAATAGGATCCCATGAAGCTGGTGTATGAGTAGAGACAAATCCCAGTGCTGCTGTCAGTGGCCCTTCAGTCTTCTCCAGCTGTCAACCTCCTTCAAAGAAGTTTGGTTGTTCCCATGCTCGTTCACTCGCAGTCCAGTTGGAGTTGGTGAGCTACCATTAGCTTAAGCAAACTGTCTCAGTGGATGACCACCTCATGATCTTGAATTTCTTGCTCGTACTCTCACTCCTTCCACTCTTCAACTGGATCTTGGGAGTTCAGTCCAGGGCTCCAATGTGGGTCATTTCCTCTGTTCCCATCTGTTGTTGGATGAAGGTTCTATGATGATATTTAAGATAATCATCAGTCTGACTACAGGGTAAGGTCAGTTCAGATGCCCTCTACTCTATTTCTTAGGGTCTTAGCTGAGGTCATTCCTGTGGGTTCTTGGGCATATTTCTAGAGCCAGATTTCTTGCTAACTCCATAATGGCTCCCTCAATCAAGATATCTCTTTCGTTGTTCTCTCTCATACCTGTCCTTCCTCCATCGCAACTATCCTATTCCCTCAAGTTCTCCTCAACTCCCCTTCTCCCCTTCCTTCTACTCCCTCCCCCTGCTCCCAAATTTTTGTCTGATTCTAATTTCCAGGTAGGTCTATATATGTTTTCCCTTGGGTTCACCTTATTACTTAGTTTCTGAAGTATAGGCTAGTTGCCCTTTATTTATGACTAATATGCACTTGTGAGTGAGTACATACCATATTCATTTTTTGGGGTCTGGATTACCTCACTCAGGATAATGTTTTCTAATTTTGTCCATTTGCATGCAAAATTCAAGATGTCATTTTTTTTTCTACTGAATAGTACTCCAATATTAGTGTAGGTGTGCCACACTTTCTTTATCCATTCTTCAGTTGAGGGGCATCTAGGTTGTTTCCAGGTTCTGGCTATTATATATAATGCTGCTATGAACAAAGTTGAGTAAACGTTTTTTAATATGATCGAGCATCTTTTGGGTATATTCCTAAGAGTGGAATTGCTGGATCCTGAGGTAGGTTGATTCCCAGTTTTCTGAGAAACTACCATACTGCTTTCCAAAGTGGTTGCACAAGTTTGCATTTCCACCAGCAATGGATGAGTGTTCCCCTTGCTCCACAACCTCTCTAGCATAAGTTATCATTTGTGTTCTTGATCTTAGCCATTCTGTCAGGTGTAAGATGGTATCTCAAAGTTGCTTTGATTTACAATTCCCTGATAGCTATGGAAGAAGAACATGTCCTTAATATCTTTTGGTCATTTGAAATTCTTTTGAGAATTCTCTGTTTAGTTCAGTACACCATTTTTTCATCTGGTTATTTTTAAGTTTTAATTTTTTTTATGTATTCAGGAAAGGATTTTTTGCGTAGCCCAGGCTGTTCTGGAACTTGCTCTGCAGACCAGGCTCGCCTCAAACACACAATGATCTGCCTGCCTCTGCCTCCTGAATGTTGGGATTAAAGGTACCACCAAAGTGTTTGCGTGGAGTAATAAATTAATAATTTTTTAAAGAAAGAGTTTAGAAACATTGACAACATTAGTTCATCTTTAGGAGACTTGTGAACAAATTCTAATTATCAGTTTATTTAGGGGAATAAAAATATCTACAATAATAATAAAAAACCAAAAACAGATATGCAACATTCTGCAAAGACTTAACAAATAAAGTTAAAATATTTAGGAGTGTAACCTTGACATTCCATATAGTAGCAATAATGTTATAGGTGCAAACAACTGTTTTTGGAGTTTTTTTTTTTTAAGTTGGATTTAAGGCCTGCTCTACAAGGTGGAATGCATACTTGGCAGTACTAATAAGGCCAAGACCTGTGTTTAGCTAGGTCATGGGCCTTAGAGGAAAAACTAAGTACTGTTATTATGCTAAATGAGATGATGTAAATTAACATAGATATCCACAACTGTCCAATATGCATTGAAATAGTGACTCATGAGGACCCAACCCTAATTGGGATGTATTTGTTACATCCCATCCTGAAGTCTCAAGTATTTATTTGGAATAGGAGGCAGAAAGATGGTAAGAACTTGAGATGGTGGACTAATTCAAGAAAAGAGTATTTTCGTGACACAATAGGGCAGAGGTACACATGCACAAGACCTGTGAAAGGTCAAACCAGACAAAAGCTTAGTGAAAAAAAGATAGACACTAAATCCTACCCCTAGCTCATGAACTATTGATATTTGATTGTTTCTGAGAAATAGAAAGTAGGAAATCTTCAGTGGTATGGCATCTAATATTAACAACACACAATGGTAGCCCTCATGCCCAGGAATAGCCAGTCAGCATAAACTGGACACCATAAATTTAAAGAAAATAAATGTTAGGAGACAGACCATGAAGGTTTGTGGGTAGGGAGGTAAGGAAGGATTTGAGAGATGTTTGGAGAGGGGAGGAGGATAAAAAGGATGGTATATTATTGTATACAATCTTCAAATAATTAATAAAAATATTTAAGAATAAATATTCATATATAGTTTAAACAAAATTTTCTCAACCGTGCTGACAATGTATTCATGAATAACAAAGACCACCTAAAAATTACCTCAACAGCAGACATGGGAAACCTTCTTCTGAGCTGTTAGTAGATTGTTCAAAAGATACCCAAAATATTACAGGGTACTGCGATTGTCTTTATTTGCTTACTAAAGGTGGAAAGCCTCTATTGCTGAAGATATCATATACTTCAGATACAGGAGCTGAAACCTACCTGAATACATCCTCCCTAAAGACTAGCTTTCATGGTACTAAAAGGTGCTATGCAATCTTCCAAAGGAGTGTAAGGAACAATCAAAAGTCCTACAAAGCTATTATGCCTATGAACAAAACACAGCAATGACCAACACTGCTCAAAAACCCTAAGGGTACATACAGTAGGAACACAACTCCTTTGGCAGTAACCAAGACCTCTATAATTAAACTAAGATGCTTTCAACAGGAGGGAAATCATGACTTGTACTAGATATCTAGTCAACTTTCAAGGTCTAATGAAGAAATAGATATTTGAGAGGAAGCTATCACTTTACTAAATCAGCATATTCCCTAAGTACATTATAGATATTTGTCCTCATATCCACAGATAGTTCCAGCCTTTTGCCCTCTTCAGGAAAATGTCTCATTGCAACAAATGGGGACTATTACAAAAAAACCACAATCAATCAAAATACAAAGTTATCAAGCCCATTCTCAAAGGATGCATCTACAAAACACTCCATCACCTATGGTCAGGGAATATTGGGGGGAGAGGAGCCAAGAAGATTGTAAGAGCCAGAGGATCAGAGACTTTGCTGTGAGACTATGTCTCCTAGTAATGTCAGATGCCAAGCCCATAAAATCTTCTCATCATGACTACCTAAACATGAGTTGAATAAGAACAACAAAAGACATCCAAAAGTTGGCTGGTAAAAACCCACTAGAACTCAACACTATGCAAAGAACTGCAAGCAACTAAGGAGTGCTGAGAGTGAGAGAACTACTCTCTGCAAAGGAAGAGTATACAAATATGCTTGTAAAACAATGGCTGAAAAGAGACCATTAACTTGAAAGAGAACAAGGGAAGATATATGACGAGATTTGAAGAGAAAATAGGGAAGGAGGACATGATGGAACTGTATTATAATCTCAGAAAACTAAAGAAACAATAATTAAGAAAGAAAAATAAAAAATATCATTATGAACATGTAATAAGGTCAGGTCTTAACTGCTGCACAGTTTAATATTTATTTTTATTTATACAAGGTTCAACTTCCCACATCTGTTTCTGGTTTACAGATTTTATTTATGGAGCAATTATGTGGGGATTTATTCTAGGACTTTTCATATGCTAAGTGCTATCTCACATTAGTGCCTTGTATCTATTATACCCTTACAGATAGCTATAAACCATTTTTAATTATTATTTTTATATTTACAGCTTAAAAGAATACATTTTAGTCTTTTAAAGTTGGATCTTTTTGAATATTTTACTTGAAAAGTAAAGTGCCACGTCATGGGAAATGATTTTGCAACAACTGAAGTAAGATTATAAAAATACCATGTATTAACGAGTTTAGTAGAAAGCCAGTCAGCAAGTTCATTGTCAGTCTTGGAACCACATGGCATTGTTAGGGCTTCCACAAGAATCAAATATTCTTTGAGAAGATGGTGATTTCACAGACACGCAGAAGCTATCATTGGCAGGCTTTTAGTTTAAGAAGCAATAGGGATTTTCCAGTATTTAAAGTTGATTTTAACGCTTGATGCAAGATGTTAATCAGATACTCTAGAATCATTCACCACCATGCAACAATGTCAAAATTAATGCCCATAGCTTGGGCTCTGAGGAATGTATAAGGGAGGTTCAGCATCTAAAGAGAAGTGAAAAAAAAAAAGTAGACCTCAAGGTTCTTCATAGAAAAATAACTAAGATCTTTGATCCATTCATTTTTCTTTTCTTTCAGAAACGCATTTCAGATGCACTCTGTATCTTCAGCCATGCTGACAACTCCCTTCTTCATCACACTACACTCTGAATCTTCTGATGCAGGTGGTAGTAACCTAGCAACTTGTCAGTTTCCCTAGCAAAATCCTTTAGCAAAATCCTTTTTCTGATCTACATTTTCTGAAATGTCCTTCCACTTTCTTCCCATATTATTTTTGTTTTGTTCTGTTTTATTTTATTATCTCCTTTCATTTTGCTTTGCTTTCTTGAGACAGTGTTTCTCTGTGTAACAGTCCTGGCTATCCTGGAACTTACTCTGTAGACCAAGCTGGCCTCAAACTCAAGGAGATCCACCTGCCTCTGCCTCCCAAGTACTGGGATTAAAAGCATGTGTTACCACGCAGCTATTTCCATATTCTTTTTTTTTATTTTGCATCATATCTTTTTTTTTATTCTTTTTTAATTAAAATTTCCAACTGCTCCCCGTTTCCCATTTCCCTCCCCTCCTCCCACACATTGCCCCCTCCCCCCACTCCCCTCCCCCATCCCCACTCCTCTTCTCCTCCCCCCAGTCCATTCCCCCTCCCTCTCGATACTGAAGAGCAGTCCAAATTCCCTGCCCTACAGGAAGACCAAGGTCCTCCCACTTCCATCCAGGCCCAGGAAGGTGAGCATCCAAACAGGCTAAGCTCCCACAAAGCCAGTTCATGTATTAGGATCGAAACCTAGTGCCATTGTCCTTGGCTTCTCATCAGCCTTCATTGTCCGCCATGTTCAGAGAGTCCAGTTTCAACCCATGCTTATTCAGTCCCAGTCCAGCTGGCCTTGAAGAGCTCCCAATAGATCAGTTCCACTGTCACAGTGGGTGGGTGCACGCCTCGTGGTCCTGATTTCCTTGCTCATGTTCTCCCTCCTTCTGCTCCTCATTTGGACCTTAAGAGCTCAGACCGTTGCTCCAATTTGGGTCTCTGTCTCTCTCTCGATCTATCGCCAGTTGAAAGTTCCTGTGCCATTCTCCTTGGCCTCTCGTCAGCTCTCATTGTCCGCCACATTCCGAGAGTCCGGTTTTATCCCATGTTTTTTCAGTAGCAGTCCAGCTGACCTTGGTGAGCTCCCAATAGATCGGCCCCACTGTCTCAGTGGTTGGGTGCACCCCTCATGGTCCTGACTTCCTTGTTCATGTTCTCTCTCCGTCTGCTCCTCATTATAACCTTGGGAGCTCAGTCCGGTGCTCCAGTGTGGGTCTCTGGCTCTATCTCCATCCATCGCTAGATGAAGGTTCTATGGCGATATGCAAGATATTCATCAGTATGATTATAGGATAGGTTCATTTCAGGTTCCCTATCCTCAGGTGCCCCAATGAACTAACTGGGGACATTGCCCTGGGCATCTGGTAGCCATTCCAAGTTCAAGTCTCTTGACATCCTCTCGCCTCATCCATATTCTTATATTTTGATCTTAGTTGTGTTTTCCCTATACTGCTTTAAACTTTCATGTATTCAGATTTACTCCAATTAGTCATTTTATAACACATTATGTATGTCCCTACTGAGAAGGTCATTTTAGACAAAATAGAGAGTAGTGACCAGTGTCAATAATTTCAGTTTGGGAGACAGGAGAATAGTGGCCTCAATGCCATCTCAAGCTTCATAGTGAATTTAAAACAAAATAAACAAATAATTTATTTCACTGTTATTCCTTTTCTATGTGCCTGGGGGTTCCAGACAAAGTGAAAAAATTCTACCCTTTTTAACACAATAATCTAGGAGACTTATTGATGTGTAGAAAATTACTAATAGTTATTTAAAAATTAAATGACCAAATAAATTCATGTTTGTGGAAGCCTGACATTCTTAAATGCATATGTCTCAGGTTGTAGGAGGAAAGCTAATAACCACTGAAACAAAAGACTGACTGTTATAATATGTCATACTATGCTGAAATACATGTGGATTCTAAGGGCTTGACATATATACTGATATATATCTAATTACTAAATTATACTTTTTAACATTTTCATCCCAATTAATTGCAAAACACTGCATTTGGGTAAGCTGTGCTCTTAGTTTTTAGTTTTTTTAGTGTTATTGTCAAATCCATTGTATACATCATTATCCAAACAAATAATGATACAGATAAAATAAAGACAAAAGATAAAAGATTAAATATATCTTATTGTCAATGAATACTATTCAACAGAAAATTAAGGTAACTGTTTCTCTTCTTTTCAATGGCTTCATTAAAAACCCTTTCTGATTATAAATTTTCAGGTAAGATTTTTTTTTTAAAAAAAGAATCACTGACTTAATATTTCATTTTATTTTTAAGATATTATCTTTGTTTTATTTTTGTGTGTGTGTATGCGCGTGTGTGTGCACATGCCTGAACGAGTTTGTAGAAACCAGAAAAGGGTGTCCAATTCCTTGGAAATGGAATTAGAGGCAGTTGTGAGCTACCTGATATGGATGCTTGGAACTGAGAACAGCAACTTGCTCTCTGCTGAGCTACCTTTCCAGGTTCAACCTTAAACATCTAGATTAACCATGATGGTCATTTAGTGACTGATTCTGTCTCTCTCTATCACTAGCTGTTTGGGGCTGCATTCAATACACTGTATTACTATTTACAGGACAATTGCCTTCTCTAAACATTTCTTCTGCTTCTAAAGCCTGAAATAATTCTGCTGTTTCAAAAAATCAATTCAGTAAATATCTTATAATAGGACTCCTTACTGTTCCAAATGTGCACTCTACAGTACAGGAAAGGATAGGTATTCATAAAATAAAGAGGTAAAATTGCTCTTAACAAAGGAGCCTTGTGCCTGGCACTCATGCTTTTGAAAGCTCTGCTTTGAGTTTGTATAAGAGAAATAGATCAGTCAAGCTTGGACAAAGCACATAAAATTTCAAAACAATATAGAATATTCATTACTTCCAATACCTTTTTCACAGAAAATTGTATTGATTTCTAGGGGGACAGAGCATCCTGCACAAAGACGCACACACACATACACACACTCACACTCACTGACACACACACGCACACACAAAGACAAGCAAAACCAAAACCAAAACAAAATAGTAATTGAAAACTTGAGTTATACGGACTGAATCGAGTCTCAGTTCTGCCATTACTAGCCTGTGTAAGAACTAGTCATTTACTCTATCCTCACTAACACATACACTCACATGCACACACATACACACAGAAAATGTACCCAATAATAACATTTATCTCAGAGTCTCATTTAATGGATCAATGTTAAGGATGAATGTATACAAATGTCTTTGTATACACCTGCACACTTTAATCCTTTGAAAAAGAAAGAAATCTCCTAATTATTCTTATAGCAGAAAAAATAACATATTATTTCAAACCTATGACAGAAACTTAAGGGATTGTGTAACTTACAGAATATCATGTTTAAGTGTGGCTAAAGCCTTGGTGACTGTGATAAAAGCCACATGAAACATGAATAAAGCAGAAAATATTTTAAAAGGGAGATGAAAAGAAAATAAATCATTTGTGGATATTTCAAAACTTCGATGTCAAATATATAAGTAAAATTATCTAGCTCTGTGTAATATGCATAAAAGCAGATATTTGCCATTTACATTTACTTTAAAGCAGAAAAAGGTCAATGTCTCTAGGAATACCTATATAGTTCATTATAAAAGGAAAATAGATAATCTACAAAATGCTATAAGCGAAACATCAACTAAAGTGTGTAAATAAATTCCTATCAAAGAATGCTTTTTTCTACACTTTATACCCAACCAAAAAAAAAATAATGAAACAGCTTAGTATTTGGAACACCAAGAAATTCAAGTTTACATTAAAATAGCATAATTTTATAACAAAGTACAAAATACCAAGTGTGGACAGTTTGCTTCCTACTGTAATTACTTTTAAAAGAACACACTAAAAGAACTTTTTGATAACCACAGTTTTATACAAAAGATCATAAATGTCTACAGGGCATTAAAAAAGAAAGTGGCATGATACTCAATACCTAAGGGAGTTATATCCTGGATCTTTCAAGGGAGCTGGGCAACAAGTAGATTAAGGGGAGATTTGAGCAACAATTACAACAGCAGCAAAGAAAGATATCAGAGGAAAAGAAAGGAAAACAAGGAAGGATAAAGGAACATTATGATAACAAATATTTGAGATAACATGTGGATATAGATACATATAATATATGCATAAATAAACAAAATACAAGGGTGTGAATGTGATTAACTATGAGTAGGTAAATTAATAAGTCACAAATGACAAGAAGGTTTGTTTAAAATATACCTTAAATTCTCGATTATTTTACACAGAGACTTAGTTACTTCTAAGAGAACGAATGCACTAGGAGGGTTATCTGGGGATGTTTAAACCAGCAGACACTAAAGTACTATCCTCTTGAGCCTATCATTTTTTTGATTAGGAGGAAAGTTTATAATTTGTTTAAAGGCACAGAGCTAGTTATTAGCAGAGAGGGTGCTACAAAAGAGCACCTTGATTTATTAATTCAAATACAGATTATCATGGCAGAGATCTCAATATTCTTTACTCATTTACTCTGAACAGTGTTAATTCTGGTAATCCAATAAAATAAGTAAACAGAAACTTTTATTTTCAATCAAGTCCAAAGTTTTCAGTAATCTAAAGAATTAAATATTTAGCAGCAGCAAGTAAAGTATTATGAAATATAAGTGTTGTGTTGTTTGATTTCTTATCTATTAATGGGCAAAAATAAGCAATGCTACTGAACTTGCAACATGAGATTCCTAAGGTACTAAGATTTGTATGACGTAATTGAAAATAGTGGCAACTTCTCAGTTTCTTGTGTATCAAATTCAAAGTCAACTTACTACCAATAAGTATATAACAGTCACTCTTTATGAAGCAAGCAGTGGATTAACCAATAAGGACTTTTTGAAATGGTTAAAAAGCATCTACTTGGGGAAAATAGTCTTCCTGCATTTACCTGCCAACCTCTATGTTTTAAATACATCAGCATGACTTACTTTAATCAACCTCTCATCTCTGAAAATGAATTGGGAAAAAATGTATAGGAGCATGCCGTTGTGTTCCCAGGACAATGGTAGGCCTTTGTGAAACTGTGTAGCACCAACCCACCATGCACTTGACTTCCCTGTGGGATCTTCTCTAAGAAGGGCAAATAACTAAAAGTACTAAAAATTGCATAAACTATTACATATTGTGTTATAATGAGTTCTTTGCCAGAACTGCCATGTTAAAACTCCATCCCTTTCCCTTTCAATATTTGAATTCTTCTCAAAATCTGTGTAGTGTAATTATGTGAAAACAGTATAAGAAGTATTAACTGAAGCAATTTTTATATCAATTGTTTTGGAGTTAGTTTTTTCTTCTTCCATTTTTAACGTCTTTTCTTCCATTTTCCTTTCTCCCATACTCTCTCATTTACATACCACACACACACACAGACACATTGATGTACACACACACACACAAACACACACACACACATACACACACACACACAATGTTTGTTAGCCAGCCCAGTAATTGAATCAGTTCAAAATGTCAGCACTATAAATACATTAATAAACACAGATGGCCATTTCATCCCCTTACTGCTAAAATGATTTTGTAAGCAGATTGTTTTCCAGAAAATTCATGGAAATATACTGTCAGCTGTACATCACTGTACAGTCTTGTGAGCTCCAACAGCTGTTCTAAAACCTTTTTAAAGTATCAATAAAATGACTGCTAATGATATTCTGCTATACTCATAGATCACTCTCTTATCCAGTCATTATCAGCGATGGGAACAGATGCAGAGACCCACAGCCACCTTTATGTGGAGAAAGTCTAAATGGAAGGGTTCCACCAAATACCTCCCCTCAGAGCTCAGAAAAACCCACGGAAGAGGGGCAGAAAATTTGCAAGAATAAGAGGGGATGGAGGACATTTAGAAGACCTTCGGAATCAACTAAACAAGTCTCATAGGAGCTCACAGAGACTGAAGTGTCAAGCACAGGGTGTACATGCGTTTGTGCCAGGTTCTCTCCATATATTTTATTAATAGATTAGTATTTTTATGGGACTCTTGACTGTGGGAACAAGTGGATCTCTAATTATTGTTCCTGCTCTTTGGACACTTTTTATCCTGTTGAGTTTCTGGGTTCAACATCCAAATAATAGTTTTTGCTTCATCTTATTATATTTTATTTTGTCATGCGGGATTGTTGTCTCTTGGAAGCCAGCTCTTTTTTAATGAGAGACAGAAAGGGAGTGGATCTGGAGGGAAGAGATGTAGAAAGGACCTTGGAGGAGGGGAGGAGGGGAAAACTGTAATCAGGAGCAGAAGGAGGGAGAACATGAGCAAGGAAATCAGGACCACGAGGGGTGCACCCACCCACTGTGACAGTGGAACTGATCTATTGGGAGCCCACCAAGGCCAGCTGGACTGGGACTGAATAAGTATGGGTTGAAACTGGACTCTCTGAGCATGGCGGACAATGAAGGCTGATGAGAAGCCAAGGACAATGGCACTAGGTTTTGATCCTAATACATGAACTGGCTTTGTGGGAGCTTAGCCTGTTTAGATGCTCACCTTCCTGGACGTAGATAGAAGACCTTCGTCTTCCTGTAGGGCAGGGAATTTGGACTGCTCTTCAGCATCGAGAGGGAGGGGGAATGGTGTGGGGGTAGGAGAAGAGGAGTGGGGATGGGGGAGGGGAGTGGGGGGAGGGGGCAATATTTGGGAGGAGGGGAGGGAAATGGGAAACGGGGAGCAGGTGTAAATTTTAATTAAAAAAGAATAAAAAATTGCATCTATGGAAAAGAAAGTTTATAGTTGTACATTTTATAAAGTAGATGCTGCCAGAGAATAAAATATTTTGTTACTTGATTAAAGTCCTCAGAAGATAAACAAAAAAGAAAAAAAGAAAAAAACACTATTTTCTCTTTTAAAAAATGTTAATAATTCTTTGTGGATTTCCCAACATACATCCTGATCCCACTCATGTCCCCATCCCCTAGCTTCTGCTTTTTACCATTGCAACCTCCCTTATGAAACAAAATTTAAAAGTAAAACAAGATAAATACCAAACAAAACAAAGATCACATAAAAAGTCTTTACTTGTAAGCGTTCATCGCAATGAGTCATTGTTCTGGTTCAAGGAATCTGTTTTTTGCAACACTGTTAATACTGGGCCATGATTGGAAATCCTTTTGGATATCCTATTGTTGTATTATGTCTTGGAGATCCTGGAGCTTTGACTCTGAAGGTCTGACCCCTTCACATGCTCTAGAAGTTGATAGATGAGGTGGGCAACATGGGTTTCCTTGTAGTCCTGGTTCTGAGCCTGGGTGGTATCTGGATTGATCCGACTGCTAGCTTTACCTCATTATCACCACTCAGACAAGCTCTACAGCACTGCCTCAGGTAACTTGCCCAATGTAGCAGACAGCAGGGAATGGGCAAGTTCTCCTGCTCTCACACCGTTGGGTCTAGTTCATCTGCACCCACCCACCAGTGCCAGCTCTATTATTTTGTCCAGGTGGGGTACAGGACCTGCTCTACTCACTCTATTGCTGCAGTTGGTGAGGAAAAGGGCCAAGTCCTCCATTCTCATGCTCCCTGATGTCGGCCGTCCCACCCATCCCAGCTAGCAAGGGGTTGGGACAGAGAGCTTATTTCCATTAAACTTGTCATCCAATGCTATAACAGGGAAAGAATAGGGGCAACTCTATTGTTTTGCCCAGGCAAAGTGTAGGGCCCTCTCTCCCATGTTCTGCAGCTGGTGGGGGTCATAGCCAGCTGCCTCACTCTCCTGGCCCTGGGCCAAGCTGTCAAGGTGGCAAGGGTCAAGAGGAGGGAGAACATTTTTTTTTTTATCACCCTTGCAACAGCATGGGAGATAAGGAGTAATGGGGTCAGTTCTCCTTCTCTTAGGCCCTCTGGGCCATCTCATCTGCACTCCTACTATCAGAGGCAACTCTAATGTGCTACCCAGGTGAGTTGAAGGACCTTCTCTCTTTAGTGATGCTGTTGGTCGGAAACCATGAAAATTCTCCTACTCCCATGTCCTCAGGGCCAGCTCTCTCACCTGCCACAGGAGATGAGGGGTGAGGGAGGAGGGAGGTCATCGCACCCCTGTTCACCCCACCATATGGTAGATGAAGGGTGGAGCTAGATATCGTACATGACTTGTAATCACAGGAAGATGGTACTATGGGTACTTCTATCTGTGATCAGCTGTACTATGGTGCCCATGCTAGGTACAGAGTGCTATTAGGAGTAGACTCTCCCAGTCTCAAATAGTCAGGGCTGGTTCTCCTGTTGTAGCAGGAGTTCTAATAGGTCTTAATAATATATTAATTATAATATTAATTAAATAATATAATTATGTATATATATATAATCTTCAGTCAGATATTGATGAAAATGTTGAAAGATCAGAGAGATGAAAGAGCAAAACCACAGTCACCTTACCTCTCCACTTCCCAGATGAAGGAAAACTGAGTTCCTCTCTCCACCAGCATTATCACTTCCTTTCTCTGCCCAATCATATCATGCCCTCTCTCTGTGTACAGACCTGTAGACCTATATGGTTAGCTGTGGCTACCTCTGCCCTCTGGTATTCAGGCAAACTTTATTTGTAAAGACAAGATAGCACCACATTTCTACTTTTTTCTAAAAAGTTTTTAAAAAGATTTTTGCTAACATAAGAAAAATTATATACAGTAGATACAATGGGTATGTACAATATAAGCAGGTGATAATTTCATTAGCAATGTCTAGTCCATTAACAATTGATAAATTCAGAGAAAATACTCCATATCTCTCCTATCTTGGTGAGTCCAAAAATTGTACCTAATTCACTTTCTGTTCTAGATTGTATTAACTATCTTTTCATGTCTCTCAACCTTTAGAGATCTTTGATGACTTTCTTCTTCTGAATCTGATAACAAGGAAAACTGTAACTATTAAGTCTTCAACTTCATCAGAGATCCAATGAGGAAATAATATTACATGAGTAAACAGGAAGTACAAGCAAACAACATCCAAAAAATACGAGAAATGGTGGAAACAGCAAACTGCCTGGACAGTCATCCAAGGTTCCTCTCTAAAGTTTGGGTACCCATATTTGGTCTATAGGCCTAGCATATCTGACAGACATTTCTGTGAAGCAGGATATTATGAAGGGTTCTCCTACGTTGTCTTGGCAAAGTTGGCAATCATTTCTTTTGTGTCCTCCTTGTCCAATCTGTACAACATACTGTCAGCCATTAAGGCAAGAGCACTTTCTTAGCCAGTGGCTGATATTTGCCACAAAAAGAATGTCTTCGATGACTGTTATCTTCTCTGAAGTAAATTGGTTTTCTCAGTAGCAGACATGTTTTATTGTCATAAAAAGAAAAGAAATGCCATCTTCTTTACATATCTGAAATACTTGAAGATGATCTGTCTATCTAAAATATATCTTTGTATTATACTTAATATAACTACAAGTTTTATTGTAATAGGTGATTAATTGCTAACCTGTATTTCCTTATTATCCTAAATACTTGGTAATAACATTCAAGGGCTAAATAAATGTATTATAAGGTTAAATTAATTGCATAGTTACCATACCTTGAACAAGATTACAAATGTAAGCACATTATGTTCTAATAAAAATAATCTCAATTTTGTATCAATATACAAAGAATCCAAGCCAATATTTAAAACTAGTAGCTTTTTTATTTAAAAGTAGTTTGAATAATCTATCTTTTAATTCAATTTCTATATCCTCCTTATTTTTTTATAGAGTATACCACTTATTTCTTTATAGAGTATATCTTTATAGCTGATATCCTATCACATATATACACTTGCTCATTTTTTTCAAAGCAAGAACTCTGAATCTAATTGTTTTTGTTCAACTTTCTTTCTGACTATAACCACTAACAACATGTAACCAACCCACCTAAACAATAACAAATATCCATAACCCATTAAACAACAACAACAAAAAGCCACCTACTCCACCTCTTAGGAATGTGGATATCATATTCTTAAAGGTACTTCCTGCTATTTAAGGGTGACGGTATCTTTAGGGAACCTACAAAGAAAATGTGGGGTTAGTTGTCAATTCCTGGGAGAGGTAGCTATAACTTTTGTTGTCTAGTCTAGTCTCTGTGTAAAGGGAAATGCATGGTTTGTCTAAAGTGCTGACTAGAGTAGTCTGTAAGGCTAGATTGTCTCAGCCAACTCAAAATTGTCCTGAGCAATTTTTAGTCCAAAGCTGATCTTTAGGTAGTGTTTTTCAGCTTAGTGGTATTATCATAGTCCTGGTGGAATTGTCCTTGTGGGCTCCCATCCATTTTTTGGAGACTTCAAATGTCACTGTTGAACATGGTCTTGGTTCACTGTAGAAAACTTAGATATTTAAAATGTCATGTATATCAGATCTTAAAGAGTTTAAAGAAAATCTTCAAAGACTCAAAATACAATCAAGGATTATGAGATTAGTGGCAATAAATTAGTCCTTTAATTTATTTTTCTTCTGTTCTAAATTATGTGTCTCTTCTCACATGAGACAGTGATTTGGCCTTTACTTTAATAAACATGCTTGGGTTTAGAGAAGGAGAGAGTCACACTCCAACTCCAAAGTCAGCTTTAATTTTTAAGTTGACTGAGACTACAAAAAGACCATTTGTATTATGTATGTCTGTAAAGAATAGCAGAAACAAACATTTGGGAAGATTTATGAAATTTTATACTGATGGAAATGTGATATTCCAAAAGATCAATTGACTCTTTTCCTTGAGACATTTTTTTCAGGATGATTTGTCCTTTTCCTTCAGATGTCTTATATAGTCAGTGTTTTTGGATTTCTTAGCTGAATGCCTTTGTTCTCATAAAAATGAAAAAAACAAAACACTCCCCAACCCTAATTTTGGGGTTCCCTTATGACAAGTTATATCTGATCAAATGAAAAGCATTTGCTAGTTTTAAAGTTAGTTTAGATTGAATGGCCACACTGTTTGATTAAATATTACCTCTTCTAATCAAGGAGTATCTCTTATTCAAATCTAATATTCATCAATTTTGATGGTATCTATAGGTTTTCTTCTCCTGTGGAAACAAAAGCAAAACCCCTTCCCCAACATAATACATATCCTGGCTGCCATTCTGAGTTTAGCATATCTTTAAAATAAATGGCTGATTTAATTCCATAGTTTTTCTACTATCTAATGTCTCTCCACAGCTGTTGTTCCTTTCACATTAATATTTAGAAAATTCAAAGTTAATAAAACATTATGAAATCTATTTCTAGGGGTCTTTATCATCACTTATTTTATTATTATGTTTATTTAGCATATCCTTTAGAGTTCAGTTTGATGTTTCTATAACTGGTTGCCTTGTAGGATTGTGTGGTTTACCTGTAATATGCTTTATATTATAATAAGCAAAAACTACATAATTTTCATAGAGACATATGCTGGACCATTGTCTATCTTTATTTGTACAGGTGTACCCATGATGGCCATAACATCTAACAAATATGTGATTACCAAATCAGCCATTTCCAAATTTAAAGGAGTTTTTATTGAAAACCTGAATTGGTTGCAATGGTATGGTGTACATACATATTTTAGTTTTCCAAATTTGACAAAATGGAACCCATCCATCTGCCATATTTCATTCCTTTGAGTATCAGTTGGGTTACTTCTCATAGTGGTACTTGGTTGTATAAAGAACAAATAGTACATTTCCTTAACCTAATACCATATGATGGAAAAGTCTTTTTTTAAACCATTGTTATTGACATGACGTATTTTATGAAAAAAGGCCTCCAGCATATTTCCAATCAATATTGATCAATTTCTACATTACGTTTTGCTAGAAGACCTGGCAAACCCATATTGATTCTTATGTGTGTTATGTATATGAGATGATTTCTATTCTCGATTATTTCTTGTAACTGAATAAATAATAAAGTCAATTCTGTATCATCTGGTATAAGTTCAGTAGTTTCAATATGCAAAATTACTCTTTCTGTACATTGTGAATCAGTAATTTTGTTGAGCATTTCCTTAAAATATACTAGTACTGTCTGGATGGTTGTTGCGGAAGCTCCTTCTGCTCCTTCAGCCAATAGCTGCTGAGATACCAGCCCATTGGGGTGTGGTCTCTCTTTCTTTAAAAAGCAGCAACTGACCTGGCTTGCTCTCTGGCTTCTGGTTCCACTTCTGGCGAGTAGGCTCCCTTCCGATTGCACAGAGGGCTGCTGTCTGGGACGGTGATCTGTAAGTTTTTCCCCTTTAAATAAATAACCTCTCTATTGGTCATAATTCCAAACTGGTGTGGGATTGTTTGTGACTTATGCCATCAGATGGTGGTGGCAGACACCTTTAACTCCAGCACTTGGGAGGCAGAGGCAGGCAGAACTCGATGAATTTGAGGCCAGTGTAGTTTATAAGTGGTAGTTCCAGGACAGTCTCCAAAGCTACAGAGAAACCCTCTCTTGAAAAAAAAAAAAAAACCATTATTACTATGAGAATACCATATAATTTTGACTTTTGGACAGTATCATAAGGGATTTATGATTTGTGACCGACATTTTCTGATTTATTTGCATCATTATAGAATGTAGAGGCTCCAGATATCTTCCCATACAATGTGAAGAAAGATTCAGTCAGTTCTCTGTGGAAGTAGAATTCTCTTGCTTTTGGGACACATGCTGTTAATCTCTCCCCAAAACTGCTACAAGCTCTTTGCCAGGGTTAACTCTTGGCCCATAATTTGTCAATTTCATCTTTCATGAATGCTACTACAATTTTTGCTGGGTCTATTCCTGCTAATTGATAAAGCCTCAATAATCTGTATAATTCAGAAGGGAGAGGGATTCTGTTTGAATTATGCTTAGAAAAAAAAACATTGTTTCTAGGAACATCCTGTTTATCATCTCTTATTAGGTGACCATGTTTGCCACAATTGAAACATTTGACATTTCAATTTTTTCTTCAAACTTCTGAAAATTACCTCTCCTATCTATGCATCATCATGGTCATGAGATAAATACTAGTTGTGTGTCAGATCCATTCCTCCATGTGTACTGATCTTGCCTATAACAGCTTAATTACCCTTTTGCATTGTGCATTAGCATTTTCAAATGCCAAATACTTAATTATTATTTGTCTAGCTTCTGAATCTGGTATCCTTCTACTTATTGTCAAAGTCAGTCTTTGTAAGAAATCTATGAAGGCTTCCTTTGGACCCTGTATAACTTTAGTAAATGACTCAATTTTCTTTACTACTTCTTTACTTCTGTCGCAAGCATTCAAAGCTGCTATACAACATAAATGTAGGATGTGGTCATCATATAGAGATTGCCTTTGCAGATCAACATAATCTCCCTCTCTAAGAAGGAGATGGGCGATTTCCATACCTCTATTCCTACTTTGCTACTAAATGGTCTTAGCCTCTTCTTTTTCAACCAGTTCACCCACTGTAATTAAGGATGAGATTGCAGGATCACTTTAATCAAGTCTTTCTAGTCTCTATGGATAATTCCATTACAAATTAACCATGAGTTTAAGATTTGTTTCACAAAAGGTGAATTTATGCTTATGAAAATATTACTTCCCCACAGGAGTCTATTTAACTCTCATACAGTCTTGGGGATATCTGCCATTTGATAATTTCTGGATAAATTAAAGTTGTTCATTTGAAAAATTTAGGCTGCTTCTGTCTAACCTTATAATGCAATGCTGAATTTGGCTCTATATTAAATTTGTCTGTCTGATCCTGAATATCTCTCTGATTTGTTTTATTAAGATTTTTTAAGACTTGTATCTCAGCACTCATATTAACCAAACTTTTAGTGAAAAAACAAAAATGATAAAATTGATAGTGCTTATAATTGACATTACATAACATCTAAATTACATTACATTGCATCTAAATTAGTTTTTCTCCCATTTAATTGTTCCATTTTCAAACTGTTCAGCATATTATCATACAGAATCCTAAATCCCTCCATAGTAATAGTGTTTCCCATTTTTTAATGTGAGAAAAAGAATCTCTGTCTTTTAACTACTTCCTCTCTTTAGAAACTACCAATTGTCTTAGCAAATCTGCCTATGATGTCAATGAGCTGTGAGGAGTATCACGTCTGAGTGGAGAGCACAGGCAGTGAACAGACTAGCTGGGGACACTGTGGTTGCTAGCATGTAGCCATGGTAGTCTGAGAGGGGGGGGAGAGGGAGAGGGAGATTGAGGGAGGGAGAGAGAGAGAGATCTAGAAAATATACAAGGGATTTTGTGGAAAAAGCAGGTGTAGCAGGTGGCAAGCGGTAAGTCCTCTGGTATTGGGATCCAGGGGCTTCTGGAGTTTGGGTGGCAGCTGGAGATTGTTTCAAAGAGGTGAGAAGAGGAAAATCCCAAACTCACTCATGGAAAGAAAGCCTAGCCGTGTGGGGCAGGAGCCCTGTGTGCAACTCTGGCCTGTGTCGGTAGCTACATAGCCACAGACAAGTGGCTTTTTGTGAATTCCTGCTCTTAAATTGGGCTCCAATAAGTAACATGAGTTCTAACAGGATTTAATAATAAAAGCTCACCGTCAGATATTGAGGGAAATACTGATATATCAGAGAGACAGAGTAGCAAAACCATGACACTTTTATCTCTCCACTTCCCTGTCAAAAAGACATGAGTTCCTGTTTCTTCCCACCTTATCACTTTCTCTATCTACCCAGCCATATCACTTCCTATTTCTCTGTACCGATCTCCAGATATCTATGGCTAACTGTGGCTATCTCTGCCCTCTGATCTTCAGGCAAGCTTAATTTGTACAAACTAGTTATCACCACATTCTGCATCTTCTCCAGCAGGGATAGTTTTACTGTGCTGCTCTGGGGAGGTGCAGGGCCCACTCTCCAGAGTGGTGCAGTTGGTGGGGAGGGGGGCAGGGCCAGTTCTCCCTAGTGCTGTACCCAGTGAGGAATAGGCTCAACTCTGTATAGATCTATCCTCACTGCTTTCAGGGATGACAGAAGCCATGGACATTAACACAGTGACTGTGGCAAGGCCACAAAGTCAGGTATGGCCCCTGGAAACAGCCCAGACTCACACAATGCCATGGCCCTGGGTGGCAATGCAGGCTACTCAAATCTGCATGGCCCCAGCACAGGCTCAACCCTCAGACATTAATCTGGCTCTAGATGGTGGTCCATGCCCTTGATCCCTGTGACGCTGAGTGGTTCTATGGCCACGGACATCAATACAGACCCCTGGTCAGACTGAACCATGGGACCCAGACATGGACCTTGGCAGCAACGCAGGCTGGATGTCACCACAGTATTGGTTGACAGTGCAGATTATTTAGATCAACATGGATCCATTGGCAGCATGGCCCTTAAAACCCCATACCGCTACATGGCTCCAGGTCTGGATCCAGATCCTGAATATCTACACCAAGATTGATGGAGACACTATTATTCAGAAAAAAAATATTCAAAAAATGAAAACAAACAGGCCTATAAGGGATAATAATTTAATATAATAATAAAAGAAACAAAACCAACACACTTTCAAAAGGCAAAAACAAACAGAAGGAAAAGAGCCCAAGAGAAGACATAAGAAACAGACTCATTTGTCACCTCACACAGGAATTTCATAAAAATTAAATTGGAAACAGCAACACATGTGCAAAGGAACTGTAGAGTGAAAGGTGAGAATATATATATATATATATAGTAACATTAAAATAAAAATTGAGACAAACTACATTTAAAAGGGAAAGCTGTGGACACGATACTCTAAGATAAGGAATCTCTAAAGTTGCCTTTGAGTTCATTTTCTGCAGGCCAACTATTTATTCCAGGGTAGTCAGCCTACTCTAAAGAGTAATTTCCTTCTCAGTAAAACTACCATGGAGGAAACTAAATTGGCATTTGCAAGTGGTTATCAATTGTAGATTGCTTTTGTTTTAGAGATGATATACTGACCGATTTTGTGCGTCAACTTGACACAATCTAGAGTCATCAGAGAGGAAGGAACCTCATTTGAGGAAAGGCCTCATGAGATCTGGCTGCAAGGCGTTTTCTCATTTAGTGATTAATGGAGGAGAGACCAGCCCATTGTGGGTGATGCCATCCCTGGGCTGGTGCTTCTGGGTTCTATAAGAAAGCAGAGTTGGGGGAGCATCATGGTTCCTGCCTCTAGGAACCTTCACTGTTTGAATTCTTGTCCTGACTTCTTTTAGTGGTGAACATCAATGTGGAAGTGTAAGCTGAGTGAGCACTTTGCTCCACAGCTTGCTTTATCGTCATGGTGAATTGTCACAGAAAAAAACCCACTAAAAGACAGAAAAGAGCATGTGTCCACTTCTTTCAGGTCTAGGACACCTTCTTGTATAGACCTATTCAGGCACTGTTCGTGCTGCCTCGGTTTCTGTGAGTTCATATGTGTGTCAATCTTGTTGATTTAGGGACCTTGTTTTCTGGATGTGCTCTATCACTGTAACTCTTACACTCATTCTGTCTTTTCTTCAGCAGCATTCCCTGAGCCCTGTGGTAAGGGAGTTGGTCATGGCATCCCCTTTAGGAATGAGTGTTTCAAGGTCTCCCACTCTCAACATAATGTCTTGCCACGAGTCTCCGTATTTGTTCTCATCTACTTCAGGAGGCAGCTTCTCTGATGATGGCTGAAAAAGGCATGGATATATAAGTATACTAGAATTTCTTCAGGATTCATTTTATTTTTCTTCCTCCTCCTAAGTCTTCTTCTTCTTGTCCTTCTCCTTGATGTGGGATTTTCCTTTGTATGCTGTGATTACCATTAATGAATAAAGGAAGTGCTTTGGGTCTATAGCAGAGCTATAGGGGAACAGAGCTAGGTGGGGGAAAACTAAACAGAATGAAGAGAGAGAGAAGGTGGAGTCAGAGAGAAGCCATATAGCCCCACTGGAGCCCCAGTAAGCCACAGCCATGTGACAATACACTGATTACTAGAAATGGGTTAAATTCAGATATAAGAATTAGCCAATAAGAAGCTAGAGCTAATGGGCTAAGCAGTGATTTAATTAATACAGTATCTATATGGTTATTTCAGGGCTTAGCAGCAAGGAACCAACAAGCAGCCTTTTCCTCATTACATCTCCTCTTCCTCTACTTTCTGAATAATAGTATTTAATTTCTTAATCTAGGTCCCTGGGCTATCTAGTCTAATCTCATATCAGAAAGTTTTTTCTTTTTTTCTTTTTTTTTTTTTTTTTTGATGTTTCAAGACAGGTTTTCTCTGTGTAATAACCCTGGCTGTCCTGGAACTTGCTTTGTAGACCAGGTTGGCCTCAGACTTACTGAGATCTGCCTGCCTCTCCCTCTCAAGTGCTGGAATTAAAGGCATGTACTACCACTGCCCAGTGTCAGACAACTTTTGAAAATAGATTTAGGGATCTCTTGCCATAATAATCTCCTCCTAGTCCAGTGAAAATAGTACATGACATTGTGGTTTATAATTAAATAAACAAGTTAATGTTTTTTATGAGAATTAATATAAAAATTTTTTTTTCTTCATCTCAAGATGCTACCCTTCCTGAAACTATGCAAATTATGATGGAAGGGCCATATATTCTGACTGTGGAAGATAATGATGACAGTTAAATTATAGTGGCCATGAACTGTGCTATTATTTCATTCTTTGAGAAATGATATAGTATATTTGTAAAGGAATATAAATGCCAGGAGAATGAGGAAACAGAAAGCAAAACAAGAACACTTTAAATTGGCATAATCTAGAAGTGGAAATGGGAAAGTCATAACTAATTATTAAATCAAGTCATGTTAAATCAGCACTAGATTGTAGGAACTGCTTAGTAATTTGATATCCTAACAAAGCAGCCATTACCTAATGATGACAGCTATTTACCCAGATGGAAAGTCACAGGGAATTGGAACAAATGCCACAAGGCATTAATCAGCAAAGCCATCAGGAATGGCCTCTTCAGCCTACCAAATCAGTTATGATTAGTAGGGGTGGTTCAAGTTCAAAGGGCTGAGAAGTTAGACAGCATGCTCTTGGTCCCAAGACCAGGAGACTGCTGTTCACCAATCTGTTTCCTTCAGAGTTTTCTGAGCTGGATACAACAGGATTGAAGGTATGAAAAACCCTCTGTGGGCAACGGAGCCTATCCTGTTTGATCATCATTAAGTAGAAAGTTTTGAAGTGGTTATACATTTTTTAACTCAACAAAGTGAAAAGGTCTGCTTTGTTCTGTAAAATATATTATTTCTTCCTGACACCTCATTGTGCACCCCATCCCTGGTGCTAATCTCATGCCTTTTTTCATTTCTCTTTTTTCTCTACACAAAATCAACCAAGAATCACTGCATTTCCTAAATGTACTATTGAGAGTATCATAGTGTAGACAGAGACTGCTTGTTTGTTCCCAGCAACCCAGACCCAAACTAATCACACAGAAACTGTATTAATCACACCAATGCTTGGCCAATAGTTTAGGAATATTTCTGGCTAACACTTATATCTTAAATTAACCAGTTTCTATTAATCTGTGTAACATCACATGCTTGTGACGATAAGCTTCTGTCTGGTGTCTGTCTCTTGCAGTGGCTACATGGTGTCTTGCTTACTCTACCTTCTTTTCTCCTCTATCTCTGCTTGGAATTCCCACCTTGCTCTATTCTGTGCTAGCATAAGCCCAAGACAGATTGTTTATTAACCAATGGTAATAAAACATATTCATAGGATACAGAGGGGAATCCCACATCATCTCCCATTTTCTGACTAAATAAAAAGGAAGATTTTAGCTTTAACACAGTAAAATTACATATAACAAGACAGTTATCAAGCGAGAATTATAGTTACAATATTTAATGCATTTACATTTGGCAAATCAAGGAAAATACTCTACCATCTATCCTATTTTATGAGTCTATAGATTTATATCTCATTTATTTTTTATCATAACTAAGGAAAACTATAACTATCTATTCTTCAATTCCAACAAAGTCCCCAGAAAGATATATTACCTAAGTAAACAGGAAGCGCATTGTAAACAACTTCTAAAACTCTACAATTGGCAGAGACATTTCGTTGTCTGGACAATCACCCAAAATTCTTCTGTAACATTGGGGCATCCATCAGAAACTTAATAATATCCAGCAGACTGTTCCATGAATAAGGAAATTTGAAAGACTGTTTCATCTTGATTGAAAGTTTGTCAGTCACTTTCTTCTGGGTTCTGCAGAATGTCTGGCAGACTCTCACGAAACAAGAACCCCAAAGGACTGTCTCACCTTTAGGTAAGTTCAGCAGTCATTTTTCTGTGGGTCTTCCGTGTCCTGCCATACAGCATACCATCAACCCATCCAGGCAAGAGCAGTTTCTTGCCCAAAAGGCTAAAAAACTATACAAGGAGCCTCTTAGATGCCCATAATCCTCTTTTAGTAGATTTGTACTGCCAGGAGCATATATGTCTCATTGTCATGAAAAGTCCTAAGTTCTTAAAACATGTTAAATGCAATATTCTGTTCATCTTTGAAGGGTTTGAAGAATACTTCTCCATCTGAAACATATCTTTCTACATCTAGAAAACCAACCTAACTAGCATGACTTTAAGCTTGACTATTATAGGTGATTATCTGTTAACCTGTATTTCTTAATTATACATTACATTTTTAGTGAGCTGCACAAATACAATACCTTAATCAAGAGCAGAAATATACATATAACAAAAATGACCTTAAATTTGTATCAATAAACCAAAATCCATACCAATGCAAAATGTTCATCTCTATCCCCCATTTAAATGTAAACAATTTAAAACAATCATTTAGGGAATTTGTGTGTTGTTCTCTACACTATTTCCTGCTGATTAGGGATGCTGTAAATCAGGTCTTTCATGGGGTATTCTGTGCGGTAGGTTCATCTCAGCCAACAGTTATAAAGCTATCATGAATGTTGGACCATCTGGGCCATTACTTCATGGGGTCTTGTTTGATCAAACCATATTAGATGGTAAGGAATCTACAGTTTTCTATTCTCTGTGAAAACAAAAGCATGACTTTTTTTCCAAAGCAACATATTCTTAGATCCAAATTTTGAAATCAAGATGCATTTAAAATATGTATGTTGGTTTAGCTTAGAAGGCTGTACAATGAAATGTCTCTTTGTACTTAGCTCATTCACAGTCAAAAAATTCAAAGAAGACACGATAATAAACATAATCCAGACTCTCTGTATATTTTCCATCTTTATGTGGCTTATTTTTCTTTTTTACTCTATTATTTTTAATATTTATTTTATTATCTTTACTCCTTTAATCTATGACTATCTTACTCCA
This sequence comes from Chionomys nivalis, assembly GCF_950005125.1. NCBI lineage: Eukaryota > Metazoa > Chordata > Mammalia > Rodentia > Cricetidae > Chionomys > Chionomys nivalis. The sequence continues at coordinate 191,027,425 of NC_080086.1, read as the reverse complement.
TCTCTTTAAAGACTTTGCTTTAGTTTTTATAGCAATTTATTTCTTTCTATAACTGTCTATATACTTTTTTCCTATTTCTCAAGCCTACTTACATTTTTAAACACACTGTGACCCATCCAGAAGTTTATTTCTATCAGAATTTGTCTTTATTGTATATCTGTAATCATTTTCTGACCAGGAGAACTTTTAAAATGGTAAACAACTTGGTCTCAGTGGCCCTGGATACTGGCTCTGCCTCTCTTAGTCTTTCAATACGGCAGAAGTATCTTTACTGCCAGCTCTTGGACCACTGTTTGGGAGTCATCCTCATCACCTCAACCCTAGGAATAATTTGACCTATGTTGCCACCAAGAAACTGGCATGTTGCACAACAACCCCATTCAAGTATTTAGCCTCCCCCTCCCCACCCCCCAAAAAAACAGAGCTGTTCATGGAGCTACCATGAACCAAGAAGCCTTCTTAAAAGAGCCATACAGTTTTCACTGCTGTGGCTGAGTCAGGAAGCCTTCTCTTCAAGGCATCATGGCCCTCCTTGCTTCTAGCAAACCAGAGCCCACCCAAGAAAATGAAGCTCTGCTTAACTCTAATGTTTTTGTGTCTTGAATTCCTTCCCAAGCTCTCTCAGGTTTTATGTGGATGTAGTCAGTCAACGTTGGCATGCCATTTTTGTAGGTGGAGACTACTTATTCATTCCTGGCTGCCCAGACCTGAAATAATCAAATAGAACCTGTATTAATTACAACACTGCTTAGCCAAGAACTTAAGCATACTCCGGGCTAACTCTTTTATCTTAACCCATTTCTATTAATCTGTGTATTGACACGTGGTTGTGGCCTACCAGTAAGGTTCTGCTTGGCATCTGTCTCCTGCAGAGGCTATACTGCATCTCCTGACTTTATCTCCTTTTCTCCTCTATCGCTACTAGGAATTCCCACCTTGCTCTATTCTGCACTGCCATAGGCCCAAAGAAGCTAGTTTATTAACCAATGGTAATAGAACACATTACTCGCATACAGAGGGGAATCCCACATCATCATAGAAAACAATAACGTATATTACACAAAACTGAACACAGAAATACAAGTTTAAAAGTCATATATTGGAGTGGGACAATTCTGTATTCTGTCAATTATGTTTTAAATAAGCACTGATTGGCCAGTAACCAGACAGGGAGTATAGGTGGGACAACCAGAGAGGAAGCTGAGGCGGGGCAATGAGAACAGGAGTATTCTGGGAAGAAGGAAGCTCTTCCAGCAGTGCTGTCTAGATACTAAAGAAACAGGACGTAACCTACCCCACTAAAAAAGGTACTGAGCCGTGTGGCTAACATATACTAGAATAATGGGCTAATATAAGTTATAAGAGCTAGTATGAAACCTGAGCTAATGAGCCAATCAGTTTATAACCTATGGAGACATCTGTGTGATTTTCTTTGGGACTTACCAGTTGTGGGAAATGGGAAGAACAGGCACCCCAACAAAACAGGCATATATATATATATATATATATATATATATATATATATATATATTCTGTTTAATATTCATTGACAAGTTAACAATTAATGGTCTGATGACCATAGCACTGAGTACAATGAGATAAAAGAACTTTCTCTAGCCTGGGTGCTTCAAACCATTTTAGTCTATAAAAAGCAAAACTATATTTTTAATTAAGGAGGACATGAACAGGTCACAAAACATGTTGCTATGACTACAGAACTGATCTATTGATTTTTGGAATAGGCAAATAGAGTGAATTAGTATTCATAACTTTTCCCTCAGAGACTTGGGAGTCCCCACTGAGATAAATGGAGAAATATATAAAACAGTTCTGTTAGAAATGCCTCATTGGTTTTTTTCAATGAAAGAAAATCTTTGGAGACAGAGAAAGTTGAAGATTCAGGTGGGAGTATAACAAGTGCTGTGGTGTGCTCCTATAGCAATTTTGCCGTCTGTGATGGAATGAGCATGTAACTATGGTGACTTGATAATAAATAAGTACGTCACTAGTTTATGAACTTTCTGTGGCCCTATTGTATCTGAGTAAATTCTTTCTACTTCTGAAAGTGTATTTATTGAAAAACATCAAACCATGTCATTCCAGGACTAACCATATACTTCTGATCTGTATCAGGCATCTTAAATATAGAATTTTTTCTTGCATTTATCAGTTTCTTTGCCATAGTCTCAAAAGCAATAAGTCATATCATATATATGCACACACATAAATATCTATAAATATGTACAAATATGAACAAATATATCACATATAAATATATACAAAGACATATAACATAAATATATGCATATATACATATTTGTGACTTATTGCCTTATTATTGGATGATATGATCCATTTTACTTAAGATACAATAAAGAAAGATTGAAAAAATGAGAAAGAAAAAATACAGTAGTCAATCATAATTTCTGGTGCATTCTGCTAAAATATATACCACATATAATTATTTTATAATTATATATTCATAACTATATATAAATAATCATTATTTTCTCCAGACAGGGATTCTCTGTATAATAGCCCTAGCTGTCCCAAAACTCACTCTGTAGACCAGGCAGGCCTTGAAGTATTAGTGATCCACCTGCCTCTGCCTCCTGAGTGCTGGAATTAAAGGCATGTCCAACCACTGTACAGCTATTTTATATTTTAAAAAGTACAAATGGACTTTCTACTCTAGAGGATAGAACATTTAGAATGCAGAGATTTTTCTATCTATGGAACTACTACATGAGATAGAATGGCTAAAATACCTAGGGGTTTGTAATGAGTTAGTAATCATTATTTCAGTCAATACAGAGCTTGTGAGTCACCCCAGGATAGTAATTTATAAAAATATCAATGCACCTTAGAGAAACTAACTCTTTTTGGAATGTTTTATTTTTTTAGATTAGGTTACAATTTACTCCCTTCAACTTCTCAACTGTATCCCAACCCTTGCTCTCATTCAAATTCGGTGTCTAAAGTTTACTAAATTTTATATGTGCATGTATACATGCATCATGCGTGTTTGCATGTGTGTGTATATAGTCTACATACACATATATTGATTTATAAATATACCATATATAAATATATACATATGTAAGTATAATCTGCTTATATAAATATAACCTGCTCAGTTTGCTGTGAGATTGTTTCTTCTAGGAATGTCAGAGACGTTGAATCTGTTATTTCACAACAGCTTGGCAGCCAAAAGATGACCTGAAAAGAGGACACAAGAAAGTTCAGGAGGCCTCAACCCTAGACAAAACTGCAGGCAACTATGGAGTGCTGAGAGTGGGACACATTCTTCAGCAGGAAAGCATGCTACTTAGTTTTCAGGACCAGTGGCCAGTCTTGAAAACATACAACAAGCAACATCGTATGGAAAACTAATCTTTGCTATTACCATAGTTGTAACTCCTAAATTAAGACAGAACTGCAAAGATAGCTGACATTGTCCCAGGTCAGAGGCAGCTGCAAGATATAAGAAACTTAGAAAAAAGTCACCTCTCTAAGTACCTGTGTGATAGCACAAGGTCTAAAAGTGATTGCTCCACAACTGAGTTCATTTCTGGAGCCTATGATGGAAGAAGAGAATCTGTCTTCTTACTTTCCAACCTACACACACATACACCCACACACAGGCATGCACACACACATGTAAAAAACACAAATAATATGATTCAACTTTTAAAAACTAAAATAATTTCTTCAAGATGAGCCCATATGTTTTGCATAGATGAATATCTGGTGCTCAATGCACTTTCTCCCCTCAATTATGAAGTATTTTAATGAATCCTTTTCATTTCAGTGTGTTTCATTGCTCCTGTTTTTAGTTCTTGTATTTATAAAGTCTTACTGAATTTTAGTGTGTTTAAGTTTATATTGTGTGTTTCAAAGATTGTTCCATTTACAGGACATATTTTTCTTTAATACTGAAAAGATAGAATCAACCACAGTCTCTTTTGTCAATTTTTTTCCATTGGTGTATATTTGTCAGTAAGATTTTTTTCCTAGTTTAATACATGTGCAGTGGTAACAACCCCCTGATACTTCTGTGCTTGACATAGAAAACCAACACTGCTCTGTTTAAGTCTTCTATTGGAAATAATGAATTCTGAAAACCTAGTTCTCAACATTTCTCCCTATCAAATATTGACACATCAGTTTTGTCAAAATTTATAACATTCACTTTCTGTTTCACCTTCCTAGTCTACCATCTCAATTTATGATTCTGTTTTCACATTGAAATGCTCATGTTAGATCCTTTAGCTGTAGTTTTCCTGGCATTTTTAATAGTCTTGCATGTATGCTTTAAGAATGTTTCAAGAATAGTTCAAGAATAAAAAGCCCCTAAAAACTGCATGTGTAAAGTTACTTGACTGTGACCTTTGTAATAGTATCAGCACCCCCATCTGTACTCTGCACAACCCACTTCTTCCTTCTTTTTTCTGTATCTATGTCATTTCATTGTTTGAAGATGTTAAATGTTGTGGAAAGAAATGTGAAGCCAAGTTGACATTTATTCATACAAGATATTTGATATTTCTCCTTGGAACTTTGACCATTTCTTTTGTGCTACATTTTTTTTCTAATTTCACAAGGAAATGTCATGTTGCTCACCTGGATCAATTTTCCCTGCCACATATGCCTCTCAGTATGTAAATTTAGCTATTTTATTTTTCTAGAATGCCATTTTTGGAGCTGTTGTGTGTAATTGTTCTAACTCATTACTTTTCAATTCTTCTTTGAGGTGTTTTTCAGATCCATCTGGATACCAGGAATGAAATGGAATTATGATGGGGATGCTTGCTTGGGAACCCTTTACATCTCTGGGCACAACGCTAATCTTCATGTGGCTGACCCAGATGTACATCGTTCTGATTTGCTACTTTGGTCAGAGATAAGGCAGACTTACAGTATGTCCCTCGTCTTTCTGGACATAAGAGCTGTAACCATACCAATGAAAGAACAAGGGTGGTGTCTGAAGTACCTACTAAGATATTTGTCTGGATTACATATTAGGTCTCATTAAACTGATATTAGAAATCATTCCAGAATAAATTTACAACATATATATTGTGAGCATTTCCTTTTCTGGGGCTGTATTTATTACCTACCGTCTACATGGATCAATTCTAGTAAGGAGACAAAAGTGAATATGGTGGCTCACCTTTGTTATCGCTGTGCATAGCACACTGAAGCAGGAGGATTGCCATGAGTGTGAGCCTGAATACAGTCAGTTCAAGGCCAGTCTGGACTGATCAGTAAGATACTGTCTCAATGGAAAGGAATGGACCATAGAGCTGTTTGTGTTTCAAACAACTTCAAATGTCCCTCTTTTCCATTATTCAAATATATTCTTGCCAGATTTTCTACTAAGTGGTTGCAGACCATCCAGAGAACAATGTGAAAATTTGCTACCATATGTTCTTGATATGACATATCAGAGTCTTTTCTCTCAGTCTACCTTCATTAATAAACCTGAAGTGTGAAAACTAATTGAGTTGTAGAAATGTGGCAGGAATAGAGATTTTGTTTTCATTTTCTCTTCGGACATATGTGTGTATGGTGTGTGTGGGTATGTGCACATTTGTGTATTGGTATGTTTATGTTAGTGTATATGTGGGTGTGAAGACAAGAAGTCAAGGTTGACTATCTTCAAACATCACTGTTTCCCTTATTTTTTGTGATAGAGTCTCTTATTAGGTCCTGGAGCTCACCAATTTTGTTAGACTAGGTAGTCAGCACTGATACTACAAACGTTTTAACCTAGGTACTGGGCATATGAATCCAGGTCCTCTTGCTGTGTGGCAAACACTTTACTGATCAAAGCATCTCCTTGGCCATGTGTTGTAGTTTGTTACTGGGGAACTACTCACTAAGCCCTTTGACCCTTAAATTATCTTGAGGTTCCAATTGATTTCTACTCTCTGCTTGCCTGTTTTTCACCAGTTTTACATTCAGTTAACAAAATCTATAATCCTCTTATGTATGGCCCCTTGGGATTAAATTGGGACCTCAACATATATCACAATAATTGTATCTGCTGTACCTTAGATAGTTAAGCTCCATCTATGTGACTCATGGGGCTCTTTTGCTTGGACCTCTCATCCCAACCACTGTAAGTGATTCTACTAAGGAAACAGACTCTCTGACCGATGCTCCTAAGTAATAAAGAATAAACATTGTCATTATTAAAGATTCCCCAGGATTTAAAAAAAAAAACAATTCTAGCCTCACAAGCTTTTAAATTGTGGAGAAATTCTCAGGACATTCACATACAATATAGTAGTCTGAAGGGTTTTCCAATGTTATATAGCATATTTAATCTAGATTGCACAGTTCCTGGAGTTCTTCAGTCTTCTTCTACTGTCTGACTTGGATTCTATAGGGAACATCACATGTTTAATTTCACAATGGTTTTTGAAAATAATATCACTATTTTTAATTTGAAATACTTAATCTTACTTTAGAATTCACTTATTATTTACTTATATATACCACATTTATTGAAAAATTTTATGATTCAAAATTACCCTCTAGAATCAACTCTACTATCCATGAATGATGATTTAATATTTGCCATCAATACAAGAGAAATTGCATTGCTGTTAAGAGGAAATACTTTTACATATCTAAGTACAAAAGATGATCATAACATTTATATATGTGAAAATATTAAATTGTAGAATAGTACACATAATACATTTCAGTAATTATGGGTGTACATATGAATATTATTTTGAGGATATAAAATAAAGAACAGCACATAAATTTATATCACAAAATAGTAGAATACAAATTTAGATAATATATAAAATGAATGAGATTATATTTTTCTTCATATGTTTTAAGTCATTTTACTTGTTTCAACAAGTATGCTTTAGTTCTCAAATTACAAGGAAAACAATGTAGAAAATGTGCCTGGTTGGTGCCTCACACCTGTAATCCCAATACTTGGTAGGCTGAGGCAGGAGAATTGCCATGAATATGAAATCAGAATGCATTATAAACATTTCCAGGTAAGCTGAAGTTGAAGTGACACTTTGACTCAAACCAAACAAACAAAACAAGAAGGTGTAAAGAATAAAAGGAAAAAAGATAAGAAGTTTCCCAACACAATCTGGGAAATATCAAAGTACCTAGTTCTAATCAAGTTTAAAATCTTCAGAAAGCATTGAGAAATTAGAAGGAAAAACAGTGTCTTGGTTACTGTTCTACTGCTAGGAAGAAACACCATGATCAAGGATATCCCTATAAAAGACAGAATTTAACTGGGGTTTGTTTAAAGTTTCAGAGGGTTTGTCAGTTATCATTAAGGTGGGAAGCAGGGCAGCAGGCAAATAGGAATGTTGCTGGAGAAGTAGCTGAGAACTGCATCATGATCCACAAGCAGAAGGCAGAAAGAGAGAGTGAGAGGAGAGAGAGACTTGCCTGGCCTTACTTCTGAAACCTTAGTGCCCACCCATAGTGATGCAGCTCCTCCAACAAGGCCATAGCTCCTTACCCTTCCAATTTGTTCATGAACTGGGCACTAAATAAGCAAATATATGAATTTATAGGAGACATATTCACTCAAACCACAGATGGTGAGTTACTCCTTAATCGCAATCTACTTTCTCTCTACCTCCTTTTCTTTGTCCATTGTGAACTATTAAAGTTTTCAATCATTATGATTTGCGGTAGCTCAATATGAAAATGAATGCTGTGACAAGGCTGATTTCTCTTGCTCATACTTTGCTTGAGTTTGGCCTGTTTGTTTTGAAACAGAGTAGTTTTGAGCTCTTGATATAGGCAAAAATAAGTCAATATCTGATCTTCCTCCATTTGTCTCCAAACTAGAGGAATCACAATCACAGGACTGTGCTGCTACATCTGGCTTAGAGAAGGTGCTAGAGTAGAAACCTAGGAATTCTTTTCTGCTAATCAAGTGTTCTCCTCATTGGTCTATAGCCATTGATGTGTTTCTTCTTTGTACAGAATGTTTAAACAAATGAATACAGTTACCATTTGGATATACAGAATTTTCCCTCTTTTTTTGGTGGGGGAGGAGAGGGTTATTGGGCTTAAAGTTTTACATTGCTGTTCACCATGAAAGGAACTCAGGACAGGAACTCAAAGAAAGTAGGATTGTGGAGGAAAGAGCTGATGCAGAGGTCCTAGACGGTATTGCTTTCTGGTCTGCTTGACATGGGCTTCTCGACCTGCTTTCTTATAGAACCCAGGACCATTCAATCACCAAGGGATTGAGCTACCCACCATGGGCTATACACTTCCCCACCAATAACTAGTTAAGAAAATGCCTTACAGTCAGATCTCATGGAAACATTTTCTCAATCAAAAATCCTTCCTTTCAAATTACTGTGTGTGTGCATGTGTGCATATGTGTGAAGTTGGCATGAGACCATCAGAACACCATGATAAAAAAAGAGCCTACATAGTGTCCCATAGGTTTGGGTATGATGTGTCTTTATTTTCATTGAATTCAAGGAAGACTTTAATTTCTTTCTTTATCTTCCTTAACCCAGGTGTAGTTTAGTAGTTGACTGTTCAATTTCCATGAGTTTGTAGAGGGACATAAGCACAGACGCAGAGGAAATTCAGAGATCATTAGATCTTACTACAAAAGCCTGTATGCCAAAAAATTGGAAAATGTGAAAGAAATTGACACTTTTTAAGATAAGTACCATATACCAAAATTAAATCAAGACAAGGTGAAGTGTTTAAATAAACCTGTAAGTGGCGAGGAATTGGAAGCTGTCATCAGAAACCTCCCTACCAAAAAAAGCCCTGAACCAGATGGTTTCAATGCAGAATTCTACCAGAACTTCCAAGAAGAGCTAATGCCTATACTCCTTAATGTGTTTCACAAAATAGAAACAGAAGAGTCATTGCCAAACTCCTTTTATGAAGCTACAGTCACCCTGATACCAAAACCACACAATGACTTAATCAAGAAAGAGAATTACAGACCAATCTCACTCATGAACATCGATGCAAAAATTCTCAATAAAATACTGGCAAACTGAATCCAAGAACACATCCAAAAAATTATACATTATGATCAAGTAGGCTTCATCCCAGAGATGCAGGGCTGGTTCATCATATGAAAATCTATCGATGTAATCCATCATATAAATAAACTGAAGGAGAAAAACCATATGATCATTTCATTAGATGCTGAAAAAGCATTTGACAAAATTCAACATCCCTTTATGATAAAGTTCTTGGAGAGACTAGGGATACAAGGTATTATATTCCTAAATATAATAAAAGCAATACACAGCAAGCCAACAGCTAATATTAAATTAAATGGAGAGAAACTCAAAGTCATCCCACTAAAATCAGGAACAAGACAAGGCTGTCCACTCTCTCCATACCTCTTCAATATAGTGCTTGAAGTTCTAGCAATAGCGATAAGACAACATAAGAGGATAAAGGTGATGGAGGAGTTACTTTCATTTAATAAAGAAACTGCCTTGGCCCATTTATAGGCCAACCCTTAGGTGGGTGGAGTAAACAGAACAGAATGCTGGGAGAAAGAAGCCGAGTCAGTGAGTCACCATGATTCGCCCACCAGACACAGACGCAGGTTAAGATCTCCCTGGTAAGCCACCAGATCGTGGTGCTACACAGAATATTAGAAATGGGTTAATCTAGATATGAGAGCTAGCCAGTAAGAGGCTGGAGCTAATGGGCCAAGCAGTGTTTAAAAGAATACAGTTTCCGTGTAATTATTTCTGGTAAAGCTAACCGGGTGGTGGTGGGAAGCAGCCCTGCCGCTCATATTTCAACATAAAGGGGATTCGTATTGGAAAAGAAGTAGTTAAACTTTCGTTATTTGCAGATGATATGATAGTATACATAAGCGACCCCAAAAACTCTACCAAAGAACTGCTACAGCTGATAAACACCTTTAGTAATGTAGCAGGATACAAGATCAACTTCAAAAAATCAGTTGCCCTCCTATATACAAAGGATAAAGAAGCAGAGAGGGAAATCAGAGAAGCATCACCGTTCATGATAGCCAAAAATAGCACAAAATATCATGGAGTAACTCTAACCAAGGAAGTGAAAGATCTATTTGATAAGAACTTTAAATCTTTGAAGAAAGAAATTGAAGAGGATACCAGAAAATGGAAGGATCTCCCTTGCTCTTGGATTGGGGGATTCAACATAGTAAAAATGGCAATTTTACCAAAAGCAATCTATAGATTCAATGCAAACCGCATCAAAATTCAAACAAAGGTTCTCGGCGCCAGGAGAGCCATCTTTGGGGTGAGTTTCTGACCCATAGCAGCAGCCCGGGACAGGGAACCCAGAAGTTCCTCATCCCCCCCCCATACTTCATGGGCTCCCTGCAGGGGCTCTATTCCCCGCATACTGCCTCTCCAAAAAGGCAGCCTACTGACTGGGAGAAGATCTTCACTAACCCCACAACAGACAAAGGTCTGATCCCCAAAATATATAAAGAAATCAAGAAACTAGACGTTAAAATGCTAAATAACCCAATTAAAAAATGGGGCACTGATTTGAACAGAGAATTCTCAACAGAAGAAGTTCAAATGGCCAAAAGACACTTAAGGTCATGCTCAACCTCCTTAGCGATCAGAGAAATGCAAATCAAAACAACTTTGAGATATCATCTTACACCTGTCAGAATGGCTAAAATCAAAAACACGAAGGATAGCCTTTGCTGGAGAGGTTGTGGAGAAAGGGGTACCCTCATCCATTGCTGGTGAGAATGCAAACTTGTGCAACCACTTCGGAAATCAGTGTGGCAGTTTCTCAGGAAATTTGGGATCAACCTACCCCTGGACCCAGCAATACCACTCTTGGGAATATACCCAAGAGATGCCCTATCATATGACAAAAGCATTTGTTCAACTATGTTCATAGCAGCATTATTTGTAATAGCCAGAACCTGGAAGCAACCTAGATGTCCTTCAATGGAAGAATGGATGAAGAAAGTGTGGAATATATATACATTAGAGTACTACTCTGCGGTAAAAAACAATGACTTCTCAAATTTTGCATGCAAATGGATGGAAATAGAAAATACTATTCTGAGTGAGGTAACCCAGACCCAAAAAGAAGATCATGGGATGTACTCACTCATAATTGGTTTCTAGCCGTGGATAAGGCCACTGAGTCTATAATTTGTGATCCTAAAGAAGCTAAATAAGAGGGTGAGCCCAAGGGAAAACATATAGTTATCCTCCTGGCTATGGGAAGTAGACAAGATTGCCGGGCAAAAAATTGGAATCTTGGGGGAGGGGTGGGTTGGGGGTAAGGGGAGATGGGGAGAGAAAAGTGTGAAGGAGAGGATGAGGGGAACTTGGGGAAACAGGATGATTGGAGATAAAGGAAGGTTGGATAGGTGAGCAGGGAAGCACATATCTTAGTTAAAAGAGCCACCTAAGAGTTGGCAAGAGACTTGAACTTGGAGTGGCTACCAGGTGCCAGGGAAATGTCCGCACTTATTTCCTTGGGCAGCTGAGGATAGGGAACCTGAAATGACCCTATCCTATAGCCATACTGATGAATATCTTGCCTAAAGGTAAGATGATCTTTCGGGGTTCCTAATTTATAAAAGAGTCTGCGAGACATTCTACAGGACCTAACAGATAGTGACTAAACTACCTTTAAAATTTCCTGCTTCATGAAAAAGTCTCTGGATACTATGGGCCTGTAGGCCAAAGATGGGTGCCCCAGTGGTACAGAAAAACATTGGGTGACTGTCCAGGCAGCGAGATGTCTCTGTTATTTCTAAAGTTTTAAAAATTGCTTACTTTTTGTTTACTTAGGTAATATTGTATTCTACTGGCGTCTTTGATGGAGTTAAAAAATAGATAGTTATAGTTATAGTTTTCCATTGTTATAATAAAAGATAAAATAGATATAACTGTTTTGTCATATGTAATTTTGCTATGTTAAAATTAAAGCCTTCCGTTTTTTATTTAAACAGAAAAAGGGGAAGTGATGTGGGAGTGTCATATCAATCTGTTGATTTCATTGGTTAAGTAATAAAGAAACTGCTTGACCCTCATAGGTTAAAACATAGGTGGGTGGAGTAAACAGACAGAATGCTGGGAGAAAGAAGCCGAGTCGGTGAGTCGCCATGATTCTCCTCTCCAGAGTAGATGCGATAAAGCTCTGACCCAGGATGGACGTAGGCTAAAATCTTCCTGGTAAGCACACTTTTGGGTGCTGCACACATAAATAAAAATGGGTCAGGTAGTGTTTAAAAAATAGAGTTTGTGTGTCGTTATTTTGGGGCAAAAGCTAGCCAGGCGGACCAGGAGCTGGGGCAGTAAAAACACAGCCCACAACTCCCACTACAGCCCTCTCAGGTTTTATGTGGAGTTTATAGCACGTTGGGTGCCACTCTGTTGAAGTATGGAGCGGCGGGGCTGCATCCCCGGCATCCGGCCGCCCGCATGGCTAGCTTATGCCCCAAAATAATTACACGGAAACTGTATTTTTTTGAACACTGCCTAGCCCATTAGTTTCAGCCTCTTATTGGCTAGCTCTTACATATTGATCTAACCCATTTTTAATATTCTGTGTAGCACCATGAGCTGGCTTACCAGGAAAGATCTTAACCTGCATCTGTCTAGAGTGGGAGAATCATGGCGACTCACCGACTCGGCTTCTTTCTCCCAGCATTCTGTCTGTTTACTCCACCCACCTAAGGGCTGGCCTATAAATGGGCCAAGGCAGTTTCTTTATTAAATGAAAGTAACTCCTCCATCACAGCCATTTTAGGGTTGGCAAGATACTGGACTCTAGAGATGTCCCCAGGTGTCCACGGAGATATCCCCAGCTAGATCCTTGGACAGCTGATGGGAGGGAGCCTGAAATGGTGCTATCCTTTAGCCATACTGATGAATATCTTGCATATCACCATAAAACCTTCATCTGGTGATGGATGGAGACAGAGACAGAGACCCACATTAAAGCACTGGATTGAGCTCCCAAGGTTCAAATGAGGAGCAGAAGGAGAGAGAACATGAGCAAGGAAGTCAGGGCTGTGAGGGGTGCGCCCACCCACTGAATCGTGGGACTGATCCAATGGGAGCTCACCAAAGCAAGCTGGACTGGGACTGATGGAGCATATGATCAAACCAGACTCTCTGAATGTGTCAGAAAAGGAGGGCTGACTGAGAAGCCAAGGACAATGGCACTGGGTTTTGATCCTACTGCATGTATTGGCTTAGTTTGTTTGGATACTCACCTTCCTAGACCTGGATCGAGAGGGGAGGACCTTGGACTTCCACAGGGCAGGAAACCCTGACTGCTCTTTGTACTGGAGAGGGAGGGGGAAGGGGATGGGGGGGGAGAGGAGAGGGGAGGGGAAGAGAAATGGAAGGAGGGGAGGAGGTGGAAATTTTATTTTTAAGTAAAAATAAAAAAAAAAGAAAGAAAAGAAAGAAAAGAAAGAGCCTCCAAAACAAAGAAACAGTTCGGATAATTGGTACCAGTCTCCTCTCTGTTGGTTCTGGCTAACTTCTCTACTATCAACACTGTCTGGTCATGCCTTTCTCATTATGATTAGATTAACAATGGGTTCTTCATCTTAAATTGTGTGACAAATTATGTAAAACAAAGTATTAATGTAGTCAAATTAATGGTCCTTTGAACAAACTATACCTATTTAGAGAAGGATGAGTTCAAAGTTTGAACTCATTAAGACCAGGGGAAAATGTAACGTGCCAGTCTAGCTGTTCCCTAGACCTTATCACAGATGACTCCATGATGGATGTACCATTTTGGTCATAAAACTCAACACATAGACAGTACCACCTGCCAAACAAAATAAAGAATATATCAAAGTTCATAATTCTGTGAAAGTCTCTAAATGTATGAGCCTTGCTTTTTGCCTCTGTAGTTGTCGTTCTGGATAGTTGGCTGGTGATTACAACTGTCTTGGTTAGGGTTTCTATTGCTGTGAAGAGACACCATGATCACAACAATTCTTATACAAGACAGTATTTAATTGGGGCTGGCTTGTAGTTCAGAGGTTTAGTCCATTATCATCATGGCAGGATATGGTGGTATGCAGGCAGATGTGGTGCTGGAAAAGGATCTGAGAGTTCTACAAACTGAGCCACAGGCAACATAGGGAGATTGAGAGCAACACTGGGCATAGCTTAAGAATATGAGACCTCCCATGTTCCTCTTTTTGGGTCTGGCTCACCTCACTCAGGATAGTGTTTTCTATTTCCGTCCATTTGCCTGCAAAATTCAGGAAGTCATTGTTTTTTACTGCTGAGCAGTACTCTAATATGTATATATTCCATACTTTCTTCATCCATTCTTCCATTGAAGGGCATCTAGGTTGTTTCCAGGTTCTGGCTATTACAAACAATGCTGTTATGAACATAGTTGAGCATATACTTTTGTTGTATGATAGGGCATTTCTTGGGTATATTCCCAAGAGTGGTATTGCTGGGTCCAGGGGAGAACTCAAGAACAATGGCAATGGGTTTTTTATCCTACTGCACATACTGGCTTTGTGGGAGCCTAGGCAGTTTGGATGCTCACCTTACTAGACCTGGATGGAGGTGGGTGGTCCTTGGACTTCCCACAGGACAGGGAACCCGGATTACTCTTGGGGATGATGAGGGAGGGGGAAATGGGAGGTGGTGGCGGGGAGAAGGCAGAAATCTTTAATAAATAAATAAACAGTAAATAAATAAATAAAAATAATAAAAAAAAAAGAATATGAGACCTCAATACCTGACCCCACATTGACACACTTCTCTCAACAAGGCCATGTCTCCTAATAGTGCCACTCCATACAGACCAAGCCTTTAAATGTGTGAGTCTATGGGGGCCATTTCTATTCAAACTATAACACTGGCTGCTTGAGATCCTAGTTAAGCCCGGAGCCTTTCTCGGGGTCAACTTTCAAGGACTAAAATCAGGTCTTGGGTTGACAGACTTCAGTTAACAAGAACAGTTATCCAGAACCACAACTACAGAAGCTTCCCTCATTTGTATGTTTTGAAAACTGTTCCAATTCACTGTCTCTTAGAGTTTGCACAATGGAATGCCCTTAGTTTTTCAGTTTCTTGTGATATAAATAAGAAGTAACCAAAAAGATCATATACTAGGAATTTAGAACAAAACAAATGAATATATGTTGCAATGACTGGGAAAAGTAAATACAGTGACAGAAAAGAGAGGAAGTGGAGCAGGAAATCATTGATGGCTTTGTCGGAAATAGTCACTTAAAAAGGAAGAGGTGTCCTGCTGAAATAACAATTCACAGAACTTTCCACAGGAGTAACCTGAAAAAATGTAACATTCATCACAATTTCTATCATCATGTTTCTTTGCACAAATCATTATTAGATATCCTTTAATTGCTCCCAAATAGGTATTTGGTTTCTAGTAAACATTATTTTATTTATAATTCATGGGAAAGGGGTCTGTATATATTTACATGCATTATATGATGATTATGATGATGATGTTGATGGCGGTGGTGTGTGTGTGTGTGTGTCTGCATTTTGCAATGCTATTCATGCTAAGATCAGAGGACAACTTTTGAAATTGTCACAGGCTTTAAGAAATAGGTGGCAACTAGTGTTCACATGTCAACCCACCAGAGGCATATATATACAGAATATACGCTGGAACTTGCTTCATAACTGATCTCTTTGTCCCACAAGGACTATGCAACTATCTTCCATTTGGCATGACATCAGGAATGGAGTCTTTCAAAGATAAATGGACATCCAATATTTTGCATGTGTATATAAACTGGAAATTTTACAGAATAAGGTAAAACAACAAAGAAGAATAAAGAAATTAATGCAGGAAAATATGTAGTATAGAGTTCATTTTGCCCTCAGATCCTTCTAACTCCCACGCTTGTTGAGAGCCTTCTATCTGAACCCTGAGGGGACACTGGGACTGGCACTCAGAGGCCCCTGATAGAATTTTTTCTCTCTACAATTTACATGGGTTCCAGGGATTGAGCTCAGTTCAACAGACTTAGGTGGCAAGCCCCCTCTTACCTTGAAACTATATTGCAGACCCATGCGGCTTTCTTTCAGATACTTCTTGCAGTGCATTTACCACTTCTGCTGTAGAATTTCAAGCTTCCTGTTGACATCTGATTTCTGTTTCTAAAATCAGGAAATGTTTTTGGTATTTATAAATCACCCTGAAATTCTTAGTTTTTTATCAATTTCTCATTCATATTCTATAATTGATGTTAAGTGGTCCTGTAAATATATTCTTTCTATATCAAAGCAAACCGGAAATGTATTCTGGGTTGCTTTGCTATAGTCTATCAGGAACTGAAGTTTTCTTCTTTCCCACAGGGGCAAAATGTCAGCTTCCCAAAAACAAGATATATAGGAGCCTCCAGATGTTCAGAGAGATTGGATTTTCCCATATATTTGCCAAAATACAAGTTTAGATGTGTTGTTGCCTGAACCCTAAGCATTTATCCCTCTGCTTTGCAAAGTTGAATAGTAGGGTGTACAAAATCTTCCATGATGAATCCTGCTATCTCTGACAAAAGTTTCCTTTTAATTGCCATGCAAAAATATTCACTGCAATATATAAAACACTATTGGATGCTTGCTTTAACAATAGTGACAGACTTTCTTTGCTGGATTCAAATGCATATATTATTTATAAAAACACTTACCCTCTGTGACAATGATTATTAGAGTAGTGCTATGCTTGCTTTTTCCAATTTCAGAAACTCCATATATGTTCTCTTATAGTTTTGTAGTGATCATTAGTCTTGTCTCCCACAGAAACTTAACTGCAGGTTATTCTCAATATTACAAAAAATAACTGAAGAAAATTTCAGAATTAACTTTATCCTTAAAAATATTAATTTGACATTTATTGGCCCAAAGTGATTGGAAAATTCACAATCCGTTCCAAAAAGAACTGGTAGATGGATGGCTTCTTGAAACCTCACCAATTCCAGATGCTTCAATTTTGCTTGTGTTGGTACTACAATAAAAGTATGATTTATTTAAATGATGCTTGTATATTTTGAGAACAAAATGAATCTTATTTAATCAAAGACTCAATTCATTATATTTTATATTTTTTTTAGAGTCTTGGGCATTTTGGATGAAGTTTTATAACTCAGAAATCTAAATACACACACACATACATACCAAATGCATATGACCATAGCTTTAAAAGTATAATAAATCAAATGGCAACACATTATTTATATGACTGTTCATTTAAATAAAACATGAATAGTTTCCAAAGACTTTGATTTTCTTAATAGAACATGGGGAATTTTAATTTTTCTGATTCTATACATGAAAGGATAAGGATAAATCTGAGAACTGAACAATTTTATAGCAAGAAGAACATAAAAGGCAGCTCCCTCTGATCTTTCAGGAGGAAGAGCTCTTGAAATACTGTGGGAAAGGCAGTAGTGTGATATTTCTCATTATAAAAGGTCACCACTCTGCTCATTTATTACTATTTTATGGGAAAGGCAGAGTGGACTGCATCAAGTTGGGATAAAGGTTGCTGAAGAGAGTTTTTGAAATTACCTTGTGCTAAGAAGGACAGAGAAATGACTCATTTTATTGAAAACAAAGATTGGAAATTCATTGTTAGTGTAAAATCTGAAGATACAAAAGATGTGAGAAAGGAAGAAATCTATTTTGAAGAACTATTTCCTCCCCTTATACATAACCATATTCAACACAAAGTGAGAATTTTTATGAAAATAAAATATATACTAAGTGTACTTACATCATTGGGTGTGATATTTACTGAAACAAACTGTAGAATTACTAAATATTTCTGAAAATATGAAAGACAAATATCAACACCAAACAAACACTGTCAAATCTACTGTTGAGCCATGGTCTTCTGAAAGCCCCCACTGCATTGAATTAGTGCCTAACGCCACAGAAGTCCGCAATATAACAGACATGATTGCAGTAGATTTACAAGGAATGCCATCCTAGTAATTTTTAATTTATTTGGAAAGTACTGGAATAAGAAAGAGAAAACCAAGGTAGTGTTCACAGAGGTTTGATAACAGTGAAATAAATGTAGTTGGTCATTGTTTTTAGTGAACATGTACTACCGTCTTACTTAAAATGTTATTTAACTAAGTAAATAATAACCTTTATCATAAAATGAGTTTTAATTGGGTGGGAAATTAGAAATTTGGAAAACTTAGTGAGAAACAAAAAGAAAATACATAGAACTAAAACCCATGACTTAGAAAAATGGCTATTTGGTTACTTCCGTTGATTTTTTTACTATAGAAATGGCAACTGCAAAGACTAAGAACCCAATTATTTTACTATAGTTTTAGAGAAAAATACAGAAAATTATTTAATGCATTTCTCAGAAAATACAAGTTCTTCCACGCTGCCTTTCTGTGACCTATTTTCAATCATATGAAGTAAGAAAATTGCTGTAATATTGTATCTATTTTTGGTAAAAATAGCTGTATTCTTGTGTTAATTATTATACTACATTTTTCAAAATATAGACAAAATTCATAGGTGTCAAATATATATATATATATATATATATACTGATAGTAATCAGGCATAAATATGTTTTATAAAGCCCAACTTTCTATTATTGCTGATATTGATTGATTTGGCAGAAAAAGAAAGCAACAAAATAAATCGATCAATAATTTTACATGAGTAGAACATTGATAATATTCAGTTTCAGCCAAATTATATATATATATATATGATTTTTTTATCAATTTAAAAATTAATTAACTTGTTAGAATGGCCACATGAATATATGGCAAAGTAGTAACAACTTTCTCTTATCCAAATTTTCTAAATTTGAATGGAGATTTTCGAAGAATTCACTTTTATTATCACAAGCTTGATCTCATTATTAAAAAAAAGAAACAATTTTAACAGTGTTCATATTAAGTACTTTATGACCAAAGAACTCCAAAGTTAATGTGTAAGATTTCCAAAGTATCACCATTCATAAATAAAAGCTTTGATAATTTGCATCTTGTTTTTTCCGTCTTTCATAGCAGGGATATTAAATGAGAAAACACATTAATGTTCTATTATTTTATTTGGATACTTTCATATTCATGTATTTTGACTACTACTATAATTTAAAAATTCTACTAGAATATAGATGTGCATTTTACATATTATTGGCTCACACTATTTAGAAAACCATTTCATATAGATGGGGTTATCATAATTTTTTGATGTTCAATCTGTATTTATGGGGAACACTATTTGTATGCTGACACCTCTCTATTTTTATTTCTGTTCACTACTCTACTATGGTTGGATTTTGAAATATTATGTGAATTCTAAAGTCAAAGCAGTAAATTCAGTCTATTCATATGTTGTTTGGAAAATAATATTTTATAGTATTCCAGTATATCATATAACCATGTTTTGTATGAAAATTGTGTCATCATCATATTTCTCTGTTGATAGTTGTCTTATACTAACAGAGAGTAAAGAGTATAAAAAGTATATTCAGCCAATATAGAGAAGAAACAATTATCTAGAGACAAGAGAGAATGGCTAAAAAGAGACAGATTGTGGAAAAGGCAGACTGAATTTTTATTATAATTTTTAATAATTCTAGCCTATGTTTACTCTGTCAGAACCATGGAAACAAGCTGTGACTTAGGGGTAGTTTTACTGGTTTGTGGAATGAGAAGTGGAATATTTTAAAAAAGCAACAGCTGTAGTGATGGAACATCAGTTCATAAGATGACAGTCACAATATTGATGAAAATGCTCACTTAATGAAGCCCACCCACTTAAGCTTGTGCAAAGTGTGTCAGAATGCTTGGGAAGAAATGAATCTGGGAGTGAATTAGAATTCCAAACCTCAGAACCCAAGTAAAAATCCATATGTGCATGGAACCATCTGTTATCTCAGCATGGAATGCAGAGACAGGGAATGACCAGCAGTCTGGCTTGCCACAGCAACCAGAATTGATGAACTCCAACTTCATTGAGATAGTCTTTTGTAGTAAGCAAGGTAGAGAGAAGAGTCATTTAAGATGACAACTGGTATCAACCTCTAACCTCTACACACACATGCTGCCGCAACTACACACACACACACCTATAAAAAAAGCAAACAAAATAACAATATAAATGAGGAATTAGGAGCTGCTCTTTAGATTATCCATGCACTTAAACAGGATGTAGACTAAGAGGCTTACAAGCAGCAAAAACACGTTTCTTAGAGTTTTAGACTGAGCGATGCTGGAGATAAAGGTGAAGCAAATGTTACGTCTTATGAGAGCTCCTTTTTACATATGAGAATGTTTTCTCAACTTTTGCATGATAACAAGGACCATGACTCTTTCTAGTATATCATTCTATGAAGTCACTAATCACATTTTATGAGGATTCTGTCTATATAACCTAATTATCTTCCAAAGTCTGCATTTCCTAATTACTATAACCTTAGGAACAAAGATTTTAATACATGAATTTTAAGGAAACAGATAATAGTAGCTATGAAAAGCAAATAAGATTATGTATGTCAATTGAGTCCAGATAAATGAAATTATAGCCTAAAATGGAATGGGAACGTATAATGGATGTTCTCAAAGGAATGTCATGGAATCTAGACACCACAAAACTTGCTATTCACAATGCTCTAAACACACTTTAAAAAAGACTGTTCTCAACTGAAGAAAGCTGGTGTAGACCTATTTGTCTTTCCCAGGAAAGAATATACCAGTTGTCCAACGCATGGTCTGCAATGAAAGCATACATACAAGTAACATAGAAAGAGAACAGGTATATATATTCAATAGTGCTTAACAAAAACACAACTTATGACTATGAAGGAGACCATGAAGGAGTATGTGGGAAAGGGAAGGTTTAAAGGGAGGAAAGGAGGAAAAAGGGAAAGGAGAAATGTTATCACTGTATTATATTCTCAAAAACACATATCAGCTTAAGAAAAATGCAGGAATCTATAATTCATTTATAGAAGAAAACACAATGCCAAAAGAAACAAATTCTACCAATAAAGAGACTGGAATTTGAAACCAAGAATTTTTAAAGCTGAATTACTAGCAATATATTAAAAGAAATAAAAGGAAAAAATGAAGAAATATGAAATCTACACAGAAAATTACAGATCAATGCCTGTTCCCTGTGAGTTTCATGGAACCCTGCTACATAGTCTGCTCCAATAATGAGTGGACCTAAAAGGTAAGTCAGCAGTGACCCTGTGGTCAGAAAGCTGCATGCCCCACTCTCTAGGACCTCTCTGTGGGACAAAAACCAGGGTTCCCTCACCAGTTCCCTTGACTTTTCTAGCTGCTGGCAGGGAATTTTCCTGCTATCCAGCAACACACCCAGCCACCAAACCTGCCTGTTCCCTGTGAGTGCTGTGGAACCCTGCAACACAGCTTGCTCCAATGCCGAGCGGACCTAAGTGACAGCCACAGCAAGGATGGCACCAAGATGCCAAGACACTGCCAACCTCGTTTGAGAGAAGAGATGGGTAGGCACCAATGCAAGAATTCCTCCCACATCCTGAAATGCAACATGGTAACATTAGAACCCAGCAGACACACAACAGGAAGACTTGATCATTCTAACCCCAAAAGAAGTAAAATAAAACAACTTTAAACATAACTTTATGAAGATAATGGAGACCTTTAAAGAGGAAGTGAAAAACTCCCTTGAAGAAATGGAATAGAAGACAAACAAAAAGTTAGAAGAAATTAATAAATCCCTCAAAAACACAGAAGAAAATATAGAAAAAGCAATCAAGCAGGTAAAGAAAACAGTTCAAATCTTGAAGACCAAAATGGAGGTGATAAGAAAACACAAACTGAGGGAAGAATGGATATGGAAAATCTGGGTAAATAAACAGGATCTACATAGACAAGTATAACCAACAGAATATAAGAGATAGAATAAAGAATCTCAGGTGCTGAAGATACTATAGAGGAAATAGACTCATTGGTAAAAGAAAACATTAAATCCAACAAATTCTTAACACAAAACATTCAGAAAATCTGGGACACCATGAAAAGACCAAATGTAAGACCAAACAGGGTTAGAAGAAGGAGAAGAACTCCAGCTCAAAAGTACAGAAAATATATTTAACAAAATTATAGAAAAAAACTTTCCCAACATAAAGAAGGATATCCATATGAAGGTACAAGAAACTTACAGAACACTAAATAGACTGGATCAAAAAAAAATCCCATTGCCATATAATAATCAAAACACAAAACATACAGAATAAAGAAAGAATATTAAGAGCTACAAAGGAAAAATTCAAGTAACATATGAAGGTAAACCTATCAGAATTACACATGACTTTTCAATGGAAACCATGAAATCCAGAAGGTCCTGCATAGATGTGCTACAGACAGTAAGAGACCACAGATACAAAACCAGACCACAATACATAGCAAAGCTATCATTCATTATTGATGGAGAAAATGAGATATTTAATGACAAAGACAGATTTAAACAATATGTATCCACAAACCTAGCCTTACGGAAAGTACTATAAGGAAAACCTCAACATAAGACGCTAACTATACCCACAAAAACTCAGATATCAGATAACCCCCCACCAGAATAACCCAAAGGAGGGAAACACACAAAAACTACTACCAAAAGAATAACCAGAGATAACAACCATTGGTAATTAATATTGCTTAATATCAATGCATTCAATCAGCTATAAAAAGCCACAGGCTAAGAGAATGGATACGAAAACAGGATCCAGCATTCTTCTGTTTACAAGAAACACAACCTCAAAGACAGACAGTATCTTGGAGTAAAGTTGTGGAAAAAGGTTTTCTTTTTCTTTTTTTTTTTCTTTTATCTTTTTTTTGTTTATTTTTTTAGTCGTTGAAAAAAATTTCCGCTTCCTCCCCGTTTCCCATTTCCCTCCCCCTCCTCCCACATATTACCCCTCCCCCCACTCCCCTCCCCCCTCCTCACTCCTCACCCCCTCCCCCCACTCCATTCCCCCTCCCTCTTTAGACTGAGAAGCAGTCCAGATTCCCTGCCCCGCAGGAAATCCAGGTCCTCCCACTTCTATCCAGGTCCAGGAAGGTGAGCATCCAAACAGACTAGGCTCCCAAAAAGCCAGTTCATGCATTAGGATCGAAACCTAGTGCCATTGTCCTTGGCTTCTCATCAGCCTTCATAGTCCGCCATGTTCAGAGATTCTGGTTTCATCCCATGCTTATTCAGTCCCAGTCCAGCTGGCCTTGGTGAGCTCCCAATAGATCAGTTCCACTGTCACAGTGGGTGGGTGCACCCCTCGTGTTCCTGACTTCCTTGCTCATGTTCTCCCTCCTTCTGCTCCTCATTTGGACCTTAAGAGCTCAGACCGTTGCTCCAATGTGGGTCTCTGTCTCGATCTCGATCCATTGCCAGATGAAGGTTCTAAGGTGATATGCAAGATATTCATCATTATGGCTATAGGATAGGGTCATTTCAGGTTCCCTCTCCTCAGTTGCCCAAGGTACCAGCTGGGGACATCTCCCTGGACACCTGCGAGCCCCTCTTGAGTCAAGTCTCTTGCCAACCCTAAGATGGCTCCCTTAGTTAGTATATATACTTCACTGCTCCCTTATCCACCCTTCCTATATCCCAACCATCCTATTCCCCCAAGCTCCCCTCCATCCTCCCCTTCTCACGTTTCTCACCCCATTTCCCCTTAGCCCCATGCCACCTCACCCCCAAGTTCCCAGTTTTTGCCCAGCAATCTTGTCTACTTCCCATATCCAGGCGGATGACTATATGTTTTCCTTTGGGTTCACCTTCTTATTTAACTTCTCTAGGATCACAAATTATATGCTCAATGTCCTTTATTTATGGATAGAAACCAATTATGAGTGAGTACATCCCATGTTCATCTTTTTGGGTCTGGGATACCTCAATCAGGATAGTGTTTTCTATTTTCATCCATTTGCATGCAAAATTCATCATGTCATTGTTTTTTACCACTGAGTAGTACTCTAATATGTATATATTCCACACTTTCTCCATGGACGCCTGGTAGTCCAATGACGTGTGGACAAAAGGGCGAACTTGGGGGGCAGGGCAGGGTCGAGTAGAACATGGGAGACCCTGCAGCACAAGCTGAAGGTGCCCGCGCTCCCTTGTGGGGATTCTTGAGGCCTTCCAGGTAGGCAGGCACTCACCGCTCTGGGTGGGTAGCCTTAGTGTAGGAGCAGGAAAGTGTTCCTAAGCAAAGGACTTTGCAGACAAGGCAGGCTTGAGGGGGGAGGGGACTGGGTCATGTGTAAGAAAGACAGCCCTGCAGCAGGAGCTGGGGGAGGGGGTTTGTGCTCTCTTCAGGGACAATCTGCCCCTGGATAGCACACAATCACCCGTCCAGATGGAACTCCTCAGCACCTAAACAGGGACCTTTGGTAGCCCAATGAGCCGGGGACAAAAGGAAGAATGTGGCAGGCAGGGCAGGGTCCAGTAGAGCACAGGAAACCCTGCAGCACAAGCTTAAGGTACCCGTGCTCCCTTGAGGGGGACCTTGAGGTCGGCCCAGTAAGCAAGCACTCACCATTCTGGGTGTAGGAGCGGAAAACTGTTCTTGAGCAAAGGACCTAGCAGACAGCAGGGCAGGCTTGGGGGGTGGGGGCTGGGGGGCTGGGTCATGTGTAAGAAAGTGGGAAAAGGTTTTCCAATCAAATGGACCTAAGAAAAAAGTGGGTGTGGCTATCCTAATATCTAACAAAATTGATTTCAAACTAAAATCAATCAGAAGAGATGGAGATGGACACTTTATACTCATAACAGGAATAATTCTTCAAGATGATGTCTCAGTTCTGAATATCTATGCTCCAATACAAGAGCACCCACAAATGTAAAAGAAACATTACTAAAACTTAAATCGTACAACAAACCCAAGACACTAATAGTAGGAAATTTCAACATTCCTCTCTCACCAATGGACAGGTCAACCAGACAGAAGCTTAACAAAGAAATAAGAGAAGTAACAAATACAATGAATCCAATGGACTTAACAGACATCTATATAACATTCCACCCAAACAAAAAAGAATATACCTTTTTCTAAGCACCTCATGATACCTTCTCTAAGACTGGTCACATACTTGTTAACAAAGCAAACATCCACAGATACAAAAAAAAAAAAATGAGTAACTCACTGTGTCTTATAGGATCACCATGGAGTAAAGTTAGAATTCAACAACAATACTACTCCCAGAAAGCTTACAAACTCACAGAAACTGAACGGTCAACTACTGATCAACCCATGGGTCAAGGAAGAAATATAAAGAAATTAAAATTAAAATCTTCCTTGAATTCAATGAAAACGAAGGCACAGTATATCCAAACCGATGGGGACACTATGAAAGCAATGCTAAGAGGAAAGTTCATAGCACTGAGTGACCACATATAGAAAACGGAGAAAGCTCACATTAGCAAACTAACAGCACACCTGAAAGCTCTAGAAAAAAAAAGCAGACTCACTCAGGAGTAGTAGAAGACAGGAAATAATCAAATTGAGGGCTGAAATCAACAAAATAGAAACACAGAAAACAATACAAAGAATCAATAAAACAAAGAGCTGGATCTTTGAGAAAATCAACAAGATTGACAAACCCTTGTCCAAACTAATCAAAATACAGAGAGAGAACATCAAAATTAACAAAATCAGAAATGAAAAGGGGGACATAACAATGGACACTGAGGAAATTAAGAAAATCATTAGGTCCTATTACAAAACCTGTACTCCACAAAATTGGAAAATGTAAAAGAAATGGAAATTTTTTTACATAGATACCAAATACCAAAATTAAATCAAGACCCAGTGAACAATTTAAATAGACCTATAAGCTGCAAGGAGATAGAAGCTGTCAAAAAAAACCTCCCAACCAAAGATAGCCCAGGGTCAGATGGCTTTAGTACCAAAATTTACCACAACTTTCAAGAAGACCTAATACCAATACTCCTCAAAGTGTTCCACATAATAGAAACCGAATGGGCACTGCCAAACTCTTTTTATGAGGTTACAGTTACCCTGATACTAAAACCGCACAAAGATTTAACCAAGAAAGAGAATTACCAACCAATCTCACTCAGGAAAATGGAATAAAAAATTCTCAATAAAATACTGGCAAACTGAATCCAAGAATACATCAAAAAATCACCCATCATGATCAAGTAGACTTCATCCCAGAGATGCAGGGCTAGTTCAACATATGAAAATCTATCAATGTAATCCATCATATAAATAATCTGAAAGAAAAAAAACATGATTATTTCATTAGATGCTGAAAAAGCATTTGACAAAATTCAACACCCCTTCATGATAAAGGTCTTGGAGAGATTAGGGATACAAGGATCATACCTAAATATAATAAAAACAAAATACAGAAAGCTGACAGCTAACATCTAATTAAATGGTCAAAACTCAAAGTGATGTCACTAAAATCAGGAACAAGACAAGGCTGTTCATTCTCTCCATATCTTTTCAACATAGTTCTTTAAGGTTTAGTAATAGCAATAAGAAAACATAAGGAGATCAAGGGGATTCAATTTGGAAAGGAAAAAGTCAAACTTTCATTATTTGCAGGTGATATGATGGTGTACATAACTGACCCCAAAAAAACTCTATCAGAGAACTCCTACAGCTGATTAATACCTTCATTGATGTGGCAAGATACAAGATCAACTCAAAAAAATCAGTAGCCCTCCTACACACAAAGAATAAAGAAGCTGAGAGGGAAATCAGAGAAACATCACCTTTCACAATAGCCACAAATGACATAAAATATCTTGGGGTAGCACTAACTAAGAAAATGAAATACCTATTTGACAAAAACTTTAAGTCTTTGAAGAACAAAATTAAAGAAGATACCAGAAAATGGAAAGATCTTCTATGCTCTTGGGTACAAAGGATCAACATAGTAAAATTGGCAATCCTACCAAAAGCAATTCATAGATTCAATGTAATCCCCATAAAAATCCCAACACAATTCTTCATAGACCTTGAAAGAACAATAATCAACTTCATATGGAAAAACAGAAAATCCCCGATAGCCAAACAATCCTGTACAACAAAGGAACTGCAGGAGGCATTACTATCTATGACATCAAGCTCTATTACAAAGACAGATAAGAATAGCAATAAATAAATAGGACCTACTTAAACTAAGAAGCTTCAGTAAGCAAAGGACACAGTCAATATAGCAAAAAGGCAGCCTACTGACTGAATGGAAAAAAATCTTCACCAACCCCACATCAGACAAAGGGCTGATCTCCAAAGCATATAAAGGACTCATGACATTAGACATAAAAATTCTAAATAACCAAATTAAAAAATGGTATACTGAACTAAACAGAGAATTCTCAACATAAGAATTTCAGATGGCCAAAAGATACATTAGGACATGTTCAACTCCCTTAGCTATCAGGGAAATTCAAATCAAAACAACTCTGAGATATCATCTTACATCTGCCAAAATGGCTAAGATCAAAACCACTAATGATCATTTATGCTGGAGAGGATGTGTAGTAAGGGGAACACTCATTCATTGCTGGTGGGAATGCAAACTTGTGCAACCACTTTGGTAATCAGTGTAGCAGTTTCTCAGAATATTGGGACTCAATCTACCTCAGGATCCAGCAATACCACTCTGGGGAATATACCCAAAAGATGCTCAATCATACTACAAAAATGTTTGTTCAATTATGTTCCTGGAAGCATTATTTGTAATAACCAGAATCTGGAAACAAC
Organism: Chionomys nivalis; assembly: GCF_950005125.1. Lineage (NCBI taxonomy): Eukaryota > Metazoa > Chordata > Mammalia > Rodentia > Cricetidae > Chionomys > Chionomys nivalis. The sequence continues at coordinate 190,999,678 of NC_080086.1, read as the reverse complement.
CTAGATGCCCCTCAATTGAAGAATGAATAAAGAAAGTATGGCACATCTACACATTAAAGTACTATTCAGCAGTATTAAACTAAGACATCTTAAACTTTGCATGCAAATGTATGTAATTAGAAATCACTATCCTGAGTGAGGTAACTCAGACCCAAAAAAACAAATATGGTATGTAGACACTCATAAGTGGATACTAGCAAAGATACTGAGCCTATAGTTAAATGATCCTAGAGAAGCTAAGTAATGAGGTGAACCCAAAGAAAAACATATATAGACCAACCTAAAAATTGGAAAAGACAAGATCATTGGACAAAATTTGGGAACATGGGGGAAGGGGGTAGGAGGAAGGGGAGGAAGGGAGGGTTTAGGAGAACTTGAGGGAATGGAATAGTTGAGATGGAGGAAGGACAGATATGAGAGCAAGGAAAGAGATAATTTGATTGAGGGAGCCATTATCTGGTTAGCAAGAAACCTGGCTCTAGAAAAATGCCCAGGAATCCACAATGATGACTCCAGTTAAGACCCTAAGCAATAGAGAAGAGGGTTCTGAACTGGCCTTACCCTGTAGTCAGACTGATGATTATCTTAAATATCACCATAGAGACTTCATCCAACAACAGATGGAATCGGAGGCAAAGACCTAAATCAGAGCACTGGACTGAGCTCCCAAGATCCAATTGAAGAGTGGAAGGAGTGAAAGTATGTGTAAGGAAGTCAAGACCATGAAGGGTTCATCCACTGAGCCAGTTTGCCTGAGCTAATGGTAGCTTACCAACTCCAATTAAACTGGGAGTGAACAAGCATGGGAACAAATTAGTACCTCTGAATGTGGTTGACAGTTGGGGTATACTGAGGGACCACTGTTTCTGGGATTTGTCTTTACTACATGTACTGGCTTCTTGGGATCCTATTCTCTTTGGATGTATACCTTGCTCAACCTACATGTAGTAGGGAGGGCTTTGGACTTTCCACATGGCAGGCTGCCTTGCCTTCTTTTAAGATTGAAGGGGATTGGGTCGGAGGGTATGTGGACGGAGTGAGAGGGGAGTGGGAAGAGGGGAGGGAGTGGGAATTTGGATTGGTATTTTTTTTATTTCACTTTTTTTTATTAATTAATTTATTTAATTATTAAAGATTTCTGCCTCTTCCCCGCCACCACCTCCCATTCCCTCCCCCTCCCCCAATCAAGTCTTTCTCCCTCCTCAGGCCAAAGAGCAAGCAGGTTTCCCTGCCCTGTGGGAGGTCCAAGGATCACCCACCTCCATCCAGGTCAATTAAGGTGAGCATCCAAACTACCTGGGCTCCCACAAAGCCATTACGTGCAATAGGATCAAGAACCCATTGCCATTGTTCTTCAGTTCTCAGTAGTCCTCATTGTCCGTTATGTTCAGCGAGACCGGTTTTGTCCCATGCTTTTTCAGACCCCGGCCAGCTGGCCTTGGTGAGTTCCCGATAGAACATCCCCTTTGCCTCAGTGTGTGGGTGCACCCCTCGCGGTCCTGAGTTCCTTGCTCGTGCTCACGCTCCTTCTGCTCCTCCTTTGGATCGTGAGACTTCAGTCCAGTGCTCCAATGTTGGTCTCTGTCTCTCTCTTCTTTCATCGCCTGATGAAGGTTAAGATTGGTATTTTTTTAAGTATTAAAAAACAAACAAAAAAGCAGAAAAAATTACATATCATAAAGCATTGAAAATCTGGACTGAAAAGATCTCAAAGTTTTTCAGTGTTGTCTGGGAAAACTAATGTTTTCCTCAGAAAAGAAGACATGGAACAAGTCAACAATGCAGAAAAATTCCCAGT